>NW_025111173.1:1200000-1849661 GCF_015476425.1 Leptopilina heterotoma
TCCAGGGCTCATGGTCGGCCACACATTTTGTCAGCCATTCCACAGCCTCCAGGTTGGAAGCGATGAAGATAAAGACTCCTCCTCTGCAGAAGGAAGTCTCAAAACGCGGCCACCTTTCGACCGGCTCCTCACAGGTGAGCGTCACAACGGTCTTCCTAAGAAGTCCAAACTGCTCATCAGTGAGCGCCACATCTGGGTAGCCCTCGCTATAGACCACCATCGTTAGAGGATTTGTCCTTTGTGCCATTGTTAGCCCAACATTGTACCCCTCTCTCCTGGTACTCTGTTGGACCGACTTTGGCCTTTTTACATCCTCTTTTTTTTCCAGAGGTGATGCATCCTGGCCACTCTTTCTCTTCGACCCAGTAGCAACACCCGAGGAAACCGAGTTGTTTACACCGGCTGCTAGCCGTTCTTTCCTTAACCGTTTCTTTTCAGAACCGGTAAGGCGCTTTCTTCTGATTGGGGCCATTTGCACAGCCTCCGAATCTCCTCCCCCACCTAAGACCACATTACCATCAGATCCCGAAGAACCCGAAGGAGCAGCCAAAGAGGAGGGGGGAGACTGACCCACGACTTCAGGATTCGAGACCGTCACATCCACAACTTCCGAGGAGGTTGTAGACGCAGCCAACGAGACCCCTTTGTCACCCAAATTTAAATTGTTGAATTGATTCTCCATTTGAAGACCCACGAGTAGCAAGGGAAAAGAAAGTCCACTCCTGCAGAGCCCCGCTTGCAGGAGTAAGGCTAATACTACCGGAAGGTCGCCCGGTGTTCCGGAGCCGCCGTTTAAGACACCTCCGTTCACATCACGCCAAGACCAGCCGCCCGCCTGCCGGAACCCCAGCCGGATCGCTCCCCCGAGCTTTACGGGATCACTCACCGACCAGTACAATCCCGAGAGACAGACAGGCGGCCGGCCCGTCGTGAGCGACAGATTTGGTAACCCTAGTGCCATTCATCCATCGACACGGCAGAAACATCTTGAATTGGGGGACCGTTTCTTAGTTGGGGCCCCGCAGGCAGTACACCCCTCCGCTTCCAGTGGTGATCATTTCTGAACGCCCAAAGGTTGCTTCCTCACCATTCTTACCCTCTACTCCATGGAGCTGGTCTATTGGGCGGTCCCTCCCTTATGAGGAGCAGGCCGCCGCAAACGACAAACGAGAGAAAGAACGGAGTCCAGAGGTACTCCCCGATTAGGCCTTTAAGCCACCCCACCAGCTGGAAGGTCCTACGATCCCTAGGGGTAGAGCATTGTTGGTTAGTCAAAGAGTATTATAAACGAAATAAAAATTATTTTCTAAAAAGTGCAAAAATCCCATGTTAATTAAATGGGAAAAGTATTGTTATTGAGGCAGGGTTAAACAGCATCGTACAATTTTTTTCTAGTTTCTAGAATTGTTTTTAGGTCAAAAAGAAACGATTTTGACGATACCCAAATGAAAATAGCTAACTTGGGAAAAAACGGACACCCTAATATAGATATATCTAATTCATCTTAAAATTTTAAAACTATATTTTACGTTACTTTATATTTTATATTTTCATAAAAACCATTATAAAGTTTATTTAAATATTATATCATTTATCAAAAAATATTTTATGAAATTTTCTTCAATTATCGTAAATAAATAATTTCATTAGTAATTAAACATAGTACAGTGGACTCCGCTTATAACGAACTTCAAGGGACCGTTGAAATTTGTTCGTTATAGCCGAAGTTCGCTATAAGCGAAGTTAATTAACATACGTTTAATTAACATTGAAACCAACCAAGTGACGAAAATTTGTTCGTTATAACCAACTTCTCGTTATATCCGGACTCGTTATAAGCGGAGTCCACTGTATTTTCATAAAGATAAATTATATTATAAGCTGAAAAAATTTTTGTGAGACTGCAAAATTAGTCAGGGTGAGCAGAGGATCCTATACTTTATAATCTGCTGCTCGTCCCTGCATATACGTACGGCATTATACAGGGGCGAAAAGTCGAAAAAAATATTTTTAAAAGTTGTTAAATAAGACATAAAATAACATAAATGTCACAAAAACAAAAAAATCATAAATTTACATAACATGTATAAAATACCAAAAAACGTATATAAAATACCAAAATTTTCTAAATTATAAGTTACTTTTACATTATTAATTTGGACCTGAATTTTAAGTTAATATTTCCTAATTAAGGGGAGAGGAGGAGGTAAGGTTAATTCGGTAAAAAAATTTTATATTTTTATGAACTTTTTTTTCTGGTACAGAGAGACTTAGCTTAGGGGAGACAGAGGTGAGTTGAAACGATTTTTTATCTTTGATTTTTTAGGCATGGACCTACCTAGATTAAAATTAAAAGTGCAATTATTATTTAAACAAATTTTAAACAAATTATTATTCTTTTTTTTGTTTAAATTATAATTTTATTTTTAATGTACATCGGCATTTCAAAAAAGTTTGGTAAATAATTTGCATGATTAGAAAAAACTGCATCTTTTTACTATATTATTCTGTAAATAGTTAGTAATTAACAATAATAATTTTTTAAAATCTTGCTTAAATAATAATAATTATGTTTTAAATCTGCATCGGTATTTATGTAAGGTCCAGTAAATTGCAAAATTGGAAAAAAATACACCTCTAGGTACAATATGTAAAAATTTAGTAATTAATAATAATTAACAATAATAATAATAATTTGTTTAAACAAATAAAAATTTAAAAAATGTACAGTATTCTTACAAATTTATAGCCTGTCATTTTCCAAAAAGAAAAATTGAATTCGGTTAAAATTTACGAATTATAGGTGATTTTGAACATTAGTTTGTATGTAGAGTATAGCCTGAAAATGTGCTTTTTACGGTTGCGCGCAAGGACAAAAAATTCAATATCTCCTAAAGTTTCAGATCCTCCATCAATTCTTTTTTGGAAAATACTCGTGAAATTAGTGGGAATCGAATCATTGTTATTAAAAAAAAAATTTCACTTTTCAAAAAATTGTTTATTTAAGAATTATTTTTTAAATAATTTGTTTTAAAAAATTTTTTTTTTATAAATTGTAAGTAAACAATAAGCATTTCCTGAAAATTTAATTAAATTTTATTCATTTTTCTTTAAGATATATCATTTTTAAAATTTCAAAAAAAATTTTAAAAACCTCGTAAATCCAAAATTTTTTGAAATCGATTTTGGGCTTTTGACTGACATGTATTCCACTTCAAAATTTTGAATTTTAAACAAAATCGAAGAACTAGGGGAGAACTTTGATTTTTTAGGCATGGACCTACCCTACTGAAAAACACGTGTTACTGAAAAACATAAATTCACGCTTTTCAAAATTTTTTAAAGGTCATAGCTTTCGAGAAATCGGCTTTATTACATCTCACCTCTGTTACAACTTACATCGGTCTCCCCTACTCAATCAAATTTATATAATAATGCAACATTTGAACAAGATTTTCTCTTTCCGTAAATCTCTAAGGAATCCACGAGGACTTTTTGTTTAATTTTTTTCCTACACTGAGAGACCTTTGGGACTGTAGCGGAACAACGTATGTGACAGCAGCTCCACTATGGTTTTGGTGCGCTGCGGTAAAATCTTGGGCGCGTGACAGTCCCAAATGTTGGTGAGCAGCTCACCGAAGTAGTGGGAATGCCGCCTTTGGTTTGCAACTGAACAACTTTGGAACTGTCACGCGCCCAAGATTTTACCGCAGCAACCCAAAAGTATAGTCCTGTAGCGTTCCTCCAAAATGGTCAGTAGCAGCCTATCGAAAGTCTGCTGCTGACCCAAAGGTCTCTCAGTGTACTTTATAAATTCCTAAAGAATACACGAGGATTTTTAACATTAATTTTTTTCATTCAAATTTTAAATCCACGTGGATTCCTCGAGGATGTTTAACTATATTTTTATTCCAATTTTTAAATCCTCGAGGATTTCATGAGGACTATTAACCCTCGGAGCACATACTGGGTCTGTGTGACCCTGCTCTCTAAATTTGAATCAGCGAAAAGTCGCTGATTCACCAGCCCAGAGTATGCAGCTGATGAAACAGCGTATATACGCTGGAAAATCAGTGCATATACGCTGTTTTATCAGTGTATATACGCTATTTCATCAGCTGCATACTCTGGGCTGGTGAATCAGCGACTTTTCGCTGATTCAAATTTAGAGAATGTCTTTTAGTTTAAACTTAAATTTCTTTTTTAAAAATTGTAACATGTATAGGTCTTATGACCTTATGTTCCAGTTCTCCCCGAGTATAATGCTCGTCAGTTGCCTTCTAGGTTTCGTCAAAAAATAAAAATCACCTCTATCAACTTGCAAAAAATGCTTTTTTACAAACTGCACCCAATAGGAAATTGCCAATGCTCACCATTGGCTAAATAATGGACCTATATTGGCTGCCAACAGTTTTTTCGTGGTCAAACATTGGCAATTAATATTGGGCTATTATTGCTAGAGTCTTGGGATGATCACGACTTTGCCAAGCATTGGGAGCCAATATTGAATGACTATTGGCTGCCAAGGCAAATGCCGGACTTTCCAAGCCTTTGTTATTCATTGGCAACAAAGACTGGACCAATATTAATGACCAATTAATTACCAATGCTTTAAAATTAAATTAATGCTTGGTTATTTCTTGGTTACCAATACTGAACCAACGTTTGAAATCAATATTTTACAAACACCAACAAATAGCAAAAATTTTTCAAAAAAAAAAAATTCTGTTAAAAACAGAATGTGATAAAAATAAGACAAAGATAATATTTGTCTAAGTTTGAGAATGCAAGCGTCTCTCCTTATATAGAACTGGTAACACCACTTGCTAGTGAGTGAAAGAAGCTCTAGCGCACCTTGTTGTTCGATTTCGAAATGTCCCGCGCTGCTTCAAAGTATATGCTCGAAATTACTTTGGATAAGTGCCACCAGGGTTCGCCAATGTTTCTTCCTCTCGTTCACAAAAAAAAACTCGACTCACTTTTGTTGCAACGCATTTGGAAGTCGGTCTCGAAATGAGTAATCGACAACTTCAAGTGACTCGAAATGAGTAATCGGCAACTTCAAGTGACTCAAAATGAGTAAAATGACATATGGTTACCCATCCCTGTCAGTCAATTCACAAATGTCTAACCTAAAAATTCGTTTTTCATTTCTCATAAATGCGATAAATCGATTTCAAGTATTAATTTTTTGACAAGTGCAAAGTGTTTATTTATTATAAACAATTATTTTAATTTATATTTTTATGAATTATTCCCAGTTATTTCAATGTTATTGTAATTTTATCATAAACCCAAAATGATACCTCTTTTTATTCATTTTGAGTCTTTTCCCTAGAAACTCAGAATGAGTCGAAGGGGTATCATTTTTGTTGCACATCAAAATGAGTATCATATGATACTCATTTTGAGTATAGTTTTTTTCTGTGTTATCAAGTTGTTTCACCAGTTCTATATATAAGAAGAGACGCTTGCATTCTCAAACTTAGACAAATATTATCGTTGTCTGATTTTTATCACATTCTGTTTTTAACAGAGTGTTCTAATTAAATTAATTATTTTTCTTTCTTTAGATTAGTAATTTAATTTTTTTTTTTTGAAAAATTTTTGCTATATGTTGGTATTTGTAAAATATTGATTTCAAACGTTGGTTCAGTATTGGTAACCAAGAAATAACCAAGAATTAATTTAATTTTAAAGCATTGGTAATTAATTGGTCATTAATATTGGTCCAATCTTTGTTGCCAATGAATATCCAAGGCTTGGAAAGCCAATAAATAGTCAATAGTGATCCAATATTGGCTGCCAATGCTTGGCAAAGTCGTGATCATCCCAAGACTTTGGCAATAGTGGCCCAATATTGGTTGCTATTATTGCACCATAATTGGTACTGCTGGCTCCCAATATAGGACCATTATTGCGCCAATGGTTAATTTCCCATTGGGCAGTACAGAATATTTTTATTTTATTGTACCACTATTCAAGAGTGCAAATGTAAAATATTAGTTAAAAATATTAAAAATTACAAGAACTACATTTTTTTGAAAAATCTAATTTTTGGCGTTTTTCTGGAAAATTGTCCACTTTTTGTACACTCTAAAAAATTTCGTTGTTAATTTACAACGTCGGACGTTGGAAATAATTTGCTTCACGTCCAACGTAGTAAGTTTACAAGCTGCTAGTACGTATTAAAAAATAATCTGAATGCAATTTAACAAGCTGCGATTGTAAAATTGCATTCAAGTTATGTTTAATACATACTAGCAGCTTGTAAACTTACTACGTTGGACGTGAAGCAAATTATTTCCAACGTCCGACGTTGTAAATTAACAACGAAATTTTTTAGAGTGTATTTTTTCTATAATAAAATATTTTTAATGAGACTTTTAAATTGTAGAAACATATTCTTCAATGATTAAAGAATATTAAACAATTTTTTATGTAAATTTAATGATAAGTTTTTAAATAGTAGAGATTTGAAAAGTGAAGAGAGTCAAAATGACCCTGGAGTGAGCTTCTTGTTCGAAAAAAGAGGTGTGTGCTTCGAGGGTTAACTTTAATTTTTTTCTTTCAAATTTTTAAATCCTTGTGAAATCCGCAAGGATTTATAACTTTAATTTTTTTGTTCAAATTTTTAAATCTTCGCGAATTCCACAAGGATTTAATAATTTAAACAAAAAAATTAAATTTTAAAATCCTGGCGGATTCCACATGGATTTAAAAATTAAAATAACAAAAATAGTTAAACATCCTCGATGAATCCTCCTGGATTTAAAATTTGAACAAAAAAATTAAAGTTAAAAATCGTTGTGAATTCTTTAGGAATTCATAAATTAGGAAAAAAATTAAGCAAAAAATCCTCGTGGATTCCTTAGGGATTTACATGGCTAAAATGTATTAAAAATTTTTTCTCGAGGTAACCTATAAAACGCTCATTTGTTTTACACCTAAACAAAGTTACTTAGAACCGATTATAAGTATTTTATTTAATAGAAACAAAAAAATAATAATAGTGGAAAACGTTTTTAAAACAAAAAGCTTTAGTTTCCTCACAAATTTTAACGTTTTTTCATATTTCAAAAGCAATTAAGCAGATAGGATTTTAAATAAAATTGATTATTATACCTAATACCATCAGAAAGAAGATCCGACTGTCAGATTTGGTTGACAATTTGTCAAAACTTTCAAATCGTTCAACGACACCGTGTAAGCGTTGTGTCTCCAAGGTCTGGGGTTCGATCTCCATGCGTGCGAATTTTTCATTCTTAGATTTAAGTGTTATTGGTAGAGTAATTGTTCATTAGTCTTAAATATTTGAATAAACATAAAAATATAAATAAATATGTAATTATAAACAAAATAAAAAGAGCCAGAAAAAATTATATTTTATTTTAGATATTGACCATAAAACTGTCTAGTTACTAATCAGTTACTTGCTAAAGGAGCGAGTTACGTTTTTAACCAGTCACTTGCCAGATTTTCTTGTCAGTCACTGGCCAGTATCTAGAAAAACTTGCCAGTGTCTGGTCAGTACTAAGTTGAAATTTCTACTTGGCTTTGAACAGATGAAAAGTGTCTGCAATAGAAAAAATGATGCATGCATGGGGAAAATAACAAAAACCATCTTGAAAATAAATGTAGTCATTTTGTATCAATTGAATCATTTTTACAAAAAAACAAAAATTCACATACTTTTTAACTTTTTGTAACGCGCACAAGGGCCGGAATCAACTGTCAAATATAGATCAAATGAATTACGTTTAGAGATTCAACCCTACCTCGGTCGGGTCAGGGTCGTATTGTTATTGATTCTTGAGAATTATTTATACAAATAAGAGACAACCTGTGATAGTAATGAACTTTTTTTTTCTAAACAGCCTCCCTAACAATGGTTGGACTTGGAGCGTCTGATTCATGGACATCACCTGCACTACCACATCTACTAAGTAATGAATCAGAATTGCAATTATCACCAAAAGAAGCACCATGGATAGCGTCATTGCTTCACATCGGTGCGATTATTGGTTATCTCATCTATCCTTATTTAATCGACACCATGGGTCGAAAGAAGACATTACTATTATTTTTTCTACCACAAATTACATCATGGATATTGACAATATACGCAAAAAATGTCTACACTCTCTATGTTGCACGTACAATTGCCGGTATTGGTTATTGCGGTGGATTTGCCGTTGTATCAGTTTACATTAGTGAAATTAGTGCAAAAAGTGTACGAGGCATTTGTATGTTTGTGTCAAAAATCAGTTATGAAATTGGAGGTTTAATTGTCGTTTCAATTGGTGCATTTTTTACCTATGAAGAAATGAATGTATCAATGCTTGCTCTTCCACTATTATTTTTTGTCACCTTTATATTCATGCCCGAGACACCGCATTATTTTCTAAAGCGTGGAAATAACGAGAAAGCCATTGAAAGTTTATTAATGTTACGCGGTAAGAAAAATCATAAAATCGTCGAATTTGAAATTAACAGTGTGAGAAGTGCGATGTTGCAGGAGGAGAGTGATGAGAATATTTTTAAAACATTTCTCGCTGATAAACGTTATCGCAAGGCACTTTTAATAGTATTCGTGGCGAATGTAACGAAAGGACTTTCGGGATCTTATGCAATTGGTAATTATTCACAGCAAATTTTCAGTTACAGTGAATTCACCCTTAAAGCAGAATACGCGACAATTATTGTTGTTGCATTGAAAATAATTGCTGGCATTATTGGCTCACAATTAATTGAGAAGGTTGGTAGGAGGGTATTGTATTTTTATTCCGGTATTTTAGGTGGATTATCCTTGATAATGGTGGGTTTTTTTTTCTTTATTAAATTCTATTTGAAAATGGATAATCTCACGGCAATTAGTTGGCTTCCATTATTTGGATTGACTTGCTTTCAAGTGGCTTCTGCTGCCAGTTTAAATCCAATACCAATTCTACTTACAGTCGAATTATTTCCAACGAAAATTCGTAGTCTCGCATCGGCGGTGGCATTTATATCATTTGAGAGTTTTGTCTTTTTAATTACATTCGCCTTTGATCCAGTCAATCAGATTGTTGGCATTTATACGACTTTTTGGATCTATGCATTCTGCTGTATGGGTGGCACTTTCATTGTTTACCGCATCACACCTGAAACAAAAGGCAAAAGTTTAGAGGAAATTCAGGATTTGTTAAAGTAAACCTTTTTTTGAGTAATTTTTGGAAATTTTGTTTCATTCTAATACCATTCTAATCAAACCATTTCCGAGTGTAATTCGACTGGATTTTTGAGAGATCTATTTTGTAAAGTGATTTACTTGATATGAGAAACTCTCGAATTCGTCATATGAGAAATTTTTTTTCTCTTTTGCTCTCTTAGACTACTAATAAAATCCAAACGACTGACAGAATGTATTATATAATACAAATTAGTATTAAATTAAGTAATATTAGTAATTAAGTAATTTTTTATTAAGTAATTTTTAGTTAAATTTTAATAATAAAATTATATAAACATTTATTAAGGAGGTTGCTAACAGGTATGCAGACCTTCAGAAAAAACATTGAATTGACATTAAAGAATTTTTTAATATTATTGTTATTCGTATCTTCTGGAAGAACAAATATCAATTTTCAAGAAAAAAATATGAAACCTACAACAATTGTTTACATGGTCAAAAACGCGAAGCATGTAACGTAAGAGTCTTTTTGTTTTGTCCATAACTTTTAAATAACAAGGAATTAATAAATTTGTATGTATGCATCTTAAAATATATTTGTTTTTAACAATATTGCATTGGAACATAAAATTTTTTGTATTTATCATTTAAAAGTTATGAACGTTTTAAAAACACTGTTACGTTACAAAAGTTTCGTTTTTTGCGATTTTGACCATATAGACATTTTGCATATACCTATGATCAAAGTTTTCTTCATATCAAAAGGTTAAACTCTTTCAAAACTGATTCGATTTAAATCAATAATGGCTTATTTTCTTCAGGAAATGTTTAAAAATATTATTCATATCTTTTGATATGAAGAAAACTTTGATCATATGCAAAATGTCTAAATAAACAATTTTTGTAGGTTTCAAATTTTTTTCTTGGAAATTGATAGATTTGATTGATTGATTGATTGATTCTTCCAGAAGATACAAATAACTATACCTAATATTAAAAATTCTTTAGTGAAAATTCAATATTTTGTCTGAAGGTCTACATACCTGTAAACACAATGAAAGCGTTTATTCTTCAATGAAAAATAGTTTATATTAACGAAGCATTAATAAATAACTTCATTTAGTCATTAAAAATTTTATCAAATAAATAAAATAAATTTACAAATTCGAATTTTGGTTTTTCAATTATTTTCCTCCGTAATGACAAATTTACTTGTGAAACGGGCGTTTCTTTTGGCAATTATCGACCCACGACTATAAAGTTCCTAAGTGATAATATATTCTGAGAAGCATCTCAAGAAAAATACAGATTAAGGCTCCTAAGCACGGATTTAACGCTTATTTATACTCTGCTAAGTACCGGCATTACACTGTATTACGACCCTAATAGCCGGTTAAACTTTTTCCTCGTTGCTCTTTTTCTTTTTGTTTCAAAACATATATCCCTCTAAACGATAAATCTTTTTTTATTAACTCAAAATATAGCGTAAAGTGTTCTTTTATTTATTATAATATAGTCGAAAAATGTCATACTATATTCTTTATTTATTACTATAAGGTAAGTAATTTTACAAATTCGGTATTAATGTGTCAAGATGCAAAAAAACATTTTATGACCCAAAATAAATAAAAATTAATCGCTGCTACTTGACGTGAAATGTTGAACTCGTAAATAATGGTGCCCTGAAACAGACTAATTCTTAAGGAGGTGGGCAAAGGTTTCTGCGTGAAAAAAACTATTTTGCGATTTTTTTTTGAGAAATATGGATACAGCAAATTGATTCGAACCTTTTGTACATTATTAGGTATCATTTCAGTAATTATTTTATCCATAAATATCTACAAACTAGCAGGTGACAAAGCTTTTTTAAGAACGTCTTTGAAAAAAGACGATTTGCGGTGTTCACTGTACCTCAGCGGGAAAGTATCAGAAATTAAAGAGCTTTGTAATTTAACCGAAGTATCATCAAATTCTCCCCCCAACGTTCTTTGATTACTACCGGTTTAATTCCTCAACAACAAATTCAATATTCAAAATTCAAAAAAATGCATCAAACAGCAGCAATAAAATAGCAAGAAATTTAGCTTGAATATATTTTCAGGAAAATTACTCACAATTGGCTAGCAGCAAAATAAATTTTTTTTCTAACACACGCACCGAAAGTACACAATTTCTTACCTGTGAAGCGCGAAAAAAGTACATCTTTCCCTGCGAGCGGGAGGAAAAGTAACTAATTAACGAAACAAATGAAGAAAGTTAGTAAATAAATTAGTTACTTACGTTAGTTAGGTTACGTAACTTATATTCATTATGTATGTTCCGTAACTTACGTAAGTTACGTGACTTATATTCATTATACATGTCGCTTAACTTATATTTATTATGCATGTTGCGTAACTTACGTAAGTTAAACTGGTTACGTAGCTTACGTAAATTACTCTATTTACGTAACTTACCCTAGTTACGTAAATTACGCTAGTTGGGTTAGTTTAGTTAGTTTGAGCTTTTTACACACTTTTGTGCATTAAGAATTAGTACATTTCGTAACTAGTGGGAACTGATGGCGTTTTTTAATCTCGTTTCAAAAACTTGCGCGAGATTCAAAAAACAGTTCACGCAAGTAACGAACGATACTTTTTATAATAAAGTCATAAAAAAGGCGTTAAAAACGAGACACCCAGATTTGTGACAAAACTAGTTTACCGATATACATTTAAACGTACAAGCATGTTTTGTCGCAGGGTGGGGGCTCGGGGGCTCTCCCCCGACGGGGTCCAGGAGCGGAGCCCAGCCGGGGGATTGGGTGGGCTCTCCCCCCGACTGCAAAAAAAGCGACTCAAAAGATTAATTTTCATTGACAATCTAAAGGTAAACAATTTATTTCAGTATTAATGTTGAAAAAACTTTGGTGTGGTTTACAAAGAGAAGGGTACTTCGAGGGGCGAAGCCCCCCGTTCTCAAATAACCATCTCAAAATATTAATTATTCTGATAGTTAATAAAAAAGTGAGGTTGTGTTGAGGAAATGTTTTCACAATGATAGCGAAATCATAGAGATATTTAGATTTCTAGCGAATCTTAGGTTGGTAGTGCTGTCCATAACTATTGCTATGTGGGGAAATCTCACGAAATGGGGACTTTTTGTTGAAAAAAAATTTATTTTTCAAATTAGTGGCACATTTTTTTTACCATAAATTATTATTCTTTGACTAAATAGAAGTATATTTTAACCGGCGTAATTCATATTTATTAATTGCTACTTCACTCAGAAAAAAATTTGTTCGAAACAACCTTTTGGTTGAATCAACCAAATAAATGCATTGCTATACAGTCAGCCAAACGTTTGTTTGATTCAACCAAAAAATTTCTTCCAATACGTTTATTTGTATTAACCAAATGCTTATTACACTTAACCAAAAAATTTTATTTAATATAACTAAAAAATTTGTTTATTTCAAGAGAAAAGATTTGTTTGATTCAAATAAATAGTTTTAGTAAACGTATTTGGTTCATTTAAATAAATATTTTTGTTTACTTAATTTTGTTATTTATTTTCCTCTAATAATACCTATTTGAATTTCCTAATTTAATATTTTCTAGTACATATTATTGGTTAATTTATAATTTATTATATAATTATTTATTGATATTTTAAAATTATACATATAATAAATTATAAATTAACCAATAATATGTATACTAGAAAATATTAAATTAGGAAACTCAAACATTATTAGAGGAAAATAAATAACAATTAAGTAAAATATTATATATGTATTTCTTCATATAAACAAAATTACTTAATTATAAAAAAACATTTGAAATATTACATTAAACATATTATAATTATGATTTTTATACGTGCGCACTCAGAAAAAAGTTTATTCGAAACAACAAACTGAAAACTTCACAAAACCTTTTTGTAAATATTCTTCTCACTGGTACAAATTAAATATGCAGTAAGTCAATGAACACAATGTATTTAATATTTATTTAACCGACACTTATAATTTTTTTTCTTTGATTTACCGATTTAACAAATAAATTTGACGCGAACGCGGACTGTAGACAAGTGAGATCGCCATTTTTAAATTCACACATGTACTTTTTGAGACAAGCAAATATGTTTGTTTGACTCAAATAAAATGATTTGGTTAAATCAAACAAATTTGTGTGTTGTGTCGAACAAACTGTATTTAACTAAAAAATATTCTCTATTCAAAACACAAATTTGGTTAAATGAAACAAACAACTTCAAATAAAAAATTTCTTTCCAATAACCAAACAAATTTTACGTTTGGTTAAGTGAAATAAACTTTTTCTCTGAGTGTTTATTTAAACTATTTTTTTCATATTTATGGCTATGAGTGCAGGTAAAACGTAGGTATTTATCTTCAAGAATTTATAATATTTTACAACCCTTCAAAAAACATTTTGCTTTATCTACCTAAACTTACATTTATCAAAAATCTACACGCGATATAGTTCAAATATATTTTTTCCTAAAATGGCACTATAATTGACTAAGTAACATTATCTCGTACAAAAATTATTCAATATCAACCAAAAATATTATTTTTAGGGGTCACACATATTTATTAACACTAAACCAAGATATTACACGAAGGTGAATACATTTTTTTAAATGTGATTTCTTGTGCTCGTCAAAAAACCATTTTTTGACAACGAGTTACGCACTCGTTGCGCGTTTTCGCAGAACGATTTCGTAGATGTTTTAAGTGGCACAATGTTCTGCCACCCATAATTCTTTTCCTGAATACCTAAAAATATAAATAATATATGGGCGAATTTTAAATAATGATCGCTCAACAAGTATTATAAGAAAATTAATGATTTTCAAAAAAAGGTGAAAATGCAATTACAGTTATAAACAGCTTATTATCTCGAATATTATATATATTATTATATATAATATATATAATAATATATATATATTTTATATATTATTATATTATTATATTATTATTTACCTTTTTCTACCCTTCACAACCTATAGATAAATGACAAAAAATCCCAAACATTAAAAAAAATTGCTCAAAAAGTTATCGCTTAATGAAAATTCGATTTTATGCGAGTTACGTCAAGAATTTCTTAATTTCTACAATTTTAATGAATAAATCAGGTGCATAATTCTTTAATTTTTACTAACAAGAATTTTTTTTATATCTCATAGTCGCGATATAGTATTAGCAAATGTATAAAAATGTGGGTTAGCAATATGGAAGCTTTTTGTGGCACATATATCTCAGAACCCAATTTGTCCCCATTTCGTGAGATTTCCCCATATATATCTACGCCTGCGCAAATGAGTTTATCGCGACGCGTTTTTGCAGTAGTCTGTGTGCTACTATTCTCGATAAAAACATCGACTCAGTCTGTCCTTCTCAATTGGTTCATCGCAGTCGTTACATTATTTTTCTTTTTCGTACTCTGGGGTAGTCTTATTTGCACTCCGTACGAATAAGAGCTCTTATGACGCTCTGTTCAAGAAAAGTCAGTTTTCTACTTATCTCCGGAGTACCAAAAAACGCCGTTTTTATGACTGACTTATAAAAAAATATATCGTAAGTAACACGGGAATAAAGGCAGTGCAATATCTTTTTGATGGTTTTCGTGACACGAGTGGAAATCGAGGGTGCCGTAGGCGACCAAAGACCTCCATTCGTGTCACAAAAATCACTGTAATGAAATGGCTGCCTTTATTCCCTTGTTGCTTAATATACTATTTACACCCGCTGACGTCACACAAGTGGACAGAAAAGTATTTTGCGTCCGCTGTTGCTTAAAAACGTCAAAACGCATCTTGATTAGCTAATAACTTTTTGTTCCATTACATTTTTGGAGAATCGAAAATAGTGTTTTTTGTGACCTCGGTGCATTAAGAAGCTCAAAAAAAAGTTTTATACATCGTGTAGAAAACCATTAAAACAAGATGCAGAATGCACAATGCAGAAGTATTGTGGGATTCATGATTGAAAAAAGACAAAGAGGAAAATCGAATACCAAAATGTATTTCTTTTTGGTTAGAACAATTCGGCAATAGTACTTTTTGTCAAGGTTGGCCCACCATTTATAATATGAATTTGACAGATACTTTTTAAATAAATGTACAAATAAACATTGGCACACGCACATTTTGACAAAGATATTAGAAAAATAATATTAAATTCTATAAATTTTGATTATTATTTCATTAAGTTAGTTTGAACATGGGCCGACCTTGACTACATATTTTTTTGAAATCTTCATAACTTTTTATTTTAAAACTAATTATTTAACTCTGTTCAGCAAAAGTGATCCTATTACACAGAACTTTCCAACAATATACTTTAATTAACCAAATTCATTTTTTTTTAAAAAGTTATAAAAAAGAGTCAAAAGGTGGGCCGACCTTTACTATATTCTCTTACATAATTCAAAATAAAGTCTCGAAATTAATTTCACAATAAATTATTGTCAAAATTAATTATTAATCTCAAAATAAAGTTTTAACAAAATCTATTCCGCTATCTTGAAGCATCCGCATTATTTCTCAAACCGAAATAATAAGCAATTCGAATTCAATAAATTCTCAAATTAAAGATAATCAAAGGCTTTATTTAGTTTGACAAAGACTCAAAAATATTTGGGACACATAAAATGTGTAGATAGTCTAAAGAGGTCTGTTAATAGCCAAGCCAAATCAACATAATTCGTAAAATAAATATAACTTAAATTAGAAGAAATTAATTCTAAACAATTTGCAAAATTATAATAATTAGAAATAAGAACAAAATAATTAGAAAAATTATAACAACTGAAACGAAACTCTAAAATGTCTTAACGCAATAAAATAAAATCTTAATTAAACAGTAATTAAATTTTAGAAAAACGATCATTAAACAATGTCAGCAAAATTTAGCAATGATTAAACTTCACACAGCCTGAAGATTAAATAGAAGGGCATCACACAGCCAAACGAATAAATAGAAAGACATCATACAGCCAATAGCAAATAGTAGGACATCATGCAGCCAATAGCAATAGTAGGGGATCATACAGCCAAACGAGTAAATCGGTTGTTTGACAGCGTATGGATGGTCATCTTTCCATGTAGGCTATTATTCCGACCATGTGGTTGGAACAACGTAGCCATTTAATTACTCATTGCCCCAATTTCTCGAGTCTTTCCATTTCTTCTTGGGTGGTGGCTGCAACTGCAAGCTTCATCCTACGCTTGTTGAGTTTTTCTGGCATCTGGATTCAAACTCTTTTCTCAAAAATAAAGAATAACATATCCTCTATATTTGTCAGATATTATATTATTTGTTTAAACTGAAACAAATATAATCAACGAGGGTATTTTTAATGCACTTCATATTGTGTGTGTGAATTTTTGTAAGAATTTTTATGATTATCGACATTCGATGAATTGTATAAAGAAAGCGTTCTTTTTTATATTGTATTTAGTAATGTTTGGATTTTAAAGAGAGGAAGACAAACGTTTTTACGGCTTTCTCAGGTTTAAAGGACCGCAACTGTGACTTTAAGTATTTGATTACAGCCTTTGCAGATCGTAACTCCTTTGAGTAACTACCCTTAAGGTGTAACTACCTGAGCGCTCGCATTTCGCCTTTCCTCCCACTCCAAACATTCGCGCGTCATACAATACTTTGTTACAGGGTCGTTAATTTTAACGTGCCCTACGTGCTTCTGATTTCTTTAACTTTTCTTTCTTTATGACCAGAGCACGCTTATTTCCAAGCACCTTGCACGCACTGACCCTTCAAGTCGTTGCGAATTTTAACAGTGATCGACACTGGGCGAAACGATATCTCTATTACAGTGTCCCGGGAGAGAGAAGATAGTTAAGAGTTTTCCAAAAAAATACGCTAGATAGTATTCCTAGATAGCACAAAAACTTCCAAGAAGTTTCCAGGAAGCTTCCTGTGGTAACTTCGGAAGTTACCTTCGGTAGCTTCCTGGAAAATTCTCTAACATACACCAATGTCCGCACTTGGAAGCTTCCCATGGAGTCTTCCAGGAGGTTTCCTGGAAACTTCCTTGGAAGCTTCCTGCAAATTACCGGTGGAAATTTCTTGGAAGTTGTCAAAGTAAGTTTCCTGGAAGTTATCAGGAAGTTTCCAAAAACTATTAATATTTTTGTTAATGAAATTATTATTAAAAAAGCTTTAAAAATATGAAATATTCATATTTTGCATTATTATAAAATAAAAAAATGAGTTTAATCAAAAAATAGTATATTAAGCAACAAGGGTATAAAGGCAGCCATTTGTTTACGGTGATTTTTGTGACACGAGTGGAGGTCGAGGGCGCCCTCGACCTCCATTCGTGTCACAAAAATCATCGTAAACAAATTGGCTGCCTTTATTCCCGTGTTACTTACGATATTTTTTTATTCCTAATGCACAAAAGTGGCGATTTCAGACAGCAGACGACAGGGAGTAAAAGTCATTCACTTGTTCGACTTATATGAAAATGGCGGCCGTTTTCTCCCATGGGCAAAAATAACGCATGCACGGAAAATCTTTGTTCAAGAAAGATTACAAAATTTCTTCAGAAAATGAGGGTATGGAAAAAAATTTAGAAAAATAGTTAAAGTGTCTATTAAATTATTACTAATGGTTTTTTCTGATAAAATAAAGAAAAATTTTGAAGGTCTTGATAAATTGTTCAGTAATTTTAATATTAAGATCTGAAAGAAGAGTTCTATTTCTGATTTCGCACAAAGTCAGGCGTCACAAAATAAGAATTCAAGAACAGTTTCGTAAAAATACGGGCTCGCGTGAAAAAAATTAAATGTCTGTGGGTTACGCTGAAGGAACAGACCTTCGCAGACACACAAGTTTAGGAGGGGTCGCACACACACACTGACACACACACAAAGTATATTGTTCTGTCACAGATTACACACACTACAATAACGCACCTAAAACTAACACTATCTTACAACTATACGAATACACATAACGCTCGCTTTCGCACGCACGCATATAACATACCACGAGTTGCTTTGAATCTCTCTTATATACTAAACCTGCGTTTTCTTAGCCACTTGTGAGAAGAAATAAGGTTTTATTAAAATTAACTTTTTTTAATTAATTTAAATCAAAATAAATGTAATATGGAATAATTAAGTAAAGGTTAATTTTTTCGACTAAAAAGATTCTATATTTTGACGAAATTAAAAAGCTAGTAATTATTTTACTTATACATTTTAATATTTTTATATAAATTTTAATGTTTTATTCATTTAAATTTATTTATTACAATATTTAAAGAATATATATGCAAAAACACTCCTTAAATCAATGCTAACCAATATAATAATTTACTATTATAAATCACGAATTCTAGTGGAACTATTTGTGACAAAAAATTTTGGCTCTCTTTGGGGAGTAATATAATTATTTAAAAAATTCAGAGTATAAGCTGATTCTATAAATTTCAAAGAAATTAAAAATTAAAAAATTATTTAACACGAGATGTTTTTCGATAGAATATACTGAAAAAATAGGCAGAATGTGTTTTTACTTAGGTCATTTTTGCCTTGTTTATAAGATAACAAATTATTCTTTTAAATGAAGTAAATTATTATTTTCTTTATTAAATTAAGGAGGATGGTGACACCATACATAACCTCAAAAGTAAAATATTCTCGAAATTGTTTGTACAACAAATAAAAATATAATTTAAACTAATTTGATTACATTTTGAATGATTTGATTATAAAATTTTAATAAAACATTTATATTGAGTTAAAATATTTTTACAAATAATAATTTTTTAACATTCTACATTTTTTCTTTCAACTTCAGAGAAAAACTACAATTTTTATCCAAATTTAACGAACAATAGCTCATTTTACTCGTTGAAACATTATCTATAATCATAATCTTTTTAATGTTGTTGAAAATACGTTGTTAAAAAATTGTTTAAAAAATAATATTTAAATTGTTTATATTTCTTAAACACAATATTTTCAACAATTTTTAAAAAATTACCATTATAGATAATGTTTCAACGAGTAAAATGAGCTATTGTTCGTTAAATTTGGATAAAAATTGTAGTTTTTCTCTAAAGCTGAAAGAAAAAATATAGAATGTTACAAAATTATTATTTGTAAAAATATTTTAACTCAATTTAAATGTGTTATTAACATTTTATAACTTAAGGACGCTGCACGGTGGGAAATATTTTAAAGTACGCATAGGCGTAGCGAGCGATTTCTCCTCAACTTCCACTCTTTTCCCCTCTTTTCACCTCTCTTGGTGCAATTTTTTGACTTTGATAATTAATTTTTAAAAATCCAGACAGAAAATGAAAAAAACGGCGATTTAGGGAAAAATAATACTTAATAGTGAATATAAAACAAGTTTTCTTATGACGATTAGATGTTTCTATAGGCGTGAATATCAATCCGCGTTTTACAAAACATAGCAAACTGACAGCTCAATATGGGAGGTTAGTCATGGCCGACTATATCAGGTTGCACCGTTTGCGTAGTACAGTAGGAATGAACGTGAGGAACAAAAATATTAAATATCAATTACACTTATTGTTTACTATTATACTAGCAGAGCTACGCGCGCTAAAGCGCGCGCGATATTTCTATTTCTGACTTTTGATACTCAAGACCTTATTTTATTGTGTGTATATAAAAATGTAAGACCTTATGATCCGTTTTTTTCTTTTTCTAAAATATTGGAAAAAAATTACAATTTTTTTTTTTGAAGAATTAAAAAAACATAAAACACGAAAACCAAAAATTAAATTTAACACACTGAGCTATATTGTAAAATGTTTATAAAACGTTAAGGTAATTACAGATTTTCTCAAGATAATAGAAAGGTTTTTTCGCAAATAGAATTAACATTACCAATTTGTTGAAATTTGTACCACTGTTAGATAAAAGTTTTTAAAAAATGTAGTTAAATTTTTTAGACCTGTGGGTACTTGTGAAAAAAGTTATAAACGTCTTTGTTTTTAACTTTTAACATTGAGTTTTGTGGAAATTGAGTACATTTTCAAACATATTTACTCACCACAAAGTACTTAAAATTAAGAAATTAATAAAACATTTTTTAATACGAGACAGATATATAATGGTTAAATATCTGTTTAAAAAGTGTCATTAGGTACCTGTGAAAGTTGCAATAAATTAATTTGTAAAAAAATTTCATGTTTTATACAGTATATTGAACAGCTGTTTAAACATCTGGAAACATTGCACACAATTTTCTACTCAAAACTAAATGTAAACAAGTCATACCAAGCATTTGCAACACGACTAAAGAAATGCTGTGTTGCCAGACGTTTCAAAGTACCAAGCAAGTCAAATTACAAAATAATGGTTTTTGTTTTGATTAGTTCAGTCAAGCGATAGAAAAACTTTATATATATTAATTATACATTAGAAGAATTATTTTATTGAAGTATTCTTCCTTCTTTGTCAAAACATTGACACCGAGATTCATTAATAGTCATGATATAAGTCGAGGTATAAGCCGTCCATAAACCACAAGGACAATTTTTTATTAATTTTTGACCCTCCCCCCATCCAATATGAAACACAAATTTTTACTTTATGCAATTGACCTTAATTTTGTCACTCGGTGGTTTTTAGGGACGCTGAATACGAATTTGATGTAAGTTTTCATAAATTTAAAATGGTGTATTCAATATGGCAGAATTTTCTTTAAGATTTATGCAATTGACCTTAATTTTGTTACTCGAGAGTTCTAATACCAGTCAGTTAGCTGTAAATGTCATAGGAGCGCTCACTGACAATTATTTTAGCACTTGCGTCGATTCACGACCAGCGAGCGTGTATAGAATTTTTTTTTTAATTTCTCTTTCCCATATTATATTAGTCATTTGAAATTTTGAAAACAAACATCGCATTCGTAATCAGCGACCCTAAAAACCACCGAGTGACAAAATTAAGATTAATTGCATAAAGTAAACATTCTGTTCCATATTAGATCCGCCATTTTTATTTATGGGAAACTAAAATTGAATTCGTAATCAGCAACCACAAAAATTCCCGAGTGACAAAATTAAGGTTTATTGCATAAATTTTAAAAAATTTTGTTCTATATATTAAATCCTCTATCTTGAATTTCTTAAAAATAACATTAAATTAGTAATCAGCGACCCCAAAAGCCTTCGAGTAGGAAAACTTAGGCGAATTTAATTATATGTTTTTAAGGTTACTGAATCCAAATATTTGGATGGGTAAATGGGTAAAAAAACCAAACTTGAAAAAATGAAATTTCTTTTCTGTTTTTAAAATGAAAACCGCTATATTTAATTTTTGTTTTAAACGAAATTCTTTTTTTTCACACCGGAATCGAAAAGAGCACACTTAATACCTATAAGAAACTTACTTGCGGTATAAAATATAATCCGTTTTATTCATAAAAGTATAGGTTGAATTTGCGCAAAGAATTTTCTTATTTCAGGCGTTAATGGGTTAATCATTAAAATAATATTATAATATTTGGGGAGAGTGGGACAAACCGTCCAGATGTCAATATCTCCGAAATGGCGAGATTGTCAAAACTTTTGTTTAGAATTTCAAAACAACCATGTGTAGTATACCTTATTTTTAAACTAACATTTATACTCAAAATGAGCGTACGGGGCAAACAGTAATAATTTCAATAAGTTAAAATTTGAATGTTTCCCTTTTTAAATTATTCTCTTTATGTAAATAGTAATTTTTTCCATAATTATTGAAATACCAGATTTTCTGTCTTGGTAGTTAAGACTTGCAATGCAGATATCAAATTTTCTTGCACTTTCTTTCTTCTTTTCTGGACGTTTCGAGGAAGCATGGCTACTTTTTTCGTAATTCGATGACGTTGTCGCAAAAGGTTCTATTGGTGCACTAGTATCTTAATATAAAAAAAAAGTTTGCAATCTTATAATCGAGTCAGTCAAAATATAAAATAAATGAACTAAAAAAGAGTTGTAAAAATGAAAAGGTTTTTTTATTTTAAGTAAATTAAACTTTTTTTTATAATTTTCTCATTACCAGGAATTTGCGGTTTTCATTAATTTATCGATAATTAAACTGATAGATTTCATTAGTTATTTAGAAAAATTAAAAGGGCCCATTTTGTCGGTCATTTGCAAAAAAAATCCTTATTTTAAAAATGGAGGTGTAATTGTCGAAATGAAAATTTGGATATTGCATCAATTTTTTCATAATAAAGACTGTCAAAAAATTTTAAATAAGATTAATATCTATTCTTTTTCTTCAAATGACACAATAAAACTGTACCTAATCATTAATCTTGTAAAAATATTATATTAAGCAACAAGGGTATAAAGGCAGCCATTTGTTTACGGTAATTTTTGTGACACGAGTCGAGGTCAAGGGCGCCCCGAGACCTCCACTTGTGACACAAAAATCATCGTGATTAAATTGGCTGCCTTTATTCCTGTATTACATACGATGTTTTTTATTTCTAATGCACAAAAGTGTCGATTTCAGATAGCAGACGACAGGGAGTAAAAGTCATTCACTTGTTCGACTTGTATGAAAATGGCGGCCTTTTTTACCTTGAGCAAAAAAAATATGGGACCAACTGTTTTTTTGCCCTTGGAAAAAAATCGCTATTTTCATACGGTCGAACAAATAAATGACTGCTCAAAACAGGCAAAAAGAAGACTTTTTAGTATTTATTATTAAAATAACTATGACATTTATTTAAAAAATTTCTTTTACATGTAAAGAATAATTTAATTAAGAATTTGTAAAAAAAAAGATTTTCATTTTTATTTCAAAATGGCGGCGATATACGCCATTTTCGAAAATGCCCATTCTCGGTGGTAAGATCGATTCCAAACTTTCTATAACACATAAAACCAAAAACGAAGTGACATTCTCTTCGTTAGATATTTATTTAGATGTGAAACCTCAAAAAAGTGGAATTTTCTTTCCCCCCTTTTTTTAGAGTACTTTTTCTCTAAAATATGCAAAAAAGGTGTTTTTATTCAGAATTTCTCTTATAAAATAAAGAGATTTAGAAATTTTCCAGTTTTTGAGGTTCTACTTATAGGCATGATGACGCTGAATCAAAGGCCGTTTGATTTTTTAAAATCGCTTCAGAAGAAATCGAGACATTTTGAGAAAAACGCATTTTAAGTTTTTGTTCATAAGTTTTGAAATTTTTTTAAAAAAATCATCGGATTTGCTTGAAAATCGTTACTCGGGGGTTTTCGAGGTCGCTAATTACGAATATTGAATCAGATTTTTAAAATTCAAAATGGCGGATCCAATATGGCGGGCATTCTTTTTTTTAAATCATTGGATTTGCTTGAAAATCGTTACAGGGGGTTTTGGGGTCGCTGATTACGAATATGACATAATTTTTTTAAAATTAAAAATGGCGGATACAATATGGTGGACGAAAAAAAATTATACGAAAAAAAAATTTTTTTTTAAATTTTCTTTTCCGCCTCGTTGGATCCGCCATTTTTAATTTTGAAAATTTGATATCTAATTTGTGATCAGCAACACCAAATACATTTTTGTTTGTCTTTTTTAAAAAATGCAAATGAGAAAACATTTAAATCACTCGATTGCTTATTCGCATACAAAAACATCTTTGACATGGCGAAGAATAAGGATGTATAACTTTTGTTTTACTTTGAACATTGCAATATTATTTTAGGAGAGTATTCTTGACACTATAAAAAATCCGAAAATAAAAACAAAAAAAATAGATTTTTTTGACATTTTGAACTGGAGTGTCCCCTTAAAGAATAAAAAGTCTTTAAAGGCCAATTTAAACATGAAAATTAGGTTCTAATTTTTAAAAATTCAATATTTTCAGTATTTTTAATTTATATTTCCAAAAATCTAAATACATACAAAAATAATATTTTAGAATTATTTTTAAAAGTTTGGAATAAAAATTTATGTTTAAATTTTTAATTGACATTCATCAATAAATTAATAATTTTTTTTTAATTATACAAAAACTCTTTTAAAGAAAACATTTAAAATTTGGTAAAATCTTCTACAAATAATAGAATTTTTATTAAAAAATATTAATAAAAATGATCAAATTTTTGTATAATTTTAATTATGAATTTTAATTATTCATAAATTTTTATTTACATAAGGTAAGGCTTTGTGAAGTGTACTTATGATTTGCGAAGGGTATTTTAATTTCATTGAAACAATATATTTTAAAAGTAAATGAGATAATTAATTAAATTTTCTTTACAGCATTTTATTCTACGTGAAATGTGGAACTATATTACAAAAAAAAATTTCTGGGCCTGCATTTTATTTACAAAATAAAGCTATATTTTTGTTAAGCGCCATATTGGATCCGCCATTTTGAATATAATTTTAATTAAAATTTTTGAAATTATGTATCAAATGCTTAATAAATAAAGCATTAACTAACAAATTGAAACCGACTCAACGCATGTAACGCGGCAGTGCAACCGCCCGCGAAACTGCACGCTCCATGTCTTTTTTACAGCGCGTAACAGGCTTAAAAAACCATCGGTACACTTCAGAAAGCCTTACCCATTGTTCGAAGATAATTGAATCTTAAATAATTATACGAATTAGTTTTTTAAAATATTTGCAATTGTTCACAACTGGAGGCGGGGTGGAAGTCAAAAATTGATGAAAAATTGTCTATTTGGTTTATGGAACAACGATAAAATTTATACCTCTCACTCATACCTCGTTCTCGATCTCCCTTTCTTTTACTCCTTAATCTATCTGTGAGTGAAAAAAGAAAAATAATTAGCCAATAAGGAAATAAGACGCTCATTTCGTATTTTGGCTTGAAAGTAAAATTCCCCACTTTTCCTTTCCCTGTCAAATTCTGTTTCTCTCTTTCTACCTGACACGGAAAATGGAGAAAACATGATACCTTCTTCTAAACCCAAAAAGTGGGCATTACTTTCTTAACTATTTGTCTCTCTTTCGCTCCTACTCTAAACTAAAAGAAGAGACAATACCTCCCTCCTTTTCTTTCTCTCTCACTGTGAACAGAATATATAAGGAAAGACTAACTTAATATATATAGATATAATAATAATATTCGCTTCTCTTTCGCTCCTACTCTAAACTAAAAGGACAGGCGATACTTTCCTCTCTTTCTCTCTATCAACCTTTCTCTCTCACTGCGGACAGAATGTACACGCTCTGGACAGACTGAATGAAAGAATACGAAGATTATTATAGTTAATTTATTATTTGTTTATTTATTTATTATTGTTATTATATCTTATTATTATTTATTATTATACTTACTTTTTAAAAATATTATTATGAAAAAGTATTAAAACAATAAAGGAAAATTTTTTATGAAAATATTATTAAACATAAATTTAGTAAACAAAAAAAAATAAATAATAAAAAATTATGAAGTGCATAATTTTTTAATTTTTTTATTGTTATTTTTATTATTGATATTTTTAAGTAGGTATAAGAAAAATATAATTTAAATATTCCACAAAATTAGTTTTAAAGTAATTTTTTGTAAGCGGAATTCAACGGTCATAAAATAAAAGCGGACAGCAAATATTTTGACCCTTTTTCAATTTTCATTTTGCTTAAAAACTGATGGATTTCGAAACACACGCGTAATTTGGTAGAAAATATGTTTTTAAATCTATAAAAAAATTCCAAATGAAATCGATGTGTTAGAGTCGAATTTGAAAAATTAAATTAATTAATTTAATAATATCAATTTTTAAATAAACTTTAACTTAACGTGTCCTTCGGACAAAGAAATTGTAAAGGTAGTGGATTCCCCCTCTACTTAGTTATTGATTCAACTAAGAGGTTGAGAACCCTACTCCTTGAATTTAGAGAAGATAGGATAGTTTTAGGAATAATTAAATCATAAGCAAAAATAAGATTAAACAAATAAGATATATTTTACCCAAAGAAATCCCTAATACAAGTAACTCTAATAGTATGTGTATGTGTGTGAATGAGGTGAAGAGTATATGTAATTTTTTATACAAGATGCTTTACTCACTACTTAGAAATTCTTTCCTTGAAATGTGAATCCAATGACGAATGTTTTTTTCTCTCTGTCTATCTCGAAACGGTTATTCCAGAAATATGAGGAAATACCAAATCTAGGGTCACTAGATTGATATTTTCACTGAGTACTTTAATATTCCTTTAGGAATACACAAAACCTGAGACTTAAACCTCGTAAAGAAAGGTTGTCTTTACATATATTGGAATTAAAACAAATCCTTTAAATTTATTAGAATTATATTTATCTTTCTGCTGACTTTAGATTTTTTACTTTACTTTATTTATTTTTATTCTTTTGTATGAATCACAACTTCTTTATATTTATTCTTTACTCTTTTATTTTATTATTTTCTTCAATTCTCTATTCTCAATATTTATTTCATAAATTCTCTTTATTTATTTTCTTTCACTTAATTTCAATATTTTATGTTTTTATTTCATCAATTCTTTCAATTATGCACTTCAATTATTTTATTTTATTCAAATATATGTATTCAATTCAACTCTTTTTTACTTCGATTTAATTGTATTTTTCTCAAATAAATTCACTTCTTCTTGAACAAACTTTACTTAATTTCACTCTTTAAAACTTCTGAGAAATATTTCAACTTTAAACTCGGCTAACTTGCCGGACTTAGAAAATGCCTGGCCCAAACTGACGGCTTCATCAACAGGTGACTACGACCTGGACTAAACTGCGGGCCCAAACTGCCCGGGCTAACTGCCGGCTACAACGGCCTGGCTTAAACTGCCCAGATTTCCCAGTGTCAATCAATTTTATTGAAAGACAATTTAGTGGGGAAATCGTATGTTAAGTTCATTGTACTCGACTGTTGTCAAGTCAATTTCTGCAACCTTGCAGATTTAAGCAGTGGTGTGATCCGAGTTCAGTGACTTGGATGCACCACTCCTTATATTGAGCAATTTAACTTTGATATTTTCTAACTAATTTTCAAAAGGGTCAATAAACTGTTTTTCAAGAAAAAGGAATTCATTAAGAAACACTTTACTATGTTGTCAGGTTTTTCACCTCGAAATTGCGAAACCCAAAGGAATGTTAAATTCAGTTAAATCTTATATTTATATAAAATTAGAATTTCTATGTCATTAAAAATGCCCTGGATTAAAATATTCAAAAGAGGGGATGTTCTTTTGTGAGATTACAAAGAGTTGTTTTTGTGTAAATGTTTTTACAATGTTTAACAAAATCTCATGTTGTGTGTAATTGTTGCATGTAATTTTAATTTAAGTATAATTAAAAAAAGGTATTAACAATATAAAAAGTTACAGAGTTCGGCCGTAACACGATGATTTTCATAATTACCTAAAAAAGTATTGTTTTGAAAAAAATCTTTGTTTTTAAACTGAAAATTCTAAAAATAACATTGTTATTCAATTTTTCTATATGGAAAATTATTTGTTTATTTATTTAATATCTGATCAAAATTTGATCTTAATTTTTCTGTATTTTCTATTTTTCATGAATAAAAACTATGATATGAAATTATTAAGAAAAATAAATTTTTAAAAATGCCCTTTTTAATAAAAAAAAGCAGTAATGTGTTGAACAAAGACGAAAATTTAATAATCGACTTCAAAAATTGTTAGAAAAAATTTGAAAACATCAACGTCGTTTTCTCAAGACAAAAATGGTTTTCGTAATTGGAAATAAATTCTGAGTACCTCTGTGTTTCGTAAAAAGGACTTTTTTCATAAAAAAGATCCAATTTTATGACAAAAATTATGTTCAATAATATTTTCATAAAAAATTTACATTACTTTTTTTTATACTTTTCAATTATAACATTTGTAAAAAATAAGAATAATATTAAATAATAATAGATAAATAAACAAATAAATATAATTATTTATATAATATTAAATAATAAAAGTAATGACTTATTATTTTTGTTGATCATCTACGTCCCTACAGTACCATAGCGTAAACACTTTTAACACGAAAACGGTGCAACCTGTTATGGTCGGCCATCTCCTACATCGAGCTGTTGCTTTGTTTTGTAAAACGCGGATTCATATTTACGCTCCTAGAAACATCTAACCGTCATAAGTAAGTTTGAATTATATTCTCTATTAAATATTATTTTTCCTTAAATCGCCCTTTTTTTCATTTTCTGTCTAAATTTTTAAAAATTAATTATCAAAGTCGAAAACTTCCCCTCTTTTGGTGTAATTTTTGACAAGCTTTCTTATGACGATTAGATGTTTCTATGGGCGTAAATATCAATCCGCGTTTTACGAAACATATCAAACCGATAGCTCAATATGAGAAGTTGGACATGGCGGACCATAACAGGTTGCTCCGTTTGCGTGGTACAGTAGGAATGAACGTGAGGAACAAAAATATTAAATGTCAATTACTCTCATTGTTTACTATTATATTTATTATTTATACCAGCTGTTGGAGTTATGTAGAGTCTAATTCGAACTAATTGTATTGCAAGTAGGCCCCACGTTACGACTGCTAAAATCGAAAATAAGACCTATATTGTAATCTGAAAGTAAGTCTTAAATTTTGACAAATAAAAATATTACATCAATAGAAATTAAAGCAAAAAGCAATTTTTTAAAAATGAATTAATATAATAAAACTTTTTTTAATTAGATAAAAAAATTCCCGATTTTTCTAGTCGAATTAAATTCCCGGCTATTTCTCGGGATACCTTTGCGATTAATAGACACTCTGTTAAATGTATTAGTAGAAATTATAACACGTTTTTGATTCCCACATGGGAAATCTACATGGGATCCACTTTTACAAAGGAAACCATATTGATTCCTATGTAAAACCGTATGGTATAATTTTTCCATATCCCTATTAAAAATTTCCATATGGGATTTTACATTTTACCCGTTTTTGCGTAATGCCCGGATAGAATTTTTGAAAGCAACAACATACCCCAAACATTTCTAAAATTCAAGTAGAACAATTTTAATTTATAAATAGGAATTTGTTATTTATTTTCAAAGTCATTTCTAAAACATTTCTTCAATTCAAAAAAAAGAAAATTTTGATTTATAAATCCCAATTTGCCCTAATGGCATCTTAAGGACTTTCTGTGTCCCAGTACCCGCTGAAGTCAAATTTCAGTATTATTGATACTTTTACTGTATACCCTTTATATTGAACATAAATATTTTATTTTCTACGTTAAATATGACAATACATACTATGAAATTTTCAAACTTAAAACCTGAAAATATCAATATAGAAATTGTTTGCAAACTCTCACGTTAATTGATTTTAGAAAATTTGTAATCGGCATCAAATTCATGACTCTAAACTTTTTAATAAAATAAATGTAATGAATGTAATTAAAAATTTAAAAACATCAATCGATATCACTATCAACTTAATAAAAAATTAAACAATATTCAACAAAAAAAATTAATTAAAAATTTTGTCGAAAATCAAAAATATGATTTTGGCTTAAAAATTCGGATATATTATTTATATTTCATTTTTATAGTGAAAATTAGTTGTATTAATATTAAAAAGTAGAGTTTCGCCTGTACTTTCGTAGAGTGCGGTCGTGTTTACCATTTGCTCCTCAAATTTATATTTTCACGTCTCAATTTTTTGGGATTTCGTTGTTTTAACGTTTTTTATTTACTCTTGTGCGCTCTTTTACCTCACACGTGAGGTGGATGTGATTTTTGTGTTTTACTTTATGCTATTTTATATACCCATTAGTTATATGCTCAATCCAAGTTTTATCTGTGACATTGTGCTACTTTGTGGTGCCGTTTGTGCATTTTGACTGTGTTCCCCAGTGTTCTCTGGTACTTTTATTTTTTGTCACCTAGCTTCATGGATATTTGATTATAGTGTTTTTACACTTTCTCTTTTGTGTATTACAAAATTATTTTTTTTTCTTTGGCTGCCTTGAAATATCTTATAGTTAATTTTTGGTTTTGAATACTCTTTGTTCATTAATATACTACAATGTCAACGAAAGAGGAACAGAGATGGAACCAATTGTTTACACAAATCAGTGATCTTTCTTTGTCAAATTCTGATTTGAAACAAGGTATAGCAAAGACTAATAATATTTTGGAATCGTTAAATAATAAACTTGGCAAGCAAGAGAATAGAATACTTTCAGTGGAGAATAGTGTTATACGTTTTGACAAATTTTTGCGTGAAAAAAACATTGTTCTTTTTAATATTGAGGACTCTGAAACTATTAACAGTGATCTATTAAAAAAAATTTGTCTCATTTTCAAAAGTGTTGATCTTGATATCCCCGAGTTAGCCATTCAGGATATTTTTCGCCTTGGGAAAAATAAAAATAATCGCCCCATCTTAATTAAATTTATTGGTGCTAGATGGGTGAAATTGATTTTTTCGAAGGTAACAGCTCTGAAGAATCTAAAAATTTTCATTGCAAACGACCGCACACCTGAAGAAAGACAGCAGCGTAAACAGATGTTGCATGAAGTCAAAAAAATGCAAGATGCTGGCATTAAAGCGAAAATAATTAATAATAGGATCCAAGTATTTGAAAATCCCTCTACTGTGATTTCGAAAGATCATTCACCTCGTCCCCACTCAACGCTGGGACCTTCAGTGATACCAATGGAAATTGCTTCACAAGACTCCCCACTAATTAATGAACCCCCTCCAAATCGTCACGTTAATGTGAGCCAGTCTACAAGAAAGACACGACTTCGCAAGGGGCAGAGTTCGGCAGCTAATTCGGGACCAATGACCGCTTTTCTAGCACAAGGAACTCCTAATTCTGCAAAGGATCCACCTAATAGTGCTCGCCCCCTCACATCTAAGAAGCTTACCTGGAACGACTGTGAGTAGCAATCAAAAACACATGGGAGGTCCCTTCGGAGTTTCGGTTCTACTTCACTTTCAGTATGTGAGGAACTGAAGTCGGGTAATGTGTATTTTTGGAACGTTCACGGGATAAACAACTTGCATGATATTAAAGAGTTCGTCAATTCTACAGACATTCTTTGCATTTCTGAGACTTGGAATGATTCGGAATTCATTAAGCCCTTATTCCAGAACAACACTTTTAGAGTCCTTCAGGTTCAAGCTACAAGGTCCCACAGCGTTGGCAGAGCTAAGGGTGGTCTCCTCATCGCATTCAACACGTGTTTTTACAACGCTTCTGTATTGTCATCCTCCTTTGATCAACTGTTTGTTAAATTTGTCTCGTTATCAAGTGATGTTAGTTTTATATTAGGTTTAGTCTATATTGCGCCAAATGATTGCTTGGATGTATTTTTTGATAATTTTAATCATAATTTGAACAATGTTTTTTATGCGTTTCCAAACCTTCCAATATTCGTGGGTGGGGATTTTAATTCTAGAGTCTCTGACTTGAATCATCTGGACCCAAATTTCTTTCAATCTTCTAATTGGATAATTCCAATTAGAATTTCTTCAGATAAAATCTTAAATAACAGAGGTAAAATGTTAGTAAATAATTTTGAACTCAATGATCTTATTTTATTAAACGGACGTTGCCCAAGTGACAGCCCTGCTAATTTCACTTTTTTGGGTCCAAATGGATCAAGTGTGATAGACTTAATTTGGTGTTCATCGGGAGCACTTCCCTATGTTCGAGACTTAAAAGTTCATCAATTAGCTACTTCCTCAGATCACTTTCCGCTGATTTTGAATCTCTCTTTTTTACCTTTTAAAAATTCAATCGATAATTCCATTAAGTTCAAATTCAACATCGATAAATCTGATTTATTTTTCTCTAATATGGAATTCAATGAGGAGGTGGCTAATATCAACTGCGATGTAGATGTACAGAACTCAATCCTTATTTCTAACATTAAAAAAACTGCCTCGAATTTGGAAATGTGCATTTTTCCTCCTAAAAATGTTAATTTTATTAAACATAAACCCTGGTTGGATTCTCAGACAAAAACTGCTAAGAAACGTGTTGACAGTGCTTTGAAATTTTGTAAGACTCAAAATTTTTCGAATTCTGCTAGATCAAGATATTATGATGAAAAATATAAATACTTGAAGTTTGTTAAATTTAAGAAAGAAGAATTTGATAAGGCTCGGCTTAGGGAAATAAACAACTGTAAGTCTGCGAATCAATTTTGGAGGGTTGTTAATGCGTATCGTCCAAAGGCTAGTCATGAATCTTTCATAGAATTGGATGCTTGGCATAATTATTTACAGGAATGTTACCCCGTTTACTTTAATGTTTCGACTTTGGATACTCGTGTTTTGCGTCATTCTGTTCCGGAGCTCGACCTTAGTATTACGTATGAAGAGATTGTTTTCTGTCTGTACAAATGTAAAGATGGGAAGGCCCCGGGTTTGGATGGCATTAATTATAATTTTTTTAAAAGATTACCTCAAAATTGGATATTATTCATGGCAAATTTGTTCAACAAGATTCTCGACTCTGAAACAGTTCCTAGTGACTGGGGAAAAATGTCTACTTTCATGCTTTTTAAAAAGGGTAGCCCTAAAGACCCTGCGAATTATAGGCCTATCACTCTTGTCAATTGTGTTGCCAAAATTTTTACCCAGATTATATGTAATCGTCTAGTCTCATGGGCAAACAACAGGAATCTTATTCCCGAATCACAGGCAGGTTTCAGGAGGGGTAGAAGCTGCCTGGATAATTTGTTTACCCTATCTTCAATTATTCAAATTCAATTAAGTAATCCCGGCTCGGTTGTCTATGCCGCTTTTATTGATTTTAAAGGGGCCTTCCCATCGATTTCTCACGAACTCTTGTGGAAGAAACTATATTCTTTGGGCCTCAGCTCTAAAATAATTAATATTATTCGTGACTTCTACTCTAAGGCCTTTACTTGTATTAAATCGGATAAGGGTCTCACAGATAGTGTTAAAGTTACTCAGGGGGTCTTACAGGGGGAGGTTCTCAGTCCCTTGGAGTTCTTATTATTTATTGCCGATTTGGAAGACTTTTTTGTAGATCGGGGTTGCAGAGGCATATCGGTTAATAGCTCCACTGAAATTCTTATGTTAGGCTACGCCGACGACTACGTTCTTTTAGCTGACTCTCCGCTAGAACTTAGTAAAAAGTTAAAAGTTTTGCATGATTATTGCGTGTTGAATAGACTTGTAGTTAATACTGACAAAACAAAAATTGTAATTTTTACAAGGTCGGGTAATTCGAAAGCAAAGCATTATAACTCTTTTAAATATGGCGATGGTTGCATTGGAGTGGTAAATGAGTATACTTACCTAGGCGTCCCATTTCACAATTCGTGCTCTTTTTTACCAGCTGCGAGAAAATTTATTTCTTCTGCAAACACCGCAATCAACTCAGTGTTGAGAATAATTTATTCAATGAAAACTAATTCATTAGAGTCATGTTCTAATCTGTTTCAGAGTCTAGCTCTTAGCGTTTTGTTTTACGGGTGCCTAATTTGGGGGCTGGGTTTTCTTGAGAACATTGAAAAAGTTCAATTATCCTTTTTCAAGAAATTACTGGGCCTCCCTTTATGTACCCCGAACTACGCTGTAAGACTAGAAACGGGAAGTTTACATCTAGCTTACAAAGTTTTTAAACTCAACCTTTCCTGGCTAAATAAAATTTTTTCAATGGATGATTCGCGGTACCCCAGGATATGTTTTGTTAAATTACTTAAACTAGCAAAAAACAAACCGAATAATAAGTTCAACTGGCTAATCCAATTAAAATCTCAATTGTTCGAACCTTGTGGTCTTACTGACTTATGGTCAGAGATTACTTCTCGTGCTTCTTTTTTTGACTCGGAAACAGTACTAAAGTCATTTTCACTCTTTATTGTCTCGCGTGATAGGGAGAGTCTCAAGTCTTCTAAGAGTCTTGCGATTTACCCTTTTCTTACGAACCATGATACTGACAAAAATTATCTACAGTTAAATATTCCGTTCTTTTATAAAAGAATTTTTGCTCAATGTCGTTTACTTAACTCACACATGCCGAGGATTATTTTCAATAAAAAAAAGTTTATTTTTCACCCTGATGCAACTTGCGCTTCTTGCAGACTTGAAAACGAATGTATGTATCACATTCTTTCCAATTGCCCTTCCTGTCATCATTTGTTTGACGCTATTACTTGTACCGAAATTAGTAACCTACCGCCTGAGGATAAGTGGCTTCATGTTCTATCATCAAATAGTTGTGTATTGGTCAAACAATTTGTTAACACCTTTATTAAGGTCTTGGACACTCGTTTAAGTCGTGAATAGTGTAATAGTTTTGTAAACTTTTGTCTGTTTGTTGTATGTTGTATTTTATATGCGTAACTCCCTTGTAATCACATTTTGTGTTTAATAACAAGTGTAAATAAATAAATTATAAATAAAATAAATAAATATTAAAAAGTAGCTACAGAAAGTGTCACATAAATTTGCCAAAAAATTAAAAAATTTGCATTTTTTTGATTTTTTGAATTTTGTGAAAAAAGCTATAACTTTCGTTCAGCTTAATATTTTTCAATCGTATATGGCTATAAATTTAAGTTAGACTAAGACCAAAGAGACTGTAAAGTTTCGTTTTAATCGGTCAAGTAGTCTTTGTGTTTATCCCGGACAAAATATTGCGTACAGACATACATACATACATACATACACACAGACATACATACATACATACATACATAATTTTTTTTATTGTCATTTTTGGAATTCTTACTACTCGAATAGAAAAACTAAACATGAAATTTCAAATTCTATGCAATGTACAGACAAAAGTCTGATCTTATTTATAAAGATTGACATATTTAGAAAAATTAAATTTTAATGGATAATTTTTTTCTTTATTCTTTATCAACTATAGTTTATTCCTAAAAAGACTATTTTTAGAAAAAAAATTTGGTTTTTTTATTTCTAATGATTTAAAATTTTATGCTTCTTTTCCCAAATTTTTCACTTTGATAATTTATTTTAAAAAATCCTGAAACATTTTTTAAAAAATTGGCTTTTAGAAATAAACTACAGTCAATAAACATTCTAAGAAAATGTTTTCTTTAATTATTTAATGTTTATGACCGTCAATATGAATCCGGGTTTTACAAACCAATACAAATAAATTGCTGTCTCTATATAGAAAACGTCTTTATATATTTAATTATCACTTCAATGTAAACGATAGTAAACAGACATAGGATAAGTGCGCTAATTATTGCTGCGGATGCTTAAATTTCTGCGCGTTTGTGAAATAAGTAATTATTTATCACTTAAGAAAATATTAATGTTTTAAAAATGTTGAAAAAATTATTCTGAACAATTCTTAATACAATTTTCTTTAAAGATATACATTTAAAATAAAAGTACTTTATTTTAAGTTGCTGCGGACAAAATGATATCTAAATGCATATTATTTTGGCCTCAGAAACTGAACGCGCTCGCACAGCTCTACTGCCTGCAGGTAGTCATGGTAACACATAAGAGTAAGAGAGTCAGAAAATTCAAATTAAATGTTTTTTTTCCCTTACTCTCATTGCTTCTGCCTGCGAAGGCAGGCAGTAGAGGTGAGAGAGCAGAGCTGGGTAAAATGGTTTTTCATATTTATTTAAAATACAAAACGCCAAATAGGTTCATAAAACCTATTTAAAATGGAAAATGATTTTCTGTTTCTTATTTAAAATGAAAAATGCAAAATGTGTATTTGAAATAGATTAACAAAAAATGCAAAATGGTTTTTTTAATTTTTATTATAAAATCTGTATTATGTTGACAGTTTTAAAATAAAATACCGTACCACGGTCAAAATTGTAAGTCCATTCATTTTCAAGGAAATAAAAAAAGTTTTTAAAAATAAAATTTATGAAAACTAAAATTTGTTTCGACATATGGTTTGAAAGATGATAAAATTTTAAAAATAATAAGACCTTACAGAAGTAATTTGTCCAGTATTTTATTTAGATATTTTTAAATAAAATTGGACAAGTACTCGTACTGCAATGGTGGGTTCCGTACACAAATATTAAAACAATACTTGCAACATTTATCGGTAATTGGTAGAATTGAAATAAGCATTTAAAAAAATATATTAAAATCATTTGATAAAAAAAATAACTAAAAAAATTAAAGTATTGTATATATCTAATATTGTAAACAATAATAAGCAGAGAAACAAAATTTTCAAAATTATGGTTCCACTGCTTATTATTATTGTTTACAATATTAGATATACAATACTTTAATTTTTTTTTAGTTATTTTTTTTATCAAATGATTTTAATATATTTTTTTAATTGTTTATTTTAATTCTACCAATTACCGATAAATGTTGCAAGTATTGTTTTAATATTTGTGTACGGAACCCGCCATTGCATTGCGAGTACGGGTACAGTCACACGATCTCATGCAAAACTTATGCATGCAGGTTGCCATGGTAGCGTTCAAGAGTGAGAGAGATAGGAAATTATTCTATCTCTCTCACTCTTGAACGCTACTATGACAACCTGCATGCATAAGTTTTGCATGAGAAGGTCTGAACGCTCCCTACAACTCGCACTTGTCCAATTTTTTTTTATTATTTTTTTAAAATTTTTTTTTAGTTAAGAAATTCAAGTCAGAAAATAATCTCTCATTTATTCTCTTAAAAACTTCACTCTTTCTTAAAATATTTAATGCCACATGTTTAAACTAAAAAAAATTAAAAATTTTTTTTTTTTTTTAAAGTTTCTTAAATAAATTTTTTGTCGTCAGACTGTAATAATACACTAGGATACACCAGCATGCAAAATTTTAGCTCTCCATGTCGAATAGTTTAGAAGTTAAGGGGGGGATGGTCACTTTTTATGCATTTTTGGCCAAAAATTTTCTTATTTCCTTGACAACGCTATGACCATCACGTCCAATCACATGCGCTATATTTTTCTTGTAATCTACGAGTGAAAATACATATCTGGACCAAATTTGAGCTCTTTAGGTCAAATAGTTTAGCTGCTAGGGGGGGGGCACGATTTGGCTACGGACACACGAGTCTCACCAATAGGGTTCCGCCGATACACCGTAGGTGTACGGAACCCTAAAAATAATAATTTTCAATGTTTTACAAAAATTTGAATAACTTCTAATGTAATGAACGCTATTTAATGATATTAAGCTTATTTTAAAGGTCATTTTTTACGGAATAAGGATTATTTATAGTCATTAACGTATAATTTTTTTCTTTGAAAATGCAGGTCGTCAAACTTAGACCAACAAAATTTAAAAAATTTTAAACAATCTTTTGAACAGAAAAATAATTTTTAAAATTCAAACATATTTTTTTATTTAATTTTCTTAAAAAATCTACACCATATCATTGAAAATTATTATTTTTTAAAAATATCTAAATAAAATACTGGCCAAATTACTTCTGTAAGGTCTTATTATTTTTAAAATTTTATCATCTTTCAAACCATATGTCGAAACAAATTTTAGTTTTCATAAATTTTATTTTTAAAAACTTTTTTTATTTCCTTGAAAATGAATGGACTTACAATTTTGACCCTGGTACGGTATTTTATTTTAAAACTGTCAACATAATACAGATTTTATAATAAAAATTAAAAAAAACCATTTTGCATTTTTTGTTAATCTATTTCAAATACACATTTTGCATTTTTCATTTTAAATAAGAAACAGAAAATCATTTTCCATTTTAAATAGGTTTTATGAACCTATTTGGCGTTTTGTATTTTAAATAGATATGAAAACCCATTTTACCCAGCTCTGCTCTCTCACCTCTACTGCCTGCCTGCGCAGGCAGGAGCAATGAGAGTAAGGGAGAAAAAAAATTTTATTTGAATTTTCTGACTCTCTTACTCTTATGTATTACCATGACTACCTGCAGGCAGTAGAGTTGTGCGAGCGCGTTCAGTTTCTAAGGCCAAAATAATATGCATTTAGATATCATTTTGTCCGCAGCAACTTAAAATAAAGTAGGGGAGAGTCTCCAGTTATGAGTCACCTCCAGTTGTGAGACAGTCAGTTTTTTTAATATGCAATATTAAAAAGCCGATTGGTTTATATAAAAACATTTCTTTTTATATGAGCCAACTTTTTCGTGTACGCCGAAGCGGATATATAAACTGTTTTTGTTAAATACCAACACTGTGTGTGATAATCGACTAAAAAGCGTTTTTTCAATAAATGCAAAGTACTTTTTTTCCAAGTTAATTAATTGTAAAAGGTAAATGTAATGCATTTTCTTTTAGTGTTTTCCTTATATTTTGTGATGCAATATTGCATTGTTCCAATCTGCGGTTAAAAATAATTTAATTTTCCTTTTTCAAAATAGCGCCAATTTCTGGGTGTGAGACACAGCATATCACCAGTTGTGAGACAGTGTCAACACCCATCTGGGCAGCATAAAAAATACGACTTTGCAGGCATACTATTTAAATATTGTTTTGATTTTTTTTCTAGTATTTTTGGGCATGTCAAGTGGAAAAAAGTCAATTAATTCAGAAGAAATCAATTTTAATGCTCTTGTTGAAGCTATTAAATTGTGTTTATTTGATAGTCACATTTTGGCGAATTAATATTATTATTTAGTATATAATAATATATATTATTAATATATTTAATTATTTCTACTAAACATAACGTTTTATTTTAAACTTATTAAATTTTAGCAATTTTTAATGAGTGTCTCACAACTGGAGACATTTTTTTTTTTTGAAAAAAGCGATGTGCTCGGAAAATGTATCGTCAAATTTTTTGAGTTCATCGAAACACTACACTTTCTTTTAATAAAAGTTGCGTATTTCTGTTACCTTTCGAACAGTGTATTTTATTTACAATTTCGTTAACCCGTTTACAATTTACGGGTCAAAAATAAAACCCGTCTCACAACTGGAGACTCTCCCCTACTTTTATTTTAAATGTATATCTTTAAAGAAAATTGTATTAAGAATTGTTCAAAATAATTGTTTCAACATTTTTAAAACATTAATATTTTCTTAAGTGATAAATAATTACTTATTTCACAAACGCGCAGAAATTTAAGCATCCGCAGCAATAATTAGCGCACTTATCCTATGTCTGTTTACTATCGTTTACATTGAAGTGATAATTAAATATATAAAGACGTTTTCTATATAGAGACAGCAATTTATTTGTATTGCTTTGTAAAACCCGGATTCATATTGACGGTCATAGAAGGTGTATTCCACGTCAGTTCAACACAAAAAACTTTATTAGGTTTTGGGATTCGGTTGAAATTGGGTAGATTATATCCTCTGGTTGTAATAAATAAAATCCCCAAGCGATTTTAAAAAATTTCAAAAATTGGCGGACATATTGGATTTTTAATTTTTTTGTACTTTTTTTTGAAAAATATATATCTCTGCTTCTTCTTAACAGATTTAAGTTTATGACCTCTTAAATTGTTCGTATTGAAATATACTTTTATTTAAAAAATTAAAATTAAAAAAATTATTTAAATTTTTTGTTTAAAAAATTAATTTAATTTTTTGAAAAGCCATAGAAAAAATATGCTACCTTCAATTTTGATCATTTTTTTACCATTTGTAGCCATAAATCTGTTGAACTTGTCCTGAAATTTTCATCGTGGGACAGCCAGTAGTTTTTGAGAAAAAAAATAAAACGTAAATCCTCGCATAGCGCTGTAGCGGTCAGTTTTAATGCCGCACGATTGTAAATGGAATTTTAATAAAAGTACGAGTTTATATTAACCCTAGAACTAAAATATGATTTTTTTATAGACTAACGAAAAACTGGGGTGGTTTGGTACCCCAGATTTGAAACAATTGTAAAAGGTTACCTTTTTTGTAATTTTTTTAATTTGTCAACAATGTGGCTAATTTGAAAAAATTAAACGGATTTTAAAAGGTAAATAAAGAAAAACTGTAAGACTTTGGAAACTCCCCCGTAAAAAATAGAAACCTTCTTTGTATTAAATGATTTTTATTCTATTTTAAAATCATTTAACATTTGTATATATTGTAAATAATATTTAAATTTTCAAGTTGCCTTAATCAAAATGAAATTGTCTCTATTTACCTTTTAAAATCCGTTTAATTTTTTCAAATTGGCCACATTGTTGACAAATTAAAAAAATTACAAAAAAGGTAACCTTTTACAATTGTTTCAAATCTGGGGTACCAGACCACCCCAGTTTTTCGTTAGTCTATAAAAATATCATATTTTAGTTCTAGGGTTAATAAAAACTCGTACTTTTATTAAAGTTCCATTTACAATCGTGCGGCATTAAAACTGACCGCTACAGCGCTATGCGAGGATTTACGTTTTATTTTTTTTTCTTAAAAACTACTGGCTGTCCCACGATGAAAATTTCAGGACAAGTTCAACAGATTTATGGCTACAAATGGTAAACAAATGATTAAAATTGAAGGTAGCATATTTTTTCTATGGCTTTTTAAAAAATTAAATTAATTTTTTAAACAAAAAATTTAAATAATTTTTTTAATTTTAATTTTTTAAATAAAAGTATATTTCAATACGAACAATTTAAGAGGTCATAAACTTAAATCCGTTAAGAAGAAGCAGAGATATACATTTTTCAAAAAACAGTACAAAAAATTAAAAATTCAATATGTCTGCCAATTTTTGAAATTTTTTAAAATCGATTGGGGATTTGATTTATTACCACCAGAGGATATAATCTACCCAATTTCAACCGAATCCCAAAACCTAATAAAATTTTTTGTGTTGAACTGACGTGGAATACACCAGAAACATTAAATAATTAAAGAAAACATTTTCTTAGAATGTTTATTGACTGTAGTTTATTTCTAAAAGCCAATTGTTTAAAAAATGTTTCAGGATTTTTTAAAATAAATTATCAAAGTGAAAAATTTGGGAAAAGAAGCATAAAATTTTAAATCATTAGAAATAAAAAAACCAAATTTTTTTTCTAAAAATAGTCTTTTTAGGAATAAACTATAGTTGATAAAGAATAAAGAAAAAAATTATCCATTAAAATTTAATTTTTCTAAATATGTCAATATTATATATTATTGTCTATAAAAAAAATTAATCTTGGTATTTGAAATAATTTTGTTTAAAAAATCTTTTTTAAAAAGTAAGTATAATAATAAATAATAATAGATATAATAACAATAATAAATAAATAAATAATAAATATAATAGTAAACAATGAGAGTAATTGACATTTAATATTTTTGTTCCTCACGTTCATTCCTACTGTACCACGCAAACGGAGCAACCTGTTATGGTCCGCCATGTCCAACTTCTCATATTGAGCTATCGGTTTGATATGTTTCGTAAAACGCGGATTGATATTTACGCCCATAGAAACATCTAATCGTCATAAGAAAGCTTGTTTTATATTCTCTATTAAATATTATTTTTCCCTAAATCGCCCTTTTTTCATTTTCTGTCTGGATTTTTAAAAATTAATTATCAAAGTCAAAAATTACACCAAAAGAGGGGAAGTTTTCGACTTTGATAATTAATTTTTAAAAATTTAGACAGAAAATGAAAAAAAGGGCGATTTAAGGAAAAATAATATTTAATAGAGAATATAATTCAAACTTACTTATGACGGTTAGATGTTTCTAGGAGCGTAAATATGAATCTGCGTTTTACAAAACAAAGCAACAGCTCGATGTAGGACATGGCCGACCATAACAGGTTGCACCGATTTCGTGTTGAAAGTGTTTACGCTATGGTAGTGTAGGGACGTAGATGATCAACAAAAATAATAAGTTATTACTTTTATTATTTAATATTATATAAATAATTATATTTATTTGTTTATTTATCTATTATTATTTAATATTATTCTTATTTTTTACAAATGTTATAATGGAAAAGTATAAAAAAAAGTAATGTAAATTTTTTATGAAAATATTATTGAACATAATTTTTGTCATAAAATTGGATCTTTTTTATGAAAAAAGTCCTTTTTACGAAACACAGAGGTACTCAGAATTTGTTTCCAATTACGAAAACCATTTTTGTCTTGAGAAAACGACGTTGATGTTTGCAAATTTTTTCTAACAATTTTTGAAGTCGATTATTAAATTTTCGTCTTTTTTCAACACATTACTGCTTTTTTTATTAAAAAGGGCATTTTAAAAAATTTTTTTTTTTTTAACAATTTCATATCATAATTTTTATTCATGAAAAATAGAAAATACAGAAAAATTAAGATCAAATTTTGATCAGATATTAAATAAATAAACAAATAATTTTCCATATTGAAAAATTGAATAACAATGTTATTTTTAGAATTTTCAGTTTAAAAACAAAGATTTTTTTCAAAACAATACTTTTTAGGTAATTATGAAAATCATCGATTTCATTTGGAATTTTTTTTTATGGATTCAAAAACATATTTTCCACCAAATTACGCGTGTGTTTCAAAATCCACCAATTTTTAAGCAAAATGAAAATTGAAAAAGGGTCAAAATATTTTCTGTCCGCTTTTATTTTATGACCGTTGAATTCCTTCCAAAAATTATTTTAAAACTAATTTTGTTGAATATTTAAATTATATTTTTCTTATACCTACTTAAAAATATCAATAATAAAAATAACAATAAAAAAATTAAAAAATTATGCACTTCATAATTTTTTATTATTTATTTTTTTTGTTTACTAAATTTATGTTTAATAATATTTTCATAAAAAATTTTCCTTTATTGTTTTAATACTTTTTCATAATAATATTTTTAAAAAGTAAGTATAATAATAAATAATAATAAGATATAATAGCAATAATAAATAAATAAACAAATAATAAATATAATAGTAAACAATAAGTGTAATTGATATTTAATATTTTTGTTCCTCACATTCATTCCTACTGTACTACGCAAACGGTGCAACCTGATATAGTCGGCCATGACTAACCTCCCATATTGAGCTGTCAGTTTGCTATGTTTTGTAAAACGCGGATTGATATTCACGCCTATAGAAACATCTAATCGTCATAAGAAAACTTGTTTTATATTCACTATTAAATATAATTTTTCCTTAAATCGACCTTTTTTTCATTTTCAATCTGGATTTTTGAAAATTAATTATCAAAGTCAAAAAATTGCACCAAGACAGGTGAAAAGAGGGGAAAAGAGTGGAAGTTGAGGAGAAATCGCTCGCTACGCATATGCGTACTTTTAAATATTTCCCACCATGCAGCGTCCTTAATCATTCAAAGTGTGATCAAATTAATTTAAATTATATTTTTATTTGTTGTACAAACAATTTCGAGAATATTTTACTTTTGAGGTTATGTAAAATATAGTTAATATAATAATAAACATAAAAGTTCTTTTTCACCAGAATTGTAAATATAACTTATAAAAGCACATTTTGCCCAATTTTTTTTAGTATTATTTAAAAAAAACCATTAACTTTAATACATAAATTTTATTGGTCTAATACCTTGACAGTATAAACTAATTATCACTTTTTACCTCATTTCGGAACGGCTCCATGATCTCTAGTGAAACAATAAAAAAATAATATTCTGAACATATTTATGTTTAAATTTAATTTTTAAAAAAAATATTATTATGACTTTTACGAATTATACTATGAATTTAATCAATTCATTATTAGCACTTTTAAATAATCCGTCAACCAAGCACATGTCATTTACAAAAAAATATTACTTGAAGTATTAAAAAATATAATTACGAGACAGAGTTGTATGTTTAGAAAAATTTTCACTTTTATCATTGATTTTCAACCTTTACAAATTAAAAGTTATAATTTAAAATGTTAAAATTAAAATTTAATATATAAGCGTGTGTGATGGAGAAAACGAAAATAAGCAATCAGTCAGGGCATTATCGTTTGCCGGTTATGTCAGTTTAGGCTAGGGCCTTAGGCCGCATTCCCATGGCAGCGTTTTGCGTTGCGTTGTAATGAGAGAGAATGCAGCAAACGTATATTTGCGTCTTTTTTCTCCTATTACGACGCAACGCAAAACGCTGTCATGGGACTCCACCCTTAATCACCACTCACACAGATGTACTTGCGTAGTGATTACTGCGCATCAAACGATTCTATTCCAGTTTTGTATTTTTCAGAAACGCAGAAATAGAAATCTTATATGACAAAAAATTTGAATACTTTCAAAAGAATTATAAAGAACTATTAAATCTTTTGAAAGAAATATAGAATTATTTCAAACATTCTCCGAAATTATTTCTGAAATTTCATTTATACCTTTTCCTAAAATATTAAAAAGGATTTATTTCCAGTTTCGTAAAAATAGAGAAAAGTTTTATTTATTATACAAAACATTTATAAACAGTCATAGAATTTTTTCCATATCTTTATTTCCTGAAGTTGTAATCTTTCTTGAACAAAGATTTTCCGCGTGGGATTAGCTGTTATGTTTGCCTCTTGGGAGAAAATGGACGCCATTTTCATATGGTCAAACAAATGAGTGACTTTACTCCCTGTCGTCAGCTATCTAAAAGCGCCATTTTTGTGCATGTGGAATAAAAAAGGATTTTCATAACTACAGCACATAAGGGTCAGCGGACTTGAACCACAAATCATAGGCCTCCAAGTGTGCTGCTGGGATAGCGCTTTAATGCGCTCAACTAAATCGCCACTTGACATTGTGAAGCTAATTTAATATATTATATATTTCATTCTATCTTTCAGGAAACTAATTTCTATTTTTTGGGAAATTAACCATTGGCGCAATATTGTCCTATATTCGGAGCCAGCAGTACCAATGATGGTGCAAAAATAGCAACCAATATTGGGCCACTTTTGCCAGAGTCTTGGGATGATCACGACTTTGCCAAGCATTGGCAGCCAATATTGGATTAACTATTGACTGACAAGGCAAATGCCGGACTTTCCAAGCCTTGGATATTCATTGGCAACAAAGATTGGACCAATATTAATGACCAATTAATTACCAATGCTTTAAAATTAAATTAATGCTTGGTTATTTCTTGGTTACCAATACTGAACTAAAGTTTGAAATCAATATTTTACAAATACCAACATATAGCAAAAAATTTTCAAAAAAAACATTAAATTACTAATCTAAAGAAAGAAAAATAATTAATTTAATTAGAACACTCTGTTAAAAACAGAATGTGATAAAAATCAGACAAAGATAATATTTGTCTAAATTTGAGAATGCAAGCGTCTCTTCTTATATAGAACTGGTGAAACAACTTGCCAACGAGAGGAAGAAACTTTGGCGCACCCTGGTGGCACTTATCCAAAGTAATTTCGAGCATATGCTTTTAAGCAGCGCGGGACATTTCAAAATCAAACACCAGGGTGCGCCAGAGCTTCTTTCACTCACTAGAAAGTTGTGTTACCAGTTCTATATGAGAAGAGACGCTTGCATTCTCATACTTAGACAAATTTTGTCTTTGTCTGATTTTTATCACGCTCTGTTTTTAACAGAGTGTTCTAATTAAATTTATTATTTTTCCTTCTCTAGATTAGTAATTTAATTTTTTTTTTTTTTGAAAAATGTTTGCTATGTGTTGATATTTGTAAAATATTGATTTCAAACGTTGGTTCAGTATTAGTAACCAATAAATAACCAAGCATTAATTTAATTTTAAAGCATTGGTAAATACATGGAGAATAGACTACAGGAGACCAAACTAATGCATTTGAGATCGAACACTTTTGCGTCTGAAGTTCGTAGTAGTTCACAAACTTCTCACCTGCAGCTTATGTATCGGTCGTGTAAGTTGTGAATGTACGGAATGTACTAAATAAACTTAACCTCTAATCAATTTGTTTTTATGAATATATTCTATATACATTTTACTTTTATTTGTAAAGTAAAAGTAATATTTATATTATTTTAATAATTCAAAAATTTATTAGTTCATTTTTAGTAAATTTTTGAAATAAAATGTTTTGAATTGGCAAAATTAGACGATTCTGTTTCACAGTAAGTAAAGAATTTTATATTCTCAAAAATTATTGTGTATATTTATCTTGTGTTATTTTTGAAATCTGTTCATTTGTTAAATAAAAAAACAGTATAATGATATGCAAATTTTTTATAGATAATATTTAATTTTTACTATTTTATTTTTGCAGAATTATACAAAATAAAAGGAATTACATGTACTATTTTCAAAAATAAAATATAAATTTTTTTCAACATCACGATGTCTGTATTTAATTATGAAGAATTAAAATGTTATCCTGTGAAAAGATTTATTTTATTTAAAATCATTGCATTAATTATAAAATGATAATTTTATTTTACCTTCGGAACACGAAATAAACTTCTTGGAAGAAGATTTTTCTTTCTGCAGCTGTACGGAGAATAAGAACATTTTTCACACCGCCGTTTGCAATACTTTCTCTTCTCAATATCCTATAAAATAATTAATTTATTAATTATAGTTCTAGTTATGTAATTCGTGAAAATTATACATTAATAAAAAATATTTTAACTATTATTATTTATTTTAATTTTATTTACTAAAATATAAATAAAATTTTTAAATATATATCATTTCCGTTAATAATTTCTTTTAACTAAAAGAAACATAATTTAATGTTAGATAGAATATTAAATATATACAAATTATATTTATATAATTTTGGTAATTAAAAATAAATTAAATTTTTCACGAAAAAAAATTTAACACTTACCTTTCCCATCTCACAAAGAAACACAAAAACAATAATAAATATAATTTTGTAAACTATAAAACTCATGTGGCTACCGTGGCTTTCAAACAAATAACCTATATTTATAACTGTCACCTGTCACAACTTACACGACTGGTTCATGCGCCACTGACGGGAAGTTTTGAACTACGGTTTACTTCAGACGCAAAAGTGATCGGTTTTATTGAAGTACAAGCATAGCAGTTTGGTCTCCTGTAGTCTATTCTCCATGGGTAAATAATTGGTCATTAATATTGGTCCAATCTTTGTTGCCATTGGCATTTGCCTTGGCAGCCAATAGTGATCCAATATTGGCTGCCAGTGCTTGGCAAAGTCGTGATCATCCCAAGACTCTAGCAATAATAGCCCAATATTGGTTGTCAATGTTTGACCAAGAAAAAACTGTTGGCAGCCAATATTGGTCTATTATTTAGCCAATGGTGACCATTGGCAATTTCTCATTGGCCAATATTAATTTGCGTCAACTTTGTTTGATTTTTCTTAAATAATGTGATTTTTTCGACTTTTCTTCCACATATTGCAATTAAATACTAATTTTTGGGAATATAAAAAACTACTTGAATTTTAAAGATTTAAAATTAAAATTATTGAAAATTTCATTTAAAAAAAATTAAATAATTTAAACTAAAACTCTAAAAAACTTTTATTCCAATTTTCTTTTAAAATTAATTAAATTTTTGAATTTGCATATTTAATTTTAATTGAAAAATTTTCGAATTATCAAAATATCGTAAAATTGATTTCAAATCAAATTTATTTGTAGGCATATATTAAATTAAATCCCTTTTTTAATAATTAAATAATTTAATAATTTTAATTTTGGAAGAATTACTGTTGTAATAATTAATTAGAATTAATTAAATTTTAGAAAATATAAAATTGCATTTTTTTAAATAATAGTTCTTGTAGAAAATATTTAACAAAATAAGTATAAAATATTAATAAATAATAATTTAATTTTAAAAACTTATATAAATAATTTAATTTTGATATTTTGAAAATTTAGATTTTTAAACAATTTTAATTAAAAGGGCTTACGGGGTAAAGTGTGCAAAAACTGCCCCCGGATCTCTTTTTCTCAAATTTGGCCCATATATTACTATCCATATGACTATAACTTTCTGCAATTTTGAACTCAAAATTCGCTTTTTTGGGGGAGTTATGAAGGGGAAACGAAAAATTAAAAACTTATTTTTCTTAAAAACTACTGAATCGATTTTAATGAAATTTGGATATGATTCAATTAAAAACAAGACAGTTCTAGAAAAAAAATCAAAATTTTTTTTTGAAATTTTTAAAAACTTTTTTTGAGGGTTAATTTTGAAGTGACCACTGTAATTTTTATAAAAAATACTACCGTATAATGAATATTTCAGTTAAAGTAAAATCTTGTAGATTTCAAAAAGAGAAAGTTTGTAATTTTGATATTTTTGACCTGAGAAGCAAATAAACTTAAAACGTGTTAGGACAGGGAAAACTGCAGATGTGCCAAAGATCTAACAAAGATATTTTTTTATATTGTTTTATTGCAGTACAGCCCTTCTAGGTCTGAAACATAACTGTGTGGGTGTATATCTGTGAGAGCAATGACTACGTCTCTTTAGCTGTTATCCCTTTGATTTTTCAGTTGTCTACGAACCTGTACCAAGAGTACTGCGTTACTCGTAATTTTATTTTTCTCAACATATTTTCTGAATACATAAATTGCTCTGGATTTGCAGTTTTTTTTTAAATTTAACAGGTTATGGACCCAGCACGCTTCCACTGCGCAAGCGTAAAGTTTATCAGAAAATAGTATATTACTTTGACAAGTATCGCGTCGGAAAAATAAAAAGTTTAAGTTAGTGAATCGGTTAAGTTACAACTCGTGTGTTTGATAGTTTTGGTGTTTCGGTCAAAAGTGTTATAGTGAAACATACAGCAATTCTCCATCATGGAAAGCAAGGAGAATTTAGATTTACCGAAGTTAGATGGCAACAACTATCAGTTATGGAAATTCGGTGTTACTTTTGCACTGAAGGCAAAAGGACTAACGTGTTACATTGACGACAATGAACCAGAGCCGAACAAGGAAACTAAACTAGAAAAGTGGAGAAAATGAGATAAAGCAATATCGCAAGCTGCGGTTATTCTCATCGGTTCAGTTGAAAAGTCGATGAACGAGACGCATGAGATAGACAAGGACACAAATGTATCTCTTTCATTTTCCAACTCATGCTTTGCGTTCGCGAACGACTTTCGCGAACCTATTGTGCTTAGGCCTTTATGATTTTCGTATTAAAGAAGGAGAATCGATAGCTCCCAAAGCAGAGAGAAAAAAGGATGCTCTCATAGCAAGGCTCATACGAGAGGAAGAGCGACTCTCAGAATCAGATGAGAATATTTCATCACTTGCTCTTCAAATACAAGCGTTTAATTTGAAGAATCAACCACAGGACTCTAGAAAGAATAATGCAGAAAAGAAGCAGAGCAGAAAAAAGAAGATAGAAGAGTTGAAGAAGAGAACCAAGTGCGGAATTTGCAAAGAAATAAGACATTGGTTTAAAGAGTGTCCAAAGAAAAGAAATAATAAAAATGGACATGGTAACACTAATACAAAAGTGGTCGAAGACTACTCCTTGTTATGTGATGTAAGTGTAAATTAAAAAATGGAAAATGTTCTTCATGTGCCTGGATTAAAAAGAAATCTTTTTTCTATTGGAACTGTGAATGATAAAAAATATTCTTTTCATTCAAATAAACAAGGATGTGAGATTAGAGACAAAAGTGGTAAATTAGTGTTGTGTGGTGTACGCCATGGCAAACTCTTTAGAATGTCGTTTAAAGTTAAAATGTTAACAGAGTGTAATATCGCGAATAAGGAAGTGAAAACAGAGAAAAACAAACTGAAACTCTGGCATGAACGTTTTGGCCATGTGAACATTAGTGCAATTAAAAACATGTCAAAAGTATTTAATGATAAAAATGAGGTCTTCTTTTGTGAACCGTGCGTGATGGGTAAACAAACCCGAAAGCAACATGTGTCGGTCGTCCGCCAGAATAATTTTAAACCGGGAGAGAAAATTCACACAGACATCTGCGGCCCAATTAACATCGAATCTCTTCGAGGATCAAAATATTTTATACTTTTCAAAGATGAATCTACCAGTTATCAAGAAGTTGCTAGCAATGTTGATAAAAAACTGTGGCCGGAAGCAGTCCGATTCCACTTTCAATATTCCGATTCCACATACAGATTCCACTTTCATCATTCCGATTCCACATTCAGATTCCACTTTCAATATTCCGATTCCACATTCAATATTCAGATTTCACATTCAGATTCCACTTTCAACATTCCGATTCCACATTCAATATTCAGATTCCACTTGCAACATTCCGATTCCACATTAAATATTCAGATTCCACATACAGCATTCAGATTCCTCTTCCAACATTCCGATTCCCTTTCAACATTCAGATTCCATATTATGATTTCACTTTCAATATTCCGATTGCACATTCCAATTCTACATTCAATATTATGATTTACAATTTCACATTCCACATTCCAATTACACTTTCAATATTCCGATTCCACTTCTAATATTCCGATTCCACATTCAAATTCCATATTCTGATTCCACTTTCATCATTCCGATTCCACATTTAGATTCCACTCCTAATATTCCGATTCCACATTCAATATTCAAATTCCACATTACGATTCCACTTTAAACATTCCGAATCCACATTAAATATTCAGATTCCACATTACGATTCCACTTTCAACATTCGGATTCCACATTAAATATTCAGATTCTACATTACGATTCCACTTTCAACATTAAGATTCCATATTACGATTCCAATTTCAACATTCCGATTCCAATTTCAATATTCAGATTGCACATTCCAATTCTACATTCAATATTATGATTTCCAATTTCACATTCTACATTCCAATTACACTTTCAATATTCTGATTCCACTTCTAATATTCCGATTCCACATTCAAATTCCATATTCTGATTCCACTTTCATCATTCCGATTCCACATTTAGATTCCACTCCTAATATTCCGATTCCACATTACGATTCCACTTTCAACATTCGGATTCCACATTAAATATTCAGATTCCACATTACGATTCCACTTTCAACATTCGGATTCCACATTAAATATTCAGATTCTACATTACGATTCCACTTTCAACATTCAGATTCCACTTCCAACATTCCGATTCCCTTTCAACATTCAGATTCCATATTACGATTCCAATTTCAACATTCCGATTCCAATTTCAATATTCAGATTGCACATTCCAATTCTACATTCAATATTATGATTTTCAATTTCACATTCTACATTCCAATTACACTTTCAATATTCTGATTCCACATTCAGATTCCACTTTTAATATTCCGATTCCACATTCAATATTCAAATTCCACATTTTGATTCCACTTTCATCATTCCGATTCCACTTTCATCATTCTGATTCCACATTTAATATTCAGATTCCACATTACGATTCCACTTTCAACATTCCGATTCCACATTAAATATGCAGATTCCACATTACGATTCTACTTCCAACATTCCGATTCCCTTTTTTTAAAAACTAATCAGATTCGCTTGAAACTTGTTAGTCAGGGGTTTTTCAGGGTCGCTGAATCCGAATTAGATGTCAGTTTTCAAAAATTCTAAAGGACTTGCTTATTTTGATCAATTAAGTAAACACTACCCCCGAGCAGACTCCTCGACGGATTTTTTTAAGTATAATGACTCATAAGGGTCATTTTCAATGAACACGTAAATTCTGGTCTTCTTTAATTTTTTTTATGAAAAAGAGAGGTTCATCTTTCCAGTAATGGTGATTTATATTAAATAATAGTATAATGAATTGCAAGAATTTGATCCATGGAAGGTAAAAATAACATAAATAAAATAAATTTATGTCATATTTTTTGTTTATTTAAAAACAGCAACGTTTCGATGACGTGGGTTTGTCATCCTCTTCAGGCTAATTAAAACAATACACCAATTAAAAAGATAATAAAAAATAAAAGTTAACACACACTATAATTTTTATAAACAATTTTTAAAAAATTACCTAGTAAAAAATTAAAATAAGTTAAAAAGTTACATAGTAACTAGTCCGATGGTATAAATATGTACATTTCACGACGAGCGAATTATCAAAACTAAACGAAAATTCAAATTAAAATACCTAAGGCATTGCCGTTGAAGTCAATGAACTCAAGTGTAAACAATACAGTGTATATCAAAGCTAGGTCATGATTTCAATTTTCTTATTATAGGAAAATATGATTTATTTAAATATAAAATGTCATTTTTCTTGTTGATTGTGTGTTTGTTACTTTTTATGTGTAACATTTCTGAAAAACAACGTTTTTTGTAATTAGATTCACGGTCAAGAATAATGGTATTGTCCCAATCGAATTCATGACCCGGCCTTGACTGATGTGCACTCACAACGGATGTATTAGAATTATTACTTCTCTTATGTTCGTCAATGCGGGTTTTTAACATACGTTTCGTTTCACCTACATAACATACTGAACAATTTTTACAATTAAATTTATAGACAACATTTGTTTCAGACCACTTTTCGGTTTTGTCTTTTCCTAATTTTACAATTGATTTTAAATTTTTGTTGACAATTGGAATAGTTTTTATGTTACACGGAAAAAAAATCAGCCTAATAATGCATGGAGTCTATTGGTTCGATTTTTACATGAGCCCATTTTGCAAATATCACACAGGAGATTACTAAAAATGCATGGCTTTTGTGACTTTTGCCACAGCACCATGCGAAAATAGGATGGATTCCAAGCTAATCACGCATGGTAGTGTGCGTGCAATATACACAACAGACGCTCATGTGTTTTTAGCCTAGTATTTTTTTCCGTGATATAAGGTTTCAAAATATTAGACAAACCAGCAAAGTCAGAGTAGTTGAAAGGAATGCATATTTTTGGAATAAGTTTATATAAATAAGAATAAGGATTAACGGAATTTTTATTATTATTATTACGAAATTTGATACTATTTAATCTTATTTTAACATGTTTTTTAATGAAATCAAGAGAATAATCATTATTGAGGAGAATTTGTTTTAACTTTGCTAGGTTGGTATTATGAAACGACGAATGGGAGAGTAAAATTGCTCTATCCACAAAATTGTAAACAATATTCACTTTCTGCTTCACTGGATGACCTGAATAGTAATTAATTAACCTACCAGAAGAAATTGGTTTTTGGTACCAATTACAAATAATTTTTTGATTATTGTTAATTTTTAATGTAACATCTAAAAAGTTAATTTTTTCATTATCTTGAGTTTCAAAAGTAAATTGAATGTTATTATTATAAGAATTAAAAGTGTCAATAATTAAGTTTAAATTGTCTTTATGGATGCATAAAATAGTGTCATCCACATATCTATAGTAAAATAGCGGGATGCAATTATGTTTGGGTAAGACTCCGTCAGAAAAAAAGCGATTTGCAAGTGGTCTTCCGATTTCTTCGAAACCTTGGGAAATAGAAGTCTTATATGAATTAAATTTAACCCTAAAAGGATTTTGAAAAATTTTCAAAATGGCGGCCGCTACGCCATATTGAAAATGAGTTGCGTTTTTTTCAAAAATTAATAACTCTGAAACTTTTTGATCGATTTTAATAAAATTTACAGGCGATATAGTTAAAAATACGTAGTTTAATTTGATATTATGAACAAAAAAAAATTTCCAAAATTTGTCAAAAAAAAGCCAAAAAAATTTTTTGAATTAATTTTTAGTTCAGTTGGCCTAATTTTTGAATTTTCTAATAAGTAAATATCGATTGCTTGTAATTTCATCTTTCATTTCATAAAAAAAAATTTATGGAGACTCTAATAGTTCTCGAGATATTGCGACTTTAGTGGGAGCGCGTACCGCGGAATTAAACTCCGTAGCGAGGCGGAATATGAAGCAAGCGTACAAACGTGCACAATAGGGTGTCCGTAACAATGCGACTTTCGAATTTTGTTTACGCCACCCCCCAGTTTAGTTCCAATAAAATAAAAAAAAATTTCCCAAAATTTGAAGCCGATTGATTAATATTAACACGTGCCAGAGATCCATCGAAATTTCCCATTAAAAATACATAGGAAAAATGCACTTTTTAAAAAAAAATTCATAACTTTTTTAATTTTCATTCAAAAAATTCTCCAGGTCACATTTGCCTTCATTTTTAGCTGCACTATAAGATAGCACTTTGCCAAAAATTTAATTTTGAAAAATTTTTAAAATGGCGGATGATTAAAGTGGGTCATAAAAATGCACCACAATATATCCAAGGTTTTAACACATAAGTGTTGTCAAAAATTCAAAAAAATTACTTACTCGGGGCTATTTTCGATCGTTCATCATGAATCTGATATCAGAAATTAATTTTTCCAAATTTTCGATCCAATATGGCGGGTTCAAAATTTTGATTTTCTACATTTTTAAAGTAAAAATTCTAAAACAACGTCAAGGGCGATTTTTGGAAGCGCTATTTACACTCAGAGAAAAAGTTTATTTCACTTAACCAAACTGTTTAATTAACCTATTTTATTTGTCACGATAAAACAATTTTGTTGATTTAAATAAAAATTTGGTTTATTTTAATAAATACGTAAAATTTGTTTGGTTATTGGAAAGAAATTTTTTATTTGAAGTTGTTTGTTTCATTTAACCAAATTTGTGTTTTGAATAGAGAATATTGTTTAGTTAAATACAGTTTGTTCGACACAACACACAAATTTGTTTGATTCAACCAAATCATTTTATTTGAGTCAAACAAACATATTTGCTTGTCTCAAAAAGTACATGTGTGAATTTAAAAATGGCGATCTCACTTGTCTACAGTCCGCGTTCGCGTCAAATTTATTTGTTAAATCGGTAAATCAAAGAAAAAAAATTATAAGTGTCGGTTAAATAAATATTAAATACATTGTGTTCATTGACTTACTGCATATTTAATTTGTACCAGTGAGAAGAATATTTACAAAAAGGTTTTGTGAAGTTTTCAGTTTGTTGTTTCGAATAAACTTTTTTCTGAGTGCACGTATAAAAATCATAATGATAATATGTTTAATGTAATATTTCAAATGTTTTTTTATAATTAAGTAATTTTGTTTATATGAAGAAATACATATATAATATTTTACTTAATTGTTATTTATTTTCCTCTAATAATGTTTGAGTTTCCTAATTTAATATTTTCTAGTATATATATTATTGGTTAATTTATAATTTATTATATGTATAATTTTAAAATATCAATAAATAATTATATAATAAATTATAAATTAACCAATAATATGTACTAGAAAATATTAAATTAGGAAATTCAAATATTATTAGAGGAAAATAAATAACAAAATTAAGTAAACAAAAATATTTATTTAAATAAACCAAATACGTTTACTAAAACTATTTATTTGAATCAAACAAATCTTTTCTCTTGAAATAAACAAATTTTTTAGTTATATTAAATAAAATTTTTTGGGTGTAATAAGCATTTGGTTAATACAAATAAACGTATTGGAAGAAATTTTTGGGTTGAATCAAACAAACGTTTGGTTGACTGTATAGCAATGCATTTATGAGGCATTATTCCTGAACTGCCCCAAAAATAAAAAAAAGTTCTTGGATTTCCTTTATACTTTGGAAATATGTTACCCTAGTAGGTACAAGTTACTACACCAATTTACAGGTCCAACCCCCCACCCCAATCAAAAGGGTGGGGGGTTGAAATTTCAGCCTAAACTCGAACATGCATTCTTTAAACATTTGTAGTTTCTACTTAAATTATTCAATTAAAAAAAGTAAGTAAGGTTTTTTAGAAAGGTTTTTTTGTGTACTTTTAAAATATTTTATTTATATAATAAAAAAAAATTTTTTTTTGCAATTTTGTGCAAGTTCGGTAGTTTTTATTTTCTTTTTAATAATCTCAAATGAAAGCTTGGGAATTCCCCTAAAAGAAGATATAAGTCTGAAAATGGGCCGAAACAATTTGCCAAAGATATAGTGTAATAACTAAAATTTGTCCGTCCGCTCGCGCACTCCAGCGCGATGAACAGTGGGATTTTTTTTCAACTTACTATTGAAAATTGTCTAGAAACTACAAATTTTATCGGATGTTCATGTTCTTGATTTAAAATTACTAAGAGATCCATCAAAGTCGATTTTTGAATTTTTAATTGTTTATTTTTTTCTTGTTACTCAAAAATTTGACAAATTACAATATTTTTAGAAAAAATCATGTTAGTTTTTTTATTTTTCCATTACACATGATCGAAATCAATTTAAATTAGTCTAGTATGACCACCGGACAATTAATAAAGCATAATACAATTTATTTAAATTGTTGCAAACAATGTTAATTAACAAATAGATTATTTCGGACCTTCTTCATAAAAAAAATTGGTTTTTTTGCAGACAAGTTTAAATTTATGTCTAATTTAGTAAAAAACTATTTTACAGTTAAAAATTATCATTAATATTAACAATTATATAAACAATAATCAACTTCCTTTTGTATTTGTAAACATTTTCGTCATTTTTCAAACTTTAAATATTTATATCATATGTACATTCTTTCAAAAACTTAAAAAATTTATTTGCTTAAACAATTACATTTGTTATAAACAAATTTTTCATTTTTAAACAAATAATTAGCTTTTTTCATCAAACAAAATTTTTTTAATAAAGTAAGATTTTAGGCCATTTTTTTTCCACAGGTTTGTTTATTTATTTATAACAACGTTTCGGTAGCTGCCGCTACCCTTATCAAGTTTATAAATACACTGCAAATAATAATTTTAAAATTAATTATAAATATAAACTTTTTCCTTATATAAACTTTTTTTTCTTATATAGACTTTTTCCAGGTTTTAATGTTAAGCAAAACGAATGTTATTTTTTATATTTATAATTAATTTTAAAATTATTATTTGCAGTGTATTTATAAACTTGATGAGGGTAGCGGCAGCTACCGAAACGTTGTTATAAATAAATAAACAAACCTGTGGAAAAAAATGGCCTAAAATCTTACTTTATTAAAAATACGTATTCCACATTAATAATATCAGAAACAAAATTTTTTCCTTTTTTATATTTACTATCATAAAAAAGAACTCCTTAATGAAATGGGAATACTATAAATTATTCATTTAATTTTAATAAACATTATAAGTTAACAAATATTTAACTTCGTTCTTTTTTCACAGAAAAAATATATTTATTTATATGCTTTTAAATGTAAACTGTTTTAACTGAATAATGGTTTACTTCATTAAAAATATAAATATTTCTTAACTTATAATGTTCGTTAGAATTAAATGAATAATTTATAGTATTCCCATTTCATTAAGGAGTTCTTTTTTATGATAGTAAATATAAAAAAAAGGAAAAAATTTTGTTTGATGAAAAAAGCTACTTATTTGTTTAAAAATGAAAAGTTTGTTTATAACAAATGTAATTGTTTAAGCTAATAAATTTTTTATGTTTTTGAAAGAATGTACATATGATATAAATATTTAAAGTTTAAAAAATGACGAAAATGTTTATAAATACAAAAGGAAGTTGATTATTGTTTATATAATTGTTAATATTAATGATAATTTTTAACTGTAAAATAGTTTTTTACTAAATTAGACATAAATTTAAACTTGTCTGCAAAAAAAACCAATTTTTTTATGAAGATGGTCCGAAGTAATCTATTTGTTAATTAACATTGTTTGCAACAATTTAAATAAATTGTATTATGCTTTATTAATTGTCCAGTGGTCATACACTAGACTAATTTAAATTGATTTCGATCATGTGTAATGGAAAAATAAAAAAACTAACATGATTTTTTCTAAAAATATTGTAATTTGTCAAATTTTTGAGTAACAAGAAAAAAATAAACAATTAAAAATTCAAAAATCGACTTTGATGGATCTCTTAGTAATTTTAAATCAAGAACATGAACATCCGATAAAATTTGTAGTTTCTAGACAATTTTCAATAGTAAGTTGAAAAAAAATCATACTGTTCATCGCGCTGGAGTGCGCGAGCGGACGGACAAATTTTACTTATTACACTATATCTTTGGCAAATTGTTTCGGCCCATTTTCAGACTTATATCTTCTTTTAGGGGAATTCCCAAGCTTTCATTTGAGATTATTAAAAAGAAAATAAAAACTACCGAACTTGCACAAAATTGCAAAAAACTATTTATTTTAAAAAATTTTTTCAAAAAAATTTTTTTTTATTATATAAATAAAATATTTTAAAAGTACACAAAAAAACCTTTCTAAAACACTACTTACTTTTTTAATTGAATAATTTAAGTAGAAACTACAAATGTTTAAAGAATGCATGTTCGAGTTGAAGCTGAAATTTCAACCCCCCACCCTTTTGATTGGGGTGGGGGGTTGGACCTGTAAATTGGTGTAATAACTTGTACCTACTAGGGTAACATATTTTCAAAGTATAAAGGAAATCCAAGAACTTTTTTTATTTTTGGGGCAGTTCAGGAATAATGCCTCTTATTTGGTTGATTCAACCAAAATTTGGTTGATTCGAACAAATTTTTTTCTGAGTGTACGAATCTAATGTTAAAATTTTATTTTTCAAATTATTCGATCCACTATGACGGATTCAAAATTATGATTTTCTACATTTTTAAGTAAATAGTCTAAATATTAATTTATAGATTAATATTTACAAAAATAATTATTGGGATGTTTTAGAAACTCTTTTATAGAAATTTAACTTTTTATACCTCTGCTTTTAAAAATCGATTATTAAAGGAATATTTAAAAAAAAAATTTGAATCCGCCATGCCATATTAGATTCGGTAATTTAAAAAATAAATTTTTAACATTAGATTCGTAAATAGCGCTTTTAAATATCGCCCTTGACGTTGTTTTAGAATATTTACTTCGAAAATGTAGAAAATTAAAATTTTGAACCTGCCATATTGGATCCAAAATTTTGAAAATTAATTGTTACGGACACCCTATTGTGCACGTTTGTACGCTCGCTTCATATTCCGCCTCGCTACGGAGTTTAATTCCGCGGTACGCGCTCCCACTAAAGTCGCAATATCTCGAGAACTATTAGAGTCTCCATAAATTTTTTTTTATGAAATGAAAGGTGAAATTTCAAGGAATCGATATTTACTTATTAGAAAATTCAAAAATTAGGCCAACTGAACTAAAAATTAATTCAAAAAATTTTTTTGACTTTTTTTTGACAAATTTTGGAAATTTTTTTTTGTTCATAATATCAAATTAAACTACGTATTTTTAACTATATCGCCTGTAAATTTTATTAAAATCGATCTAAAAGTTTCAGAGTTATTAATTTTTGAAAAAAACGCAACACTCATTTTCAATATGGCGTAGCGGCCGCCATTTTGAAAATTTTTTAAAATCCTTTTAGGGTTAAATTTAATTCATATAAGACTTCTATTTCCCAAGGTTTCGAAGAAATCGGAAGACCACTTGCAAATCGCTTTTTTTCTGACGGAGTCTTACCCAACTTATTTTTTTCCTACTACTTTGAACATTGAAATTGATTGTCTTAGTTTAATTAAGTGATAATTTTGACTCAAAAAAAATTGTGGTGGCTGCAATGAAAAGTTGCATGTCACCATGAGTGGACCACTGTTTGTAACTATGAGTGGACTGCCTATTTTTTCCATTTTTAATGTCAGTTTACCAGTTTTTGAATATAAATTGATAATAAATTGGTTTGAAACTATGTTTTATGTTCTTTATTAATTTTTTTGTGATATTGATGTGATATGTGCCAAAATTATTAAAAATTGTTTCACTTGTAAACATTGCGACACATACGTGGTCTGAAGCTGCATACGCATAAATTTTGTTTCAATATATCAGAAATATTAAATACATTAAAGATTCTAGAATAAGTTTTACAATTTTTTAGGAGTGGTCCACTCAAGGTTACACTTTTTTAATTTCTTAAAAATTAGCTTTCTTTAAAGTCAATTGTTATTTCCAAATAAAAAAAATCAAAGCTATTATGCACAGAAAACCATGGGGTGTTACATTTGTTGATCTTCATTTTCACACCTCTAATATGTGAATGTCAGATAAACAACTGAAGGTGTACACTTAACTTCAGTCCAGATAGACAATTATTTATGGGAAGAGTCTGGCAAAGTATGGGAAGCAGCTAAAATGAATTTTGATGGAATATTTTTTATTCTGTTGAATTTTATTAATTTTCTGAACTATGGGAAGAGTCTGGCAAAGTATAGGAAGCAGCTAAAATGAATTTTGACGAAATATTTTTTATTCTGTTGAATTTTATTAATTTTTCGAAATATGGGAAGATTCTGGCAAAGTATGGGAAGCAGCTAAAATTACTTTATTAGAATATTTTACTTTTTTGTTCAATTTTAATAATTTTCCGAAACATGGGAAAAGTCTGGCAAAGTATGGGAAGCAGCAAAATTAGTTTTTACAAAATAATTCACTTTTCTGTTGAATTTTATTAATTTTCTAAACTATGGGAAGAGTCTGGCAAAGTATGGGAAGCAGCTAAAATTACTTTATTAGAATATTTTTTATTCTGTTGAATTTTAATAATTTTCCGAAACATGGGAAGAGTCTGGAAAAATATGGAAAGCAGCTAAAAGGAATTTTGACAAAATATTTTTTATTCTGTTGAATTTTATTAATTTTTTGAAATATGGGAAGAGTCTAGAAAAGTATGGAAATCAGCTAAAATGAATTTTGACGAAATATTTTGTATTCTGTTAAATTTTATTATTTTTCAAATATGGGAAGAGTCTGGCAAAGTATGGGAAGCAGGCTAAATGAATATTAATGAAATATTTTTTATTCTGTTGAATTTCATTAATTTTTCGAAATATGAGAAGATTCCGGCAAAGTATGGGAAGCAGCTTAAATGAATTTTGACGAAATATTTTTTATTCTGTTGAATTTTATTAATTTTTTGAAATATGGGAAGATTCTGGCAAAGTATGGGAAGCAGCTTAAATGAATTTTGACGAAATATTTTTTATTCTGTTGAATTTTATTAATTTTCTGAACTATGGGAAGAGTCTGACAAAGTATAGGAAGCAGCTAAAATTAATTTATTAGAATATTTTTTATTCTGTTGAATTTTAATAATTTTCCGAAACATGGGAAAAGTCTGGCAAAGTATGGGAAGCAGCTAAAATGAATTTTGACGGAATATTTTTTATTCTGTTGAATTTTATTAATTTTTTGAAATATGGGAAGATTCTGGCAAAGTATGGGTAGCAGCAAATTTAGTTTTTACAAAATATTTCACTTTTCTGTTGAATTTTATTAATTTTCTGAACTATGGGAAGAGTCTGGCAAAGTATGGGAAGCAGCTAAAATGAATTTTGACGGAATATTTTTTATTCTGTTGAATTTCATTAATTTTTCGAAATATGAGAAGATTCTGGCAAAGTATGGGAAGCAGCTAAAATGAATTTTGACGAAATATTTTTTATTCTGTTGAATTTGATTAATTTTTCGAAATATGGGAAGATTCTGGCAAAGTATGGGAAGCAGCTTAAATAAATTTTGACGAAATATTTTTTATTCTGTTGAATTTTAATAATTTTCCGAAACATGGGAAAAGTCTGGCAAAGTATGGGAAGCAGCTAAAATTACTTTATTAGAATATTTTACTTTTTTGTTTAATTTTATTAATTTTCTGAACTATGGGAAGAGTCTGGTAAAGTATGGGAAGCAGCTAAAATGAATTTTGACGGAATATGTTTTATTTTGTTGAATTTTATTAATTTTTCGAAATATGGGAAGATTCTGGCAAAGTATGGGAAGCAGCAAATTTAGTTTTTACAAAATATTTCACTTTTCTGTTGAATTTTATTAATTTTCTGAACTATGGGAAGAGTCTGGCAAAGTATGGGAAGCAGCTAAAATTACTTTATTAGAATATTTTACTTTTTTGTTCAATTTTAATAATTTTCCGAAACATGGGAAAAGTCTGGCAAAGTATGGGAAGCAGCTAAAATGAATTTTGACAAAATATTTTTTATTCTGTTGAATTTTATTAATTTTCTGAACTATGGGAAGAGTCTGGCAAAGTATGGGAAGCAGCTAAAATGAATTTTGACGGAATATGTTTTATTTTGTTGAATTTTATTAATTTTTCGAAATATGGGAAGATTCTGGCAAAGTATGGGAAGCAGCAAATTTAGTTTTTACAAAATATTTCACTTTTCTGTTGAATTTTATTAATTTTCTGAACTATGGGAAGAGTCTGGCAAAGTATGGGAAGCAGCTAAAATGAATTTTGACGGAATATTTTTTATTCTGTTGAATTTTATTAATTTTTTGAAATATGGGAAGAGTCTAGAAAAGTATGGAAAGCAGCTAAAATGAATTTTGACGAAATATTTTGTATTCTGTTGAATTTTATTAATTTTTTGAACTATGGGAAGAGTCTGACAAAGCATGGGAAGCAACTTAAATGAATTTTGACGAAATATTTTTTATTCTGTTAAATTTTATTAATTTTCTGAACTATAGGAAGAGTTTGGAAAAATATGGGAAGCAGCTAAAATTATTTTATTACAATATTTTATTTTTTTTCAATTTTATTAATTTTCTAAACTATGGGAAGAGTCTGGCAAAGTGTGGGAAGCAGCAAAATTAGTTTTTACAAAATAATTCACTTTTCTGTTTAATTTTATTAATTTTCTGAAGTATGGGAAGAGTCTGGCAAAGTATGGGAAGCAGCTAAAATGAATTTTGACGGAATATTTTTTATTCTGTTGAATTTTATTAATTTTTTGAACTATGGGAAGAGTCTGGCAAAGTATGGAAAGCAGCTAAAATGAATTTTGACGAAATATTTTTTATTCAGTTGAATTTTAATAATTTTTCGAAACATGGGAAAAGTCTGGCAAAGTATGGGAATCAGCTAAAATTACTTTATTAGAATATTTTACTTTTTTGTTTAATTTTATTAATTTTCTGAACTATGGGAAGAGTCTGGCAAAGTATGGGAAGCAGCTAAAATGAATTTTGACGGAATATGTTTTATTTTGTTGAATTTTATTAATTTTTCGAAATATGGGAAGATTCTGGCAAAGTATGGGAAGCAGCTAAAATGAATTTTGACGGAATATGTTTTATTTTGTTGAATTTTATTAATTTTTCGAAATATGGGAAGATTCTGGCAAAGTATGGGAAGCAGCAAATTTAGTTTTTACAAAATATTTCACTTTTCTGTTGAATTTTATTAATTTTCTGAACTATGGGAAGAGTCTGGCAAAGTATGGGAAGCAGCTAAAATGAATTTTGACGGAATATTTTTTATTCTGTTGAATTTTATTAATTTTTTGAAATATGGGAAGAGTCTAGAAAAGTATGGAAAGCAGCTAAAATGAATTTTGACGAAATATTTTGTATTCTGTTGAATTTTATTAATTTTTTGAACTATGGGAAGAGTCTGACAAAGCATGGGAAGCAACTTAAATGAATTTTGACGAAATATTTTTTATTCTGTTAAATTTTATTAATTTTCTGAACTATAGGAAGAGTTTGGAAAAATATGGGAAGCAGCTAAAGCTCGGTGAAGCTAGCGAACCGCCAGCCGTCAGCCATCAGAAGAATCCATAGGCGTCGCCACGCACAGCATTTACGCGTATCTGATAGCAAACGGGTGGAGCTGCTGGCTATTTAGATTTATTTTAAAAACTTTTTATAATGTGGTATTTAAAGGAGAATAATCCAGCAACAATTTAGTACAAAAGAAAAATTGTTTGGTAAATAATTAAATAACTAATAAATTTTTTTTGAAAAAAATCACAATTTTTGCGTTTCTGATGGCGGGCGGGTGGAGCTGCTGGCAATTTAATTTCATTTTAAAAATTTGTCATCATATGGTTTTGAAAGGGGAACAATTTAGCAACAATTAAGTACAAAAGAAAATTTTTTTGAACAAAAATTAAAGAAGTTATGATTTTTTTTTGAAAAAAATAACAATTTTTGCTTTTCTGATGGCGGGCGGGTGGAGCTGCTGGCAATTTAATTTCATTTTAAAAATTTGTCATTATATGGTTTTGAAAGGGGAACAATTTATCAACAATTTAGTACAAAAGAAAATTTTTTTGAACAAAAATTAAAAAAGTTCTGATTGGTTTTTTTGTTTGTAATTCTTTATTTTGTTTTCACATACGTGTAAGAATTTTTTAAAAGTGCAAATTGAGATTTTTCTAAAAAAATTCATAAATCTCATTATAATTATTAAAAAAAAATTTTTTGGTCTTACGATTGTTGCTGGGCTATTACTTTTTTAAAAAGATGTGTTTCAAATTTTCTAATTTTATATTAAAAAGCAAGCAGCTCCATCCGATTTCTATCAGGCCCATTATAGTTATTAAAAAAATTTTTTTAGTTCTTAAATTCTTGTTGGTTATTCCTATTAAAAAACATGTATAAAAAATATTTTTATAAAAAATTAAATAGCCAGCTGCTCCACCCTCCCGCTATCAGAAACGCAAAAATTGTGATTTCATTCAAAAAAAAATTCATAAGTTCTTTAATTTTTGTTCAAAAGAATTTTCTTTTGTTCTAAATTGTTGCTAAATTGTTCCCCTTTCAAAACCATATAATGACAAATTTTTAAAATGAAACTAAATTGCCAGCAGCTCCACCCGCCCGCCATCAGAAAAGCAAAAACTGTGATTTTTTTCAAAAAAAATATATAAGTTCTTTAATTTTTGTTCAAAAAAATTTTCTTTTCTACTTAATTGTTGCTAAATTGTTCTCCTTTCAAAACCATATTATGACAAATTTTTAAAATGAAATTAAATTGCCAGCAGCTCCACCCGCCCGCCATCAGAAAAGCAAAAATTGTGATTTTTTTCAAAAAAAATCATAACTTCTTTAATTTTTGTTCAAAAAAATTTTCTTTTGTACTTAATTGTTGCTAAATTGTTCCTCTTTCAAAACCATATAATGACAAATTTTTAAAATGAAATTAAATTGCCAGCAGCTCCACCCGCCCGCCATCAGAAAAGCAAAAATTGTTATTTTTTTCAAAAAAAAATCATAACGTTTTTAATTTTTGTTCAAAAAAATTTTTTTTTGTACGAAATTGTTGCTAATTTGTTTTTCTTTCAAAACCATATGATGACAAATTTTTAAAATAAAATTAAATTGCCAGCAGCTCCACCCGCCCGCCATCCGAAAAGCAAAAACTGTGATTTTTTTCAAAAAAAATATATAAGTTCATTAATATTTGTTCAAAAAAATTTTCTTTTGTACTTAATTGTTGCTAAATTGTTCCTCTTTCAAAACCATATGATGACAAATTTTTAAAATGAAATTAAATTGCCAGCAGCTCCACCCGCCCGCCATCAGAAAAGCAAAAATTGTGATTTTTTTCAAAGAAAAATCATAACTTTTTTAATTTTTATTCAAAAAAATTTTCTTTTGTACTTAATTGTTGCTAAATTGTTCCCCTTTCAAAACCATATGATGACAAATTTTTAAAATGAAATTAAATTGATAGCAGCACCACCCGCCCGCCATCAGAAAAGCAAAAATTGTTATTTTTTTCAAAAAAAATCATAACTTCTTTAATTTTTGTTCAAAAAAATTTTCTTTTGTACTAAATTGTTGATAAATTGTTCCCCTTTTAATACCATATGATGACAAATTTTTAAAATGAAATTAAATTGATAGCAGCACCACCCACCCGCCATCAGAAAAGCAAAATCTGTGATTTTTTTCAAAAAAAATATATAAGTTCTTTAATTTTTGTTCAAAAAAATTTTCTTTTGTTCTAAATTGTTGCTAAATTGTTCCCCTTTCAAAACCATATGATGACAAATTTTTAAAATGAAATTAAATTGCCAGCAGCTCCACCCGCCCGCCATCAGAAAAGCAAAAACTGTGATTTTTTTCAAAAAAAATATATAAGTTCTTTAATATTTGTTCAAAAAAATTTTCTTTTGTACTTAATTGTTGCTAAATTGTTCCTCTTTCAAAACCATATGATGACAAATTTTTAAAATGAAATAAAATTGCCAGCAGCTCCACCCGCCCGCCATCAGAAAAGCAAAAATTGTGATTTTTTTCAAAGAAAAATCATAACTTTTTTAATTTTTGTTCAAAAAAATTTTCTTTTGTACTTCATTGTTGCTAAATTGTTCCCCTTTCAAAACCATATGATGACAAATTTTTAAAATGAAATTAAATTGATAGCAGCACCACCCGCCCGCCATCAGAAAAGCAAAAATTGTTATTTTTTTCAAAAAAAATCATAACTTCTTTAATTTTTGTTCAAAAAAATTTTCTTTTGTACTAAATTGTTGATAAATTGTTCCCCTTTTAATACCATATGATGACAAATTTTTAAAATGAAATTAAATTGATAGCAGCACCACCCGCCCGCCATCAGAAAAGCAAAAATTGTTATTTTTTTCAAAAAAAATCATAACTTCTTTAATTTTTGTTCAAAAAAATTTTCTTTTGTACTAAATTGTTGATAAATTGTTCCCCTTTTAATACCATATGATGACAAATTTTTAAAATGAAATTAAATTGATAGCAGCACCACCCGCCCGCCATCAGAAAAGCAAAAATTGTTATTTTTTTCAAAAAAAATCATAACTTTTTTAATTTTTGTTCAAAAAAATTTTTTTTTGTACGAAATTGTTGCTAATTTGTTCCCCTTTCAAAACCATATGATGACAAATTTTTAAAATGAAATTAAATTGCCAGCAGCTCCACCCGCCCGCCATCAGAAAAGCAAAAACTGTGATTTTTTTCAAAAAAAATAATAACTTCTTTACTTTTTGTTTAAAAAAATTTTCTTTTGTACTAAATTGTTGATAAATTGTTCCCCTTTTAATACCATATGATGACAAATTTTTAAAATGAAATTAAATTGCCAGCAGCTCCACCCGCCCGCCATCAGAAAAGCAAAAATTGTGATTTTTTTCAAAAAAAAATCATAACGTTTTTAATTTTTGTTCAAAAAAATTTTTTTTTGTACGAAATTGTTGCTAATTTGTTTCCCTTTCAAAACCATATGATAACAATTTTTTAAAATGAAATTAAATTGCCAGCAGCTCCACCCGCCCGCCATCAGAAAAGCAAAAATTGTTATTTTTTTCAAAAAAAATCATAACTTCTTTAATTTTTGTTCAAAAGAATTTTCTTTTGTACTAAATTGTTGCTAATTTGTTCCCCTTTCAAAACCATATGATGACAAATTTTTAAAATGAAATTAAATTGCCAGCAGCTCCACCCGCCCGCCATCAGAAAAGCAAAAACTGTGATTTTTTTCAAAAAAAATATATAAGTTCTTTAATTTTTGTTCAAAAAAATTTTCTTTTGTACTTAATTGTTGCTAAATTGTTCCCCTTTTAAAACGATATGATGACAAATTTTTAAAATGAAATTAAATTGCCAGCAGCTCCACCCGCCCGCCATCAGAAAAGCAAAAATTGTGATTTTTTTCAAAAAAAAATCATAACTTTTTTAATTTTTGTTCAAAGGAATTTTTTTTTGTACTAAATTGTTGCTAAATTGTTTCCCTTCCAAAACCGTATTATAGAAAATTTTTAAAATTAAATTATAAAGCCAGCAGCTCCACCCGCCCGCCACCAGAAACGCAAAAATTGTGATTTTTTTCAAAAAAAATTTATTAGTTCTTTAATTATTTACCAAACAATTTTTCTTTTGTACTAAATTGTTGCTGGATTATTCTCCTTTAAATACCACATCATAAAAAGTTTTTAAAATAAATGTAATTAGCCAGCAGCTCTACCCGTTTGCTATCAGATACGCGTAAATGCTGTGCGTTGCGACGCCTATGGATTCTTCTGATGGCTGACGGCTGGCGGTTCGCTAGCTTCACCGAGCTAGCAGCTAAAATTATTTTATTACAATATTTTATTTTTTTTCAATTTTATTAATTTTCTAAACTATGGGAAGAGTCTGGCAAAGTGTGGGAAGCAGCAAAATTAGTTTTTACAAAATAATTCACTTTTCTGTTTAATTTTATTAATTTTCTGAAGTATGGGAAGAGTCTGGCAAAGTATGGGAAGCAGCTAAAATGAATTTTGACGGAATATTTTTTATTCTGTTGAATTTTATTAATTTTTTGAACTATGGGAAGAGTCTGGCAAAGTATGGGAAGCAGCTAAAATGAATTTTGACGAAATATTTTTTATTCAGTTGAATTTTAATAATTTTTCGAAACATGGGAAAAGTCTGGCAAAGTATGGGAATCAGCTAAAATTACTTTATTAGAATATTTTACTTTTTTGTTGAATTTTAATAATTTTCCGAAACATGGGAAAAGTCTGGCAAAGTATGGGAAGCAGCTAAAATGAATTTTGACGAAATATTTTTTATTCTGTTAAATTTTATTAATTTTCTGAACTATGGGAAGAGTCTGGCAAAGTATGGGAAGCAGCTAAAATTACTTTATTAGAATATTTTACTTTTTTGTTCAATTTTAATAAATTTCCGAAACATGGGAAAAGTCTGGCAAAGTATGGGAAGCAGCTAAAATGAATTTTGACTTTATATTTTTTATTCTGTTGAATTTTATTAATTTTTTGAAATATGGGAAGATTCTGGCAAAGTATGGGAAGCAGCAAATTTAGTTTTTACAAAATATTTCACTTTTCTGTTGAATTTTATTAATTTTCTGAACTATGGGAAGAGTCTGGCAAAGTATGGGAAGCAGCTAAAATGAATTTTGACGGAATATTTTTTATTCTGTTGAATTTTATTAATTTTTTGAAATATGGGAAGAGTCTAGAAAAGTATGGAAAGCAGCTAAAATGAATTTTGACGAAATATTTTGTATTCTGTTGAATTTTATTAATTTTTTGAACTATGGGAAGAGTCTGACAAAGCATGGGAAGCAACTTAAATGAATTTTGACGAAATATTTTTTATTCTGTTAAATTTTATTAATTTTCTGAACTATAGGAAGAGTTTGGAAAAATATGGGAAGCAGCTAAAATTATTTTATTACAATATTTTATTTTTTTTCAATTTTATTAATTTTCTAAACTATGGGAAGAGTCTGGCAAAGTGTGGGAAGCAGCAAAATTAGTTTTTACAAAATAATTCACTTTTCTGTTTAATTTTATTAATTTTCTGAACTATGGGAAGAGTCTGGCAAAGTATGGGAAGCAGCTAAAATGAATTTTGACGGAATATGTTTTATTTTGTTGAATTTTATTAATTTTTCGAAATATGGGAAGATTCTGGCAAAGTATGGGAAGCAGCTAAAATGAATTTTGACAAAATATTTTTTATTCTGTTGAATTTTATTAATTTTCTGAACTATGGGAAGAGTCTGGCAAAGTATGGGAAGCAGCTAAAATTACTTTATTAGAATATTTTACTTTTTTGTTGAATTTCAATAATTTTCCGAAACATGGGAAAAGTCTGGCAAAGTATGGGAAGCAGCTAAAATGAATTTTGACGAAATATTTTTTATTCTGTTAAATTTTATTAATTTTCTGAACTATGGGAAGAGTCTGGCAAAGTATGGGAAGCAGCTAAAATTACTTTATTAGAATATTTTACTTTTTTGTTCAATTTTAATAATTTTCCGAAACATGGGAAAAGTCTGGCAAAGTATGGGAAGCAGCTAAAATGAATTTTGACTTTATATTTTTTATTCTGTTGAATTTTATTAATTTTTTGAAATATGGGAAGATTCTGGCAAAGTATGGGAAGCAGCAAATTTAGTTTTTACAAAATATTTCACTTTTCTGTTGAATTTTATTAATTTTCTGAACTATGGGAAGAGTCTGGCAAAGTATGGGAAGCAGCTAAAATGAATTTTGACGGAATATTTTTTATTAATTTTTTGAAATATGGGAAGAGTCTAGAAAAGTATGGAAAGCAGCTTAAATGAATTTTAACGAAATATTTTGTATTCTGTTGAATTTTAATAATTTTCAAAAACATGGGAAAAGTCTGGCAAAGTATGGGAAGCAGCTAAAATGAATTTTGACGGAATATTTTTTATTTTGTTGAATTTTATTAATTTTTCGAAATATGGGAAGATTCTGGCAAAGTATGGGAAGCAGCAAATTTAGTTTTTACAAAATATTTCACTTTTCTGTTTAATTTTATTAATTTTCTGAACTCTGGAAAGAGTCTGGCAAAGTATGTGAAGCAGCTAAAATGAATTTTGACGTTATATTTTTTATTCTGTTGAATTTTATTAATTTTCTGAACTATGGGAAGTGTCTGATAAAGTATGGGAAACAGCTTAATTGAATTTTGACGAAATATTTTTTATTCTGTTAAATTTTATTAATTTTCTGAACTATGGGAAGAGTCTGACAAATTATGGGAAGCAGCTAATATTACTTTAATACAATATTTTACTTTTTTTTTATTTTTATTAATTTTCTGAACTATGGGAAGATTCTGACAAAGTATGGGAAGCAGCTAAAATTATTTTATTACATTATTTTACTTTTTTTCAATTTTATTAATTTTCTGAACTATGGGAAGAGTCTGGCAAAGTATGGGAAGCAGCGAAAATGAATTTTGACGAAATATTTACTATTCTGTTGAATTTTATTAATTTTTTGAAATATGGGAAGAGTCTGGAAAAGTATGCGGAACAGCTAAAATGAATTTTGACGAAATATTTTTTATTCTGTTGAATTTTATTAATTTTTTGAAATATAGAAAGAGTCTGGCAAAGTATGGGAAGCAGCTCAAATGAATTTTGCGAAATATTTTTTATTCCTTTGAATTTTATTAATTTTTTGAAATATGGGAAGAGTCTGGCAAAGTATGGGTAGCAGCTAAAATGAATTTTGACGAAATATTTATTTTTCTATTGAATTTTATTAATTATTCTAAATATAGGAAGAGTCTGGCAAAGTATATGAAGCAGCTTAATCATTTTGAAAAAATGTTTTACTTTTTCTGTTAAATTTTATAATTTTTCGAAATATGATTTTTAAAAGTCTAGGAAGAGTCGATCAAAGTATGGGCCGCTGTTGAAGTTTGCGTAGAATATTACAGCGTTTATAGCAAACTTTTTTTAATTTACAAAGTATGGGAAGAGACCTTCAATATATGGGTGACGGAGAAAATTTAATTTTTAAAGGGCCGCCTATAATTTGATAATCTCTCTCTACACTTTGCAAAATGATTTTTTTAAACAGAAATACTTAAATAAAATTAATTTTTACTTAACTTATACTTTAATATACTTTTGCCACATTTTATAAAATGAAAAGATTCTTTTAAAAAACTCGTTCTTTTTTTTCTGAAAAATTTAAATAAGATTAATTTTCCGCGTCACCCAAACTTCGACAGCCTGTTCTAATATTTTAAAAAGCTGAAAAATGTAATAAAAATTACATTTTAAAAAAAAGTAAAGTATAATAAAATTTAGTTTAACCCGTCGCCTATATTTTGACAATCTCACTCCATACTTTGCAAAATGAATTTTTTTTTAAAACAAAAAAATGTAATAAAAATTAATTTTTTTATCACCTATACTTTGCCTAATTTTTTCCACACTTTTCAAAATGAGAAGAAATTTTTTTAAACTGAAAAATTCAAATAAGATTAATTTTCCCTGTCACCCATACTTTGACAGACGGATCTCATACTTTCAAAAATTAATTATTTTTTAATAAATCTGTAAAATTTTTAAAAAATTATATTTCCCTCGCCCGGGGCGCATGATTATTGCCAAAAATTCAATTTCATAATATTCAAAACATCGAAATTTTTATTATCGAAACGTCAATTTACATAATTTTCATATTTCGAAATACTATTCAACATAATTTTCATTTTGTCGAATAATCATTCATTCTAATTTTTAAATAATCGAATTGTTTTTTAACATAATTTTTATTTTGTCGAAAATTTTTTTGACATATATTTTATTATTTTTAATGACTATTTGTCATAACTATTAATTCTCTGAATGACTACATAACCTAAAATTCATTCACTCTAATCGCCATTTAATATAATTTGTATGTTTGAGAAACATCAATTCACATAATTTTCATATTTCGAAATACCATTCAACATAATTTTCATTTTGATTATAATTTTTAAATAATCTTATTGTTTTTTAACATAATTTTTATTCTGACTAATGTCTATTGGTTAGAAGTATTAAATGTTCAAATTATCAAATCGTCGAATGCTCAAAATATAGAATTGTTAATTCGTCGAATGCTCAAATCATAGAATTTTTAATTCGTCGAATGTTCAAAACGTCGAAAGCTAAAAACATCGAATTGTCAAATCGTCGAATGCTCAGAACATCGAATTGTCAATTCGTCGAATGCTCAAATAGTCGAAGCGCCATCTGTTCGAATTGCCAAGTAGTAGAATGGTAAAGTAGTCGAATGTTCAAAACGTCGAATCGTCAATTTGTCGAATGCTTAAAACATCGAATTGTCAGTTCGTCAATTGCTCAAAATGTCGAAATGTCAATTCGTCGAATCGTCAAAACGTCGAATTGCCAAAATTTCGAAAAATTTGTTTGATTTAAGTTAATGTTTAATTAAATCAAACAAATTTTTCGAAAAATTTTTATTTTTATTTATTAATAATTATAATTATTATTATTAATTATTATTAATTATTATTAATTATTTTTATTATTATTTTTTTTTTTTATTTATTTTTGTTTTTTATTTTTATTTTTTTTTTAAAATTTTTAAGTTAATGTTTAATTAAATCAAACAAATTTTTCGAAATTTTGGCAATTCGACGTTTTGACGATTCGACGAATTGACATTTCGACATTTTGAGCAATTGACGAACTGACAATTCGATGTTTTAAGCATTCGACGAATTTACGATTCGACGTTTTAAACATTCGACTACTTTACCATTCTACTACTTGGCAATTCGAACAAATGGCGCTTCGACTATTTGAACATTCGACTACAAGGTAGTTCAAGTTGGGTGGGGGAAATCCAATATGGCTGACATCAGCTGATTTACCGGAGGACAAACAATGCATTGAATTCAATGGGACAAATCAGTTTTTTAACCATAACTTTTTAAATATTTATTTTTGAACCATAGTGTAATGGAAAATTATTCTTTATTTATCGAAATCTATTTTTTAAAACAATAAAACCAAAAAATTAAATTTTATTATTTTAAAAAATAGTTTTCGATAAATAAAGAATAATTTTCCATTACACTATGGTTCAAAAATAAATATTTAAAAAGTTATGGTTAAAAAACTGATTTGTCCCATTGAATTCAATACATTGTTTGTCCTCCGGTAAATCAGCTGATGTCAGCCATATTGGATTTCCCCACCCAATTTGAACTACCTTACTTTACCATTCTACTACTTGACAATTCGAACAGATGGCGTTTCGACTATTTGAGCATTCGACGAATTAACAATTCTATATTTTGAGCATTCGATGAATTGATAATTCGAACATTTAATACTTCTAACCAATAGACATTAGTCAGAATAAAAATTATGTTAAAAAACAATTCGATTATTTAAAAATTAGAATCAATGATTATTCGACAAAATGAAAATTATGATGAATGGTATTTCGAAATATGAAAATTATGTGAATTGACGTTTCGATAATTAGAATTTCGATGTTTTGAATATTATGAAATTGAATTTTGGGCAATAATCATGCGCCCCCCCCCCCCCTCGCCCATACTTTCAAAACTTGATATATTATTTTAAAACGCTGAAAAATGTAATAAAAATTAATTTTATTAAAACGTAAATTTAATCAAATTTAGTTTAACCCGTCGCCTATATTTTGACAATCTCACTCCATACTTTGCAAAATGAATTTTTTTTAATAACAAAAAAATTTAATTAAAATTGATTTTTTCATCACCCATACTTTGCTTAACTTTTCCCACACTTTGCAAAATGAGAAGAAATTTTTTTAAACTGAAAAATTCGAATAAGATTAATTTTCCCCGTCACCCATACTTTAACAGACTGTTCCCATACTTTCAAAAATAAAATATTTTTTTTAAAAAGCTGTAAAATTTTGATAAAATATAATATTTTTTGCCACCATACTTTAAAAAATTTAAATATTATTTTAAAACGCTGAAAAATATAATAAAAATTAATTTTTTTAAAACGTAAAATTTAATAAAATTTAGTTTAACACGTCGCCTATATTTTGACAATCTCACTCCATACTTTGCAAAATGAATATTTTTTAAAAATAAAAAAATTTAATTAAAATTATTTTTCTATCAACCATACTTTGCTTAACTTTTCCCACACTTTGCAAAATGAGAAGAAATTTTTTTAAACTGAAAAATTCAAATAAGATTAATTTTCCCCGTCACCCATACTTTAACAGACTGTTCCCATACTTTCAAAAATTAAATATTTTTTTAAAAAAGCTGTAAAATTTTGATAAAATATAATATTTTCTGCCACCACACTTTAAAAAATTTAAATATTATTTTAAAACGCTAAAAAATATAATAAAAATTAATTTTTTTAAAACATAAAATTTAATAAAATTTAGTTTAACACGTCGCCTATATTTTGACAATCTCACTCCATACTTTGCAAAATGAATTTTTTTTAATAACAAAAAAATTTAATTAAAATTGATTTTTTCATCACCCATACTTCGGTATACAGTTCCCACAGTTTGCAAAAAGAAAATATATTTTCACAAAACTGGAAAATTTAAATAAGGTTAATTTTCTCCGTCACCCATACTTTAACAGACTGTTCCCATACTTTCAAAAATTAAATATTTTTTTAAAAAAGCTGTAAAATTTTGATAAAATATAATATTTTCTGCCACCACACTTTAAAAAATTTAAATATTATTTTAAAACGCTAAAAAATATAATAAAAATTAATTTTTTTAAAACATAAAATTTAATAAAATTTAGTTTAACACGTCGCCTATATTTTGACAATCTCACTCCATACTTTGCAAAATGAATTTTTTTTAATAACAAAAAAATTTAATTAGAATTGATTTTTTCATCACCCATACTTTGCTTAACTTTTCCCACACTTTGCAAAATGAGAAGAAATTTTTTTAAACTGAAAAATTCGAATAAGATTAATTTTCCCCGTCACCCATACTTTAACAGACTGTTCCCATACTTTCAAAAATAAAATATTTTTTTTAAAAAGCTGTAAAATTTTGATAAAATATAATATTTTTTGCCACCATACTTTAAAAAATTTAAATATTATTTTAAAACGCTGAAAAATATAATAAAAATTAATTTTTTTAAAACGTAAAATTTAATAAAATTTAGTTTAACACGTCGCCTATATTTTGACAATCTCACTCCATACTTTGCAAAATGAATATTTTTTAAAAATAAAAAAATTTAATTAAAATTATTTTTCTATCAACCATACTTTGCTTAACTTTTCCCACACTTTGCAAAATGAGAAGAAATTTTTTTAAACTGAAAAATTCAAATAAGATTAATTTTCCCCGTCACCCATACTTTAACAGACTGTTCCCATACTTTCAAAAATTAAATATTTTTTTAAAAAAGCTGTAAAATTTTGATAAAATATAATATTTTCTGCCACCACACTTTAAAAAATTTAAATATTATTTTAAAACGCTAAAAAATATAATAAAAATTAATTTTTTTAAAACATAAAATTTAATAAAATTTAGTTTAACACGTCGCCTATATTTTGACAATCTCACTCCATACTTTGCAAAATGAATTTTTTTTAATAACAAAAAAATTTAATTAAAATTGATTCTTTCATCACCCATACTTCGGTATACAGTTCCCACAGTTTGCAAAAAGAAAATATATTTTCACAAAACTGGAAAATTTAAATAAGGTTAATTTTCTCCGTCACCCATACTTTGGCATACTTTTCCCATACTTACAAAAATTGAATATTTTTCAAAAAAGATGTAAAATTAGATAAAAAAATAATATTTTCCCTCGCCTATTCTTTTAAAATTAAAATATTTTTTAACAAAGCTGAAAAATGAAATAAAAATTAATTTTTTTAAACAGTAAAATTGAATAAAATTTAGTTTAACTCATCGCCTATATTTTGACAATCTTTCTACACAATTCGCAAAATGATTTTTTTTTAAAACTGAAAAAGATACTTAAAATTGATTTTTTTATCACTTATACTTTTATATGCTGTTCCCACAGTTTGCAAAAAGAAAAGATATTTTAACAAAACTGGAAAATTTAAATAAGGTTAATTTTCTCCGTCACCCATACTTTGCCATACTTTTCCCATACTTACAAAAATTAAATATTTTTCAAAAAAGCTGTGAAATTTGATAAAAAAATAATATTTCCTTTCGCCCATTCTTTCAAAAATAAAATATTTTTTAACAAAGCTGAAAAATGAAATAAAAATTAATTTTTTTAAACAGTAAAATTGAATAAAATTTAGTTTAACTCATCGCCTATATTTTGACAATTTTTCTACACAATTCGAAAAATTAATTTTTTTTAAAAACTGAAAAAGTTACTTAAAATTGATTTTTTCATCACTTATACTTTTATATGCTGTTCCCACAGTTTGCAAAAAGAAAAGATTTTTTTACAAAACTGGAAAATTTAAATAAGGTTAATATTTTTCGTCACCCATACTTTGCCATACTTTTCCCATACTTTCAAAAATTAAATTTTTTTTTATTAAAATGTACTATTATATTTTTAATTTGAATTTACTAATTAATATTGTATTTGGTTACCTTTATTTTTTTGTTATTTGCTGTCTTTCTCCTTTTGCAATATTCTGTCTATTTTTCTATTTTAATTTTTTTTTGCGTTCTCGGCTTGTCAACTAATTTGGTTATATTTTTGTTTTATACATAATTTCATTGTTTTTTTTTTATTCTTTGAAGATAGGTTTACTCTTTAAAATTGTTAAAATGACTAGAAATGTAGTGTGAAAATGATGATTGTCGAGTGTTTTCATTTTTCTGGTGTTATTTTTGTTGCTCCTCATTTTAACACCTATAATTGGAGTTAAAGTGATACCCCCTGTTTAACTGTGTGGTATAAACACTTATCTAGGGATCTAAACTAAAGCTTGGAATAGAAAGCTCCGATTAATTTGATTTTATAAAGAATTTTATAGAAAAAAAGCTTAGGCAGTCCACTTAAGGTGACATTACCCTAAAGTATTTCTATCATTTGACTGAACTAATCGAAACAGAAACCATTATTTTGTGATTTAACTTGCTTAGTACTTTGAAACGTTTAGCAACACCGTATTTCTTTAGTCGTGTTGCAAATGTTTGGTATGACTTGTTTACATTTAGTTTTAAGTAGAAAATTGTGTGCAATGTTGAAAGACATTTAAACAGCTGTTCAATATATTTACAATATAGCATAGTTTATACAAGTTTAAAAAAGTATGTTTTGTAACTGACTTTCAAATTTTTTTCGCTTATAACGAATTCTTGAAATAATACAGTTTTCCTGCAAACTGAAAATTTAAGGAAATAATTACCTATAAAAATAAAAAAATATTATTATATTTATGTCGTGAAACTGCTCAGTGTGTTAAATTTAATTTTTGGTTTTCGTGTTTTATGTTTTTAATATTCCTCCAAAAAATTTGTAATCTTTTTCTAATATTTCAGAAAAAGAAAAAAACATTTTAAAGTCTTAGTCACATTTTTATATACACATAATGAAATAAGATCTTAAGTATAATACGACAAAAGCAGAAATATCGCGCGCGCTTTAGCGCGCGTAGCTCTGCTAGTTAGAAAATTAAACTTTCAAATAGGATTTCAAAAATACAGTAAACGTTTCTTTATTTTTCCTATATCTAATGCAGTTATCAGCACTCCGCGCTGTAATTTACACCCTGTTGTTATTACCCGCAGTTTTTTCGGGACTCATCAGAAAGAAAGAAATTGTTTGAAAAATAACTTAGTTTCTTACACTAAGAATTGAAACTGAATCTTATTTATTAAATCTAGTTGTTAGTTATTTGGCAATTGTTAGTTTCAACGTTTCTTAAAACTTAAAGTACACACTGAGTATAGATCGCCCAGGTGTTTTGTTCAAATGCGTTCCATTCTTAAAAATATGTCATTGTTTATTGTTGAATATTTTTTAGAAATTGATTTTATATTAACAAAGCTATATTTTTCATATTCCTCAGAACATTTCCTACCAACTAAAAAAATCGACTGAATTTCATAAATAATTTGAGACAAAAATATAAGGTTTCAAAGTATTGTAGGGTACCAATCGCCCATGTGTGTACACTGAAACACAGGTACGCAACAAAAATGAACCTTGTAGGTGGCGCCACGTTTCATGGCGTTTAACATGGCTTTATTTTGAGTTGCAGCAAAAATGAGCTCAGGTTTTTTGTTTGTATCGAACATAAGTTTTTGAAGTTTAGGGTTAATCCAAAAATACTTTGATATAGTCAGAATTCCTATTTCAATAATTCTGTCCAACAAAATTAAATTTTTTTAACATACAAAATAATCAAACATTTTCGGAAGCTAGGACCAAAAAAATACACATGTCTGTCAGTTTTGCTAGATCAAGTCGTTTGTGGTTTCTGGGGGTGAAAACAACCACACACAAAAAATATTTTATCTGAAACAACTGTAAATTTTATTGTAATAGCTAAATTTTTAGATGTTTCAGTTAAGACTTTTGCTATTCTAGCGTTAAACAATCAATTCACATTATTTAATTTATCTTGCTTAAGCTTATTCCTACAATTGAATATACTTACTAACTACAAAGTTTGCTTTGTCATTACAAAAATATCCAATATGCAAAGGTACATTTATGATAATGTTTAAAAGTTTTGTAACATTCATCTTAATAAGATATGCTATTTTAAATTTTGAAATCCTGACATCAGATTCGTAATCAGCGACCACAAAAACCCACGAGTTTTTTTTAGTTTCCCAAAATATTTGATTTTTTGGTGTGTGAAAAATCGTGTTGGACCGTGTAATGAACGAGTATAAATATTGGATTGAATAACCTCATCCGTCAAGAAATGAAATAAATTAAAATAAAGTCATAAAAAATTGATCCTTAAATATTTAAAATCAAATTGTACATAACGTATTGTATAACCTCAATCTGTCAAGTAATGAAATAATAAATTTAAATAAATAAGTTATTACTAGTCTTTAAATATTTGAATCCAAAGTGTAGACAGTGGGTTAAATAACCTCAATCTGTCAAGTATACATAATAAAATAAATTAAAATAAATCAATTATTACTTGTTAAATCTTTCAAACTGAAGTATATATAACTTATATAATCTAACATCAGTCTAGCAAATAATATAATAAGCAATATAAATAAATTGAAGATATAAAATTTTTTAATGAGAAATGAACTTAAAAAAATTAAACCCCGGTTTAAAAAATTAGTTTTATAACTAACATATATTTTTTAATTGTGTTTGAAATGAGAAATATTATTTAGAAATCGGTGATTGAATATCTCATTTAAACCGATATCGATTGCGTTGCATTGACCTGGGGGCAACAGAAAATGATGAATTTATCCTCTATCAGGTCAGTATCGATACTGGCAAAATCCTTCCACAAAAACGAAATACTCGGGACAGAAAAAGACTGGAAACGCTGATATAACGACGAGATAACGGGCAATATCTCGCTATGTGAATTATATGCATTACGTCCAATCGGATGGAAGAGAGACAGAACTGTCAAGCACAAACGTTCCGCGAATTTTGGACCACCTATTCGATACCTGTCACTGCCAATCGATTCAATCTTTATCTGTTTTAACGACTTTTCCTCATCGAGAAGCACAACCGATGCTTAAATCCAATTTTCAATTCAGTTTCTCCAACTAAAAAATTATTTTTTTCACTTTATATCATACACAAAAATGAAAATATTTTAAATAAATTTAAATTAAATAATTGATAAAAATAATAAAATTTAGAAGAATCTTTTTTTCTTGATTTGTCTTTTTAACTTTTCTTCACTATCAAAAACGAAATTTGATTTTTGGAAGAATTTGGGTTGAAAAGAATGTTTTTACCATAACAAACCAAATTGCGGATCTAATATGGCCATCAAATTTCTTAGAATTTATTGGAATCTCATGAAACTCGATACTCGGAGGTTTTAGGGGTCGCTGATTACGAATCTGCTGTCAGTTTTTCAAAATTCAAAATGGCGGATCCAATATGTCAAAATTTCAAAGAAATCCGGTAAATTTCAAAAAAAATATTATACGGGGATTTTCGAGATCGCTGATTATGAATTTGAACTTAGCTTACCTTACGCAATATGTAGTACTATATACATTTTCATTCACCGCCCTTTACAAATTTTTTGAAAACTTACTCTTTGAATAAATTACGATAATTTATGTTTATTTTCTTTATTAATCAACAATTTTTTCTTTCATTTAAAAAATGTATACCTAAGTCTTAGAAATAATTATAATTAAGAGGACAACCCTAGTTGTAGCGCGCAAAAATTGACCATTTTTATAAATTAAATAAAAAAAATTACTAACATTTTTAAATAAAACAATTTATTGTTTAAAAGTACACAATTTAAACTACAAATTCCGATACAAAATTTTTAAAAACATTTAAAAATGGAGGCGTGGTGCGCGATCTTGTCGAGGTCTGCATAAAAAAAAGACTTGCGGAGACTACGATTATAAGGAGCTGGTTCATGTGAAACACAAAATTCAAACGAATTTAGTTAAAGTAGAAAATAATCTAGTCTTTAATCGAAGGTTAAGGAAAATTCATTTTTAACAAAATAGCAACGGTTCAAACTCAATTTTTCGATTTAAAAAAAACTGTTTTTCAGCTGTAAAAAAAAGTTTTTCATAAAAAAAATAAATCCTTCGATTAAAGACTACAGATTATTTTCTACTTTAATTAAATTCGTTTGAATTTTGTGTTTCAGATGAACCAGCTCCTTATAATCGTAGTCACCGCAAACCCTTTTTTTTATGCAGACCTCAACAAGATCGCGCACCACGCCTCCATTTTTAAAAATTGTTTATCAGAATTTTTAGTTTAAATTGTGTACTTTTAGACAATAAATGGTTTTATTTAAAAATGTTAGTGATTTTTTTATTTAATTTATAAAAATGGTCAATTTTTGCGCGCTACAACTAGAGTTGGGGAGGGGGGTAAGGTCTAAACGGTGAAAAAAAGGATGTTTTTAAGAATTTTTTTTGTCGATACGCAGAAAGTTAATTTATTTAATTGCTTTGCATATGATATTGCAACATTTGAACAATATACACTCTAACTAACTCGGAATAGAATCATCTACAACAAAAAAATTAAATTGCATTTGTTAAAGGAGATGTTTTTTGAGGTAGGTAACGCTAGGAGGAATTTTTTTTTATTTTTCGATTTTTTGTAGCACTTGAAAGCCAAAAAGTCGATTTTCGCTTTAAAAAATCGATTAATTTGTTATTGTAAAATTGGTAATTTAAAAAAAAGCTCCCAGCGTTACTTCAAAAAACATCTCCTTTGACAAATGCACTTTGATTTTTTTGATTTGGATGATGCTGTTGCGAGTGTACACCGCAAATTTTTGGAGGCACGTTAGAAAAATCTCATTATCTCGCTAAATTCTTAATATTTTTTAATTAAAATTTAGAGAAATATTGTTCAAATGTTATAATATTATATGCAAAGCGATAAAATAAATTAACTTTTTGCCTATCGCCACAAAAAAAATTCTTTATAACATGATTTTTTTTCACCGTTAAAACCTTACCCCCGTTAAGAAACACATAATTTTAATAGTCTTTAACCCGTTGCCTGTTTCCGACCCACGGGTGGGTCGTGAAAAAGTATGGCCATAACTGCTTCCGACCCACCCGTGGATCGTGTTCACTATCACTCAAAATAAATATAATTTGTATATAAATTGATAGATATTTTTCTTTATATCAAAATTATAAGATATTATAAGGGTCATTAATGATATTTTAGAAAATAATTGAATAATTAGTTATAATTTAAATATATTATACTATTTGAAAAAGTATCAGATTCCGCTGGGCAGTTTGGGACAATCATGTTGTATTTTCCTCAAACAGTTAAGGGGTTAATATTTTGAAATAATTGTGATTCAGAAATATACATCAAATTTTCCTATAAGCTAAAAAGGAAGGATAGAAGTTTATGGAAGGTTTTTCTTATTTATTTAAAAATAAGAAGTATATTTTTCAAAAAATTGTTAATAAGAAATAAATGTTACGCAAATTTTTTGCATTTAGTAATTTCAAAATTTGTATAGATAAGATTTTAAAATGACAGTTTTCTTAAGGTTGAAAATAAAATTGTTGTAGCAAGTAAATTTGAAAATCAGCTGCCTCAGTGAACTGTTGCTGGTATTGCTTTGGTAAGTGCAGAGGAGTAGGGGAGAGGGGGTGGGTCAGAATAAGTGCTTCTGGTAAAGCGCTTATCTGCAGTCAGGGTCTGCAAGTTGAACCGTAACGACCAATTCTCTTCATTTTATGTTTTAAGCTACTCTCGCACTTACCTTTCAACCATTCTCTCAATGTCTCGTGAGGACCATACAATATTATTGGATGCAATTATTTCCCTTTAATTATCGATTGTTTGAAATCAATACTATTTAAAATTCTGGAAACAAAAAAATGTATTTTAATTCTTCTATAAACCCTTTGAAGTACAATAAAACAGGCTGTAGAACATAATTTCCATAGTCGTTTCCAAATTACCGATTTAAAGACTTTCGATAATCACGGTCGTTAGCAACTGAAGAGGTTTTAAAATGTAGTTTTATAATTTTATTTAATTTAAAAAAAATCTTTTCTCTTTAAAATTTTATTTCTTATTTTAAATATTGCCATGAGACACTCATAAAGAATCAGTTAATATATATTTGAATAATGAAGAAATTTCTAATATCAAGGTTTTTGAACATTGAATAAGATTAATTAAACGAATAACGTATTATTGAACGCTATTATTATATAAGTTACGGAGAATTTCAAATTTATATAGTTATTCACTGGGAACTTATAGGTAACAAGTTTTGAGACTGAATTAAAATCTAACTATGTTGAATGGATGAAATCGATGGAGTATGAAGGTGGTGGTGTTGGTAGGTGTGTTCTTGTGTTTGTCGAAGACAATAATTGCGCATAAGCAGGACATTAGGGGTAACTTAGTTGTCTGCAGTCTCGACAAGAGCAACCCCCTCCTCCCCACCACTCTACCGTTCACTTCGTTGAGCTTTAGTTGGTAACTATCTTCCAGGCCTTGGCGAGGACATTAAGTATACACAAACACAATCGCAGCATCAAATTCATGTGCTCACTAAGCACAATTTCCTCTGGAAATTCCATGCTAATGTTGCACCAATACATATTAATGTATGTTACAGATCAACAATATTTTTTTACATATTCAATAATTACTCTAAATACTCCCTACATTTATTATTTATACATTTTTCCTCACTTTTCTATGTTTTCTTGCTCTCTGCTTTTTTTGGAATATTTATATGTAAAGAAACATTTTAAATTATTATCATTTTAGTAATTATAGAATCGAGTTTAGTTTGGCGTGGATGATAACAATCAAGAGGTAATATTCATATTCGAGTTTTCTCCTAAATCTCGTTTTTAGAGAGGAGTTTCTTTTCTATGCTAAAAATGTTAAAAATGATTAAAAGATCAGTCACTATTTGCTGATTGGACAATTAAAAAATAACTGAAATTTTCAATACGCTTGAATAAAATTTCCAGTAATTTTTAAATTAGCTAAACAGTGAAAAATGATTGATATCTCAGTTATTTTTAACTGATTTTCAGTGAAATTTAACTGACTGAAGTCCCGAAAATAGAGTCAACCTTTATAACTCGCATGCTCGGTCTATTCAAAATCAGTTCATCTACTGACTTGCCTCGAGGTGCACCTTGGACTAACAGGAAGCGATCTCAACCCCGATTGGGGTTCCACATGTAAGCGGAATAATGTGTCGCAGCGAATGTCGTACCCCACCATATTTACTCAATGCCTTGGCTAGATGAAATGGTGGGGATGCATGGCATACGCCGTGACTCACGATTCCGCCTTTTATTTAGTAGAGAGGCTTCTCTCTTAATGCAATGCAATAATATGAAAATATGACCGACTGCAGAAGTCCTTGCGTCGAATGAACTTCTTTTCGATCCTGGTCCCTGTCTTTGTGACTTCTCTGTAGGTGTTACTGTGAGAGAATGAGAAGCCAGTTTTTTACTTCACGCTTTGGCGCGTGAACTGTTGCTAGTTGGATGTAATAAATATTGCTTTAAATTATAATTATAAATGTGTTTAACCTCCCTACGGTTTGTCCCGAGTTAAATCGGTGTAAATTGACTGTCCCAAAAACGGTTAACCCCTAGTATACTCGGGGTAAATATATATTTTATAACTCGTCAACAACACATCGGAATTGCATGATCCAAAGTGGAAATTGAAGCTAATGTTCTAAGCTTTTCAAAAATATTGGTTTGCAATGATAAACATTTTTTTTATCAAAGTTATATAACTTTAAATGTTAGTTAAACAAGCAAGTTTTTCAATAAGTGGATAATGTGTCAAAAAGTTTATGAAATCAGCTTATTATAATCATTACTCGGGGGTTTTCGGGGTCGCTGATTACACAGCCACAGAAAAAAATTTTTATTATGTATGTGACATGCCTTTCAAAATGCTGTTATTCAATGCACGTTCTTTTATGGGTCATTTTCAATGAACGCGTAAATTTAAAACCTAGTTATGCTAACAAAAAGAATCAAATTTTTTCAATTTTTTTTCGATACATGCTATTAAGGGTTTAAATAGATAATATATGAACTGGCCGAGCGTGACTACTTAATGGTAATAAGAAATTGCAATTTTAAGTTTTTATTTAACTAAAAAATTTACTTACCCATCCGTATAAAAGTTTTTGGAAATATCATTATTTATTATTAATTTTTTAAAGTTACAAGCATGAAAGTATGAGAAAAGGCGACTATATTTGCAAATTAATTTATTAATTAATTATAAATATGTATAAATTATTTTATATTTGAACTATTAATAAACAAATTGTATCTCAATTTTTTTAGGTTTTTGAATAAGAAATTTCACCTAAATGAAAGTGCTTACAATTAGTCTCTAAATTGAAATCGTAGCAACTTAGTCTTTTGAAGCGAACAATGTTGGGTTTATTTCTACACCAAACCCATTGATGTACTTTCATAGTTCCCTTGAACGTTCGTAAATTTTTGTTCATTCCCTTGTCTACTTTTATTATTTCTTTAGTTGCAACAGGAGCAAACCAAACGTGAACTTGACTTTCCTCAAGTGCCTTCAGAAGACTTTCAAAATTATTAACATCCTTGCCATATGCTACAACATCATCAGCGGTTCTTTTGGTTACAGCGCCAACCCCATCAGCTGCATTTTTTCCATGTTCACTTCCCCATTCAAAATAATCAATTGGCTCATCATCACAAACGTCTGAAAATGAGATGGTTTTATCCTGGCATTCTGGGCATTTCTTCGAAATACAGTCTTCAGTACGTTGATCACACACAAGCGATTGAAAAAGCTCAAATGGATTATTGTACCCTATTACTTTTTTCCTATGTAAAGCTTCAACAACATGACTCATATTTTCATGCTGTAGACACAGGCATGTATCACGATCAGATACTGATGCTTTAGCCACCCAAAATAGTCGGAATCTCGAGAAAGTCGTGTAGCTTAATTTCAACGTCTTATGAGTCTTCTGAAATAATTTATATAAATTTAACATAGAATTGTTCATGTACATTTTCTGCTTTTTTATTTTCTTGCGAGTAATAGTATCTTTCTTCCCAGGGCAAATTCTGCTGTTGGATTCAAAAAAATTTTCGACTACGTTTTTAAGAAATATTTGACCATGAGATTTTCCACGTGTAACTTTGTCACTGATTTTAGTGATGTTTGTCGGTTTACATCTAAAAGATGAAATATTTTTTTGACTTTGACCTAAAAGTTTATATTTCCTCATAATCGAACCCTGTACTATGTGCTGGAGTGTTGCTTTGCTAGCACGGTCATTATTTCTTTCTGACATAGACTTAATTTGAGTTTTTAATACTTCTCCAAATAATAATCTTTCTTTAATAACGGAACTTATCCTCTACACTTTGTCTCCATTTCGCTTTTCTTAATCTTCTAACTTCACGTTTTAGATTTTCATTTTCTTTCTTAATGTTTAGCATTTCTCTATATACTTTCGACCTATTCGCTTTTACTTTTTTTCTGCCAACTTTTGCTTGCTTTGTAAGAATTTCATCATTTCCAGTATGTATCTGAGAAATAAAGTATATTATTAACTTACAATTTTGTAATTATTGTTATTACTACAAGAAAAATTGTTCACCTGGAACAACTATAAATTTCACTGAATTAGCGATATTTCTGGTTATTCAAATTAATACTTTCGCTGTTCCAAATTAATGTTTTTACGTGTATTATTATTAAATTTGTATAAATATATTACCGAGTTTCCATGAGAAGGTTCTTCATTTTTCTTTTTTAATCTAAAATTTCTAACTCCCTCTCTATTTTTTTCTCGTTGTACTCTTTTCTCTTTTTCAGTCATCATAGAAATAGTTTTAATTTTTCCACTTTCTTTTTTCTTTAAATATTTTACATGTTCCTTTTCTTTTAACAACTTTAACTTTTCAGAATCAGATTTTATTCTTCTCATACGTTCTCTTTCTGCAATACGCTTTTTTTCCAATGTTTTTTCTCTTTCTATAATTTTAGATTGATTATTTAATTTCGATTTTTTCTTCCCGTTTTTCCGTTCCTCAGCTGTGTTTGTTTTGGATAAATTATCCGCTTTTCTTAACCTCGTATTCATTTTGACTATTTAAAAAATAATTCCAATTCATGACAATTTAAATTTTTTACCTACTTTATTAAATTTTTACAATGATAATTCTTACCTCTTATCACATATCAATTTTATTTGTAATAAATAAAAAATGTGACATTTGTCAAATTTGCAGGTTTTGAAGGTTCATGTGCAACGGGTTGTTCATATAGTCATTTGTTTTTGAAATTTTTTTTGCAAACAGGGGATGTTACATCGTAATATATTTTATAATTTAATATATAGAATATAAAATTCTTCATTTATCATTATGGAATATTAAACAGAATTTATAGCTTTATATTTATAATCATTAATATAGAAAAAATAGTTGAGATTTTGAATTTAATTTCATGCCAGGGTAATTACATTAAAAACGGTACTATAGGATTTTTCTCATTTGTTGTATTTTATTTCGAAATATGCTTGTTTATAAACAAAATATTTGATTATAAATTGAAGATAGTTAAAAATAATTGACATCTAACATAAAAAAAAATTTTTTCTATTGATAATTTTGTTTTCGAAACTACTATTCTGTGAGTCCCTTGAAACATCAAAAGTGTGAGACATCGTTAACATGCAGATAAATAATTTATTCATAAATATTTTATCTTGTACAATGCATTTTTACGTTCCTTTAGATGTATAGAATAAGTAGGTACAGTTGTAATTTTCAGATAAAACATGCGTTGCTACTAATAACACGTTAAAAGTTCCATAAAGCATTTGAAGACAGCCAGGGGACGTTACATTTCACACTTTAATCAACTCTCACATCTTATGAACTAAATATTTGCAATTTCTAAAAGTTAAAATAAGTAAATATACTATTATTTATTAATAGTGTAGATTTCCTTCCGAAAGTTTTTTAATGAATTGCAAGAATTTGATCCATGGAAGGTAAAAATAACATAAATAAAATAAATTTATGTCATATTTTTTGTTTATTTAAAAACAGCAACGTTTCGATGACGTGGGTTTGTCATCCTCTTCAGGCTAATTAAAACAATACACCAATTAAAAAGATAATAAAAAATAAAAGTTAACACACACTATAATTTTTATAAACAATTTTTAAAAAATTACCTAGTAAAAAATTAAAATAAGTTAAAAACAACGGATGTATTAGAATTATTACTTCTCTTATGTTCGTCAATGCGGGTTTTTAACATACGTTTCGTTTCACCTACATAACATACTGAACAATTTTTACAATTAAATTTATAGACAACATTTGTTTCAGACCACTTTTCGGTTTTGTCTTTTCCTAATTTTACAATTGATTTTAAATTTTTGTTTTTACCTTTTAAAACTTAAATTTTACACTACTTTTACACTTCTGAATCACTTTACTTATTGTAAGAGCGACTTTTTTTGGGTTTGTGATCTTAAAAACGCGTTACATCAAACGGTAAACGTTATTTTTTATCGCGGAACTTAATTTCTTATACGGTTTCCAAGTGCGGTGCTGCTATTCGCACTATTTATTTCACGTTTCCGCTGTCAGATAACTTAAAAGCTCAGGTGGTCCACTCAATGTGACATTACCCTATATGTATAAATTCATTAGACATTAGAAGAATTATTTTATTGAAGTATTCTTCCTTCTTTGGCAAAAGATTGACACCGAGATTTATTGATAGTCATGATATAAGCCGAGGTATAAGCTTAGGGGCCGTCTATAAACCAGGAGGACAATTTTTCATCAATTTTTGACCCCCCCATCCAATATGAAACAAAAATTTTTACTTTATGCAATTGACATTAATTTTGTCACTCGGTGGTTTCTAGGGTCGCCAATTACGAATATGATGTAAGTTTTCATAAATTTAATATGGCGGATCCAATATGGCGGAATTTTCTTTTTAATTTATGCAATTGACCTTTATTTTGTTACTAGGGAGTTCTAATACCAGTCAGGTAGCTGTAAATGTCCTAGGAGCGCTCACTGACAATTGACTGGTGTTTTAGCACTTGCGCCGACTCATGACCAGCGAGCGTGGATAGAAATTTTTTTTTATTTCTCTTCCCCATATTATATTAGCCACTTTGAATTTTTGAAAACAAACATCGTATTCGTAATCAGCGACCTTAAAAACCATAGAGTGACAAACTTAAGATCAATTGCATAAAGTAAAAAATTTTTTCCATATTGGATCCGCCATTTTGACTTATTGGAAACTAAAATCGAATTCGTAATCAGCGTAATCAAAATAAAAAAATTCAAAATGGCAATCGAAAAATTTCAATGTTTACGGATTTTAAATTTTTTCGTTTGCCATTTTGGAGCCGCTATTTTGAATTTTTAAATGACTAAAGATTTGGATTTAGAAACCTCAAAATCCCCCGAATAAGCATTTTCAGCGTCCACAAAAACTTTAGTATATTCATTGATATTCATATTTCATTTATTACAGAAATTTTCCTCTTAGATACAACTATAGCGGTCATACACATTGGTGGCACGAATTACTTTTGCCTATAGAAGCAAAAGTAATTCCCAGTGTATGACGCCTATAGAGACGTCATATACTGGGAAGGTGTTAAAGGGTAAAAAAATTATCAAACTTAAAAATGAAATATTTTTGTGTTTTTGAAAAAAAACCGCTATATTTAATTTTTGGGTTGAACGAAATTCTTTTTTTAAACCGGAATCGAAAAGAGCATACTTAATAAAATAAAATATGATCCGTTTTATTCAGAAAAGTATTAGGTTGAAATTGCGCAAAGAATTTTCTTATTTCAGGCGTTAATGAATTAAACATTAAAATAATAAATAAACCCTAGAATTTTATTAAAAACTCTATTTTTTATAATTATTATAATATTATATTAACACCATAGTCAGAGAAGTGTCAGGAAAATTTTTTTTTCAGGGAAATAAGGAAAATTGAGACAATAAATAAGAAACCACAATTTTTATTAAAAAAGTACAAGTAACTATAAACAAATCATTTAAAAATTGTTTTTGAATCATTTTTTAGACATAATTAAATTTTTGAAATATATCTATAATAAAATTCTTTTTGAATAGGGGCCAAAATAAGTGAAACCGGCCACTTGAAAAATGTTTTTCTACAATTTTCAAGTTATCTATGATTTTTGTTAGATATATGAGTACACTTTTTCCCCCTAAAATATTTTTCAAAAAAAAATTTTATTTTTGAAGTGATTAGATATTGTAGTTTTGGGTCATTTTATTATTACTTTGAAACAAATAAAGATAATTAAGTAATTTTTTTTAAATTAAAGCTCAAAGTCTATACTTTAAAGATGAAATAAAGCGATTGCTAAAAAATAAAAATTCATAATTGTTACTAACAATTCTTTTAAACAATTGCAAATTGAAGAATGTTCTCAATGTTTTTGAAAGATTAAATTACGATATATTAATGCGCAAAACTATGAGGATTTATTTTAAAAAAAGAAAAATGAGTAACCTCCAATATTATAGAAATTGTGTCGATTTTTCTGCCAAAATGCAGGCAAAAATCGACTTTTAATCTTAAAAATCCACTTGAAAGCGTGAAGTTTCTAACAAAACAAAAGAAGATCTTATTTATTCGTTTGCAATTTTATCTTTTTCCAGGAACTTGAGTTAATTTTCGCCTGCATTTTGTCAGAAAAATTTGCATAATTTCTATAATATTGGAGGTTACTCATTTTTCTTTTTTTCAAATGAATCCTTATAGTTTTGCGCATCAATATATCGTAATTTGATCTTTCAAAAACATTGAGAACATTCTTTAATTTGCAATTGTTTAAAAGAATTGTTAATAACAATTATAAATTTTCATTTTTTAGCAATCGCTTTATTTCATTTTTAAAGTATAGACTTTAAGCTTTAATTTAAAAAAAATTACCTAATTTTTGAAAATCAGTTTTTGAAGAATAAAAAATCTTTAAAGGCAAATTTAAAAATAAAAATAATGAAAATGCTTGTAATTTTTTTAAATTCAATATTTTCAGTTTTTTCAAATATTTCCAAAAATCTAAATACATACAAAAATAATATTTTAGAATTATTTTGAAAAAAACATTTATATTCAAGATTTTTAATTGAAATTCATCAAAAAATTAATTAGTTTTTTTAAATTATACAAAAACTCTTTTAAAGAATTCAATTATTTTTGAAAAATTACATTATAATATTTTTTAAAACTAATTAGTATAATTGTTTTATAATGATTATTTGAGACTCAATTATCTTAAAAAACAATTAAAATTTGGTAAAATCTTTTAAAAAATTTAATATTATGAACATTTTCCTGACTTTACTGACAAAAATTTTGCTTTCCTGACTATGGTGTTAATATAACAATATAATAATTGAAAAAATAAAATGTTTAATTAAGTTATAGTGTTTATTTATTATTTTCGTATTTTGGCTTGAGAGTGAAATTCCCCACGTTTTCTTCCCCTACCAATTTCTGTTCCTCTCTTTCTACCTAACAAGGAAAATGGAGAAAACATTATGCTCTTCTGTAAACCAAAGAAATAGGCGTTACTATCTTACCTATTCGTCTCTCTTTCCTTCCTACGCTAAACTAAAAGGAGAGACAATACCTCCTTCTCTTTCTCTTTATCATGCTTTCTCTCTAATACTGTGACAGACAGAATGAGTATGAAGATATATAGTAAATTTCAAAAAATAAGATTTTGGAGGAGAAAATCCAAGAAATAATAAATAAAGATTTATTTAAATATACAGAAGCAATAGAAGAATAAAAAGTTACAAAATGTGTATTAAGAGAATTAAAAAGGCAAAGGGGTAATATTCCAAAAACAAAAACGATATTTGCTTTCAAAAAATTGCGAATGAAAAAGAAAAAAAGATCAAACAATAAAAAGTGAATGAAATTGTAAATGACAAACTGTCACAATTGAATTAGAAATTTATTAATAAATAATTTCTTTGAAAACTGATTAAAATCAGTAAATTATAATGGTCCATTGGGATGTTGAAGCTTGAGAAAAACTTAAGCCGTGTGAATAATTCGTAGAGACGTTGGAAGCCCATTAATTGAACACGGACCTCAATGAAACGTGGACGACGATGCGCCAATCAACTTTCATGGCAGAGACGCCACGAAACAAGTATTTCCCATCAGTGCACTTTGTATTAGAACTATACTAGCTTTCTCTCAATTCTACGACAACTTTTCAATGATTATTATTATATGTTGTAACGTTGATTTTAAATAATCACGTTATAAATACTTAATTCAGGTTTCGCTGAAACCCAATTATTTAATTTATTTGTTAAGTACCAAAATATAAAGTTATTATTGACCATTGCAAATATGGTGGCCAGATCCGAATTCAACATTTAATATTTTTAAATTGTATCGAATAAAAATTTCATGGAACAATCTAAAATGATACTACGGTGATTATGTTAACTAGATGCAATTATTCGTCATAGATGTTGGGTCTGTAATCATGCTGCAGGGGCGAGCCAATGTGGGCATGACCTCCCAATGTTAAGTTTATAAGATTATAATCATTCCGCTTCGGTCAAGAATAAGCCATGCTTGGTGCCCAATATTTATTTCTTGGCAAAACTATTGGTAACCAACAATGAACCAGAATTAGAGTTAGCTTGAAATGATGGCGCTACTGGGCTAACATTGGCTGCCAAGAAAACAAAATGGATTTTAAAAAATTTAATTTTTATTGGCAGCCAGTAAGGTGTAAGCTGTTTCACTGACTCTATATAAGTACCGACTCCTTCCTTAAATTCAGGACAGGAATTTTATCACTCTATAACTTTTGTTTTTCTAGAAGTGAAAAATTAATTTAGTACATTAAATTAATTAAAAAGCGCATTTTTTAAAAATAAAAATTTATTAATAATAGGGGAATAGGTTCGGTTATGGGCATACTTTCGTTTTTGACTCATAACTTGTGTCCAAGTAGATATTAAGCGAACATATGCATATGTATTTAAAGCTGGGGACTCTAGCTAAATGTAAAGATATTATAAGATTTCTCACACTGAACCTCAACTGCACAGTTCTAAGCTACGAACGACGGATGGATATCAAAGACTCGTTATATTAATTTCCGTGCTGGGCCATGAAACTCTTAAAATTCATAAAACACTATTAAATGTTGTAAGAAATTACTTACCATCATATCGACGATATTTCACAATTTGTCAAAAATAATAGTGGTGTCCACAACCAAATCAATTTTTAAAAAATTTTGCTTGTGAACATTGTTATGATACTTATGGTATTGGATATTGTTACGTATGACTTCGTAACTATTTTTAATTTTTTCATTAATTAAAAATTTGTTATATTGTATAATTTCATTAAAAAATTGGAACTTTTGTAAATAGAATTAAGTACTCAATAGACATATTATCAGGATATAAGAGGATTTTTACATAATTAACTCATCAATTAATTTGTCTTAAAACTATTTTTTCATAATTAAATTATATCCAAACTTAAAAAATAACGATAATCATTCTTCAATTGTTTTCATTCCCAATAATATTCAATATTATTTTTAAAATTATTATTCTAAAATTGATTGAAAGAATATGAACATCACTCTTATTTCAAAAGGAATTTGTCGACATCATTAAAAATTATCACCTACAAAAAGACTTTTAAACGTATTGGTAAAATACTGGTAAGGAGAATACACATACACATGGGCAATATAGAATAGAGAACATCGAACTCTATCACGCCACTTTTCAAGGAATTTGCAAGCTTGCAAAAAGCTTCCTTGGTAACAATAAGTTGGCGGACCGTGTGCAAAAGTTTCTCCCACCTTTAACAATTTGAGTCGATTTCCAGGGTGTGACCGATTTTTCAGGTGGAATAATCGAGGAGTCCGAATTTGTTCCTCCCGCAGTAAAGCTGCGTAGAATTAAGTGTTCCTCCCGAAAATCGGTAGAGTGTTAATTTGTTTTTCCCGCAAAGCGGATGATTTCATATTTTTGAGTCTTATTTCCCGCAAAAGGCGGAGGTTTTATATTTTGTCCCCAAAATAAGGGTTGATTTTAATCAAATTGAGTTGAAGTGAATTGATAATTTATATGATTTTTTGATTATATATAAAAATAGGTAATTTTAAAGAAATAAAGTGAGAAAAGTGATTTACCATATCATTAAAAAGGAATAAAAGTTAAAAAGAAGTTAAATTAAAAAAAAAGAATTGTTTAAAGAAAATATTACTATAAAAAAAGTGATTATTAAAAAAATAAATAAAAGTGATTTATTTAAAAGGGAAGACAGAGTGTTAAAATTTCGAACCTCTATCTCGCGATTATAAAAGCATTTTTTTGTAATTGTCTTTACTGCAAATATCAGAGTTGATTAAAAGTTCAAAATCGGTGACCCCGATTTTTGAATATTAAAATCAATTTTGATATAATTTTGAATTAAGATAAGCAAAGAGTCTTATACTGAACATAAATAATTAAGGAGGAATAAAAACTATTGAAGAATAAAAGAAATAAAAGAAACAAGGAAGAGAAAATCTTGATAAGGAATATACTACAGGTATGAATCTGAGTGATTCACCTATAAAGAGTAACAGGAGACTTTTCTGTCTCTAATATAAATAAAAGATTTATAAGTTGGTGAGTTGATTATTAATTATTACATACTTTACACATTTATACACTTTTACACATTAAGATTTGTATTAAGACATAACAATTATTATTTTATAAACAAACAAAAAATAACTATTGGATATCATTAATGTTATATTATTATTACGCATAAAAAAGAATTTTCTATTGTATTTTATAAAAGGAATATTTCACAATACTAACTATTATGCAATTATAAACACAAAGAATTTAGAATCTAGTAAAATTCTTGTTTTGTATAATATTTTTTTAAATGAATATTTTAATCATTTAGAATTGAATAAACGAGAGCATTCTATATTGAATCATATTGCAAGTAGTGTTTTATTACGGTTTTCTAACTGTTGTCACCTAATCCTTTTTTTACTTCTTTCAATTAAAATACCGTCTAACCGGGGTTATTGAATTAATAATAAACCTAAAAGAGGGATCCACTACCTTTTGAATAAAAATTTTGTTCCCGAAAAGCAAATAACGTTTACCTTGGGATGATAAGTTTTGAGTCTTATTCTATTTAACCTTTTGAAATTATCTTCAATACAGTTAAAGTTGAATTTGCTCAAAATAAAGATTTGTTTTTATTTAATAATTAATCAAATTCATCTTTAACAGATATCAAAATATAACATATTTAATGTGTAAATAAGCATTGAACTTATCATTTTAATTAATTCACTTCGATTTGTTGAACATTTAACAATGTTTAAAAATACATTTTTGTTATATTCAAAGTATCGAAAAATTAATTTATATATAGTAAAAGGCACATGTGTCCAATCATTTTTGTATTCGCATCAAAAACTATGTTCTGTCGTAATACACACCTGATATTTATAAGATTTGACAAAACTTATTTCTGTCAAAAGTTCTGCGGGGGTGCGAACCATGCCCACAACCAAACATCTTCCCCTAATGAAAAAAAATTATTGTAAAAATTTTGGTTTTGATATTGGCTATCAATAAAAATTAAATTTCTAATAATATTTTGTTTTTTGGCAGCCAATATTGTCCCAAAGCTTGGCTGCCGATCTTTAGCAGTTGCGTATTTAAGCTGAAGCCAAACATGATCCAATGTTGGTTTGCAAATCATTGTTTCAATAATGGCAGGATGTGCGTCAAGTATATTCCATTTATTAAGCCAATCGTTCATTCCCCATTAGTCTATATATACGGGACCAAGGCAAGATGTCAATTAAACTATTTCACCGCCCGGCACGATTTTTTCAACAAAAAAATATCATAAATTTTCGGAAAACTTTCTAGCCGATTTGTTGATCAAGTAGTTTGTAGTTTTAAGGGGTGATAACAACCTTTAAATAAAATGTGATAAATTATTAATTTTTTTACGGAATTTGGTATTTGTGGAATTCCCAAATTTGCCAAATTTTTAGAATTCAAAATGGCACATCCAATATGTAGGTAGAAATTTTAAAATATTATTTATTATTCGTAACACTCTAGTATCTATGGGGGTATACGGGGTTGCTCATTAAGAATTTGATTTCACATTTTCAAAATTCGAAGTGTCAGATCTGATAAGGATAAAGATTACAAATCTAAAATGAAAATTAGAAAATTAACTGTGCTATTAATTTTTTCAACATATTTGCAATTACTTGTTTAAAAATTATTTTTTTGGAGTTTGCGATGAGCTGTCACAGCGATCGGACGTATATTTGTTTTGTCCTTTCATGTTCTAAAATTTTAATTTTGATAAATTTTCAATTTGCTCGTTTTGTGGTGTGTTGTTGTGTGCAATCTGCTACTAATGCAAGCTACCTTTTATCTGGATTAACTATTTTTTAATTTGGTTCTTGGTTTAATGAAAAGTGAAGTGACTATAATTATTTTATTGTTTCTGTTGAAAAACGGTTACAATTTGAGCCCTTGCGTATGACTGCTTTGTGCTCTTTGATCTCGGATTTGTTTAAAATTGGTCTGTACCAATTTTAGTGCATAAAGTAATTTTCATAGTGAGCTCCTAGTTCGACTTTTTTTACCCAAAGTACATTAATTTTTTTTTCTCTTATAATTTTGAATGGAAATAAAGATTTGTATTCTATCTTTGCATTTTCTTTTCCCGTGTGTTTGACTATTGTCACCTGCCTATTGTTCTTGTGGTATTTATTCGTTGTTTTTGTCTTTCAGTGATTAGGCAATCATGAGTATAACAGTAGAGGAAGGAAGATGGAATGAGCTTCTATCATCAATAAATAATCTTACTCGCTCACACGATATTCTTCGCTCTGAAATTCAAGCGTCTACAAAAACAATGGACTCATTGAACAAGAAGATAACAGTACACAGCAATAGAATTTCTGATTTCGAGGACTCACTTAAAATTTTAAATAAACAAACAAAATCCAAAAACCTAATATTTTTTAAAATGGAAGACTCTGACGTAATAAATAACGATTTATTAAATGTTATTTTAAGCGTCTTTAAAAAAGTAGGTCTTCAGATTCCGGAAATAGCTGTCGACGATATTTTTCGGATAGGCAGAAACAAGGGAACTCGTCCTATAATAATAAAGTTCATTTCCGCTAGATGGGTCAAAATGATTTTTGGCAAGGTAAAAGAAATCTCCAGCGCTGGATTTGCTATTGCTAATGACAGAAGCAAAGAGGAGAGAGAGCAACGTTGTGCTCTATTGGACCAGGTTCATAAATTGAAGTCAAAAGGACATGGAGCCATGTTAAAGGGTGATAGGATATTTGTGGATGGTGCAGTTGTTTCGAATGATGAGATTGGTTCTCTATTGACCTTGAGTCAAATGGGAATGTCAACTTCTTCAGAAGTCTTTTCAAGAGGTTTGAACAATGTGACCCCTAAACGGCATATTACTTCGGGAAATCCACCTTCTAGTAAGAGAGGCAGGAGATCGAACTTCTCTCGCTTAGGGGATGAAAACTTAGGTGGTATAAAGCTTCTGGACCATTTTGTAAACCCCTCCCCGCTTTCTTCCACTGAAAGAAAAGTGCAAGATGGTAATGTGCAGAATTCCGATGTTTCCACTCAGCCACCAAAACAGTAGCCATCACACCACCAACAATTTTCTGAGAACGGTTCACGAACATCTACACTGTCTAATTTGTCATCAGATCAACAAATGAGGGTGATCTTCTGGAATATCCACGGTATAAGGAATTTCTCAAATATTAGCAGCACGCTCAAGGAGGAGGATATTGTATGTATTTCAGAAACATGGTCTACAAATGTAAGTTTAAATGTTAGTTCTCCACTCGCGTTCAACTTAATTGTGTCTCCGGTTATCAAAATTAACAAATTCGGTAGAGCTAAAGGAGGTCTGTTAATTATTTATAACAGTAAAGTTTTTAATGTTACGAAACTAGATATTACTCCTAATTATATATTTGTTAAAGTTAAATCGAAATCAGATTGTTTTATTTTAGGCTTAATTTATATTTCCCCTGACTTTGATATTATTCAATTTTCGGACAATTTAAACTTATTATTGTCTTCTTTTTTTACCAAATTTCCTCAGCTTCCAATTATAATGAGGGGAGATTTTAATTGCCGGGTTGCACTAGCAAATCAATTGAGTTCTGAATTGTTTGAGGGCTCTATGTTTAACTCGGAAAGATTATCTTTAGATTTGACAATTAATTCAAGGGGTAGAGCTTTAGTAAATGTTATGGAAACCAATGATTTTATTCTTTTAAATGGTCGTTCAATAAGTGATTCCCCTGCCAGTTACACTTTCACGGGTACACAAGGTTTCAGCATAGTTGATTTAATTTGGTGTTCATCCGGTGCATTACCCCTTCTTAATGATTTGCTGGTTCTCCCGTTGTCTACCTTCTCCGATTATTTGCCAGTAGTCTTGTGTAAGACCCATCCCCTCCAGAACATGACGTCAGAGGTACCACAAATGTCTAGTCGCTTAAAATTTGATTCGAATAAAGCAATACCCTTTCTTTCGTCAATGGCTTGGAGGGGGAAGGTCTCTCTATTGGAAAATGATGTAAATTCACTGAATCATATTTTCACTTCAACTATTAGGAGCGTAGCAGAGGACCTCGATATGGCACGCGTGCGTACAAACTTCTCTTTTAGAGAGAAACCCTGGGTAGATAGGGAATGCAAACGTCTTAAGAAACGTGTTTCTACGGCTTTATGTTTAGCTAAATGTAATAATTTTTCTCAGGAAAGTAAACGTGACTATCAAAATGAAAAGCGAAATATGATTAGAGTCATGACAGCCAAAAAGGCAAATTATTGTAGGAAGGTTATTGAGGATTTATCGCATTGTAGAAGCTCATCGCAGTTTTGTAAAATTGTCAATTCGGTTAAAGCAAGATCCTCTCAATTTACAGATATCGAACTATCTAAATGGTTTGATTTTCTTAAGAATAGTTATCCTTTGACCGTAATCGAAACAATATCTGTCTCTAATCTATATGTGAGGAATGAATTTCTGGACAGTCCATTTTCCACTGAGGAAATTGATAAGTGTTTACGACATTGTAAGGTTGGAGGGGCACCTGAAACGGATGGTATAAGTTTTGGTTTTTATAAAAATTTACCACAAAATTGGTTTTTCTTCTTACAACATTTTTTAAATAAAATCTTAAATACAGAAACTGTTCCCAATGATTGGGGTAAATTATCCACTTTTATGTTATATAAAAAGGGAGCAACAGACAACCCGGAGAATTACAGGCCGATCACATTGGTCAACTGTTTAGCAAAAATTTTTACGCAACTTATCTGCGATCGGCTTGTGACTTGGGCTACGGAACATGATTTGATTCCGGAATATCAGTCCGGATTTAGAAAGGGTAGAAGTTGTCAGGATAACCTTTTTTCGCTTATGTCTATAATACAAATTCATCTGAGTAAAAAAGAACACAGGCTATGTAAAAATTACTCGTGGTGTTTTACAAGGAGAAGTTTTGAGCCCATTTTTGTTTTCATTGTTTATTAGTGACTTCGAGGAATTTTTGAGAATAAATGGATGTAGAGGGCTTTCTATTAACAGCACCGAAGAAATCTTAATGTTAGGCTATGCGGATGACTATGTCATTCTTGCTGATTCTCCCTTACAATTATCTAAACAACTAAAGACGCTTAATTCATACTGTAAAAATAACAAGTTATTTGGCAATACTGAAAAAACTAAGATTGTCATTTTTACTAGATCTGGTAACGCATCGGCGAAGAAATTTAAAGCATTTAAATATGGCTCGGAAAGCATTGAAGTAGTCAAGGAATATACTTATTTGTGGGTAATTTTTGATGACTCGAATTCTTTTCTCCCTGCAGCATCTAGGGCGGTAAGTGCGGCAAATTCGGCAGTCGGAAAGATTATTAAAACTATACATACTCTTGGAATGGATACCTGGGACTCCTACGATACATTGTTTCAAAGTCTCTCTGTGAGCATTCTTTTATACGGAGTCCAGACATGGGGTTTGGATCATTTAGACTCTTTCGAAAAAGTACAACTTTCTTTTTATAAGAAGCTTTTACTGTTACCTAATAATACCCTTAATTATGCGGTTAGATTAGAGACCGGGGCACTTCGTCTGTCATACACAGTCTTATCGATCACACTGAATTGGATTTATAAAATCTCTTCAATAGACAATTCTAGGTATCCTAGACAGTGTTTTCGGAGACTAAGAGAATTAGCTTTAAGGGACCCGGTCTCGGATTTAAACTGGTTTTCACAATTAAAAATATTTTTTGAGGGGGAAGAACTGAATGATTTATGGGGCTCTTTATCTCTGGACTTCGTAGGTGCAAATAGAGGGTCGATTCTAAAAAAATATGAACAATTTCTTCGATCAAAGGATAGAGAAAGACTTTTATTATCCAAGAGTTTACTTATTTATCCCCATATTTCAATCCAAGAGAAAACGCAAGATTATCTCAAAAAAAATTAAATTTATATGATAAAAGAGCTTTTGCCCAAATCAGACTGCTGAATTTGTACGTTTGCAGAGTGTTTCTGGGTAATTTTAAATACAATCTTAAATCAGATCATATCTGTCCCTCATGCAGGCTTATGGATGAAAATCTATTTCACATTTTAACTAGTTGTCCTTCTTGTGTTCATCTATGTGAGAGAGCATTCCCAGAAGTGGCTAAAGAAGTGGACTGTCCTGATGTTTGGCTGAAAATTTTATCCTCGAATGACATGATAGTGATTGAAAAATTTGTTGACTTATTGACCGTTATATTGTCGGGCACGGTGAGCCTGAACCAGACTCAACCCAAAAGTCTTTGCGCAGTAACTTTTTGTTTTTACTGTAAAAGTATAAGCAAAATAGAAGCCTTTTCTGTAAAAATTAAAATAATGGTCGGAGCCGTTTTTTAGAAATGTCCATTTGAATTTGGGCGATCGAAATTTCTTTACACATTATAATATGTGGACGTCCACATGAAAAGGGCCCATTTTGGTACTATTGGAGTTATCTATATGGGCGTATTCCTGGCAAAATTTGGAGAATTTTGAGTGGTCTTAGAACTTTTTTGGTTGAAAATGCGCTGAGTTACGGAATTTCAAAGTTTAGAATTCCAAAAACCTCATTTCGAGAAAAACGTAATTAAAGATTGCGATACCAACTAATTGTTGTATTTCTGGTTCTTCTTAGAAGTTATTCAGATAAGAATTGTTTCCAGTTTAGGGCACCTTGAAGATAAAAAACCATCAGGTTTAAAATTTTTAGAACCACCCCCTCCCCTTAATTTTGAAAATACGAAAAACCGACAATATGGGCCCTTTTCTAAAATGGACAGTTTTTCTATTAAAAAACCACTTTTTTACAAGATTAATGATTAGGTTAAATTTTATTCTTCAAATGTCACAATAAAATTTAACCTAATCATAAATCTTGTAAAAAAATGGTTTTTTAATAGAAAAACTGTCCTTTTTAGAAAAGGGCCCATATTATCGATTTTTGTATTTTCAAAATTAAGAGGGGGGGTGGTTTTAAAAATTTAAAACCTATTTGTTTTTAATCTTCTAGATACCCTGGACTGTAAACAATTCTAATCTGAATAACTTCCCAGAATAATCAGAGATATTGATGTTAGAGTCATTTTTTTCGTAATTGTCAAAATGAAAATTTGGATATTGCGTCAATTTTTTCATAATAGAGACTGTCAAAAAATTTTAAATACGTTTAATATCTATTCTTTTTCTTCAAATGACAGAATAAAATTATATTCAATCATTAATCTTGTAAAAAAATGGTTTTTTAATAGAAAAACTGTCCTTTTTAGAAAAGGGCCCATATTGTCGGTTTTTCGTATTTTCAAAATTAAGGGGAGGGGGTGGTTCTAAAAATTTAAAACCTGTTGGTTTTCTATCTTCAAAGTGCCCTGAACTGGAAACAATTCTTATCTGAATAACTTCCAAGAAGAACCAGAAATACAACAATTAGTTGGTATCGCAATCTTTAATTACGTTTTTCTCGAAATGAGGTTTTTGGAGTTCTAAACTTTGAAATTCCGTAACTCAGCGAATTTTCAACCAAAAAAGTTCTAAGACCACTCAAAATTCTCCAAATTTTGCCAGGAATACGCCCATATAGATAACTCCAATAGTGCCAAAATGGGCCCTTTTCATGTGGACGTCCACATATTATAATGTGTAAAGAAATTTCGATCGCCCAAATTCAAATGGACATTTCTAAAAAACGGCTCCGACAATTATTTTAATTTTTACAGGAAAGGCTTCTATTTTGCTTATACTTTTACAGCAAAAACAAAAAGTTACTGCGCAAAGACTTTTGGGTTGAGTCTGGTTCAGGCTCACCGTGCGGGGCGTTTGGTTGGTTCGGAATGAAAGGATGTTTACGTGTGTTTTCTTTATATATACGCTGAATTGCTCATTTGTATGCCTCCGCTTGTTAGTACTCTAAATGTAGTCAAAGAACAAGCGTAATATTTGTTTATTATAATGCAACAAATTATTTTAAAGTTAAAGTTAAAGTACCCAGTCTAATGGGTTTTCTCGCCAGTGGAGAGGGAAACTGTAGAAAACCTCTCCGAGTACAACCGGTTTATCGACAGTCGAATTCTAATGGTGTGTACCGGACAATAATCGACGGTGCACATCATTATACTTCGACGTCAAACCTCCTGCTCAGATTATCTCACGTGCCGAAAAAATCCCAGGCTAATGGGCGCGAACCAAGTACCCTTGGTCCGCCCACCGAGCCATGCATTCATCCGACCGAGCTAATCTGTCGGTATACTTACACTTTTGATTTGACTTTAATTAATTTTCACTTTTCTTTACACTTTCACATTCACTTTTAAATTCACTTTAAATAATTTTCACTTTTCTTTCCACTTTTCTCTCCAGTTAGAGTTTCGATTTCAATTTTATCCCTTTTCACTTTCCTTTCAAATGTTACGTCTCAGAAGGAGACTTGTAATTAACAAATTTTATTTTAAAAGTTCACGTTTTATTTACATAGCGGAAGGCTCCGAACTAAGGGAACAAGTAAAGGAAATCAATCGTCAGAACTTAGGTCAAGAATTCTTTTATTGTTTAGTTGTCACAATCAAAGGGCAACAGTCTAATTGAAAATTGGCGGGTTTTCTCCCCTGAATTGATTTGTTTGTCTCACTATAAGTAGAAATAAAACATTAATAATTTTTAAGGAGATGTTACACAGATATAAATATTGAACAAATATCTTACCTGCAGAACTTAAATTGAATGCATGCGAAATAGATTCCCAGGCAGAAATTTTCGTAAACAGTTGTAGTTAACGTCCAATCCACTACTAATATAATACTGTTTGACAGTACTGATTTTCCGTGTAACTTGTACTATTAGGAACTCCGGCATTTTACTGGCTCAGTACGTGCAATGCGTTGAGGCGGATGAAAAGTCTACAATTTTTATACAATAATAATAATAATTATATTCCCGAATTATTATTCAATATAATTCAAATATTACTGAATTACCAATTCTTAAAAAAGTTATTGTACCTAATAATATTTTTTTATAATGTGTAAATGTTCTATATTTTAAAGTTTCTAAATTTTATTTTTTCGAAATATCATTTGTTATAAAACTTTTTTCTTATAAATGTTTTTCAAAATAATTTTAACTTTTTCGAATTAACATTACTCATAATTTTCTTTACTTCTAATCATTCTTCTTTATAATTACTATATTTGCTAACATGTATTTCTTCTTACTATAACTTTACCGAATTGTCACTTCTCATAATTATTATTATATCGAAATATTATTTTTCAAAATTTTTGTAATATCTAATAATTTTTTATACAAATTTTTTTATTGTATTAATAACTAGTTTTTATAATTTTATTTTATTCGAATAATTATTTCGTTGACGTGAGGGATTTTTCCTCACTTTTAATTTTTTGATCGATCCGGAAAAATGAGCGACCTTACGGTATTTTCACCGTAGGTGGCGCCTGTTCTCGGCCACTTACCGGTAAAGCTACGCAATTTTCCATATTAATTACATGAAGTGCTGTGTGGTGCGCATACGCGATTCGTGCGAATAATGACTTCGCTCAGTGCGTAGATATAAGCGGATCACCAAATTATGTACTTCGACAACCGTACCCAACCTCTCATTGCCTGGAGGGGGAGGTACCGGTTTGAACTGAGCAAATAAAGGCTACACTTGAAATTACTCAAGTCGGCTTATTTTTCTCCTATACCCATTTTTCCATCTTCCATGCTACGAGCCTCGACTAGCAGCCAGAAGGAGAAGGAAGGAAGGAAGCTATTCTCCAGCCGCCCTGGATCCCCCACCGCCTGCCTGCCAAATCATTGGTTCCCCATAAGGGTTAAGTTTCACTTTCCTAAATTCTCGCGGGTCAACCGGCCACCCTTAAATACAAAAATTTCAATCTACCCTTTTAAAAGTTTCACAGCACTCTTCTGTGAACAAAATTTGACGAGAATTTCCCTACCCGTAAAAAAGGGAAATTCGCCCATGTCAAAATGGCGCCCAACGTGGGGCCCGAATTAAAAAAGTTACTTTTACCAACCCTGTGGCTTCCAATTGGTTTAAAAAAATTTTCTTCCACTTGTGGAAAAATTTCCAAGTCACCCTCTCCTGTGGGACTTACCTTAAAATTAAATGCCAACTACCCCCTGTGGTAGAAAATTCTAAGTCACCCTCTCCTGTGGGACTTTGCTCAAAATAAAATTCCAATCACCCCCTGTGGTGCACATTGCTAAAAAAAATTTTTTTTCTTTTCTCTCCACCCTGTGGAGTTTTTCTTCTTTTAAACCTTCAATGGTCCAGACCAATTAAATCTGGTGGCGCCCTCCTTTAAAATATTTTTTCGTTTTTCGTTTCAAAGGTGAAAAATAATGCCTGTTGAACGAACACCTCCAACTAATACCTCTATTTCAAATTCTCTTCTTGATCAATCCGATTTTGCGGGATTTGCAAATACCCCCCCTTCCCATTCCATGATGTCTCGGCGAACGGAAGAACCGACACCAGGCCCGTCCGGAACGCAGCCTCCTGGATACCGTACACCTGCAGCTGAGAGAACTTCACCGCCAGTATACAACGATCTCATCCCTGGATTTTCAAGACGTACATCAGGCAGTCTTCGAAATCAACTTCCCTTGGGTGGGACTTCACATTCGGTAAACCCGTGATTGCCCCAAACGAGCTTCCCCTGAACAGCAGACTTCGTCCGACGAACAGGGAAACTGGTAAAAAGGGAAACTCAAGGCTCTGCTGCCCACCCATTAGTTTATCTTCGAGTATATCTACTCTACAATCATCTGTTCCAATTTTTGTTACGTTCGAATTTAACAACTAAATAAGTTAAATTCTTTTTGATTCGGCCTCTACCAACTTACCTCTCTTTCCCTTACAGTTAAATAAATTAACCAGTTACCGTGAGAGTGGAAGAAGTAAAAAAGTAGTTGCCCTAAATATTCTCGGGTCATTTAGATTACAAATTCTAAGGAAGAGATCTTTCTAATCTCGGAATAAATTTCCAATCCCATGGATAGAAGACCACCAAGTAGTCTACAACCAATCCCGCCGATGTATCCATATTGGAAAACAAAACCGAGGTACCAATTATTTCGGAAACCACACTTCCTCCTTTTCGGTAGAGAATTTTGATCCTAGTTTATTAAGACGGTATCTGACATTCTGGCAGATTACCGAACATTAATTTTAAATGTTTTGTTTCGATTTCGGAAAACTGTTAACCCTGTGGGTCCCCTGACTCAAACCAATTGTATGGTCCACGAAATCAAATTATTACTCCATAAGCCGTTTAACATTCGTTCTTACTACTGCTGTGGAGAAAATAAATGCAGCTACCGGTCTCACACCCAGTGAGATTCTCTTAGGACACAATTTAAATAGACCTGGTGACTGGACACTCAACTTATCAACATCCAAAGGACAGAGTTGTTCAAGCCAGAGAAAATCACGGTAAAATATCTAAGTGCCGCCACGACTCCGACGGATATTCCTCCCTACAAACCGGGCGATTTCGTTTATTTAAGAAACTACCAATTGTCAGACGCTTCAAAGCAGTTCAACGCCTCATTAGCTCCATTAAGAAGAGGACCTTACCCTATTATACGTCATCTACAAGGGCAAGTGTATGAAGTAAACCTGTTCAGCCGAACAACAAAAGCTCACGCGTCACAATTATGGCCAGCGAGACTAGTCACTCTTACTGATCAGAAGATCAGCAACAATTGACCCCACTCTCCAACAATTACTAGTTGTCGAGAACGGCCTAAGAGTAGGCCTCCTTCAAATCCCATAGTGACCCACATCTATCCTGCAGCGCCTCTGATTCGCCGACGAGGATGACTGAGGAAAAAGATAGTGAACCAGTTGAACCAGATGGTCAACACTACAATTGTTCGCGTCCCTGTGATTCTCCGAAGAGACCAGACGATCAACACTACAACAGCACCGCTCCCTCTAAACCTTAGAGTCAATCAAGCGGTCGGTTTATTTCACCCCCGATCCGCCGAAGAGGATGCCTAAGGAAAAAGCGGTAATTGGTCCAGTGAATTAGTCTAGTAATCCTCCGATTTGCCGACGAGGAAGACCTAAAGAAAATTCTACTGTAACGACATCGAGGGAAGACCTCCTCATCACTCCTGGTTGAGTAGAGGCGACCGAAGTAAATGGTCCCAGTCCGTCGAGGGAAGTCCTCCTCACTGCTCCAGGTTGAGTAGAGGCGACCGAGGTGAATGGTCACAGCTCATCGAGGGAAGTCCTCCTCACCGCTCCAGGTTGATATATAAATAAAAATTGGAGACTTTTCATGCGCCTCAATGCGTTAGTGAAACAGCTGCTATTATGACTGTTTTGAGGTTAAACTACTAATACAGCCGTTGATAAGTTGATAAGATTACATCAAATAGAAATAATTTTACTATAACTTTAATTTATTATTTAATAACATTCTATATTCAATTTAAATATGTCAATGTTTTTCTAATCCCACCATAGTTTAGAATTTAGGTTATCTGCAAATTTAATTTGGTAGAAAATTTTTACTACCTATTACCGTTTCCAATTATTATGATAAATTATTATTTAACAAATATAAAAATTACAAAATAAATGGATTAACACGAATTAAAAAAAGTAAAACAGAACTATTTATTTTAACACATTTCAAGTTCATGTGAATACCTAATTATTCTTGTTAACTAATATCAAATTACAGACTGAATCCTTAAAAGTAAATTTTATTTCTTATTTCAAAATAAAATTCCAACTTCCTAATCTGTCTATTTCTAATTTTTCTTTCCAAATTTTAGATTTCGAAATTATATAGTAAATGTTTAGGGGTTATGTTTCTTCAGCGCAGCATTGCTTTACTACTGGTCGGAACAGAAAATCCGTACTATTACATTACTGATTTTCAGTACTAAGCCCAAGCCAGAGGCGTTACCTGCCGATGTTGGACACGTAATAGGCCAGTATGAAAGTCAATACTGGTTGAAATTTTTTCGTACAGAGCCATTAATGTGCCTATAGTCAATTTCTACCTGGGTTGCTTACACCAAAATGACTTTAGAGGTCCGTAAAACTGGAAACTGGGTCAAAATATTTTATGGATAAAACTTCTTTCAATTACACTGGAACTTCCTTGAAATTATACTGAAACTGGATTGAAACTTCCTTCAGGCTATACTGGAACTTCCTGGATACCTAACTGATACTGATTGAAGCTTCCTTCAAATAGATTGGAACTTCGCGTTGATAATTAGCTGGGCAACTTCCCTTCCTACATAGCACGATATCTGATTGTAAAAATACTGCATTCGTATGCTCTGTAAGGTTACAGTGTAAGTTAATTGTAGACTTAAGATAAACTTAAAATTACCACCATACAGTAGGCTTACTCAGTGAGGCCATAGTAAACTTACAGGTAAGCTTACATGATAAAGTCACTGTGAGCTTATATCGTAAGGTCGCTGTAAGGTTTCCACGTAAAGTTACTGTGAGATTTTATATAAGATTTCAGTAAGTTTACACTAAGCTTATATGGTAAGCTCATATTATTATTAACATGTACCAAAGTATTAATTAATTTTTAACAATAAACAGTTTTATAGAATTTAATTTATCTGATTATTTATGTGATAGTTCCTGTTAGGGTTTGTTTTAAAAAAATTACTGTGCAGCCGTAAGTGCCATAAGAAGCTACTGCGCATAAATATTTTTAAAAAATTATTTATTTATTAAAAGCATGTAAGCTTACCATGACTTTACCATGTAAGCCTACTGTATCGAGGAAATTTTAAGTCTACAATTAACTTACACTGTAACCTTACAAAGCATACGAATAATCCTGCAATATCCTCACAGTAACATATCGTGCTATGTGGTTGTAGTTTTCGATCACGACCGGACCTAGCAGTCTAGGCGTTATACTAGTGTAGCAATTTTAGATCAAAATACTGCAGGCTGTACAAGAGTCTTGTATATAAAGATGTAGAACGCGTTTAAACTTTTACAACTTTCCGATATCACGCACAAAGCTGCGGTAGGTTGTTATAAAAAATGTCACTGTTAACGTAGAACTATAACACAAAGAGGTACTAGAAAGGTTGACGAATTTTGAACTGACCGACTGTTTTGTAATAAAAGTGTCTAGATTTTTATATTATTAAAAAAAGTAAATAAAAATAGAATAAAAGTTATAATTAATTAAAGTGTAATCAAAGTAGAAGTAGAAAGGAAAGTGAAAATTAATTAAAATGAAATTAATAGTAGAAGTGAAAATAAAAGTGAAAATTAATTAAAGTGAAATCAAAAGTGAAAGTGGCAGTTGAGCGAATAGTGAAAATTAATTCAAGTGAAATCAAAATTGAAAGCAAAAGTGGAAGTCGAGGGGAAAATGAAGTAAAATTAATCATTTTAAAAGATATCTTAAGCAAACACGGTTATTTTTGTCGTAGTTTCCGAAACTGTTTGATTTTTTTGTGTTTGAATAAAAAGTTTAATTTTGTCGTACTGTATTTTCATCAGTTCGTGCCTGACTGTCAACAACTGCATTTCAGTATTACCGCTGGTATTAAAATAAAATATATAGAAAATGATTTAAAAAAATTCAAAAAGGCGTGGGTCATTTAGTTTTTAAAGTGATTTTTATTCCATTAAGAGTTTTCCCCATTCTGTCTCCCTCTCTTCTCTGTTTACACTAAACAGAAACCTGAGTAAAATTCTCTTAAAGTTTGAATAATTAAATTATGAGCTCGGTTAATTTTCGAGCTAGTTCGGGAGTGCTTATAGTTTATTTGTGCACATTGGGATCTGTATAGTTCACATACCTAGCGGCGAGGAAATTCCTGAAAACAGATCTCAAGTGAAATTTTATAAATTCGAAGTATGCAACTTATATTTCCGAAATTCGGTTTAGATTGATTCAATTTTTTGTAGCGATGTGATAAGTAGTAATCTCATCCAGTAAAAGTAAAAATCGTTACAATGAAAGACTTTCGATGTAAAGCTAAACTTCCCTCTTCCTTCTCTCCCTGTTTTTTAATCAATTCCAATTAAACTATCGAATAAATGTTAAATTTTTAAATTATCCAAAAATAAAATAAGTGTCTCTCTTATTAATTCATTATATTTAACTATTCAGTCAGTTAATCAGTTTGAATAAACGATTCTACGTATACTCACTGACCTGAAATCCGTCCGTCACGTGTATAGAAAATGTTTGTATGTATTTTCAATTTTAAGAAAAAAAATTGTATCTCCCAGTAATATATTGATAGTCAACTAGAGTTGTGCAAAAAGCTCGATCAAGTATTTTCAAGCTTTTCGTTTTTCTAGCAGAGCTGAGCAGAATCAATCCGAACTTGAACCAAATTCCATTTGACACGTGCAGTATAAAAGCTAAAATAATTTTCAGCACTTGAATTTTTCGAGCACTCAAATATTTTTGAGTAACTAAAAAATTTATAATGCTCGAGTATCGAGCCCGGCTCGAGCTCGACCATGCTATTCGAGCTTTTTGCACACCTCTATAGTTAACAAAGTAAGAGCATTTGAAGCCAATAATTATTGAAAATTGAAATTCATAATTCAAATTTGTATTTAATTAAATAGTTTCATAAATTTCTAATTAATCTAATAATTAAATTATTATTGTATTTATAATACCTGGAAAGGGCAAAAACCGACAGATTAGCTCAGTCGGCTAAGTGCCTCGCTGGGCGGACGCGGTAGGCCAAAGGGAGATATTTGGAGAATTTACATGGGGTTGTTAGATATATGTAAAAACCGAAAAGAGTATACATGAAGAATAATATAGTACCTATGTCCACGTCGAAAAATTCCATAGAAGTACTCCCCTGAAATTTTTTGGAACTTCCGTGGAACTTTTCCATGGAAATTCTGCAAATTTTTAATTTTAATATTATTATAACATTTCTATGACGATTTGAGCTAAAATATTTCTCTGTCTGATATTTTTTAAATAATTAATAGACCTTTATACTTAACAAAGTAAATTTTTTTAATATCAATTCTATTAGGATTGAGCTTTAAAAAACTGCCTTGGTTGTCCACACTTAGTGTATACTTTTTTAATAAAGTGTTTTATTGTAGAAAATTTACCGGTTGTGCAGTTGTTACAAGTGATAATGAGAAGGGATATTTTTTCCAAAATTCAGCAGATTCGTTAGAAATGTAAAATATTTGTAAAAAGTGTAATCACACTCATTTTTATGAAAAATCTCACAGTTTTTCTAAATTCGTCTTCAAAATTAATGAAAAAAAAACTTTTTTAAGTATCTTTCATTTCGAAACAATATTAATGCTGCCATCTCTATGGAACTGTCACGTACTATTACGTTGAGCCAAAAATTATAAATAATTAATAAAAATGGTTATAAAAAATTATTTGTCTTCAATTTAGAATTTCAATTTAGAAATTTTATAGATGATTTTTGGCATTGTAACAACCGACATTCACTTTGTGCAGTTGTTACAATTTACACGCTGTCACTCAAATGCTTGTAGTTAATTAAATAATAGATATAGAGCTAAATCAATTATGGCCTTTTAAAACTAGATAATATACCTTTGATTTAATCGTTTGACCAAACAAATTGGAGTTAAACTCTTATCAGACTAACTGTTTTTATCAAAATTGTAACAACTGCGCCTAGTCTTCCCTAATGTAAGTTGTTAATTATTAATAATTAATTATCCATATTTATTTAAATAAGAACATTAATTATATTTTAATAAAAACATTAATTTAGTGCATCACTACTGCTTATTTTATTAATTTATATAACCACAATTATTATAGTATTAAAATAATAATAAAAATAACAAATATATGTATAGTATTATACACTGTATATTTAATCAAGAATATATAAATAATATTTATTTTTTATCAGTTCATAACCATCATGGCTATGATAATGTTATATCATAATGGCTATGAACTGATAAGGAAAACAATTCTAACTTAGTAAATAAATGCTTTTAATTAAATAAATATAATCGATGATCAATAATTAACTACTTACATTAATTTATTTATTTTTTATATCACTTGAATTTTGACATGGCTTTTTTGACTTCCAAACCTCAAAAAATTCTTTTGTTATATTATTAATCAGCAAAGAATAAAAATATTCTACATTAAAATTAAATACATTTGTTTTAAGACGATAAATTAAAAGGATGGTAGGGTAGTGGGACCAGTGAAAGAACATTTAAGAAAATGTACATATACTTTCAATATTTTTTATACGACATTCTTGAATTTCCTTTTAAACACATGCAATGAATAGCAAAATTTCTAAAGAATTTGAAGCCTATGATAAAAATTTTGTAAATATAACATAAAATATCAAATTTTAATCAAATATTGAAAAATGTCCATTTTACCAGTGAAAGAATGTTGACCAGTAAAGAACAGTTGTATTTTCCAGTGAAAGAACAAATCAAATTTATATTAATACAGTGTTTAAAAATAACAAAAATTATATGAAAAACCCTACAAATATTTTGAACCAATTTTGCAACTTACTATTATTAATATTTTCCTAATTACGCAACCAGAAATATTATTTAATTGCACCTGAAACTTATAACCTTTTTTCTGTTTATGCTTCATTCATTTGTCATGTTCATAACCCACCAAACCATTAAAAAATTATTTTCAAAAATGACTTGCATATTGAATCTATTTTTTTATCATAAACTATATTTTGAAGAAATAAGGAACTAAAAAATATTTTTTTTTATTGCTAAAAGTTATAATTTGTGAAATATCGTAATAAATAATCAATTTGTTCTTTTACTGGTGTCAATTCTTGCACTGGTGCAACTACCCTAGAAAAGAATTTTTCCTCCTACTGCACTGAGAGAAGTCCGGGAACTAATACGTCCCGTGCGAGCCTTGAGTTGTACTTTTGAATGTTTTTATGTGAACCCTCGAATCGGGATGTCTCAAGCCCCGATGCGAAACGTGGAACGTCCTGAAGCGAGATTACACAGAACTTTCAGTGTTTGCCACCAGTTGTTTTCTCACATGCGAGAACAATGTTTGACTGGATCGGGGAGTCTCAGCACCCGATTCGGAACAACTCAAACACGACAAGCAGAGTAGCTCATAGCGACGTCTAGCGGGAACTATTACGTCTCGGTCTTCTCTCAGTGTGCGAGTTTACTTTCAATACGAATTTTGCAATTGCAAAATTTATTTAAAATCTTTTACATTTTTTGTAAAATTAATTGTTTTTTGTGAACTTGAAAAATTATTAATCACACTTTTAAATTTATAAATGGTGTTAATGAATGATAATATTGTGAATTTTCTTATCTTGAAAATTATTGAAAAAATTAAGTTTTTTAAGTCGTTAAAAGATAAATTTTTTCTACATTAGGTACTCAGATAGCAATATAAAATTTTTCATAATGTTTATAAAAATTCTGCTGCTTAAACTTCCGGAAAAATGTTATCTAGATTTTTCAAATGTCATAATTGTAAATACCTAGTTTTCCAGGGGATATTTTTAATTTTATCTATTGATTACACCTTTACTATATGTAACACTTTTTCTACAATGCAAGAAATTAAAACAGACTTTCCGGAGACGATGAAAACATTTTTAACCCACACGGTGAGCTTCGATTAAGTTCAACTGAAACTTTATTCTACTTTAAAAGATACATATATAATTGAAAATTTTAATAATTAAACAGAAATTTAGCAATCAACTTAAGACAATTTAAGACCAAAAAGTTAAAAAATTTTATTCGATTTGAAAGATATTATTACCCAGTGAGAAATTGCCAATAGACTTTAATCGGTCCAATATATTATATTGGTCCAATATTGGCCGAATATTGGCAACCAAGAGAAAAAAATTTTTTTAAATAAATTTTTTTTAATTAAATAATAATAATAAAAAATTAATGTTTATAATTTTTGTTTAATATATTTATTTGTTTAATTATTTATTTTTAATAATTCATGTAAATAATAAATAATTTATTATTTATAAATTATAATAATTTAAAAATGCAGCAGCTATTAGAAAATAGCATTCTGCAAAAAAATTCTATCATTGAAAAATCAATGATAGGCGAGAGAAATCCGCGTCTTTAAATAGATTCGCAGATGATAGACAAGAGATATCCGCGTCATTAAACGGATTCGCAGATATACTATGGTCTCGCGACGAATCTCTCGATACTTATATTCACTGGAGTCGCCGTGTCAGTTGCGAGAACGGTTACAGCGTCCCTCTTTCGGCAGAGATAAGAATTGTCACGTAAAATGCGGGTATAATAAGGCCGTCGGTAAAGCGATTTAGCAGTTTACGTGACAATTCTTATCTCTGCCGCAAGAGGGACGCTGTAACCGTTCTCGCAACTGACACGGCGACTCCAGTGTATATAAGTATCGAGAGATTCGTCGCGAGACCAGAGTATATCTGCGAATCCGTTTAATGACGCGGATATCTCTTGTCTATCATCTGCGAATCTATTTAAAGACGCGGATTTCTCTCGCCTATCATTGATTTTTCAATGATAGAATTTTTTTGCAGAATGCTATTTTCTAATAGCTGCTGCATTTTTAAATTATTATAATTTATAAATAATAAATTATTTATTATTTACATGAATTATTAAAAATAAATAATTAAACAAATAAATATATTAAACAAAAATTATAAACATTAATTTTTTATTATTATTATTTAATTAAAAAAAATTTATTTAAAAAAATTTTTTTCTCTTGGTTGCCAATATTCGGCCAATATTGGACCAATATTGACAACCGATGATTGGCGATGCCGTTACATCCCAAGCATCAGCCCATATTGGTCCAATATTGGGAGCCTTTATTGGACCGATGATCGGTCTCTTGTTTCCCAATATTGGACCGATATTGGACCGGTGAGAAATTTCTCACTGGGTATAAGCGTCAGAGCATTTTCAGTAAGACGATCGCAATGAAGTTTCTGAAGATTAATGCAAATTCAAAATCGTCTTATCTTTCTGTTAAATAATTTTTTGTAAATTAGCATTTCACGAGGGTCAAAGTCCACCTAATAAAGTTTTACCTATGAAAGTACTAACTTAATTCAAAGATGTTTAACCTCCGTGATTGTAAGCCAAAATATTTCATCACCCACGCTATGTCATTAGTCAAAGCATACAGAAGTGCTTTTGTATAAAAAGGTCAAACCTAATCATAAAGCTTAAAGAAGAAAATCGAATTTAAAATATCTTCACCTTATTATCATATATTTTTTTGAATAAAAAATGTCTAAATTCTTGACTTGAAACATTTTTTAAAGTAGGTATATAACTTGTACAAGTTTTTGAAAAGTATTTTATTTTAATGATTTTTAACACCAATTTACTTACAAAATTTGTTCAACTTCGTTTATTTAATTTCTCTTTTAATTACAAAAAACAGAAAAATAATGAAAGAAAAAAATAGACCAAATGGAAATAAAAAATGGTTAAAGCCTTAGAGGTCGATGTTATTGTATTTTCAAGGGGTGGAATGGAGTATATGCGAAAAATTGGCGCGCCTTTATCCGAGATCGTCTCATACATCCTAAAACAATCACGCGGACGGCCGGCCGCCATTATAGCCTTAACTTTGCACGCAGAAGCGACGGTGTTATGTATAGGGTGTACCGAAGGAAATAACCGTCATCTGTATTCGCGATAACATCGTAATTGAATGCGGTTGACGGGGATTTGCTATACGCCGTCCAAAGCCCCTCGGTCCATCCCTTGTCCCCTTCTTCTTTTCTTAACCACCAAACACCCCACCCGCCTATCCCCGCATCTAGGTCGCGAATATTAATCATATCAAGGCGCGGAAAAATCTACCCTCGACTTCGTGCTTATGTATAGTCGACCAAGTATCATAGTCGACATTATTCCCTTACAAGTGTAGTATATAAAATTTGAAAAATAGACTCAAACCATCTATTGTATTAAAAAAAATATGTCTTTAAATCTTTTTGATTTCTTCACAACGGCACAACCATTGTTACATATATTACTCTTCATTTTCTATATTCCATATTAATATTTAAAGTAATTTTTCTCGTAAAATATTTTGTTTTTCGACCCATGTGAAAAAGTTCCCGAGAAATTTCAGTCTCATTCCCTGGAATGACTCCAAGAAATTTTTATATTCATTTTTTTCACTCCTGGAAATTTCCTGGTTTCATTCCCGGGAACATTTTTACTTGAGGATCAAAGTTTTTCGTGTAGAAATTATTATTGGGAGGATGATAAATGGTATACAGAAGGGTTTATATGTGGAATTTCATTTGAAAACGACCAGTAATATTTCATATTTTTTTTAATTTTCGTATTTTTATAGTGTTATATTTTTCATTTTCGAATTCTTAAAGTTCTGGGTACATACCTGTAGCTGTCGTACAAGACTGCGTTACGGATACACAAGCACAGCTAACCTGATGAACTTTTGTTATATGTATTTAATTTATTGCCAACGGTCTTTTAGGAATTTTGTTACTCCTTCTACTTCTCCCACCATGTATGCTTTTCACAAGTTTTGTACTTGAAAACGGTAATATTCATACCTGAAGTAATAACAATACTGATTTTTTGAAATTGAAGTACACTGGAGCTTCACTTATTTTCAGTCTCACTTATTTTCAGTTAAAAGATTCTCCGGCGTTCTCATTGGTTGATGTTAAAGAAACCACCAATCAAATCAACTCGAATATTACGTTTCAGAGTGAAAATAAGTGCGACTCTGCCTTTCAGTTTGTTTGGACTTGGTGAAAATAAGTGAAGCTCCAGTGTAGAATTAACTTCAAATGATGAAGAATTTTTAGCTTTTAACGACGAAGAACAGAGGTTGTAGAAAATTTGAAAAAACTTGTCAAAAAATCTAAAAAATTTATAGAAAAATACAATTTATAACATTATGGACAGATGGAAAAATATAAGCAGAATTTAACTTTTCTTTTCCTTTTGCAAGAAAGGCTTTTATCTTTCGGTCCAGGTTCCACATAAAAGAGTTTCATACTTTTATTATGATAATGAAATTAGTCGTATAATGCCTGGACAGAATGATTTTATTTCTGTGAAAAATAACATAACAAGAAAACGTGAATGTAAATAGAAACGTTTAATTTTGTGTACTTTAAAAGAGGCTTACTCAAATTTTAAATAATTAAATGCAGATTTAAAGATAGGTTTTACTAAATTTTCTCAACTGTGTCCCCAAAATTATGTCGTAACATATCACAATGGAACGCATAATATTTGTGTTTGTGAAATACATCAAAACTTTTAATTAATGTTTGTGACGAAGTGGTTTTGTCATGATATGTTCATTATTTACTTTCGTTTCATTACTTTAATTTCATTTAATTATTATGTAATTTTTAATTTTAGCTATGTTATTGGCTATATTGTTTCTTTCATTATTGTTGTGATTATTGTTGAGTAAATATAAAGGAGTTGATGTGGTATTAAATAAATTTAGTTAGTATATTTTGAAACAGAATCTTTTTCTGCTTTAAAAATTATTTATAAAATTGATTCACACCTCACGCAGCCGGGTTCAGTTGCCGTGAGGGTTCAAAATAAAATTTGTAATTAACAAAACCGAGGGCGCCAGTCGACTGAAGGTCAACAGTAAATAAAATATAGTATTAAATTTACTTTAATTAATTAATTTAATAGAATAATCTCAAGGGGGGTAAAATGGGTGAACCCAACAAATCAAGCATTTGACGACTATCGAGATTTAAAGATTATAAGACAAGACTTACAATTCAGACGACGATCTAAAATCTCTCACACTGAGGTACCTCCACACTTTTCACTACACAGACATCAATATAATTTTACAAATCAATGTGATCTAGTCGACGGTTGATCCAGGAATATTGTCAATCGTTAACGAGAGCATGGTGTTCCTTTAACACACACGGTAAATCCCATGACAATACTCAGGACATTAGCGATACAAAATTCACTCCGATCTCCTAATTAATAGACGACAAGGATAAATTTTGTAATATTCAGACCGTAATAATTTCCTGTTACAATTTTTCTGTTTGACAAGAGTCGTGTCTCGAATGAGCAAGATTCCGACGGAATCTTCTTTGAAAAGATTCTATGATATTTTGTATTGTTTATTGGTTAAGATTTTGTTTATTGTTATTTTTTTAAATAGAACTAACTGACGTCTGACTGCCGCGTTGGTGCCAAATAATTTTGATTTGTGACGGATGAGAAAAGATGATTTATTAATCTTTGCATAATTTTTAATCTATAATTTAAACAATCGTTATATGTTTAAAGAAGATGAAATCATTCATCAGCAAAGTAGAAAATCACGCAAAAATGTTATAGGAAAATTATTTTATTGCAAAATACTAAAGCACCTTTCTAAAAAATTTAAAGACGCATCTAAAACCACCTGAATTTCTCGTGATTGAAAATTATTCTTAAAATTGTCTACCAGTTGTTCAGGACTCAATACAAAAACAATATTGGAATAATCACCAAATTACTGTTCATGCTTTGTTAGTTACCGTTTAGAGCATGATTCAAACGACCAGCCAAAGCACGATAGTATTGTTATTGTTTCTGAAAGTAACAATTACAATGAATTTTTAGTACATTTATTTGTGAGAAAGTAAATTAACAGGCTTATAAAAATTCATGGATTACAAAACATTAAAAAATTTAGGTACTACTTTTCAAGTAGCTGGATCTCAATATAAAATATAAAAATCATAGAAAAATCCCTGATATTCCACTTGCCCGACCAGTTTCTTTTCTTATCTCATTTCAATTAAATTAATTTAACTTAGAAAAATTTCAATTAAACTTTTATATTCATCAGTTTCTAAGTCCAACTTAAACTTATAAAATAATATTTTCTATTTATTAAAATTTTTATAATTTCAAAGGTTGAATAAAAAAAGACGACTTTTAGACATCTACACTGTAAAAAATTTGGGGAATATTCACTATCTTTTTATGATGAATATTACACATTTTTTTGAAAAAAGTACTTTTCCCCAAAAAATTGGTGAATGTCTCTTAAAATTTGTTGAAAATTTTACAAAATTCTAATAAATATAATTTTCTCCAAAAAGTTGATGAATATTCCCCAGATTTTCAGGAATACTTTTTATAAATTGGTAAATATTCACTAACTTTTTGGAGAAAAACATATTCAAGAAAATATTAATTAATTTTCAACAACTTTTTATTTGATTAAAATTACTTTTATTTGATTTAACATATTTACATATTTTCCATCGAATGCTAAAAAAAGTCAGCCAAGCTTCTTGAATTAAGTTTTTAGAGAAATAATTTATAACGGAATATTTATTGCCTTTAAACTTATAATTATATTAACATTTTTTAATTAAATTGCAGAATATATCCAATAGTTTTTTAAAATAAAATTCGTGGATTAATAAAATATAAAAGTTAGAAAAAAATACTTTTTGTGCATTTTTATTAACAAAGAATGTTTACTTATTTCATTGTAAAATTGAATGAGTTTCAAAAATTAGTTATGTATACATATACAATGTATATATATACAATGTATACAATTATATATTGTAAATATTTTCGTTTTGAAGAAAAAATAAAAAATGCTTTAGGGAAGAATATTCGCTTTTTAGAAAATAATATGTTTAACATGTGGTTTCTTAGGATGACCAACTATACTGGTTTCATGTTACAAAACGGTCTATTTTATGGGTTTTTCGGTGAATGTTTTTACATTCTCATCACATGAGAAAGTATTAGTTTTCTTATAGTTTTATCGAAAGAGAAGGATGGAGGATTGAAAAGTATAGAAGAAAAATTTAGAAATTTTAAATATTTTCCACAAAATTTCCGAATGTCAGCATTCGCCGCGTCAGTTGCTCTTAAACCCTTCGCAGTCAAGACCAAAATCTCATAAGTGGGCTCAAAATGTCGACAACTTTTTAGAAAACTACAATTTGCGCAAATGAGCATACTATTGTAATTGAAGTAGCTGATTACGAACCTGATATCAGATTTTGAAAATTTAAAATGGCGGATCCAATATGGCGGACATGAAAAATAAAAATCGACTGAATTCACTTGAAACTTGTTACTCAGGGGTTTTCGGGGTCGCTGATTATAAATCCGATATTAGATTTTGAAAATTCAAAATGGCGGATCCAATATGGCGGACAACATTTTCTAAAATTCATCGGATTCGCTTAAAACTTTTTACTCCGGGGTTTTCAGGGTCGCTGATTACGAATCCGATTTCATATTTTGAAAATTCAAAATAGCGGATCCAATATGGCGAATGAAATTTTCTACAAATTCATCGGATTTATTTGAAACTCGTTACTAGAGGGTTATCGCTGATTACAAAAAACTTTTGAAACGATAATAAATACAAAATTTTCCCCCGCAGTCAGCTGTTAAGTATACTACGTTAGTTACGACCCCAGAGTTTACCATGTGTAGGTATGCGGTCGGATTTTACACTCCTTCATTTATGTTGTTTTTTTATATTTTTTTGTTTGTTCTTATATTGGATCCGCCATTTTCAAAACTGATATTACATTTATAATGTATGACATCAATAAATCCTAAGTAAGAACTTTTAAGTAAATGTGATAAATTTTTTAAAATGTCTCCAGCCATATTCGAACCGCCACATTGTATTTTAAAAATTCGATGCTAGATTCGTAGTCAGCGACCCCGAAAACAGTCGAGTAAAAAGTTTTAAATGAATCGGACGAGTTTTTGAAAATGTCGTCCGCTATATTAGATCCGCCATTTTGAATTTTTAAAATCTGAAATCGGATTCGAAATCAGCGACCCTGAAAACCCCTGAGTAACGAGTTTTTAATGAATCAGACGAGATTTTAAAAATGTCGTCCGCTATATTGGATCCGCCATTTTGAATTTTTAAAATCTGAAATCGGATTCGTAATCAGCGACCCTGAAAACTCCCGAGTAAAAAGTTTCAAGTGAATCCGATGAATTTTAGAAAATGTTGTACGCCATATTGGATCCGCCATTTTGAATTTTCAAAATCTGATATCAGACTTGTAATCAGCGACCCAGAAAACACTTGAATAACAAGTTTCAAGTGAATACAATAAATTTTTTAAAATGTCCGCCATATTGGATCCGACATTTTGAATTTTCAAAATCTGATATCGGATTCTGAATCAGCTACCCCGGAAATCCCTAAGTAAGAAGTTTCAAGTGTATCCGATGAATTTTTAAAAATGTCGTCCGCCATATTGGATCCGCCATTTTGAATTTTGAAAATCTGAAAACGGATTCTTAGTCAGCGACCCCGAAAACCCTCGAGTATCAATTTGTAGACAAGTCTGTGTGTTATTGTAGCCAAAAATCTGCTTGCGTCTATACACGTCATCAACAGTTTGAGCCCACCTGCACCATGACGTGTATATGGGGCAAAATTTCTCAAGTGTACCAATGTCTTTTTTTTGAAAATTAAAAATTTTTTTGATTTTTTTTTCAAGAAGGACCCTTTTTTTCTTTTTTTTTGTACCAAAAGAAAGCTTAAGATGTGTACTTTCAATAACTAAAACGAAAAAAATGACGTTTTTTTTGTTTTTGAATTATTAATTAATTAATTAATAAAAATTAATAAAAATTGAAATATTTTACAACAAAATAAAGTTAACGCAATTCTGAAGTTACTACTGTAAAGCACTACAAAATCCGCATCCAACGAGTCCAATATGAAATATTTTGGATAAATTGACGTTTTATAAATAAATATTTATAAAAATTAATTAACAAATAAATATCATTCATAAAAATAAAGATAAAGTGTTAGTTTTTTTTATACAAATGTTTATACAATTCTACTTTTAAAAAAATGTATTCCAGTTATTTGCAACAATTGTTTAAATAAAATATTTATCACCTTATGCGTGTGTTGCGCTGCATAACTATCTTCCCGGCTTAATATTATTTTACATTTTTTATAGAATATTTTTTTATTTCTTACATTTCTGATGTAAGAAAAGATTATTTCTTTTTTATATCAATAATTTTTTATTATTTTAATATTATTTATTATTATTAAATTATTTTGTAATTAATTTATTAGGAATTACGTAAAAATTTCTTGTTGATATTAAAATAATAAAAAATTAATAATGTAAAAAAGAAACCATCTTTTCTTACATTAAAAATGTAAAAAATAAAAAAATATTCTTTCGAAAATGTCAAATAATATTAATCCGGGAAGATAGTTATGCAGCGCAACACACGCATAAGGTGATAAATATTTTATTTAAACAATTGTTGCAAATAACTGGAATACATTTTTTTAAAAGTAGAATTGTATAAACATTTGTGTAAAAAAAACTAACACTTTATCTTTATTTTTATAAATGATATTCATTTGTTAATTAATTTTTATAAATATTTATTTATAAAACGTCAATTTATCCAAAATATTTCATATTGGACTCGTTGGATGCGGATTTTGTAGTGCTTTACAGTAGTAACTTCAGAATTGCGTTAACTTTATTTTGTTGTAAAATATTTCAATTTTTATTAATTTTTATTAATTAATTAATTAATAATTCAAATACAAAAAAACGTCATTTTTTTCGTTTTAGTTATTGAAAGTACACATCTTAAGCTTTCTTTTGGTACAAAAAAAAAGAAAAAAAAGGGTCCTTCTTGAAAAAAAAATCAAAAAAATTTTTAATTTTCAAAAAAGGGTTAAATTTTAAAAATTTAAAAAAAAAATTTTCACCATTTGAAAGAGCGTGAAAAAACCTACCAAAAACATATAGGTCAACATTTTTTTTGCTTTATTATATAGAAGCTACGATTTTTTAGAAAACTGTTCTATTATCCAAACTCGCTATTATCCAAAATCACTGTTCATACTTATCCAAAATCTTCAACCCCCTCCCCCCTCTACAATTTGTTATAAAATTTCATAATACTTGGTGGTTGAAGTACTCATACATAGTACTAAATACTGTAAAAATATTAGCCCGATACAACAACTTGCAATTTTGACATTGGTACACTTCAGAAATTTTGCCCCATATACGTCATCGACTGCCAAAAGGTTAAGCATTTGCTATAGTCGAATCTACATCGTTCGTGCTAACAATTTTTTTGTGTAAGGGTCAAACTATTTTATTTCGCCTAATGTATTTTTTACCTTTATAAAAAATTTCAATACTTCGGGAAAATATTCTTACATGTTTTGGGATTACGAAATGCACAATGATTTGTAAAAAATAATTTCATTTCATATAAAAAAATTATAAATTGAGAGTAGGGTGAAGGAACCAGTTGTCGAGTCGACACCAGTTTTCGAGTCCTGGTGACTATTTATGCTCATAAATAGTAAATTATATTAAATACGTAAAATAAAATAATATAACAATATTCCCAATTTAATAAAGTTATTTATAAAAAAAATGTTTTATATTGTAATGTTAAATTGTTTTTCTTAAAAAAATAATTTTATGTGCATTACTCACGAAATCAGAGGAATGACACCATTTGCTATTTTCATTCGTAATATGACTAGTGTTATTTTACTTCTAAAAACAGTATATTTTTTAATATTTACAAAACTTCTTTAATACCATCAAATTCAGAAGAAAACAAAGAGTATATAACTGTTGATAATTACTTTATATGATTATTTATTAGTTTAAATAAAATTACTACTCGGTAACTGGTACTGAATTTTGATTGCTCTCCAATTGTCGATTTGTTGACTCGAGAAATGGGTTTGGCGTATTTTATTATTTGACACCATTTTTCGATTGTCAATTAAAAACTTAAGCATAAATATTATCTGTCATTTTCGTAGATTAATATATGGTTAGGTTTATGTAAACATCATCTAATAACGTAAGAAATGTTCTTTAAATTAAATTTTTGATAGAAATCATTTTCAATTTAAAATTTATTTTTTTGGAAACATTTGTTATGAAATATAATTAATTTCTATTAATTTCTATTATATGACAAAACAAAAACGACAACTGGGTAAAAAAATCGAGCAATTGGTATCTGAGCCTCGACAAATGGTATTTTACAAACAATTTCTTTTATATTAAATATTTAATATATAATTTATTTTTTTAACGAAATTTTATCAAGTATAATATCTTGGATACTCCTCTTACTTAAATCATATTTTTTAATTTACATGGATGGCCTTAATTGTGATTAAAAAATGTGTAAATGTTGAACCTCACTATTTCTTCGATAAATGGTTCCATCACCCTACTTTACCAAATTTTGTACTTCTAATAATTAATGAGTTGATTAAATAAATTGTTATTTGTGAATTATAATTTGTGTCACACAATCCTACAATCCCACAAATTGGTGACCCCGACGCGATCGTAAATTATTTTTTGTGGGACAAAGTGACAATTAAGTGACAACAAAGCGACCATCAAATGACAACAAAGTGATAATCAAGTGACAACAAAGTGACAATTAAGTGACAAAAAGTGATAACAAAGTGACAATCAAGTGATACGAAAATAAGTCAACAAAATGAAAAATTAACTCGTGACACTGATAGTTTGTGACAATTTATTCCTTTTTTGACATTCTTTCTTATTTTTTACATTCATTTTTCTTTTTTTTCTAACAAGTCAAAATAAAAAATGTTACAGTGGGCAACGAAACTATCGAAAGAATAGCAGTTAAAGTGCCAATATTCATGCCTGAGAATTCTGAATTGTGGTTTTTGTTGCTTGAAAGTAGTTTTGATGCAGCTGCAATTACTCAGGATGCAACAAAATTCGGTTACGCGCTCAGTGCTTTAGACCCGCGATACACCATGGAAATCCGTAGCGTGTGGCTCAAACCGAAATCTGAGCGGACTTTTGAACTTCTTAAATCGGAACTCATTAAGCGCATGGAAACTTCACAGGAACAAAACACGCGAAGTCTCCTAAATAACGAATCTCTCGGTGACATGAAACCAACGCAATTTTTACGCCATCTTCGCAACCTGGCGGGAAGTAAATTCCCCGAGGAAGTCCTGCAGACCCTTTGGCTCGGACGTTTGCCAAAACATATGCAGGCCATACTTTCGGCTCACAAAGACCTTCCCTTGGACAAACGATCTGAAATTGCTGACTCGGTTGCTACGGAAGCTTGTGCAACGTTGCGAAAACACGTACAGCGGTTTTGGCCGCAACAACAAGTTCCACTACAGAAACATCGTTTGAGGCCCGGTTTGTCAGCCTTGAACCGACTCTCGCGCTAGTACTCCAGAAGTTTATCTCCTTGGAAGTGAACCAAGTGTCGCGAGGACGAGATCGCTCTCACTCAAGATCATGATTTCGATCTCGATCACACTTTTGAAATCGACAACAACAGTCCAATCATATGTGTTGGTATCATTGGAAATCCAGGAAAGACGCTAAAAAAATGTGAGAAATCGTGCAAATTCTGTAGAGCGGAAAACAAGTCGCGAAGTCGTTAATGTCGGCCAACGACATCTCTCCCGGTAAATCGCGCCGACTATTTTTAACTGACGAATCTTCAAGGATAAGGTTCCTCGTCGACACAGGTGCTAATCTGTGTGTCTTTCCGCGAGTGCAACTTCCTCAACCTCGTGAGAAATTAACCTACGAGCTTTTTGCGACCAACGGAACTCTTATCGCGACTTACAGAACGCAAATTTTAAATTTAAATATTTGGTTTGCGTCGCCAATTCACATGGAGATTTGTCGTCGCCGACGTGGAGAAACCAATCATCGGTGCTGACTTCCTGGCACATTATGGACTCCTGGTGGACCTGCAGAACCAACGGCTTCTCGACCAAGTCACTCATCTTACCTCCCAGGGCGAGGTGATTGAGTGCGACGTTTCTAGCATCAAGACCGTCACTGGGACATCACGTTTCCACGAGCTTCTGCAGCGATTCCCGGAAATAACACGTCCGGATGGAACAACTCGAACTGTCCAGCACTGAACAAGGCATCACATCCTGAGAACTCCTGGACCACCTGTGGCGCAGAAGCCACGACGACTTGCTCCTAACAAACTGAAGATTGCCAAGGCTAATTTTACCACGCTGGTCAAGCTGGAATTTGCTTAACCATCCAAGGCTTCCTGGTTATCACCACTGCACATGGTCCCGAAGAAGGGAGACGAGTGGAGGCTGTGTGGCGACTATCATGCCCTTAACGCGAGGACCTACCCTGATAGGTATACGATGAGGCACATCCAGGACATGCTCTACGTGGTAAGACCATATTTTCCACCATAGATCTTGTTTGAGCCTTTAACCAGATCCCGGTCGCCGAGGAAGATATTCCAAAGACAGCCATCACAACACCTTTTGGACTCTTCGAGTTCAATTTTATGACTTTTGGTTTGGGGAATGCTGCGCAAACGTTCCAACGCTTCATGGATGAAGTACTCTAAGGTTTAGACTTCTGTGCTATGTCTACATCGACGACATCCTAATAGCATCTGCGACACCCGAGGAACAACTGAGGCACCTGGAAATCATCTTCGAGAGACTACAGAAGTATGGGGTGATCATCAATCTAGCCAAATGTATATTTTTCCAACAGGAAGTGAAGTTTCTCGGTTATCTGGTTTCAGCTGCAGGAATTAAACCTTTGTCAGACAAAGTTGATGTACAGATGCCATCTGTACCTACACACGCCCGGAAACAGTTAAGCAGCTTCGTAAGTTCCTTAGAATGCTTAATATTTACAGACGATTCCTTCCGAATTCTGCCAAGGTCCAGGCGCCGCTCAACAATTTGCTACAGGGAAACTTGAAGGGAAAAGCTCAAGTTTCCTGGACTCCAAATTCCATCCAGGCGTTCGAATTGAGCAAAGAGAGTCTCGCTGAGGCAACCTTGCTTGCTCATCCTGATGCTGATGCACCACTGGCCATCTTCTGCGACGCCTCCGACTTTGCTGTAGGAGCCTCCTTACAACAACTGGTCGATGGCAGCTGGCAGCCCTTGAACTTCTTCTCCAAGAAGTTGAGTCCTACTGAGACGAAGTATGGAGCGTATAACCGTGAGCTCCTGGTGATCTACTTGGCCATCAAACAATTCAGACACATGGTCAAAGGACGATCATTCATCATCTACACTGATCACAAGCCCATCACCTATGCGTTCCAGAAGAAGAGTGATCAGTGTTCTCCTCGTCAGTTCCCCCATCTAGAGTTCATCAGCCAGTTCTCAACCGACATCCATCACATCTCAGGAGAGGACAATGTTGTAGCAGATTCTCTGTCACGCATCTCTACAATTGAAACCATCCTGGACTACAATTTCCTTGCAGTCGCTCAACGTGATGACGTGGAGTTGAAGTTAATCTTGGAAGATGCAGAATCTTCCCTCCAACTCAAATTGATCCGGATCCCTGATGCAGATGTCTCGATTTTCTTTGACGTATCCACTAGGTCAGCACGACCTTACGTCACAGAGAATTTCCGGAAAGCAGCCTTCAACACCATCCACAACCTCTCTCATCCTGAAGTTAAATCTACGGTCAAGCTCGTAACACAGCGTTACGTATGGCCGTTGATTAAATCTGATTGCAGGAATTGGGCTCGCAGCTGTATCAACTGTCAGAAGTCGAAAGTTTCACGCCATGTCTTATCTCCAATAAGCAACTTTTTACCACCGTCATCTCGATTCAAGCATGTCCACTAGGCCTAATGTCCACCTGGACATAGTTATCATGCCATAATCTAAGGGACATCGTTACTGCCTCACCATGGTTGACCGATTCACTAGGTGGCCTGAAGCAGTACCAATGGAAAATCAGGAAGCTGAATCAAGGTCGTCAGTTTGAGTCGTACTTATTTAAACAACTAAATCGTTTATTAGGTACAACTCATCTTCGCACAACAGCCTACCACTCATCTTCCAATGGAATGGTAGAACGACTCCACAGACAGCTGAAATCAGCAGAGTCAAAATTTCTGAACTGGGCCACCTAAAACAATCTTTTTGAATTTTCATTATGTCTATACATAATTTGCTACAGCCGGGTAATACAAAAACATTCCCGGAATGCGTTTTCAAAAATTTTAGTTCTTCAATTACTTATAAACAATTAAACTTTAAAGCACCTTTTTAGAAAATCTACTATTTCTTCGTTGTTTTTTGATAAAATTTAAAAATATTTGTCAGAAATGTACAAAAATACTGCCTCTATTAATAACAATAAAAATTTAAAAAATTTAAAATTATTTATGCAAAATAAATTGTTAATTAATTAAACAATTAAAGTTTTAAGTAACTCTGGACTAGTTACGAAAAAAATTCAAAAACTACTGAAATCTATTTTTTCTACACTTTAATTTCCAAAAAAATATTTTAGTACCTTTAATAATTGAGTAAATGACGTAATTTTAAAAATGGGCGTGCAAGCGCTCGGACGGCCGCGGCTGCGCTGCGCTAGGACGCGTTGAGACACGATTGTTCTTTAAAAAACGTTTATTTAATACGCTTTTCTTACGATTTGATTTTTATTAATTTTCCTTATTCCATTATTTTTCATATTTAATTAACGTTCGTATTGTTTGAAAATATATTTATTGATTTTTTGTACAAGAGTAAAAATTCCTGAAGTGTAACAGCAAATTTTGAGGTTTACTGTATTTACTATTGGTAATACATGAAAATAAAACATAATTATGAAATAATTAAATGCCTAGAAGAATTTTTCAAAAAAATTAAATTTCACTTAGTTATAAACAATTGAAGTTTTTTGCAATGTTTTATTAAAAAATTAGTATCTCGGAACAGAATAAACGAATCGTTATAAAAGGAGGAGGGTCGATAAGGCCTGTCTTCTGCCCCCTTCAAATTTTGGTTTAAATGCTTGAAATAAATTTTCCGCCAAAGAAACTCGTTACTCGGGAGTTTTTGGGGTCGCTAATTACGAATCTGGCCGTAGTTTTTCAAAATTCAAAATGGCGGATCCAAAATGGCGGACAAATTTTTGAAAAATTAATTCATTAGCTTGAAAATTGTTACTCGGAGGTTTTTAGGGTCGCTGATTACGAATCTGATATTATTTTCTCAAGGTACCATAAGACTGAAGCTATATGGGCACAGCAACCCACAGTGTGTGTCCAAATATCAGTCTCTAATAATGTACTCACCTTTGTCCGACATGTGTTCTCTTGTATAGGAGGCTGTATTGTTTTAATTGATCGACTTTTATTGTTATTTACGAATATCGTCTAAAGTTAAGCGTTGAGAATCTAAAATAGAAGATGCCCCCATTTTGTCCAATACTACTCTCTCTTAGTACCAGTTTTTATCTCTAATGATTTTCTTGATATTACTGGAATTTTGACTTAGTGATAGCATCTTTACCTCCAGTGAACAAGTGTTTGGCCATATCTCTCTTTTGTATTTTTATATGATCTCACGTATTATGTGCCAATTTAAGATGATATGGAGCGAAATCTTCCATTAGAGCTTGAATCAATACAGAATGACTTCCTCTTTCGATAGATCTTCGCGACAGACCAAATATTGTTAAGAGTATCGACTGGTTATGCTTGTTCGAAGCTTTATGAACAAGAAAGCAAAACTTGTTTTTTCATTTCTTCAAGATGAGTTTTGGATTTCAATTTTAATATCGTCAAACAGATTATTAAAATCTGCTTCTGATCATCCCGTTAGACAATGATAGTCTACATCATTTAAGTTGTTTTAAAATTCAAAATTTTTCTTTGTGCTAGCACGCGAAAGTTATTAAGCAAGTTTGAGATTTCAGTACTATTCACGGTAGGATTATTAACAGTTCCTTCTATTTGATTGACATCACTGTCATTAAAAATTTCACATGTTAAATGTCTTTTGCAGCGTGTTTCCTTGTATTATAAGACCCTTCTTGATAAAAACTTGCATTTTAGCTTCAGCAGGTACATTTACCAGATTTTTACATTTTCATATTATACAATACTTTCAGAATTCTCTAGAGAACCAGTACTCTTTTGTTTTTATGCAATTCTAGTAAAAATAACAATGAAAATTGCAAAAATAAACATTACATAATACATTACATTTACATTTTCATATTATACAATACTTTCAGAATTCTCTAGAGAACCAGTACTCTTTTGTTTTTATGCAATTCTAGTAAAAATAACAATGAAAATTGCAAAAATAAAAAATGGTCAAACGTAACTTAAAACTCAAGCAACCCTTAAAGCAAAAACAAAATGATGTCAAAGGCTGCTAATGATTAATTAAAGATTGTCTTTATTTGATATAGCTAGAAAACAAATACAACATTAGTTGTTTGTTTTCTGTTATTGTAATGTTAAGACTTTTGAATTAATTACTTTTTACATTTACAAATAGAAAATTACTATGTCAAATGTCTGTCTTTTAAACATTCAACTAAAAACAAATGCTTGTTGATTGCTTTTAAAACAAACGCCTATCAAAGACAGTCATTTGTTTTAAAAGCAATCAACAAGCATTTGTTTCACATTAATGTTTGAAAGACAGACATTTGACAAAGTTATTTTCTATTTGTGAATATAAAAAGAAATTAGTATAAAAGTCTCAACGTTACAATAACAGGAAACAAATGACTAATGTAGCATTTGTTTTCTAAACGCATCAAATAACGACAATCTTTATTTAATGATTAGCATTTACATAAGCATTTCATAGAATTTTGTTTTTGTTTTTTGGGTTACTTGAGTTTTAAGTTACGTTGGTACATTATTTTCATTTCATTTTCGAACTTTTCATTGTTATTCCCACATACAATGTCTAAAAAACGAAAAAGTACTGATTCTGTGGAGAGTACTGATTCTCTAGATAATTCTGAATCTTCGCAAGGTGAGAGTATAACTCTTCCTTTTGGTAGGTGCTCGAAATCTCACAGGCATTATATAATATGCAAATCTCAAAAATCTATAGTAAATGTACCTGCTGAAGCTAAAATGTAAGTTTTTATCAAAAGGGGTCTTATAATACAAGGAAACACGCGATGCTGCAAAAAACATTTAACAGGTAAGATTTTTAACGATAGCGCAGTAAATCAAATAGAAAGAACTGTTAATGATACTACTTTGAATAGTACTGAAATCTCAAACTTGCTAAATAAACTTCGCGTGTTAGCGCAAAGAAAAGTTTTGGATTTTGACAAACCTGGAACCTTAAATAATTTAGACTATCATCCTCTAACGGGATTATCAGAAGCAGATTTTAATAATCTGTTTGATGTCATTAAAATTAAAATCCGAAACACATCTTGTAGAAGTGCAAAAACATGTCTTGCTTTATTGTTGATAAAGCTACGAACAAGCATGTCTCAGTCTATACTCTCAACAATATTTGGTTTATCGCGAAGAACTGTCGGAAAAGCAATTCATTCTGCTAGACAAGATTTAATGGATGATTTTGTTCCACATTATCTTAGAATGGCACATATCACACGAGAAGATTTTATTAAACAACACACTAGAGATATCGCCAAACACTTGTTTTCTGAAGGTGAAGATGTTGCCATAATTGTTGCTGATGGAACGTACATTTACATAGAAAAAAGTAGTAACTACAGTTTTCAAAGGCGAACATTTTCTATGCATAAAGGAAGATCGTTGGTCAAACCTTTGATGCTCGTCAGTACAACGGAATACATTTTAGACGTTTTCGGACCCTACTTTGCTGATGGCAAAAATAATGATGCCAGTATTTTAAATAGTCTTATGACTACAAAAAACTCTGAACTTTTAGAATGGTTATGGCCAGAAGATGTTATGGTAGTTGATCGTGGATTCCAAGATTCAATAACAATTTTAGAAGAACATGGGTTGTTACCGAAAATGCCTCATTTTTTGGATAAGGGAAAACAACACGACACTGAAAGTGCAAATGAATCGAGACTTGTAACTAAAGTCCGATGGGTTGTTGAATCTGTAAACAGTTTAATGAAAACGTGGAAAATGTTGGCAAATGTTATTCCTAACAGTCAAGGTCCATATATTAGAGATTATGTGAGAATTGTATGTGCGATATGTAATGCTTATCGACCACCGCGGGTTAATGCTACGTCGCCAGATGACGAAATAATTGCTCAACGAATGTTAGCATTAAGTAAAAAGCCCAATAATCTCCAAAAAATCGTTGAAGATAAAAACTAGTCGAGAAAGAAAGTAATTTGGGACAAAATGGAGGCATCTTCTATTTTAGATTTTCCACGCTTGACTTTGGAAGATCTTCGAAGAATAACCATAGGAGTCTACCAACTGAAACAAGCAGCCTCCTATACAAGACAACACATGTCGGACAACGGTGAGTACATTTTATATATTGTAACGATCCAAATCGTTTTCTTACTGTTCTTTAAATATACCATTTTCTGATTGTTTCCCCAATTCACAATTCATCGCGCTAGGTGTTAGCCTAATAGCTACTGCGACCACCGTTCGTTAAAAGAATTATAAATTCGGGTGTCATCGGACCAAAGACGAATGGCCTTATGGTTATGATGACGATTACGTAAAAATTCTCATTAGAGAGAAGCGTGCCTTCGTACACCGAAGAGATATGCGAGATCTCTTTTTGTAATTGTGAAATAACGCGTGTATGTGTGTGTGTGCTTATTGCGCTTCGACGCATAGTTGTAACGCGCTTTATAGATAATTAAATATTTACTTTTTAATTATTTTTGTTTTATTGTGTTTGTTCCCATCACTAGGAATATCATTTATGGGACAACATTTGCACTGTATCATTTGGTAAGTTCGCTCAATCTTCTCTTTCTCATCGATTGATCTCGTCTTTCAATAATGTTGCAATTGCTCATTTAATTAATACTGTAGATAAAATCAACTTTTGTTATGTGAAGATTTCGTTCATTAACCCTTGTCTCGCGAAGTTTCACCACAATATTCACAAAGAGGAGTCTGATATTTTGACAGTAAAGTTGCAATCACGACACACGTCTTCCAAACAATACCAAATCTGGATTCATTATGAAAAAGACAGCTTCGATCCTATTAAAAATTGGTATTGCCAATGTAAAACAGGAGCACGCACTGTGAGTTGTTGTGCCTATATAGCTTCAGTCTTATGGTATTTAGGATACTATCGACATTTGGATAACACCCCTAATTATGTAAGCGACATATTTCCAGAATTTGAAGATGACGCAGGATGCACCTGGTCAGAAACAGATGAATCAGAAGACGAAGAAAATTAATAAAGTGATAAAAAATTGTTTCATGAATTGTCAAATATTATCGATTTTTGGCAATTACAATCAGTACTTTTAAATAGTCTAACTGGTTCGAGAAAGAACATGATAAAACAAGAATAAAAAAAAATTATTTTTCCGTGAGAGGCAAGGGGACTCACTTTAAACAAGTAACGAGTTTCAAGTCAATTAATTAATTTTTTTAAAAAGTCGTCCACCATTTTGGATCCGCCATTTTGAATTTTGAAAAACTACGGCCAGATTCATAATCAGCGACCCCAAAAACCCCCGAGTAACGAGTTTCAAGCCAATTAATTCATAATTAAAAATTTTTTTACCTTTATTTTTGACCCATTTTTTATTAGAAAACCCTTATTATTTAGGGGTTAATATTCTCCAAACACCCTCATTTAACCTTCAATCATCATAATTATAATTTTTCTTTGGCGGAAAATTTATTACAAGCATTTAAATAAAAATTTGAATGGGGCCGAAAACAGGCCTTATCGACCCTCCTCCTATGTATGTTTACTCAGAAAACGATGTAGTTTCAAATGAAATAATTAAAAAATAAAATTGTTTAATTTTTGTAATTGTCATTGCAAATTTAATTGTTTATTTAAAATAAAAAAAAATGAAAAAATGTTTAAAATGTTTTTTTTAATGTTTTTAAAATAAACAATGTTCAAGTGAAGAGTTCATTTTAAGTTAACTTTATTTTTTTCTATCATAAACAAATAATAAACTATGAAAAATGTCCATAAATATTATTGGTTACATAATTTTAGAACGATTAGAATGAAACGATGCCATTTCGACTATAAACAAATGAACAATTCATTTGTTAAGTTGTTCTACTATTAACAAGCGAGCTATGCATCTGTTAATTTAGCTTAGAAAATTAAAAGTTGTTCAAAATTATAAAAAAAATTGTTATTGTCGAAATATAATTTTTTTGTCTTTTATATTTCAATACTCATAAGATTTATTCAATATAAAAAAGAAACAAATTTTTTTTAATATATGAGGCGGAAAGCAATTAAAGTCATCAGTTATTTGTTATTTGCATTAAAATAATAATAATATAAAATTGAAATTATAAAAAGTGCTTTCCTAAGTTTTTTAAAAATTTATTTTTATTGTTTTAAAAATAAATTTGCGAGCTTTCGACAATATCTTTGAGTTTTACACTTCTTTGAACAGCAAATTGCAGATTTATACTACAGTGTTTCGCGCGGTAAACAAACGTGCCGCCTGGCAGAAAAAAATTAATAACTTTGCTCCTAATTGCGGGACACTAAATTTTTAAACGGTTATGGAACCCTTATAAAATATTCTTTACGATGAAATTTGAACAAACTTCCTACGACGTTAAGAACAATGTTTATTTTATAAATAAACAATTAAATTTGCAATAACAATTACAAAAATTAAACAATTTAATTTTTAATTATTTCATTTGAAACTACATCGTTTTCTGAGTATACATACGAAATTTTATAACGATTCTGTTTATTCTGTTTATTCTGTTCCGAGATATTAATTTTTTAATAAAACATTGCAAAAAACTTCAATTGTTTAGGGGAGACCGGGGCTAAACCGCACACGGGGCTAAACCGGACAGGTCAAATATTTCCTATACCGTGAAGAATTTCAAATCGTGTAAATAACCTATGAACGCGCAATTTTGTGATGCATATGCTGCATGAGGTTTTAGGGACGTGTAATTTTTCTTGTAATAATAGTTGCCGTTAATGTGTGAAAATGTCATTTTTCGAGGTAAAAGTAAAAATTTTGTTTTTCTTATTTTTTTGGGCTTTTATCGTTATAATTAAAGTGCAAATATCATACGGCAATTTTTTTTATAGCCCAAGGTGTACTGAGTTTAGTAGAAAAAAAATTTAATGGAAAACGTTAAGAAGAAAAAATATATTGCAGGTTAATTATTATGACGATGTGGGGCTAAATCGGACATCGTGATAAAAAAACAATCAAATCTTTAAATTCTTTTATTTATTTTATATTAATTAACTATTTTATATTATATTCTTTGCATAGAACCACTTTATAAATAAATAAGGAATTTATTTTAAAACTCTAATTCGCAAGCGAGTTGCTACAAACAGATCCGTCCGGTTTAGCCCCGGTCTCCCCTATAACTAAGTAAAATTTAATTTTTTGAAAAATTCTTCTAGACATTTAATTATCTCATAATTATGTTTCAATTTCATGTATTACTAACTAATAAGTAAATACAGTGAACCTCAAAATTTGCTGTTACACTTCAGGAATTTTTACTCTTGTACAAAAAATCAATGAATATATTTTTAAACAATACGAACGTTAATTAAATATTATTGCAAATGGAATAAGGAAAATTTATAAAAATCAAATCATAAGAAAAGCGTATTAAATAAACGTTTTTTCAAAACGACAGATTAGCTCAGTCGGATAGATGCCTCGCTTGGCGGTCGTTTAAGGACCAAGGGTAAGTACCCTTGGTTCGCGTCCACTTGGCTTGGTATTTTTCCGGCACGTGAGATAATCTGAGCGGGAGGTTTGACGTCGAGGTATAATGATGTGCACCGTCGATTATTGTCCGGTACACACTATTAGAACTCGACTGTCGATAAACCGGTTGTACTCAGGAGAGGTTTTCTACAGTTTCCCTCTCCACTGGCGAGAAAACCCATTAGACGGGTAGTCCAGGCAAATGTGAGTACTCCTAATTTTCAAGTCTGAGCGTCTGAGCGCTTGCACGCCCATTTTTAAAGTTACGTCATTTGATCAATTATTAAAGGTACTAAGATTTTTTTTTGGAAATTAAAGTGTAGAAAAAAAAGATTTCAGTAGTTTTTGAATTTTTTTCGTAACTAGTCCAGAAGTTACTTTAAACTTTAATTGTTTAATTAATTAACAATTTATTTTGCATAAATAATTATAAATTTTTAAAATTTTTATTGTTATTAATAGAGGTAGTATTTTTGTACATTTCAGCCAAATATTTTTAAATTTTATCAGCCGGTTTTTGTATCAGCCGGCTCACAGTGGGGCCAAATGTACTTTTTGTGTCAAAATCAGTCTAGAGGTCACAATTTTCATTCAAATTAAGCAATTTTTTCTAAAAATCTTCATTACTAAATTCTCTATCAATTCCTCCAGGCCGATTTTTTAATTTTTGTTTATTTATATTCATTTGGTTTATAACAAAGTATGAAAAAATCGATATGTTGCTATAAAATAAAGTTTTTAACATTTAAAAATTTTTTAAGTACATTAGAAATTATGTTTAAACAATTTTTTATTGTTAATTGTAACTTTTTTTCAACATTAACAAAGAAATTTTTTTTTACATTTCTTAACATTTTACGCAGAAAATAATTAAATACAAAAATAAAAGGTATTGTGTAAGTATTTAACAATTGTTTAAACAAATTAATTATGTTTTTTTAATTTTATTTTTAAAAAATTAAAATTTCGATTTTTTTTATTCCTGAAAATTTTTCTATTTAAATGAACTAAACTCAAAAGTGTGGCTTGCAAATGATAATTTTCATAATTACACTACCGTCCGTGAGTATCAGGACGCCCCTTTTTTCATGAGTGGAAAAATGCTTAAAACGTAGAAAATAAGAATGACAAAAATAAATTTTTCGTATTTTTTTCCTGAAAGCTAATGAAATTATGAAAAGACTGACACCTGATCGAAGAATTTTCGTTGACTATTCTGTCAGATACAGAAAAAATACTGGATTTTGCATGCTTTTCGCAATTTTTTAATTTCTCGAAAACTAATTAACTTTTATTAGCGCTCTTGGTCTTGCTTTAATCTCTATTTAATGTAGAATCTAAATTATTAACTGGTATTGTGAAATAAATTTTTACAAAAAAATTTGAAACCGTAAAAGTAAGATTTAAAAAATTCATAAAATTATCATGAATATTAAAGTGTCAAAAAGGTTAATGTTTAATATGTCCATTTAATAGATATCCTAAAATTTAAAAAAGCTTTTTAATTACTTAATTATTTAATTTAAAAAAAATTTTTTGTTGTTGAAAAAGTGTCAATCTGTTTTTCAAAATTTTTTTATCCGACTTTCACAGTTTCAAATTTTTTTGGAAAAATTTATATCACAATATCATTAATTAATTTAGATTCTACATTGAATTGGGATTATAACAAGACCAAAAACGCTAAAAAAAGTTAATTAGTTTTCGAGAAATTAAAAAATTACGAAAAGCATGCAAAATCCAGTATTTTTTCTGTATCTTATAGAATAGTCAACAAAAATTCTTCTATCAGGTGTCAGTCTTTTCATAATTTCATTAGCTTTCAGAAAAAAAATTCAACAAATTTTTGTCATTCTTATTTTCTACGTTTTAAACATTTTTCCACTCATGAAAAAAGGGGCGTCCTGACACTCACGGACGGTAGTGTATTTAAACAAATTATTAATATTTTTAACTTTTAATAGAATCAAGATACTAATTTACATTTTATCGTGATTTCTAAAACATTTATATTAAGAAATTGTAAGAATATGTAACTATGAAAATAACTTCCTTATATCTAATTTGAAAATTGTTTAAACAAATTATTTTTGTTATTTTAAAAAATTTGAGTGGCTTAAAAAAATTTTTTTATGTTTTTCAGTTTTTATATTTTTTTCTCAGTTAAAGCTCGAAATAAAAAAAGAATTTAAAATTTTTTCTATATAATGAATGTAACATGCAATTTTAAATTCTTTTTTATTACGAGCTTTAACTGAGAAAAAAATATAAAAACTGAAAAACATAAAAAAAATTTTAAGCCACTCAAATTTTTTAAAAAAACAAAAATAATTTGTTTAAACAATTTTTAAATTAGATATAAGGAAGTTATTTTTATAGTTACATATTCTTACAATTTCTTAATATAAATGTTTTAGAAATCAAGATAAAATGTAAATTAGTATCTTGATTCTATAACAAGTTAAAAATATTAATAATTTGTTTAAATAATTATAAAAATTATCATTTGCAAGCCACACTTTTGAGTTTAGTTCATTTTAATAGAAAAATTTTTAGGAATAAAAAAAATCGAAATTTTAATTTTTTTAAAATAAAATTTAACAAAAAACATAATTAATTTGTTTAAACAATTGTTAAATACTTACACAATACCTTTTATTTTTGTATATAATTATTTCCTTCGTAAAATGTTGAGAAATTAAAAAAAAATTTCTTGGTTAATGTTGAAAGAAATTTACAATTAACAATAAAAAATTGTTTAAACATTTTAAAAATTTATTAAATTATTACTGAATGTTTATATGTTAATTACTCATTAAATTTCGGGTAAAAAACTCGAAGAAATATACTACAAATTGAATTTTTTCAATCATCTTTTTTTCCAAAAGTTAATTAATTAGCGTATTGTTTATTAAATAAAAGTCTAATTATATAAAAACTTTTACTTCAGGAATACTAAACATGATTTCTCATGTACTTAAAAATTTTTTAAATGTTAAAAACTTTATTTTATAGCAACATATCGATTTTTTCATACTTTGTTATAAACAAATAAATATAAATAAACAAAAATTAAAAAATCGGCCTGGAGGAATCGATAGAGAATTTAGGAACGAAGATTTTGACACAAAAAGTACATTTGGCCCCACTGTGCGGCTGTAACAAATTATGTATAGACATAATGCAAATTCAAAAAGATTGTTTTAGGTGGCTTAGTTCAGAAATTTTGACTTCAATCATGTGCCATCAAACCAACCGATGGACGGAAGTGCTAATAACTGTGCTGCTTGAAATTAGAGCAGCCTGGAAAGACGACATCGAAGCAACATCAGCTGACTTAGTATATGGTCAGTCTTTTCGCCTCCCTTGTGAATATCTGGGGGACAACAACAGCAGCAGATCCGACAACCCTTTTGTTCCAGCTGAATTTGTTGTGACTCTTCAACATCAATTACGGAACATCAAGCCTACTGGAGGATCTCGCCATGGAGTTAGGAGAACTTTTGTCTTTAAGGACCTTGCAACAACTGAGCAAGTCCTGGTAAGACACGATTCTCCTAAGCAACCACTTCAGCAGCCCTATGACGGTCCCTATAAGGTCATCCGAAGGTTCGAGAAAACCTTCCTCGTCAACATAAATGGTCGTGACGTCATAAATAAATACATAAATGACATAAATGTCTGACCGTCTGAAGCCAGCTTACATATTAGCTGGTGATTCTGAGGCCAACATTCAGTCATCTCCAGATACCAGCAGCCAGGAGGCTGCACATACGGAGCAGTTACCACCACCAGAACGAGAGGAAGTTTTGGTACCACACTCTACAAGATCTGGAAGACGTGTACGCTTCCCTGACCGCCTGCAAGGTGGTTTCTCATAATCGTTAACCACTAGCAGGGGGGTACTGTATCGTTCTCTACAATATTTTTATATAATTTTCAAATATTTTAAATATTCTAGCTTTGTCATGCCCCTAAGTCCGACTCTCTGTCTCCAACTTTACCTTTGAATTACGTGTTAGAATGAATCTTTACGTCATATTAGTCTAGACAATGAAATGCATTTTTAATTACTTTTAATAGGTTTTTAATGTACTTTCCTGTATAAGAAGCATCGATCCTCTGTGTAAAGTTCAGTTCAATTTTGAGAGCATTTCGACAAGCACCTACGTGATTCCCGCGAGTAATTTTGTATTTTTCCTTACAACTTAAACTTCGTACTTTACCAAATTTTGTACTTCTAATAACACAGGACCACAAAATTTTTTTCGGGAAAGTATACATTGTTGGCACTATGTGTTCTATACGTATTTTGATGCGCTGAATTCAAATCTGGGTCTACTTTTACCCCAACACGTCACAGTTTCGAGATAAATTAAAATTTCTCCAAAAAATAGACCAAAAATAGGAAAATATATTTTCAAATTTCTACAGTGATACAAGTTTTTTTCATAATTTTCTTTACATTTGTCAGAAATTTTATGTTTATTTGTAACAATTAACCTTTCATTGTTATCTATATATGTATTTAATGTTACAAATAGTGCAAGTAAATAAGTAAAATATATTCAATATATTAATTACTTACTTCAGAGGTTTTGAATACTACGAGACCTGATATTACTATCAGTTCTATTTAAATTAAAACATTTTGTTCATAGATACAAAAATCTCAAATATATTTAATTACATAGTAACTTTATATAAATCAAAGCAACCATCTACTTAAAGATTTTTTCCATTAATTTATTTAGTAATTTCTGGATTTTATACAAATTTATAGGGGTCAATTCTCACAAACAAACATGAAATTTTGAACAGATGTAAAGAAAATTATCAGAAAAATTTGTCTCTTTATAAACGTTCGAAAATAATGGTAAAAATGTATATTTTTTGGAGAAATTTTAATTTATCTCGAAACTGTGACGTGTTGGGGCAAAAGTAGACCCAGATTTGGATTCAGCGCGTCAAAATACGTATAGAGCACATGGTCCCCTTAATGTATATTATGCCGAAGAAAATTTTGTGGTCCTGTGTAATTAATGAGATGAATTAAATAAATTGTTATTTGGGAATTATAATTTGTGTCATACAATCCTACAATCCCATATTTTCATACACCTGACTCTGAATGATTGTTTAATTCAATGTTTATTAAATACTTTAATTTATTTCTGGCAAAGCGTAAAAATTTAAATTACCCTAATTTATTTTTGACAAAGCGTGACATAAATACTTTTTTATCCCACATGCACAAAAACGGCCGCCATTTTCATATAAGTCGAACAAGTGACTGAATTTAATTCCCTGTCGTCTGCTATCTGAAATCGCCACTTTTGTGCATTAGAAATAAAAATATCGTAAGTAACACGGGAATAAATGCAGCCAATTTGTTTACGGTGATTTTTGACTATTTGGCTATTTTTGACTTATTTGAAAATTAACTATTAAAATGGCTTTTAAAATTGAGAAAATGATTGACTACAAGAAAAGAATGGAAACGTTAATAGATTGTCCCGATATAAGAGATATTTGGAATTCTGTTGCGAAAATCCCTGTAGGACAAATAGTAACATTGTTACTTTCCCATCGATTATCAATTGTAGAGTCTTTACAAGTCCTTCAAGAAAGATTATTTCGCATTGAATTAAGAAGAATTTTTACTGACAAGATTGATATCCCTCTTTGTGAAAGATTCGAGTTTGGAAACTCTGACAAAATTTTTCTTTTGGAATCTTTTATTGCAGGAAGAGAGGAAGAAATTCCTAATGTTTGATAGACAAGGGGTGTAGGGGTGGTGATGATGAAATTGACAATCTCAAAATGAGAGACATACGTATTGTGGGAGAAATTGAGTAAAATCAGGAATTAATAGCAGGGAGGGTGGAGAGAAGCTATACATACAGTAGACAAAGTCTGACCAGCGAATCTTTGCTAAATTCCCCAATAGTGAATTATACTCCAGTTAAGACAACAGCAATCATCCCCACTACCACCATTTTGACAACAACTTCCTATACACTTTTCTTGCCAGTAACAAATGACTAATAATATTTTCCCTACTAGCGAGCATCCTGGCCCTTCTAATTTATAAAATACTTTTGAGTGGACATTAAATGACATAAATTCTCATTTAAAAGGAGGCAAACTCCAATCAAAAATGAAAATTTTGAACAAATTGAGGAAGTATATGTTTCTCAGTCCAGTCATAATAAGAGTAAATTAGTTAGAAATAATATTGATCAAAATACGCACCACCAGTAGAGGCGAATAAAAAGCATCTTTAAGTAAGAAACACAAAGAAAAATGTAAGAAGAACACTATTCACTGTCTCATATAGTGAATCTGACTCAGACGACTCAAGTAAAGAAAGGAGACAAAAAGAAAAAGGACAAGAACACTAAGGGGGAAGAGAAGGTTAAGAAAACTACTAAAAAAGTCGACGCTCTCAACCAGACAGACCCCACCACTGTGACACCAACACCAACGCTGAATCCAGCAATGATGTATGCGGCCATGGTAGCTAGTAAATGGAAGAAGAAGCAACATCAAAATATCCCGGTAAATGTTGCCTGTACCCCCACCAACCCCGCTCAGACGCAATAATTACAGGAATATACAAAATAAAAGGTTTAAATTCATTTTCTATTAATGAAGGTGCATCTTGCAGTTGGGACACGGGTGACGAGGTAATAGGTGCCAAGAGTGGGAAGATACCACTCATATAGAGTGAGGACAGAGTAGGAACTGAAGAATTAAATGAGAAAAACGCATTCAAATTTTTGACATGTGACAATAGAGGAAGTAAGAATGAGAAAGACGCATTTAATTTTTCATTTAGGGAAGTTGAGGTCAAGAGCGGGGATAATGATTCACTCTATAAACGGAGTTTAATTGAAGGGACGAATAATACTGATAAATAATAAGTATTATTTGTGCAAGGCACAACTGACTCATACCTTGATATTGACAAGGATATGGACGGTAGCCGACTTAAAAATCAATACTTCTTTCGAATGCACTTTGTCAATAAGTCTTATGAGGCACTTTTTGACCCTGGCGTGATGATATCTGTGATCAGCGACTGGCATCATGGATATGTTCGGCAACCAAACAGCAAGAAAGAATGGATTCACAAAATTCAAAGAAAGTACCCTATGTGAGCAGGCCGGAAACGGTAAATCTCACCATCGGTCCCAGGACTGATGCTCAAGTGCGCGCGGATTGTGGGGGAGCACAATTTCTTGCACTGCCACGGGTGATCGTGGAAAGATTAGATCCACAGAACATCGTTGAAGGAGAAAAAATGAGAAAAGGAAGCGCGTCGAGCATTCTGAGTGCACGGTGCGCCTTAACTAAAATTAAATAAAAAGGTCTTACACCTAGAAAATTAGTAGATATTCTGAATTTACAATGTTCATAGATGAGAAAAATCAAAAAACTAAAATAATCTGTGGAGAGATTTTGAAATAAATCCACTTTGAACATTTTTGCGACCGAAGTACGATATTTTGGAAAATATGGCATTGTTTATTTATATGAATAGGAAGGAAAAAATGATATAATAATCATTTTTAGGGTACCGTACACCATAGGTGTACTAACGGAACCCTTATGAAATCACTCGTGTGTCCGTCCCAGCCACGCAAAATGGGCTGTCCCCCCCTAACTTCTACAAATCTCAACCTGGTGAGTTGAAATTCGGCAGGGATCTTCAGTTTTAAGTGCAGATTACAGCAAAAATATAGCGAACCCGATTGACAAACATATTTGCGAAATAGGAGGGAAAGAAATTCAATTTTTTCGAAAAAAATGCTAAAAATGACCCTGTCCCCCCCTTAACTTTTACAAATCTCAACCTAGTGAGCTGAAATTCGGTAGGGATCTTCAGTTTCAAGTGCAGATTACAGGAAAAATATAGCGAACCGGATTGACGGACATATTTGCGAAGTAGGAGGGAAAGAAAATCAATTTTTACGAAAAAATTAAAAAAATTACTCTGTCCCCCCCTTTAACTTTTACAAATCTTAACTTAATGAGCTGAAATTCGGTAGGGATCTTCAGTTTTAAGTGCAGATTACAGGAAAAATATAACGAACCTGATTGGTGAAGATATTTGGGAACTAGGAGGGAAAGAAATTGAATTTTTTTGAAAAAATTGCAAAAAATGACCCTGTACCCCCCTTAACTTTTACAAATCTCAACCTTATGAGCTGAAATTCGGTAGGGATCTTCAGTTTCAAGTGCACATTACAGGAAAAATATAGCGAACCCGATTGACGGACATATTTGCGAACTAGGAGGGAAAGGAAATCAATTTTTTCGAAAAAATTGCAAAAAATGATCCTGCCCCCCCCTTGACTTTTACAAATCTCAACCTGGTGAGTTGAAATTTGGCAGGGATCTTTAGTTTTAAGTGAAGATTACAGGAAAAATATAGCGAACCCGATTGACGGACATATTTGCGAACTAGGAGGGAAAGAAAATCAATTTTTACGAAAAAATTAAAAAAATTACTCTGTCCCCCCCTTTAACTTTTACAAATCTTAACTTAATGAGCTGAAATTCGGTAGGGATCTTCAGTTTTAAGTGCAGATTACAGGAAAAATATAACGAACCTGATTGGTGAAGATATTTGGGAACTAGGAGGGAAAAAAATTGAATTTTTTTGAAAAAATTGCAAAAAATGACCCTGTCCCCCCTTAACTTTTACAAATTTCAACCTGGAGAGTTGAAATTCGGCAGGGATCTTCAGTGTTAAGTGCAGATTACAGGAAAAATATAGCGAACCTGATTGACGGACATATTTGCGAACTAGGAGGGAAAGAAATTCACTTTTTTCGAATAAAATGCTAAAAATGACCCTGTCCCCCCCTTAACTTTTACAAATCTCAACCTTATGAGCTGAAATTCGGTAGGGATCTTCAGTTTCAAGTGCACATTACAGGAAAAATATAGCGAACCCGATTGACGGACATATTTGCGAACTAGGAGGGAAAGGAAATCAATTTTTTCGAAAAAATTGCAAAAAATGATCCTGCCCCCCCCTTGACTTTTACAAATCTCAACCTGGTGAGTTGAAATTTGGCAGGGATCTTTAGTTTTAAGTGAAGATTACAGGAAAAATATAGCGAACCCGATTGACGGACATATTTGCGAACTAGGAGGGAAAGAAAATCAATTTTTACGAAAAAATTAAAAAAATTACTCTGTCCCCCCCTTTAACTTTTACAAATCTTAACTTAATGAGCTGAAATTCGGTAGGGATCTTCAGTTTTAAGTGCAGATTACAGGAAAAATATAACGAACCTGATTGGTGAAGATATTTGGGAACTAGGAGGGAAAAAAATTGAATTTTTTTGAAAAAATTGCAAAAAATGACCCTGTCCCCCCTTAACTTTTACAAATTTCAACCTGGAGAGTTGAAATTCGGCAGGGATCTTCAGTGTTAAGTGCAGATTACAGGAAAAATATAGCGAACCTGATTGACGGACATATTTGCGAACTAGGAGGGAAAGAAATTCACTTTTTTCGAATAAAATGCTAAAAATGACCCTGTCCCCCCCTTAACTTTTACAAATCTTAACCTTATGAGCTGAAATTCGGTAGGGATCTTCAGTTTCAAGTGCAGATTACAGGAAAAATATAGCGAACCCGATTGACGGACATATTTGCGAACTAGGAGGGAAAGAAAATCAATTTTTTCGAAAAAATTGCAAAAAATGACCCTGCCCCCCCCCCTTGACTTTTACAAATCTCAACCTGGTGAGTTGAAATTCGGCAGGGATCTTCAGTTTTAAGTGAAGATTACAGGAAAAATATAGCGAACCCGATTGACGGACATATTTGCGAACTAGGAGGGAAAGAAAATCAATTTTTTCGAAAAAATTGCAAAAAATGACCCTGCCCCCTCTTAACTTTTACAAATCTCAACCTGGTGAGTTGAAATTCGGCAGGGATCTTCAGTTTTAATTAATTTAATTTAAATTGAAGGGCAAGAATTTGAATTTTTCGAAAAAATTACACTGTCCCTACTTTAACTTTTATAAATTTAAACCTGGTGGGTTAAGATTCAGCTTGTATATTCTTTTTTAAGTGCAAATTATGGAAAAAATAAAGAGAATGTGATTGGCGAAGATAAGTACTATAAAAGAAAAAATATAAAGATTTATTAATAAAATAAAATAATAAAAACATTTATTCGAAATTTAAAAAAATATATTACTATTTTTTTAATTATTTTTTCAAATTTTGTAAGAATTTTTGAAATAATTTTTTTATAAACAATGAGTTTTATTTTGGTGTACGGAACCCTCGATCTTAATGCGAGTGAAACTCGCACTTGTCCAATTTTTTAAGTGGTAATTCTATTAAACTTTTATTATTTTAACATTTAGTACTAATAAAATATAAAAATGTAACATAATTTAATTATAATTACATCAATTTAAACATGTGAAGCATTTTATCTACAAACAGCGCTCAAAAGTTGTTTAGGATAATCCGGGTGATTTTTTTATCTATGGGAAGAATAACTAAATTTTCTATTTTTTAAATAATGTTTATTTTTTATCGCAAAATTAATCATTTTCAAATAATGAATTTATATAAACCCTCGATCGGTTGTATTTCAACTTATACTTATAATATACTTCAACTTATAATATTTTTATTTATTTAAATATTTATTTATATCAAATATGCAATTATTTTAATTTCCTTTCTAAATCTGAATTAATAGTTTACTACTAATGAAATAGTGCGAATTCGTTTACCAACTGAATTAGTAACTCTCTTTACTAATTTTTAGTAATTTTTTACTAATTTCTAGTGGAAAATTACTAATTTAATTAGTAGAACGTATTTTTTACTATTTAAAATTAGTAAATTTTCTACTAATAATTAATAAAAAACTACTAAAAATAGTAAAAACAGTTACTAATTCAATTGGTAAATGAATTCGCACTATTTCACTAGTAGAAAACTACTAATTCAGATTTAGAGAGTAAATTAAAATAATTAATTATGAAAAATAATTGCATATTTGATGTAAATAAATAAAAGCAAGTAAGTTGAATTACAACTGAACTAGGGTTTATAGAAATTAATTATTTGAAAATGTTTAATTTTGCCATAAAAAATAAACATTATTTAAAAAATAGAAAATATAGTTATTTTTCTCCCATATAAAAAATCTTCATATGGAGTCCGTACATTTTGATTTCTTAAAGTCTTCCTGGGAAATGAATAAGGTTGCTGCGAATCACCCAGATTATCCTAAACACCTTTTGAGCGCTGTTTGTAGATAAAATGCTTCACATGTTTAAATTGATGTAATTATAATTAAGTTATGTTACATTTTTATATTTTATTAGTACTAAAATGTTAAAATAATAAAAGTTTAATAGAATTACCACTTAAAAATTAATATTATATCATTTTTTCCTTCCTATTCATATAAATAAACAATGCCATATTTTCCAAAATATCGTACTTCGTGCGCAAAAATGTTTAAAGTGGATTTATTTCAAAATCTCTCCACAGATTATTTTAGTTTTTTTATTTTTCTTATCTATGAACATTGTAAATTCAGAATATCTACTATTTTTCTAGGTGTAAGACCTTTTTATTTAATTTTAGTTAAGGCGCACCGTGAGTGTGTCAAGCTGCAGTAGCGGAAAGACCGTACATAGCGCTGTCCACTTAGAAATAGACGACGAGGCGATAGAAGAGACTCGTGAGATATGCTCGCGGCTCAGAAAGAAGGAGGCGACTTGCCTCGACAAAATGGAGTTGGAAGTCGCAAAGATGATAAAGTCTTGCGACATTCAGAAGAACGCCAAAAGGACGGTAAAAGCTGGCCTCAGAGCCATCGAAGTCTTGTTGAAAGAAGCAAAAGTAAATCATGTCGCGGCCGATGAGTCGGACTTCGATTTAGCATGCGTTCTCAGCGGTGCGAAGTGTAACCGCAAGGACCGTAAGGAAAAGAGAGGTCAAAAAGATCCGGAGTTCTAATCCGAGTCGGTCAAGGATTAACGTATGCTGACGTTCTCGGTAAACTTCGCAAAGAGGTCAACCCGGACGACTGCCATACTAGAATAGTAGAAGCAAAATCTACAAAGAAGGAAGACCTACTGATTGAGATCAGAGGAGGCTCCGACAATGACGCTTTCACTGCTGCGGTCACCAAAGCGGTCGGAAGCATGAGTAAGGTGCAGTCGTTGGATCGAAGAGTAACACTCGAAATCCGTGATTTGGATTGTCTTACCCAAGAATCCGAGGTACAACAAGTAATGTCGGAAGCGATAGGAAAGCCAGGAAGCAGGAGAGTGACGGTCTTAGGACCCAACCGCCGAGGGATGAAGCTCGCGGTTGTAGTCACCAACCTGGAAGAGGCGAACAGGCTGGAGAAATTGGGACACGTAAAAATTGGTTTTATGTGTTGCCCAATTAAAAAAGAGTAATGGTCGTCCGGTGTCATCGATGCTTGGGATACGGTCATATTGGAGCAAAATGACAGAAGGAGAACAGATCGTCTGCGTGCTTTAAGTGCGGGGAAGCCGGTCACAGGTTCTCCAACTGTAAAAAGAGCCCAAATTGCCGAATGTGCTGGTATCTCTGCGTTGACTGACCAACAAAAGGATATCATTCAAGACTTGGGGAGAAAATTGGTACTACCACCCTCGGAAGAACCACTAATGATCAACATTGGTTTATCACCAAATTCCATTGTCCTAAGAAAGCAAAAAGTATATTTATTGGACGAAGAAGGATTACGACCAGATTCAGAGAATACTGAAGCAGAACGAAATTATCCACCATCTACGAATGTCGAACAACCGAGGAGATTCCTAGGAATGGTTGGATGGAATTCAAGGTTCATAAAAAAATAATCGACCAGATTCAGAGAATACTGAAACAGTACGAAATTATCCACCATCTACGAATGTCGAACAACTGAGGAGATTCCTAGGAATGGTTGGATGGAATTCAAGGTTCATTAAAAAATGATAGTAAAATCAGACTGCCACTTTTTAAGATGCTTCAGAAAAGACGACCATTGGAATGGGGAGACGAAAAGCAGGAAGTTTTCAACATTTTGATGATGAAATTGATGACAGCACCAGTAGTCGCCCTCCCTGATTTTAACTTGCCCTTTACAATACTGTGTAATGCAAGCATTTATGCCCTTGGCGCCGTTCTGACTCAGGAGTTTGATGATGGAGAACATCTAGTGATGTATATCAGCCGAGAGTTTAATGGGGCTGAAAAAAGTATTCTGTGACTGAAAAAAAGCGCTTAGCACTTCTTTGGTCTATAAAAAAGTTTCAACCCTATATCGAAGGATATAAATTCAAGGCCATTACTGACCATTCAGCTTTGAAGTGGATGAGAAATTTAAAAGATCCGACTGGACGACTCATAAGGTGGACGAGATGCAGAACTGGGACTTTGAAATTATTCACAGGAAGGGTGCATTAAACCAGGCTTCAGATGTATTATCGAGGATGACCGAAGATGACGAATTGATTGACGCTTTTGAGACTATTGAGGATCAATGGTACATCAGATGACGAGAAATGATCAGAAGATTTCCAAGCCGATTTCCAGGTTGGAAAATTGAGAATGATTTTTTGTACCGTCATTGTAGTGATCCCTTGCTCCTTCCTATTATTAATGATGAAGATGGTTGGAAACTGGTGGTACCAGATGAACATAGACTAAGAGTAGGGGAGAGTCTTCAGTTTTGAGGCGGGTTTTATTTTTGACCCGTAAATTGTAAACGGGTAAACGAAATTGTAAATAAAATACACCGTTCGAAAGGTAACAGAAATACGCAACTTTTATTAAAAGAAAGTATAGTGTTTCGATGAACTCAAAAAATTTTACGATACATTTTCCGAGCACATCGCTTTTTTCAAAAAAAAAATGTCTCCAGTTGTTAGACACTCATTAAAAATTGCTAAAATTTAATAAGTTTGACATAAAACGTTATGTTTAGTAGAAATAATTAAATATATTAATAATATATATTATTATATACTAAATAATAATATTTATTCGCCAAAATATGACTATCAAATAAACACAATTTAATAGCTTCAACAAGAGCATTAAAATTGATTTCTTCTGAATCAATTGACTTTTTTCTACTTGACATGCCCAAAAATACTAGAAAAAAAATCAAAACAACATTTAAATAGTATGCCTGCAAAGTCGTATTTTTTATGCTGCCCAGATGGGTGTTGACACCGTCTCACAACTGGTGATATGCTGTCTCACACCCAGAAATTGGCGCTATTTTGAAAAAGGAAAATTAAATTATTTTCAACCGTAGATTGGAACAATGCAATATTGCATCACAAAATATAAGGAAAACACTAAACGAAAATCCATTACATTTACCTTTTCCAATTAATTAACTTGGAGAAAAAGTACTTTGCATTTATTGAAAAAACGCTTTTTAGTCGATTATCACACACAGTGTTGGTATTTAACAAAAACAGTTGATATATCCGCTTCGGCGTACACGAAAAAGTTGGCTCATACAAAAAGAAATGCTTTTTTATAAACCAATCGGCTTTTTAATATTGCATGTTAAAAAAAAATTGACTGTCTCACAACTGGAGGTGTCTCACAGCTGGAAACTCTCCCCTATTAGATGATAATTATTCTATTCCATCCATGGGACATTTAGGAGTGGAAAAGACGTATGACAGGTTTTCCAGAGAATACTATTGGCCAGGGATCTGACGCTGCGGACGAACGTTCGAGATAGTAAATTCTTACTAAGAAAAAAAATGCTTGTAAAGAAACATCTTCATTGACGAGAGAGAAGAAAAAAAAAGAAGTGGAAAGACGTCCTCAAGATTGCAACGACAAGGGAATCCTCTGTTACCCTTAATGTAGAAAATTGAAGTAAATTTGGGAACATCCTCAAGACGCCCTCACGTCTAATTTTATTCAATCTGAAAGTCAAAGTAAGGAGAAGGAGGCTGTCCAAGCTGTAAAAAGACCAGATAGCCCTAAATGAAAATTTTTTTTTTGTTGATGTTGTCGCTGTAAGAAACAACTAATATTATTTTTTATGAGTTAGTTACTCAAGTGAGAGCCAACACCACTTTATTTATTTTACAAGTAAAAGTACAAAAACTTGGAGTTAATTAATCCTTCCAATTCTTCACTGAGCCTTATTGGAAGACAATCGTGATATCACTTTGAGTATCGACTAATTAATCTAACCACACCTGCTTATGCTTTAGTTTTTAAGGACTGTGAACTCGTCCCCACTCTTTACAATACACACTCATACTTCATTCTGTCGACACCTCCCCCCTTTAAATTGTCGATGATTTTTAAATTAACATTTACTTAAAAATTCGATGCAGGTCTCGATGGTCGTTGGTTTACTTTTTAGGTCAAACATGTTTTGTGTTTGTAACTTTCCTAATACATCGGCATTAACAAAGTAACAGGTTCATTATTTTGATCCGCATCTGAAAGCAAAATTCCTCGTTGTTGCAGTTCTCCAATCCAGGGTCCATCTTTGATGCTTGGAATCTCGTCGACTATCATCTCCTTTGACAAGTCAACAAAATTTTATTTATTAGTACAATTTATACCACTGACAAAAACCCTGTATCCCTGATGTTCCTGAGAATATGTTTTAAGACAACCAAATAATAAATGAATCATTTGTTGTTTTCCTAAAGACTAATAATTCACTTTCTTCGCTGTAGACTCCAATATGTACGATCGATGAGAACAAGAATCAAACACTGCTATGACACAAAGTTGAAACACTTTAGGGTTTTTCAACACATTTGTCAAACTAGCTTCTTTAATATTCTCAACATGACGTCACTTTATTTTCTTTTACGGCTATGAGTCTTTGTTGCTGTTGGTATGTTGATATAATCTTTAACTTTAGCTTTTCTCTTCTTTGGATTTGTCCTCGCGACATTTTTATTCCTAATGCACAAAAGTGGCGATTTTTGATAGCCCAGAGTAAGTCATTCACTTGTTCGACTTGTATGAACATGGATGGCATTCATTTTCATACGATCGAATAAATGAATGACTTTACTCCTTGTAGTCAGCTATCTAAAAGCGCCATTTTTTGCATGTTGGATAAAAACATTTTTACTTTTTAAAGGAAACTCACCTCAGCAATTATCAATGATAAAAAAAATTATGGATTATCGGTTTAAATTTAATAATTTATTTTTAAACAGTAATATATTATACGTACATACACTAGCGTCCACGAGTATAAGGACAATTACATTCGACTCTATGAAAAAACATGCCATCACTTTTTCAATCATATCTCGGAAATAAAAGAAGTTGCAAAAAAAACTTAAATACGGTTAGAAAGCTGATTAAATTCTGCGTAAAATAAGCCATCTTTGAAGTCATTTCGTTAAATATTTTTTAAGTTGTGAAGTGAGAAAGAAATAAAAAAAATTATCAAATTTTCTCATTTTTGTCTCTTGATTTCAACTTTTTCAAAAATCTAGAAAAATTTAGATAAAATTTTTCTAAAAACACATAAATCATTGTTAGAATTTCAGCTTTAAAATAAGCCTTCGAAAATTAAAAAAGGTTAATCCGTCTTCGATATATAATTAAAAATGTGAAGCCGTGTTTCGACCGATTGGTGCATTGAAATTCAACTGTGACGACTCGATTCTGGCTTCGCGCGGCAGCGAATGAGAGAGAAAACAGGGACGAATTTATGCTGGAGAATAATAAATAATGATGTTTCACGAGTAATATATAGAAACTCAAAAGTTCATCGTTCCCCCGCATGATTTCGTACTTGCTTTCTCACTCATTCGCTGCCGCGCGAAGCCAGAATCGAGTCGTCACAGTTGAATTTCAATGCACCAATCGGTCGAAACACGGCCTCACATTTTTAATGATATATCAAAGACGGATTAACCTTTTTTAATTTTCGAAGGCTTATTTTAAAGCTGAAATTCTAACGAAGATTTCTGTGTTTTTAGAAAAATTTTATCTAAATTTTTCTAGATTTTTAAAAAAGTTGAAGTCAGGAGACAAAAATGAGAAAATTTGATAATTTTTTTTATTTCTTTCTCACTCTACAACTTAAAAAATAATTAACGAAATGACTTCAAAGATGGCTTATTTTACGCAGAATTTAATTAGCTTTCTAACCATATTTAAATTTTTTTTGTACCTCCTTTTATTCCCGAGATATGATTGAAAAAGTGATAGCATGTTTTTTCATAGAGTCGAATTTAATCGTCCTGATACTCGTGGACGGTAGTGTATGTACAACATTAAAAAATTATCACGTTCACCAGTTTTCTAACTTATGAAATATTTCTGTGCAAATTTTTTGACACTGGAAAATATGTATTTTGTGTAATACATTATTTATTTTAAGCATCTTTAGCAGTGTATGTAATGTTACAACTTATAAACTGTATAATGTAATTATAAATTACAAATGAATATATTATTTTCTTATTCCTACGTATTTATATATTTCAGAATCGAGTATTATTTTCGGCAAACACAAACATGGTAATTTCAACGTCATTAACTAGGAACTCGAGATCAGAAAATAGTTTGGATAAGATATATGTGCCCCGTAAAAAAACAAAATTGACAGATCAGGATAAAACTTCTGCTTCAAATTCTTTTCCAAGTGATAAACCTGAAAATCAATTGAATATAGAGGATCAGAAAAAAAATAAATGCACCCATTGCTTTAATTTGTAATTTTTTTCGTCGTGTAGAAAACTCTAAATAAAAAGCAATGTGTAAAATTTGCAAAACAGAAAGAAGCACTCCGACTGGTACAACAACTACTCTAAAAAATCATTTAAAAAGTCATCATACTGACCATAAAAAATTCTTACGATTAACCGAGTTAAAAAAACGTTTAAATGAGTTGAAAATGCTTAAACAAAATACACCAAATTATAAGAATCAAGATATCAAGAAATCTGTCAAATCTACACAAATTATTTATAGTCCGACTTGCAAACGTCCTAATCAAATTACTAAATCATTAGCAGTTTTCATGTGTAAAGGACTTCATCCTTATTCTATCGTAGAGGAGCCAGCATTTAAGAGTCTTATTCATCTTATTCAACATTTTCCAGATCTTTTGATCCCCAATTGTACGAAATACTGAAAAAGAAAATTGTGGAAGATATAAAAATTCTTAAAGAGTGTCTATAATTAGTTTGCATTACAACAGATTTGTGGACTTCTAGATCTCAAGACACATTCATAGGTTATACCATTCAGTATATTGATCAAGATTTTAAGATGGATCATGTCACTTTGGACGTGAGCCCTTTCCGGGAAAGCATGATTCTACAGCAATTTTAAAGAAAATTCATCAAAAATTAGAAGAACTCGATCTAGATTGTGAGATTTATATTGTCTCTGATAATGCCTCTAATATGGTCTGTGCTTTAGGAGTAAATAAAGGAAAGGTAAATATGGATCAAGATCAATATGACGATTTGCAGAAACCCTGGCGTCATATTTTATGCTACAATCATACTTTCCAGTTAGCTATTAGCGACACGAGAAAAGATATGGGAACTCAAACAGTCATTGAAAAAGTATCGAGCATGGTATCTCACTATAATCGAAGCTAAAAAAATGCTAGGGAAAGTCTTGAACACTTTCAACAAGAGCATAAATTGCCACAACATTCTTTGCTTCAAATGGTGAGCACCAGATGAGACAGTGAATTCATTATGCTTGAAATATTTTTCGAACAGAAGACAGCGATAATCAGTGAACAAAGCAAAGCTGGCGTAGATAGTCCTACCGTCTCCGAGTGGAAACTGGTGGAAGGTTATGTAGAGTTTTTGCAACCGATAGCTAATTTTACCTCTGAAATGGGTAGTACAGAGAAGCCAACACTCTCCATGGTTTTGCCTGCATTATTTGAAATACAATCAACCCTAAAAGATTTTATTGGAAAGTCCAAAAAAGGCACTGGGATTTTATTCGCACGTAAATTACTTAAGAATATTCTTCAAAGATTTCCAGACGAAGAGTATAGCAATTCTGAATTATACCAAGTTGCTACATTAATTGATCCGCGATTCAAGGATGCGTTGTGTGAGAAGTCTTCCAAAGTTCCGTCGCAATTGCTTGAAGAGGCGTGTTGGAAAAAGTCAGAAAATAGTGTGTACGACCAAATCAATAACACTTGCTTTCGTGTCCCAAAGTTCAACTTCTGATATTGATACTCTTGTAACTTCTACTACCGCTTTATTTAAAAGTAGACCGAAATGGAACCATCTTCATAAAAAGACTATGTCTAAACTTGTTCCACAAGAGAATAAGACGGATGAAATAAAAAGAGAGGTTAGCATAATTCATATTGCAATAAGTAGAATAAGTTTCAATAAGTTAAAAATTAAAAAAATTAGAAGACAAATATGCGAACCGGGTTCAAATTGACTGAACAGTAATTTTTCACCAAAAAAAATATGAAGAAAAATAGTAAGTAGAAATTTAAAATTTGTAATCAGAATGTGGAATCAGAATATTGAATGTGGAATCGAAATGTGAAATCGGAATGTTAAAAGTGGAATCGGAATGATAGAAGTGGAATCCGAATATTGAATGTGTATAATCAAAATATAAGAAGTGGAATCTGAATGAGGAATCGGAATATTGAAAGTGTAATTGGAATGTGAAATTGGAAATCGGAATAGGAATATTGAATGTAGAATTGGAATGTGCAATCGGAATATTGAAAGTGGAATCTGAATGTGGAATGTAAAATCGGAAAAAGTTGCGTAATCGACCCCCAGAAACGCAGATATCAAAACAGTAACAATTGGAATCCTGGCATGGGGTCTAATAATAATTTTTGACGTTAGAAATTGTTTTTAAAAAAATTTTTTTTGAATCAATTTGTTATAAACAAATGAAGAAAAACTTATTTTTATAAAATTATGTAATATATGGTCAATTCCACGTGAGATTTAAGTCGACCTCTTAAAATCGGCCAAAATTATTTTTGTTATATTCTGTATCGAAAAAAAACAGATACGTATTTTTTATTTACGTTTAATTTTCCAAATTTTCGAGTTATGAATTTTCGAAATTTTGGACTTTTAATTGTAGATCTATATTCAGTAGCTTATAAGTCAGAAAATATTGAGTTTAGGAAAAAGTTGTCAAAGAATGAAAGTTTTAGTTTTCTTTCAACTTTTAAGAAATGTAAACAAAAAATTTTTTTAAATTTTTTATTAAAAAAAATTTTTTTTATTAACAAATTAATTTTTTTTAAATTTTGGGTCGTATTTTTTTTATTTTTTGTACCTTATAGTATAGAAAAGATTTTTAATATATTTGAGAGTTCTTTGTTTTAAATAAAAGGGTCTACGCTGTAAACAGTTTTAAAAAGTTAAATGTAAAAAAAATCCCACTGTGATGCTTGCAAGTGATTTTTGAAAATGTTTTAAAACTCATTTAACACATCATACCCATTTCGGGACTATTTGGAAAATCTTCTCTATATTATAAGATAAAAAAAATAAAAAAAAATCCGGTCCAAAGTTAAAAAAAATTAATTTCTTTATAAAAAAATGTTCTTTTAATAAAAAATGTTTAAAAAAATTTTTTGTTTACATTTCTTAAAAATCGAAAGAAAACTAAAACTTTCATTTTTTGACAACTTTTTCCTAAACTCAATATTTTCGGACTTATAAGCTACTAAATATAGGTCTACAATTAAAAGTCCAAAATTTCAAAAATTCATAGCTCGAAAATTTGGACAATTAAACATAAATAAAAAATACGTATCTGTTTTTTTCGATACAAAATAGAAAAAAAATATTTTTGGACGATTTTAAGAGGTCGACTTAAATCTCACGTGGAATTGCCCATATGTTCTCGTAGTAGTTTTTTTTTAAATTTGTTTATAACAAAAAAAAATTTTTTAACAAAATTTTTATTTCAAAAATTATTTTTATACCTCATGCCAGGATCCCAATAGTTACTTTTTTGATATTTGCGTTTCTGTGCCCATGAGCTGGAACGAGCATATATGCAGGTTATATGTTTAAAACATTTTTATAAAAATAGGTAATTTTTAAAAAATTATGTAATATATGTTCTCGTAGTAGTTTTTCGCGCAGAATCGAATGGTGCTATTAGTTTTTATAAAAATGAATTTTCTTAATTTGTTTATAACAAATTGTTTAACAACATTTTTTTAACAAAATTTTTAACGTCAAAAATCATTATTAGACCCCATGCCAGGATCCCAATAGTTACTTTTTCAATATCTACGTTCCTGTGCCCATGGGAATTAATGGGTTAAAAATATACTATCATTCTCTTATCTCATATCATTCTCGATCTATTGTTTTATTTGTGGCGTCGCGAAAAAACGCCACGTAAATTAGAATACTTATTCATGTTGTAATTTGCGTGTCATACTTTTTTGTAAGGGAATATTTATTTTGGGTGTTTATGATTTTACTGTTTTTACAAGGATTTTCAAGAATTACTTAAGGAAAATATTTTAAAAACTATTTTGTGGCATTGGAACTTTGACTCCAAAAATAAATTTTGCATGAAATTTTGAATGAATAAATAATACAATGTTTTTTGTAAAATGAAGCATGTGAGGAATTGTTAACCACGTTTTTTGGGAAAGTATATGTTGCTTACTTTTAGCGATTTAATTGCACAACTGTATCAATGCAGGTACATTTTATTAAAATTACTCATAGCTATATTAATTTAACAAAAAATCGTTATTTTTGAATTTGAACTTAATTTAGGCAGTGGCCTACAATTCCCCATACATTTTTAAAAGTCATAAAACTGCATTTTTTGGTAAAACTCAAAATTCTTTTAGATAAGTGATGCACATGTTAGGTTATACCTCCTACTGACACATCAATTTAAAAAAGATGGTTTTTTGTGAAAGATATTGAGCTAAGAAAAAATGGGGCCCACAATACCCCAATCTCCCCTAGATTTTAACAAGAACTATTTTGATTCAACATAATTTAAAATTCGATTTTATTGATTATTATTTTTACAAAAGAGATTTTAATGCACAAAAAAAGAAAAAAGCTACGGTCCATTAGGTAGGGGAAAGGGGGTTCTGGGTCAAAATTTCTCAAAAAAATCAAAGTTGGTCATGGGTCTTTCAATTTTTGTGAAACTTGGTATAAAGGTAGTGTTTTATGACAGAAGATTTTAGGAAAACAAGATTTTTAAAAATTTTCAAAATTGTGGATTTTACCGGGCATTAAACATTAAAGCACATTTTTTTAAAACGAATAACTTTTATCCATTTAGTTAGATTTTGTTAATATATAAGGTAATAATAGTTGATTATCTAACAATTTAAAGTGCAATATTAAAGAGAAAAAATCCAAAATTTGCCTAAAAAAAAGTCAAAAAAAATTTTAATATAATTTTTTCAGGCATAATCACCCCTTTGATTTTTTTGTAACTATAATATTTGGATTCTTTATCTTCTCCAGAATTTTTTGCAAAAAAAAAATCCTTAGAGACTTTAAAACTAACCGAAATATCCAATATTTTGTCTCGAGGTGCACAGATATCGATCTCACGTAAACACGCCTGAGATGTGCACCAAATGTTCTTAAGCCTGAATTTTCGAATTCTAATATTTTTCTATTAATTTTTAGTAAAAAAGAAAGGTTTAAAAATAAAGTTTTGAAATTATAAATTTGTTTTTAAACAATTTTGAGTCTCAAAATGTGTATGTAATATATAAGGGGCAAATTTTCTCAAGTGTACCAATGTCAAAATTGCAAGTTGTTAGATCGGGCTAATATTTTCACAGTATTTAGAACTATGAATGAGTACTTAAAACCACCAAGTAATTATGAAATTTTATAAAAAATTGTAGGGGGAGAAGGTTGAAAATTTTGGATAAGTATAAAAAGTGAGTTTTATAAAAAATCGTAGCTTTTATATAATAAAGAAATAAAAATTTTGACTTATATGTTTTAGTAGGTTTTTTTCTGAATTTTTTTTCCAAAATTCAAAATTTAACGATTTTTTTAAAATAAAAAATTTAAAAAAACTTTTTTTTTTAACTAAAGTAAATTTTCTAAAGTACATTTTTTTAATTTTTTCATTTTTGATCTAAGGAGAGATGATTTATTTTTATGTGAATAATTTTTTTACTATTTTAATATCAATATCAATACGTGATACACGCATAAGGTGTTTATTATTTTATTTCAACAATCGTTGCAAATAACTGGAATATATTTTTTAAAGTAGAATTATATAGACAATTGATTTAAAAAAAACTAACACTTTATCTTTACTTTTATAAATATTTATTTGTAAAATGTCAATTTAATCAAAATACTTTATATTGTAAAATACTTCAATTTTTAATAATTAATTAATTAATAATTCAAAAACAAAAAAAACCTAATTTTTTTCGTTTCACATATTGAAAGTACACATCATAAGCTTTCTTTTGGTACAAGAAAAAAAGGGGCTTTTTTTGAAAAAAAATCAAAAAAATTTTTTCTTCATACCTTGGTCGAGAGTACGTACACGGAGAGAAAAGTTATAGTTAATTCTACTTAACACGTTTAGTAAGTTAGTATGTAGTAATAATAACTGAATATTCAGTTACATTTAAGAAACATCATTTAGTTTCGTTTAGTCGATTTTACTAAATAGTGTTGTCGGAGACACTGAATGCTTAGTTAAACTCACAGAACTCTGCGCAGTACACTGTTTTTTCAAAATGGCGCTAATGCGTTTGCAGATAAGTTTCGATATTCACGAAGTGTCTATTTTGAGGTTAGAAATTGAACGAAACGCTTCTATTATTGCCAAACATTTGTTTAACAATAGTAATGCAGTTTTCTATATTTAATTTGAAAAATAATAACTGTAGTGATTACAGAAAAAATCAACATAACCTCTTAAAAATATGCAAATTAACTGCTCGAAATTTTTGCGATAATTATGTTTTTGTTTTCTGTTAAAATATAAAAATTTCACGTTGACTTTCTACTACTATTGAAATTATTGCAAAATTAAATGTAGAAAACAATATTTTAATATTTTTACATTTTACTAAACAGTTTAGTCCATTTGACTTTCTGTGCAGTTGAATTAACTTTTTTCAGAGTAGTCACAATGACTAAAGGCCTGTTTAGTAAATCCTACTACCAGTTTAGTCAGTCCAAAATCGACTATTCTGTTTAGTACATTTAACTGCGCAAGTAGTTAATCTAACTACGCCCTTCTCTCCGTATACTTCCCTCTGCGATTTCGCAGCAAAAAGTCAAACATTTGTGCTTTGGTTGATTTCCATACCCAACCTCTATTACAGCGGGAGTAAAAGAATTCTCTGTCGGTAAATAAGAAAATTTCGAGTCAATGAAAATTTAACGAATAATTGTTATCGCAATATAAAATGAGAAAAAAAATTACCAAGAAAACTTTTTATACTTTATAAATTCATTATCCACAAGCTCTGAATATTGAAATGAACTAAATCTTTTGCTGATATAATTATTTTCAAAACGTATTTTAATAAACATTAAAAACAAAAATAAAATAATTAAAAATTTTTTAATTTCTTTTTAATACGTGCCAAAATGTTATAATAAAATTTTAATAATTTGAAGAAATAATGAAATTGTGTTCATTAGAACGTTTAGAATTTTAGAAACATAAAATTAATTTTGTACCATCAGAAAAATTCTTTTAAAAATATAATATTAATTTATCTTTCACATTTTTTTTCGTGCCTGCCCCCGACCAAAAGCACTCGTTTCGCTCGTGCATCAAATGTCGGGGCAGGCGAATATTGTTTGCAAGAGAGAGACAGAGAAAAAACCAGAACTTCACGAGTGTCCGCTAGAGGCGTTAAAGCGAGGAGCAAAGGTAAATAAAGATGGCCGGCGGTTTCGCTTGATCTGTTACAGAATAAAGACGTGTTTAATACACGTTAAACTTTTGATACTATTTTCTGATACAAATTAAAATTAATATTTGAATTAATAAACACTTAATTATTCGTTTCAATTAACAAAACAATAATTAATATATATTATCTGCTTATAATTTGAGGTTTGGTTTGGTTTGCATTTTGCTGTAAATGCTTAATTGTGATTTATGCATGCCGGCAGACATGCCGGTTTTTAAAGCTTGTGATGATTACACCTTTCAACTTTAAAAGGATTACAAAATGCTGGCTGCTTATTAAGGAATGCAATAACCGGATTGGACTTTGAGGATTTATTAAATTTGGCATGCTTGAAACAATACTACATGACTATTCAGCTTGAGTTATGATGTATCCTATACCTTAAGTATAAATCAAGTTTATTTTAAATCGATCTTTTCTCCAAATAACCTATCCTTTGAATATATTATAATTGAATGCAATTTGATTTAAATAATGTATGATATGGGATATACATATAACATTTTTCTTCTCTAATACCGAAGTATCTTCCTGCTTGTATAGCTCGCTTAACTAATATTTTATATATTTTGCTTCTCTGTAAACGGTAAGTTGAATTTGTTTTGATACTTTTGTTTTGAGTTACTGATATCTTATTATTGTCGAATATATGCATACCTAATCGACAATGCTGTATTTTTCGCTTATACAGTAAATCTAAGGACTCCGGCCTTTTTGATATTTGTGTTAATTAATTATATAATTTTTATTATTTCTCTCGGCTACACTTATTTGTTTCAATTAAAGAACTAGAAACAATTTTATTTTTGAATTGGCTTAATTGAGAGATAACTTAGCTTTAGATTGACCTTCGATGGTTGATTTGGTTAAGTTTGCATTTGCTGTGTTGAATATTTAAATAATTAAATGTTTGAATAGTTGAATTGAACATCTTGGATGTTTTGAGAAATGTATCTCGTGATTTGATTTTGGAGCTGTATACGTTATGATATTATATTTGCACGAAATTTCGATATACTTTATTAAAACATACTATAGTCCTATTGATTCGTTGGTGTGTTTACATTTGCTTAGTGTGCGAATTTTTGTATTTAAACTGAATTGATATAATATAATGAAGCGCTTCTCGATCAGATTCTTGATCGATTTACAATTTGATAATAAATATGATTTTCTGATTCAGTTAATTTTATATTAGTTAAAATTGAGAAATTTTTAGAAATGAGATGTACATTGATTTGATTTTGGAGTAGTGTATGTTTCTATATTTGCACGAAATTTTGTTATTTTCCAACTTATACTATTGCTTTATTAAATTGAGACGGTAGTTGTGATTCCTTAGTGTGTGAACTTTTGTATCCAAATTAAACTAGTATATTGAAATATTTCCATTATTAGATTTTTGATCAACACACAATTAATTCTGAAATACGAATTCTGGAATATGTTTTGTTTTTATATATGTTCATAGAATGCAATGTCTCAGGATAATGATGATATCATCACTACTAATGAATCTCTAAGCACGAATAATAATTATGATGAATTTCAACAATAGAAAATAACTCGTTTTTTGGGAGAATTATCAACGAACCATACCAATCCGAATACAGATAAGTACACTCAATCGGACTCAGCATCGTTATCTATATTGACTTCTGATATCCCACTTATCATGGGGCTGGACTCGAATAAAATCGACTGTGTGACAGGAGAAATGGAGATGATCAGATTGGATTATGAACCACCTATCTTGAACACGGCTGTGCATGATGAGGAATTCCTTAATTGGAACAACCCTGGTATTCGAATGGAAACACAATATAGACCAAATGATCAGCCTCCATACATTGTTCTCATGGAGAGTCGCATATTGGAGAATAATGTAGGCAAATTGAACCCAATAGCTATTGCGGATAAAATTGATGGAGAAATCCAAGGCGAACGCCTCATACAAAGGAGTGGTCAAAATCAAATGAAAATAATTTGCGAAAATATAAAAGATGCTAATCAACTAATCCAATCAAAGGCACTTATGGCTGCGAGATTTAGGATGTATATACCGAACTCGAGACTCACGAAACGCGGTGTTATTAAAGATATTGATCCTACAATTCCAATTTCAGGTTTAGTTAATAGAATATCTCCTGAAAATCTAACAAACATCATTAATATAAAGCGAAGAGTCAATTATGAAAAATTGATTCTGGACACTGTGGAAATTACTTTCTCGGGACAGGAGTTACCCAGAAGCATTCTAATTAATTCTTTCGATTCGGAAGTTTACCCTATAACTCCTAAACCCATAAGATGTTTCTTCTGCCAAAGATACCGACATACAATGTCACAATGTCGGTCCTCCTTTCCAACATGCGAGATGTGTTCCGATTGTCACGAAAAAAAAGACTGCAAGAATAAACTACAAACAAAATGCAGAAAACTGTTTGGGAAGACATCCGGCTTCATCTTCTTCCTGTCCAGTTTACATCAAAGAGATGGAAATACGAGAGATCAGAGTAAAGTACGACTGTGGTTACAGAGAGGCTGAACTTAGGCAAAGTGAGAGACGCAATGAGAGACAAAGAGGACCGCCTAATGTAAATACTCGCCAAACTGCAGGCCCATCTACATCTACATCTCCATCCTACAGAGATTATAATAAATTGGACAAAGGAACTAGAAAATCTACAAATCTTAGAGAGGAACCAGATAAGGATGGTATTCATCAGGATAACAATGATTTCCCATACAAATTGCAGGAACCACCAAAAGAAACAGATGAAACTGCTCTTATTGACAACGCTTCGGAACTTTCTGAATATTCGGACCCTGAACTCAATGAAATGAGTGAATCCAGCAATAGAACCATTATACAAAAAAATAATCCCAATGTAGATATGGAATTATATTTCAAACAAACTGCTGCGGCAGTTAATAGCATCACGAACAATGAAGTCTCTGAAGCTGACAACTCAACTCAAGCTAGAGTCGGAATGGAAATAGATGATCCTGACTCGGTCAATAGTGATAGGAATTTCTCGCAAATGGAAAGATTTGATTATTTGAACAAGAATAAAATTAAACACCTTGATTATGAACAATTACAATCCCTCATGCAGGACTCCGGGAAAGTTGTAACCAGTTCCCCTAAAAATCCAATTAAAGTAGTTAAACGTTTAAGACAGAGTTCCCTTTAATAAATATAATTTAGCAAGATACAGGTCAAAGTTGGCTCGAATTAATTAAGCAGGCCGATCTGTAAATTAACTACAGGATGAAGGAATTAATAAATTTCAAATTTATCCTTTGTTATAAAATTAAAATTATGTAATTAAATCTATACTTCTCTCGAATCATTGATAGAAATAATACTCAATATTCATTAAATAAGGGAAAGAAGAGGAATTTTGAATTTTGAATTTTATTTTGCTTTTGTTTTTTTTGTTTGTTTTTTATATTTTTATACTTCATTTGATCATTACTTTAATAAAGAATCTAAGTCAAATTTTGCCCGAAATTAATTAAGCAGGCCGACTTTAATTAGAATGTTAATAGTGAATATTGAATAAAAGGCTCAAATTAAATATTTGAAAGATGAGCCTTAATGTATATATTTATAGGTTAATCTAGCAATAAGGTGGGAGTTTGTTTTACTTTACTCTTACTATGCAAAAAGATAATCTCAAAATTATTAATTGGAATGCAAGAAGCATCCTTTCGAAAAAAACAGAATTAGAGTTGATCATTCATCAATTTCAACCTGATATAATATGTCTCACTGAGACATGGCTGGAACCTACACAAAGATTTAATCTACATAATTTTCATATCCATAGGAAGGACAGAACTCAGGGAAGAGGAGGTGGTGTTGCCATCCTGGCAAATTCAAACTTGAGAACATCTCCGTTGGAACTTAAGCTAACAATGGATGAGTCTAACGACATGTACCCATCAGACTATTTTGGACTAATCATACACACGTCGATCGGACCAATAGAGATTATAGTCATTTACGCTCCACATAATTCAGATCCAGAAGTGGAAACATGGGTGAAATTACTTAGTCCAACTAGTCCAAATGGACACAGAATCGTTTGTGGAGACTTCAATGCACACTCTCCCTTCTGGGGATCTTATTCCACAAACAACAGAGGAAATAAGCTTACGTTAGCTATGGAAGAATGTAATTTTATACCACTGAATGACTATATGGAAACCTATATTCCACGTCTGGGAGAAGTGGGAAGTAATTTGGATCTGATTCTATGCTCTCCATCTCTTGTACCTGTCTCCATGTTTAATATGGGACAAGATTCATATCAGTCTGATCACATTCCTGTAATAGTCAAAATCTTCACCAAGCCAGCTATGAATGCATCAAAATCTCATAGATTGAACACAAGCAATGTTGATTGGACAACCTTTCGAGAAAAGATTGATATAGAGATTAACTCTATAGAATCGGATATAATAGATCAATCCCCAGTTAAACTATATCAAGATACAATAAATATGGTGCAAAAATCTCTGATGGACTGTGGTGCTCATCATCCAGGACAAATCAAAGGAAAAAGGAAAACACAACCGTTATGGTGGAACCAAGACTGCATCCGACTGATAGAACTGAGAAGGAAAGCATTACAAATGTATCTCAAAAACCAAACTAGAGAAGAATTAAGGAAATTTAAATGTATAAGTAATAAAGTTAAAAGGGAACTTAAACAAATTAAAACTAAATCATATCGCGAATTTTGCAGTAAGCTAGACTTTTCCGAGAATATGACTAAAATTTGGAAGACGATTAAATCGATGTCATCAAGAGCCCAACCACCAGGGACTGGACTGTTTACTGATTGCAACTCACCAGAACATATTGCTCTTCAGAAGAATCTGGTAAGAGAGGATATCTTACCAGCGACTTTTGAACCACTAATTGATATAGATGATCAACATCCTTTGAACGCGCCTTTCTCTTACAAGGAATTCCAAAATGCTTTGAATTCTTCCAATGTTAAATCCGCTCCTGGACTTGATTCTATAACATATGGAACTATTAAACAGTTCCCTGCGACTCTCAAAAATAAGTTACTGGAAATTTATAATAATATGTTTCAATCTGGCAGATACCCTGAGGAATGGAGAGACACACTCGTTAAATTTCTTCCAAAGGGAAACGGAGGTTACAGACCTATCTCTTTGACTTCGTGCTTATCAAAGCTGTTTGAGAGAATGGTGCAGAGGCGACTTGAATATCTTTCTGAAGTGGACCATTGGCTTCCATCCTTTCAGTATGGATTCCGAAGGGGTAGGTCCTCTTCTGATGCGGTTGCTTCCTTTGTTGCTGAAATATACTGTGCCATGAGTCAAAAGGGCCATTTGGCGGCAGTGGCTCTCGATATAAAAGGGGCATTCAATGCGATAAAACCAGCCAAGATTTTGGAACATTTGGTTCACCTTAATACCCCTGGACACTTGGTCAATTTCGTCAGGTTTCTTATTCTCAAAAGATATCTACATTTTAACCTCAATAAGAATGAAGCTAGGACCTGTGGTATAGGTGTTCCACAGGGCGGTGTTCTCTCACCTCTCTTGTTTAGTCTTGCCCTAAGAGATATCAGAAGCTGCTTGCCTGATAAGGTATTTATAATCATGTATGCAGATGACATATTGCTATATGTTAGGGGGAATGATTTGCAGGAATCTAAGGATCTATTACAAAAATCGCTTCGAAAGATAGAGGTATGGCTTTTGGAGTATGGGTTAGAAATTTCAATACCTAAAACCCAATTTGCTATTTTTACTAAGCAAACCAAGATCAACAGAGAAGTTCATTGGTTGGACTTTAAGGAACAAAGATTGATCTCTGTTCAGGAGTTCAAATATCTTGGGATTCTGTTGGATCCAAAACTGCTGTGGCATGCCCACATTAAGGCAGTTGTGGTCAAATGTAGCAGAGCTCTGAATGTGGTAAAGTTTCTGGCTGGTACTACTTGGGGTGTTCCTTCGTCAGTTCTTCTTACAGCGTGTAAGAATTTATTTGATACGGGGTTAAATTGGGGTCTTCCTTTTATTTTAAAAGCTAGTAACACACATCTGATCAAGTTGGATAGAACTATGTATGCTGCAATTCGAGTTGCTCTGGGTTTCATGAGAACAACTCCTATTATGATATTATTATCCGAATCGGGCTTAACCCATCCTGATCTCAGGAGAGCTCAATTGGCTCATTCGTACATGATCCGTATTGCTCAGTGGGCTGAAAATCCAACAAATGCAAGTTTAAAACAAGCGAGGGATGTCATTGAGCATGCTAAAGACTCAAATATGGACAAAATGGGGCTTATGTTTGTATACAATAATTGTCTGGGTCTCTCGGAAATGATTCACTCATCCAACCTACCCTCATACTATGATCTTACTTGGAACCAAATTAATTTTGATCCTACTCTCGACACCCACATTGGTCATGAACTTCGACATTCCTCGGACCCAGAGGTACGTTTTCGAGAGTTTATTGATGAGAAGTATCCTACGAACACTCTTATCTATACTGATGCATCAATTAATCCTACGGTGGACAAATGCTCTATATCCTTTTATATACCTTACTGGGAAGTTAAATATGGATCTAGGATATCGGGACTACATTCCATCCATTCACTCGAATTAATGGCCATTAAATCAGCCATAGAATATTCTATTAGAAGGAAAATTGAAAATGTATTGATAATTTCGGACTCATTAGGAGCTATTCAGGATTTGGGAAGGGGTGTTTTCGGAAATTTCAAAATAACACCTTTGATTCAAGACATTTACATCCTTTTCGACAAATATATTGCATTAAATCTGGGAAGAATTGGGTTTTTATGGATCCCGGCTCATATCGGTATTCGGGGAAATGAAATCGCGGACGAACTTGCGAAAACGTCTTTGCAGCTCCAAATATCGAAAAGCGTTTATACAGAACCGGGAGATTTACAAAAAATCATTAAAAAAGATCATCAAGATTGGAGTACTCTGTGCTGGCCCTATGGCAGCACGGCTAACTCCACAAATCTTTACTATCAAATGGTTAATGTTAAAACCAAAAGACCCTGGTTTGAGGGGATCAATATTAATCGAAGGTCAATCAACAGGGTTAACCGTCTCAGATCGGGACATATTCTCTGTACAGAACATCTTGCAAGGTTTTCGTGGAATAGAATCCTTTCTTGTCTATGTGGCAGGGCTGAAAGGAGTCTTGAACACCTGCTCTTAAGCTGTCCGCTTCTGTCCTCCGGTAGATCTAGATTCTTAAGATTTCTTTATAACAAATATCCACAAGCTGGAAGTCCTTTGAATGCTTTGAACCAGCTTGTTTTTGATACGCAGATTTCCAACCTTATTGAAATTGATAAATTTTTCAAGCAGGTAGATATTGTCATATAATTTTAATAGGTTCTATATGCAGACGTATTTGAGTACTTATTTAAAATTTGCATATTTGATTTAAGTTGATTTAAAGTTATTTATTTTATTGCTGATTAAATTGGTACTGTACGTTACTTATTGTTTTCTGTAAATAAGAGATCATTTATTGCTTTCAATTAGAACTATTCCCTAATATTTCCATTATCCCAAACATATGCATCATATCAATATATTAGCTGAGGTATTTTTGCTTCCGCTCACATTCAAACAACTGCATGCGCACACCGCGCACGCCTATCATTCATAACCACGAACGCCAATTCACAGCGTAATGCAAGAATAAAGGTGCTATCAAATAATGCAAATAAACTGGACAAACTCATCTTTACTTTACTAGTTAACAACATGATCTATATCTAATCTCCGAGACTGTGAACTACACATAAGTGTTCGAAATACAAATTGAAATGGCTATTTGACCTGTAGGGGCACAAGGCCAACAACCAAAACCAACCAACCAACCAAGATGGCCGGCTGTCAAATGAAACACGATTGCAATTTTCTTAAAAAATAAATTAGCGAGCGTACTTTCGATCGTATATAAAGAAAAATAGTATACATTACACGGGCAGAAATTCGAAAGCCCTAAACTACGCGATGATGCCGTCAGCTTCGCCTCGGGCATCATTTCGCGCAGTGCAGGAATTTCGAACTTTCAGCCCTTATAATGTAATATACTATTAATTTTTAAAATCTACAATTTTTATAAAATTTCATAATTACTTGGTGGTTTTAAGTACTCATTCATAGTTCTGAATACTGTGAAAATATTAGCCCGATCTAACAACTTGCAATATTGACATTGGTACACTTGAGAAAATTTGCCCCTTATATATTACATACACATTTTGAGATTCAAAATTGTTTAAAAACAAATTTATAATTTCAAAACTTCATTTTTAAACCTTTCTTTTTTACTAAAAATTAACAGAAAAATATTAGAATTCGAAAATTCACGCTTAAGAACGTTTGGTGCACATCTCAGGCGTCGCGTGTTTACGTGAGATCGATATCTGAGCACCTCGAGACAAAAAATTCGATATTTCGGTTAGTTTAAAAGTCTCCATGGATTTTTTTTGCAAAAAATTCTGGAGAAGATAAAGAATCCAAATATTATAGTTACAAAAAATCAAAGGGGTGCTTACCCCCGAAAAAATTGAATCAAAATTTTTTTAGGCAAATTTTGGATTTTTCTTTCTTTAATATTGCACTTTAAATTGTTAGATAATCAACTATAATTACCTAAAATTTTAAAAAATCTAACTAAATGGATAAAAGTTATTCGTTTTAAAAAAATGTGCTTTAATGTTTAATGCCTGGTAAAATCCACAATTTTGAAAATTTTTAAAAATCTTTTTTTCCTAAAATCTTTTGTCATAAACACTACCTTTATACCAAGTTTTACAAAAATTGAAAGAACTATGACCAACTTTGATTTTTTTGAGAAAATTTGACCCAAATAGCTTAAATAAAGAAAATAATTCCAAGAAATAAATAGGTATCAAATTACACGTGGGAAAAATTCTTTAGATAAATTCAAAAATGGAAGCAATAAATCAAAGACATATAAACAAAAGGAGATGGTAAAAATTCCTTAGATAAGAATCTAATAAACAAGATATCAAATTACACAAACAAAAATTCTAGGAAGTATGACGTCATATCCACCTAAGAATCATGGTCTGAATATTACCCCCCCTTGTGATGTCATTTCCGGCTTATCATAATCTGAATCGCACCTTTAAAATGGTTTGAGTCTGGGCTAAAAGTGTCGGTAACATGTCGGTGCAGGAATCTCTAGTTAGAAGTGGCACTGCCTATCTACTTCAGAAAGATATTTAAATTGAAAAAATAAAAATAATTTTAAAAACTTTAAAACTCATTTTTAAAAAATTACAGCAAGCTTGTAACAAGCTTACAACACACTTACAGCAACATTTCCTAATAAGCATATATAAATCTTTTATTACAAGCTTTCAGAAACCTTGCGCAGTAAGCTTGTAGCAATCTTTCATGGAAAGATTGCAAGAATCTTTCACAGCAAGATTACAACAATCTTACACGGAAAGCTTTCTATACAGCAGACATTTTGCTATCTTAGACAAGCTTATAGCAATCTTGCGCTGTAAGCTTAGCAAGATTGCATGGAAACCTTGCCGTAAGCTTTCGTGTTATCTGGCCATCAGCAAAAACATAACACTTTCATAATCTTGCGAAAAAGTTAAATTTAAAACAAGTACGGTGTTTCACCACCTTCTATTAATAAAGCTTTATTAATTTGTCGAATCAGAATTAAAAATGACAAGGTCAGTTGATTGTAATACTTTATCGATACACATGTTTTATCGTTACTTCATACATTAAAGGTAGAAATAGAAGTATGTATTAAATATTATTACCAGAGAAATAACAGTTTCTAGAAAACATTGTACTCTGTTCAACTGACGTATATCAAACTGTAAATTGTAAGTTTCATTTATCATGTTCGTAATGTTATTATATTCTATACATCAACCCAGTGGTCAAAAAAACATTTACTTTTTATAAACGTCTGCCAAATTAACGTTTTAAAAGCCTTTCTTGTTCTTAGAACGTTTATAGAACATGAAACGTTTCGAAAATGTTAATTTAACAGACATGGAACGTTGTAGGAACGTTCGTCGAACGTAAATGTTGTTTAGACCACTACACGGAAAAAATAAGTTCAGCAGATTTTACGAAACTAATTTCGCACTAGCGGATATTTAAGATTCCTTGACGAAGTTTTTCAAAAACCCAGAAACTTTCACTACTTTAAGCAGAACAATTTTCGAGAAACTGCAACCAGTGTTGTAATTTATAAAACAAGCTTGAATGTAGAAATGTTTCGTATTTTCTGGTGAACATTTTATCAGAAAATGGTAAAAATGTTTCGTGCAATTTAAAAACGCGTGGTTTGAGTTTTCACTTCGCTGTCTATCGTGAATTCTCGAACACAGAGTTTCGTAAAATTCTATACGGGGTGTACAAAAAGTCGCGTTATAAATAGATATGTTGAAGCTTGTCTCGTCGCGTCGGTATTAACTTGTCTGCTGTATATAGATATATGTGGAAGGAAAAAGAGAACTGCTTTACCTGCCGGTAACATTATTTGGATAATTGTTTTCTTTTACGTATTTCACATTTCATTGTTCCAAATTCGTAACATTTTTTATGTGATTTTGTAATCAAAACTTTTAATTATTATTAATTTCTTTTAATTTACATTCCAATAAATTTTATAGTTTATCATAATATTTACCGATGACAATAAATGTACATATATATTAATTTCTCAAAATTTTAATTAATTCTAATTTTTATTAGTTTTAACTGTTATTACTTCAAATTTTAAACAATTTAATATTAAAATTTTTTGAGTTTGAATTTAATTTTGAAAATTTTTTTGCAATTTATTTATAATTTAAAATTAAGAATAAAATTATTTTTTAAAAATTGAAAAATTTTATAGAGATTTTATAACCAATTATAATTAAAAAATGTTATTTTAAAAACTATAAAATATTTTGTATAACTTTTAAAAAAATGATTTTTTTAAAAATTAATATTCAGTATATTGACATTTCTCACAAGCGCAGTTTTAATCTCCTCAGTTAGTATATAAAGAAACTCAATTCTTTCATCTACAAGTGCGAGTTATATTGTATGTGCGTTGCGTCAGAATTCGTTTATATGTATGCGTATTTCCGTTAAGTTAGTGTCAGAATAAAATAAGCCAATCCAAGCGAACCATTGCGTTGTAGAGGGCAGTCACATGTGTCGAACCAATCATCTATCTCCTATAGAAGACGAGAAAAAATGGTCTTGAGAGCTCATTGGTACATTAAGAAATTCTTTTTTCTGCTTTATTCGTTTTTTTCTCCGTGAATATTTTTTTCCGTGGCGCATGCGCTTCTGGCTAAACATTTTACAAAACTCTTGAATTAGAACGTCCAACCGATCATTTGTGAATTCCATAGAATTTTTTTTGAGTTTTCGAGAAACGCAGTCATCATATATTACTATTGATTCTGTTTTATCTTATACTAAACTCCTGTCCGTATCCGCTATTCCAAAATTAGTTTCGTAAAATGTACTAAATTAATTTTTTCCGTGCAGTCAAATTACTTGATGAGAAATATAAAACACTTAAGGATAAACAGGAAAATTATGAAAATTCATTAACAAGTATTTGTAATTCTCTTATAGAACCACATATTTTTGATATACAAGAAGATCAGAAGAATATTCTTCAACAAGTAATAACAAACGCGGAAACTCAGAAAACCATCTTCAATGAACAAATTGTGAGTATATATAGTGCTTTGAATAAAATTGAGAACAGAAATGAAATTTGTTCAAAACTAATGGATTTGAACAACATTAAAGAAGAATTGAAGTTATTTCAAGATGATTATGTTGCATAAAAGCAAATGGAGAATGAGTGTGCAGAAATTATCAACTTAGTGAAGGAAGAATGTACTAAAAATGATAAGGTTCATCGAGAAGAGGAAAAATTATTAACGATAGGTATAAATCATATAAAAGAAAAAATTTCAAACGAAAATGAAAAACTCCGAAAGCAAATTGATCAGCAATTAAAAGACAAAGAGGAAAATGAAAAAAAAATGTCTGAAGAAGTTTTAAAATTAAAAAGTGGTTTAGCGTATATTCAGGACGGATTGATAAACAAATTACAAAAATTAATTGACTCGAATCGCAATGAACTTATAACTCAAAAAGAAACATTTCAAAAACGATTTATGAAAGTGGATGAAACTTTTTCAACAACGAACACACATCTGCAAAATGAAATTTCTGCGCAACAAATCGACTTCAATGAATTCAAACAAAAATTAAAAATACTTTCTCAAGAGAATTCTAATTTGAAGGATGAAATGAAAAATTAATATGAAAAAATTAACAACTTAATTACAAATGAGAATCAATTTATAATCAATTTAGTGGACAATAAAAATTCCAAAATTGTTCAAGATCAACAAGAAAGTGAAAAATTATTAAGAATAAGTATGGGGCAAAATTCCTCAATTGTCCTAACTTAAAATCGAAAGTCTTCAAATCGGGCTGATTTTTGCACAAACTTTAATACTATGGGAGAGAACTTTACCCATAAAATGTTAAGATATTTTATTAAAAATTGTAAGGGGGAGAGGGGGTTAAAGTTTTTGGTAACGTGTGGACAGTGGATTCTTTTAGCTAATATAGCTAAAATACAGTGGACAAAATTTTGACCTATATGTTTTCGAAAGGTTTTTTCCTCCTCTTTCGAATGGTGTAAAAATTTTTTTTTTTAATTAACAATTTAACTAATTTTTTTCAAAATTAAAAATATTTTTCACTTTTTTTTAAAAAACGGCATTTTTTTTTTCTCTTTTTTTTGCTTTAAAATAAAGCTTAATATGTGTACTTTCCATACCGTCAACCGGGGCTATTTTGTGCACCAAATAGCTTTTTTTGATTCAAAGATTTATTTAAATTCAGAATTAAGAGAATAAAGAAAATCAACTTTTGATATATGTTGTGGACATCCTTCTGAAGGTTTCCTATAAATTTTGCAAAGAAAAAAATTTTTTTGTCTTAGTTATAGTCATTGAAAGTCGTGAACACAATAACTCCCGGGATGGGGCTATTTTGTGCATCGAACTTTGTTTTTCTATAATGTTGCGTAAACAATTTTTTTAATCGTTTCTGCTTCATGAAATCTTTTGTGTATATATTTGAGAGTAAATTAAAAAAAGAATGACCTAGTAAAATTTTTTTTGTAGATATATTATACAAAAAATGTAAAATAAAGCACTAAAATTTTGCTAAAATCTGGATTTACTAAAAATTAACAATCTTTCTTTAAATTGTATATTACGCAGATAGTAAATAAAATTTTTTTCTTTTTTAATATATATTTTATAATAATATACTAATATAATTATAAAATGATCGTTTAAACACTTATAAATAACTTTAAAACATCATTTCAATAGGAGCTTTTTTAATGGTTTTGAATGATATTTTTAAAAAACTTGAAATAAATATTTTTAAGGTTAAATAGATAACATATTAATATCTAATATGACTTTCAAGTTATTTTAAGAGAAACGAGAAAATAGTTTTAAAACTAATTTTAAAAACTTATAAATATTAATTAAAGTTCATTTTTTGAGGTTACGTTGTGCACCGGTAGAGCTTTGATTCGTTTTAATGATTTTAATTAACGTATTTACAGTTTTTTGACAGAAAAGTAAGACAAAAATGTATTAAAATGATAAACAGAATCTTCTTTACTTACTAAATAAATATTTATGAAAAATATTTGATTTTTTTAAGTGCACAAAATAGCCCCATGGAATCCTGGTTTTTCAGTTTTTTCCACTTTTCTCTTAAAATAATGAATAAAAAGTTAGCGCATTACGTAAGTATCATCACAACACAATTGAAAACAAATATCTAACACAGTTTATGAGACACATTAAAACTCTAGAAGATCTGGTATAATTTTTCCGAACTTTCAAAATTTTTTAAACAAATTTTCCGTTTTTAGGAATTTTTTTCTCTTAATTGCCAAAGAATTAAATAATAACATTTAGTGCTCTCTATTGTCATGTAATCCAACTTTCATTTAACAAAATAGCAGATTAAAATAATTCATTTTAATAATTTTTTTCATTAAAAAACTCGCGTGCACAAAATAGCCCCCGGATGCACAAAATAGCCCCAGTTGACGGTAACTGATTCTGAAAAAATGACGTTTTTTTTGTTTTCGAATTATTAATTAATTAATTAATAAAAATCAGTAAAAATTTACTAAAAAATGAAATATTTTTTAAGCAAGTAATCTTTTTTGAATTATGAGATTATCATCGTAAAGCTTACCTAATTCCGCATCCAACAAGTATAATTACACCTATTTTTACAAATAATTGTTAAATAAATAAATAATTGAAAATTTATTTATTAATTTTTTGAAAAAAGGACATTTTTTTCTTCTTTCTTGCTTTAAAATAAAGCTCAATATGTGTACTTTCAATACTCGATTAGGAAAAAGTGCCGTTTTCTTTTGTGTTTCGAATAATTAATTAATTAATTAATTAACTAATTAATAATAGTAAGAAATTACTAAAAAATTAAATATTTTTCAAGCAAATAAACTTTTCTTAATTATGAGCTTATCATCGTAAAGCTTACAAAATTCCGCATCCAGCAAGCATAAACTAAACTGTTTTTTATAAATAATTGCTAAATAAATAAATAATTGATTATTTATTTATTCATTTCTGGAAAAATGACATTTTTTATTTTTATTCTTATTTCAAGCAAAGCTTAATATGTGTACTTTTAATACCCGATTAGGAAAAAATGACATTTTTCTTTTCGTATTATTTATTAATTAATTAATAAAAATTATTTTAAAAAATTATTATTTTTCAAAGAAATAAACTTTTCTTAATTTTGCGCTTGCAAACGTAAAGCTTACCAACTTCCACACCCAACAAGTTTATTTTTAACTATTTTTTATAAACAATTTCAAAAAATTAATAAATAAATTTTCAATTATTTATTTATTTAACAATTATTTGTAAAAATAGGTGTAATTATACTTGTTGGATGCGGAATTAGGTAAGCTTTACGATGATAATCTCATAATTCAGAAAAGTTTATTGCTTAAAAAATATTTCATTTTTTAGTAATTTTTTACTGATTTTTATTAATTAATTAATTAATAATTCGAAAACAAAAAAAACGTCATTTTTTCAGAATCAGTTATGGAAAGTACACATATTAAGCTTTATTTTAAAGCAAAAAAAAGAGAAAAAAAATGCCGTTTTTTAAAAAAAAGTGAAAAATATTTTTAATTTTGAAAAAAATTAGTTAAATTGTTAATTAAAAAAAAAAATTTTTACACCATTCGAAAGAGGGGTAGCTCCATGCCTAAAAAATCAAAGTTGTCCCCTACTTCTTCGATTTTGTTGAAACTTCGAAATTTTGAAGTGGAATACATGCCAGTAAAAAACCCTAAATCGATTTCGAAAAATTTTGAAAAATTTTGGATTTACGAGGTTTTTAAAATTTTTTTTGAAATTTTGAAAATGGTATATCTCAAAGGAAAATGAATAAAATTTAATGAAATTTTCAGGGAATGCTTATTGTTTACAGACAATTGAAGAAAATATTTTATAAAAAATTTTTATTTTTTTTTAAACAAATTATTTAAAAAATAATTTTTAAATAAACAATTTTTTGAAAAGTGACATTTTTTTTTGCTTTTAATAACAATGATTCGATTCCCACTTTTTTCACGAGTATTTTCCAACAAAAAAAATCGATGGAGGGTCTGAAACTTTAGGAGATATTGAATTTTTTGTCCTGGCGCGCAACCGTAAGAAGCGCATTTTCAGGCTATACTGTACATACAAACTAATGTTCAAAATCACCTATAAGTCGTAAATTTTAACCGAATTAAATTTTTCTTTTTGGAGAATGTCAGGCAATAAATTTGTAAGAATACTGTGCATTTTTTAAATTTATGTTTGTTTAAACAAATTATTATTATTGTTGTTAATTACTAACTTTTTACATATTGTACCTAGAGAGGTGTATTTTTTCCAATTTTGTAATTTACCGGACCTTACATAAATACAGATGCAGATTTAAAACATAATTATTAATATTTAAGCAAGATTTAAACAAATTATTATTGTTTATTTCTAATTATTTACGGAATAGTATACTAGAAAGATGCAGTTTTTTCTAATCATGCAAATTTACCAAACTTTTTCAAATTCCGATTTACATTGAAAATAAAATTATAATTTAAACAAAAATAAGAATAAAAAAAAAAAAAAAAAAAAAATTAAAATAAAAATATTAAAATTATTAATAATAATAAATAATTATTAATTATTAATATTATTAAATATTAAAATTTCAAAAATTGTTTAAATAACAATTGTACTTTTAATTTTAATCTGGGTATGTCCATGTCAAATAAATTAAAGTTGTCCCCTAGTTCTTTGATTTCTATGAAATCAGAAGTTTATTATTATAGCTCTGGAATAAAAGCTTAACAAACATAGTTTTTTAAAACAATTATTGTTATAATCATTTTTCGCAACAAAAATTTAATAAATTTTATGAAATATTTTTGACGAAGTAAATAATGATATTGCATACCTACTAACGATAGGATAAGTGTGTTAGTTGTGTTGCGGTTTATTGTTATAAAAATTTTTATTATCAAAAAATTAATAAATTTTCTTAAATTTATATGACAAATTAAATAATAATATCATTATTTACTTCAGTTAAAACTCATCTGTTTAAAATAATTGTTTATAAGAATTGACTTGGTTAAAAAATTGTTTAAATAATTGTTAATAACAATTAAATTAAATATTAATTCTGTTATTTTGCTTTCCAAAAGTTGATTTTACTTAATTTTGTAAACTCAATAAAGTGTTTTTATTCTCAATGTCTCCGAAAGTATTTAAATTTCAAAAGCTTTCAATATAGGCAATTTGTTATTTATTTAATATTTATAATCGTGATTAACAAATAATTATAAAATCGTTTTCACACTTTTCATTATCATGTGTTCTGTGACAATTTTTCGAAGTTTCATAGAAATCAAAGAACTAGGGGACAACTTTAATTTATTTGACATGGACATACCCAGTTTAAAATTAAAAGTACAATTATTATTTAAACAATTTTTAAACAAATTATTATTATTCTTATTTTTGTTTAAATTATAATTTTATTTTCAATGTAAATCGGAATTTGAAAAAGTTTAGTAAATTTGCATGATTAGAAAAAACTGCATCTTTCTAGTATACTATTCCGTAAATAATTAGAAATAAACAATAGTAATTTGTTTAAATCTTGCTTAAATATTAATAATTATGTTTTAAATCTGCATCTGTATTTATGTAAGGTCCGGTAAATTACAAAATTGGAAAAAATACACCTCTCTAGGTACAATATGTAAAAAGTTAGTAATTAACAACAATAATAATAATTTGTTTAAACAAACATAAATTTAAAAAATGCACAGTATTCTTACAAATTTATTGCCTGACATTCTCCAAAAAGAAAAATTTAATTCGGTTAAAATTTACGACTTATAGGTGATTTTGAACATTAGTTTGTATGTACAGTATAGCCTGAAAATGCGCTTCTTACGGTTGCGCGCCAGGACAAAAAATTCAATATCTCCTAAAGTTTCAGACCCTCCATCGATTTTTTTTGTTGGAAAATACTCGTGAAATAAGTGGGAATCGAATCATTGTTATTAAAAGCAAAAAAAAATGGCACTTTTCAAAAAATTGTTTATTTAAAAATTATTTTTTAAATAATTTGTTTAAAAAAAAATAAAAATTTTTTATAAAATATTTTCTTCAATTGTCTGTAAACAATAAGCATTCCCTGAAAATTTCATTAAATTTTATTCATTTTCCTTTGAGATATACCATTTTCAAAATTTCAAAAAAAATTTTAAAAACCTCGTAAATCCAAAATTTTTCAAAATTTTTCGAAATCGATTTAGGGTTTTTTACTGGCATGTATTCCACTTCAAAATTTCGAAGTTTCAACGAAATCGAAGAAGTAGGGGACAACTTTGATTTTTTAGGCATGGAGCTACCCAGAGGAGGAAAAAACCTTTCGAAAACATATAGGTTAAAATTTTGTCCACTCTACTGTATTTTAGCTATATTAGCTAAAAGAATCCACTGTCCACACGTTACCAAAAACTTCAACCCCCTCTCCCCCCTACAATTTTTAATAAAATATCTTAATATTTTATGGGTAAAGTTCTCTCCCATAGTATTAAAGTTTGTGCAAAAATCAGCCCGATTTGAAGACTTTCGATTTTAAGTTAGGACAATTGAGGAATTTTGCCCCGTATAAATCATCTAAAAGAAGAAATTTTAAACGAAAATGGAAATCTCCAAAACCAAATCGATCAGCAATTAACAAAAAACGAGGAAAATGAAAAAAAATTTCTGAAGAAGTTTTAAAATTAAAAAGTGATTTAGCTAACATTCAGGACGGATCGATAAAGAAGTTACAAAAATTAATTGACATCAATCACAATGAACTTATAACAAAAAACGAATTATTTCAAAAAAGATTTAAGGAAGTTGATGAAACTTTGTCAACAACAAACACACATCTGCAAAATGAAGATTCTGCGCTCAAACAATAAATTGGCAATACTTTCTCATGAGAATTCTAATTTGAAGGATGAAATAAAAATCGAATATGAAAAAATTAACAACTTAATTACAAATGAGAATCAATTTATAATCAATTTAGTGGACAATAAAAATTCCAAAATTGTTCAAGATCAACAAGAAAGTGAAAAATTATTAAGAATAAGTATAAATCATCTAAAAGAAGAAATTTCAAACGAAAATGGAAAACTTCGAAAGCAAATTGATCAGCAATTAAAAGAAAACGAGGAAAATAAAAAAAAAATTTCTGAAGAACTTTTAAAATTAAAAAACGGTTTCTCTAATATTCAGGACGGATCGTTAAAGAAGTTACAAAAATTAATTGACATCAATCACAATGAACTTATAACAAAAAACGAATCATTTCAAAAAAGATTTATGAAAGTGGATGAAACTTTTTCAACAACGAACACACATCTGCAAAATGAAATTTCTGCGCAACAAATCGACCGTAATAAATTCAAACAAAAATTAAAGATACTTTCTCAAAAGATTGATGAAAAATTTTCGACAATTGATGATTTAATAGATCAAATTAAAAATGTGCTTGAAAAATTAATTAAAATTATTAAACTGCCAAAGGTTAATTTGTCAAATGTTGAGAGTGAATTAATAATAAATACATTACTTACAGAACTTGATTCTATAAGTCAACTATTAAATCAGAGCAGATAGCTCAAACGAATTTTTGGAAAAATGTTTTGCAAATTGATTGGAAATTATCCATAGTTGATGGTCATCTACGCACATTCAAGTCTGTTCTCTGTTCATTTGAACCAGTAGTAACTCACTGATATTAACGGTGTTCGATGGTCTCTTAAATTTCTCGATAATGTGCGACTAACAGTTATCACCCAACAAATACGACAACTGACCGGTTTAAATGACGTGAAATTGGTAAACATTCTTTTTCTAACAAATTTTTCTCTGTTCACAAGCACTTTTTACAAAATATGACAACGTATATTTGTCACAAATGTTTTTAATTGTCTGAATTCAAAAGAATTTTTCAATCCATGTAGAAACGCGGTTGCAGCATTGGAATTACCATAGCAATGTAATGTGAATCATTTTGTCAGCTGAGCCTTTACGCTCCCTATGCATGCTTTTGCCCTCTACTGGCAAAATGACTGTAACATACATCTTGCCGCCTGTGATTACATTACTTTTGTATTTCCAATCCTGCAACTGCGTTTCTGCATGGATTAACAAAATCTTTTGAATTCATTCTTAAAAACATTTGTAACAAATGTACGTTGTCAGATTTTGTAAGTAGTGCTTGTGTGCAAAGAAAAACTCGTTCGAAAACGGTTGTTTACTAATTTCACGTCATTTCCAACAAGCAATACCGTTTTTCTTGGGCGATAACTGTAAGTCTCACATAACCTACAAATTTCAGAGACCATCGAACGCTCTTAAGTAAACCAATCCTGATGTTAGTGGCTAAGAATGATATGCTTATTAACCCATTGCCTGTTTCCGACCCACGGGTGGATCGTGAAAAAGTTTGGCCATAACTGTTTCCGACCCACCCGTGGGTCGTGTTCATTTTCACTCAAAATAAATATAATTTGTATATAAATTGATAGATATTTTTCTTTATATCAATACATATTATAAGGCATTATAAGGGTCATTAATGATATTTTTTACAATAATTAAATAATTATTTATAATTTAAATATATTATACTATTTGAAAAAGTATCAGATTCCGCTGTGCATTTTGGGACAATCATGTTGTACACGGAGAAAAAGGAATAGTTGACACATTCAGATACATGGATATCACAGTTATATTATATTGAAAAATACAGGATATCCATAGTTAAGGTTGCTGCATCCATATTCTATGGCTGGCTGTATATTGTTGGAGTAGCAAAAGATCTATGGTTGGGTGATCCATAGTAATGGAAATGGGAAACAAAAAAATTAGAATCACTCAATTAATTAAATTCTATGTCACTTGAGATATTTTATACACATTTTTGTTAATTAATACACACCACTTATTGAATAACCGCATATTTACGAAATAAATTATTAACCGATGGGGGAGACACGAACCCTAGACCTAACGCATACTAAACACTAACGCTATCCACTGCATTATACACGCAACTACAATATTTGAGCATATAATATTTCTTATATACTATACACATATTTCATGAAAATGAATTTACATAAACACAAATAGACAATAACGATTATAAATAATAAACAATTATAACACTATTTACACAATAAACTCACAACGCGATTATATATAGACGTGACAGGAAACCGACGCGACGGACAAATTGAGACGACCATTTTTAAATGGATACCATGATAATGAATTGAGCGCAACATGTATCGAAATTTTGAACTAACTATGGATCTCCCAACCAAAATATGGATGAGGCAGCCATATGTGAAAATCCATAGCATGAATTGTAAGCACAACCATGCCTATGGATGTCACATCCATATTTGATTCAACAATATAATATGGCTCCCTCATCCATTGAATATGGAATGTGCTTCCATTCTGAAAGTTGTCTCTTCCATTGAATTGGATAACACAACAATATTCTGCTCAACAATATTTTTATGGATATCTCTTCCAGATCTTTTCTTTCCGTGTATTTTCCTCAAACAGTTAAGGGATTAATTTAAGGTACTACTACACTTTAAAAGACTCTTAAACGGACAAATTTAAAAATTTTTTTCTTAGCTCTTTTATTATAAATATGTAAAAAAAACTTTTTTGACTATCTTAGTACCTATGTATTTGGAGAATAGAAATAATGGTTTGTTTTAAATTTTTATTTAATATCATAATCTGCACATAATATCAAATTCGAATCTCTGAAACGTTAATTGTCCAATGGCGTGTCCGCCTTTTTAAAAAGGAAGGTGTGTTGCATAGAAACCCACTACCATTAATGAAAAATCGACTAAAATAAAAAAATAGCAGATGTTTCAATAATTTTTGTTTAAATACACCATGTTTTTCACTATTTTTCTAATCTGCAAAAATGTTTTTTTTAATTTTTTGACTATTTTCTGGTGAATTCACACACAGAACATGCTAACAAACAAAACGACACCTGATTTATTAAACTCGGTTTAGTAGATTCAGAGATAAAGTGTTCGCCATTTGAGAAAATGTTATTTTGTGAAAAACGCGTTTAAACCTTATATATGAGGCATTTTACGTGAAATGTCCTAAGTTGAAATTTCAACTTCTTGAAAAAAATTGAAACTCAAGGAATTTGTTGTTCTATCAAGTAGAAATGTGCCCCAAAAAATATTTTTGATTTTTTCGAAAATTTGGAGGGGGTAGAGGGGGTTCAATTTGACCAATTTTGCTAACACCGGCTACTTTGTAAATTTTTTCTAAACATCCTTGTAATGCGAAAAATTTTTTATAATACGTTTCTAAAAGGTTTTTTCGTTCTCTTTCCAATGGTGAATTTTATTTTTTAATTTTTTAGAAATTTACTCAAATTTTTGACAATTAATATTGAATTTTCAATTTCCCAAAAATCAGTCCGTTTTATTTAAAAATAAATTATTGCAAACGAAAGCTGAGGTTTTTTCCTATCGGCATGTAAAGTTGCAGAATGCCCTTTTTTGTTTTTGAGTTATTAAATTTCAACACTGAGAAAACTGGAGTATTGGACTAAACATCTGGAGGGACAAATCGTTCATATTTGAGAGTTAGCTATTGGATAACAATCTATAAATGTTCAAATACACCATTGACAGACATTCGTGCCATTTCTCTTGGAGGGAAAATGAGTTTACAACAGAGGGACAAATTAACCATCTTGAGAAATCCCTTCCTTATCCGGCGCGAAATGAATAAATATGGCAACCTAACCCCTAAATTAAATACATATAAAATGTCAGAAAAATAATTTCGCGCGCATCAAATCGTACACATTTTCTGCGCAACTTTTAACCCTCAGATATAATGGGAGAGAATATACAAGTAGATTTCCATTATCAATTCAAAATTTATTTTAGAAGGACTATTCAACTCTCTTCATAAGCAAAGAAAACATACACTTTTTGAACCTCTGAATTTGACTCTCCAGTTTTCTCAGTGAAAGAATAAATTGCGTCGCGGGCGCCTTGTCTCACGCCGGTTGCCACGCGGCTTTCGTTTGCAATAATTTATTTTCAAATAAAACAGACCGATTTTTGGGGAATTGAAAATTCCCTGAGTTTTAATTTTTTTCAAGAAGTTGAAATTTTAACTTAGGACATTTCACGTAAAATGCCTCATATATGTATCGTAGGAGGCCATCCATAAATTATCTAAAAATTTTTTGCAAATTGAAACCACTCCACTTTTTTTATGTCAGTCATTGTTACATACATAAGCACCTCTGTTTCTGCTGGTCGTAACAAATGGGGTCCAGACCCCACTATCCCCTTAAAGTCGTACTTAATTTGTCAATGGCTCTTTATATTTATTGAATACTTTTTGAAAAATTTACTTTTATTATTTACAAGTGGTTATGAATACCTTAGGAGGTGTTTTTTAAAGCCTTAAGGAGTTAAAAAATACAATAAAAAAATTAATTTTTTAAAAATTCTAAAGTGTAGTAGTACCTTAAATTAGTGACTAATTTCTTAAAAATTAAATTTCTTTTTTAAATTAAATGAAAATTAACTAATAAATTTCTGGAGAAAATTTGCTCAGAATTTTTCTATAAAACTCTAATAAATCAAGAGCAAAAAAGTCTGTCGCTAGTTAATAGTTAATATATGATTTTTGACTAATTCAAAAAATCAGTCAGAGAAGCAGGCGCAATGCGCCTACATCATAGGGTTTCGTGGCCTAAAATGACAAAAAAAAATAAATAATAATTTATTTAGAAATTTTTTTTATTACCATAGTAACGGTTGTTATGGCAACCATTACTATATCAACGGTTGCCACGGCAACGGTTGTTATGTTGTCTTAAGACTTAAGACATAAGACTTAAAACTTAAGACTTAAGAACTTCTTATACCGAAGGACGGACACCGAAGTCTCGCTATAAGGGTTTTGGCTTTTGGCCACGAAACTCTAAAAAGGACACGTGTGTGTTTAGCTCGCACTGAAACTCAAGGTTTTAGTGCAAGCTAAACACGCATATGTCTGATTTTTTAATTCAAATTTTGTCACAATGGTAGAATTATAATTTTTAGTTATTTCAATTAAAAAACAATTTGTAGTTAAAATCATTTGGGCTCACAATATTTTTATTAAAAATTAATCTTGAATATTCAAGACCCTTCCCATGTGGAAGGGTTTCCGAAGAATTTCCAGAAATTTTCCGGAAATTTATTTTTTTTTTACGGAAATCATCCGGAAATCTTTCGGAAAATTTCCGGAAATTTATTTTTTTTTACGGAAATCTTCGGTAAATTTATTTTTTTTGTACGGAAATCTTCCGGAAATTTATTTTTTTTACGGAAAGCATCCGGAAAATTTCAGGAAATTTATTTTTTTTACGGAAATTTTCCGGAAATTTATTTTTTTTTTACGAAAATCTTCCGGAAAATTTCCGGAAATTTATTTTTTTTTGTACGGAAATCTTCCGGAAATTTATTTTTTTTACGGAAATCTTCCGGAAACACTGTGTGACAGTAAAATGGCACTTTAAATCGGACCTATCCTAACTTGTTCGTCTTGAAAAACTAAAAAAAGTAGTATGTTTGAAATTTTCCAAACACCCCCAAAATTTAATTTTTGGGGCAAAAAACCGTTTTTTGTGTATTCATGTAAAGAATTACTCGTAACTTCCGTAACTTTTAACCGATTTTTAAAATTGTTCTTTTAATTTAAAGGGGAAAAGCACACCTTTTTAACCTTGTATTGCTCTTTTACTTAAAATAAAAATTGACAAAACCGCAGTTGAAAACATTTGCGATTTATCGATTTTTATTACATTTTTTTTAGAATAGTATTCGAATTTACAGATTTTTTTTCATATTAATTTCGTTAAAGTATACTTAATTCTGCGTAAAATGAGTATTTTTTGAAAAAATTTTAATACCAATTGGGGGAGATACGTTAATTTTAAGATTTAAAAATTTTTTCCCCAAAGTTACAAATATTTCCATTTTGCTGTGAAATTTACATCAGGGCACTTTAAATTTTGTGTTCACTAAATTTAATTGTTTAACTAAAACGGCATGCATATCAAAGTTGTTTTTGATAGATTTAAATAAAGACAGTCCTGAACAATTTTATTAATTTTGATAATATAGAATAGATTTGAATCCTAAATAATGTTTGAAAAACATTGACAAACTTAAACAATATAAATTATAGAAAAGTTAAAATTTAACCAGACCCCCCCTCTAAATACGGACCTTTTCTTTATTTAAATCTATCAAAAACAAGTTTGACATGCATGCCATTTTAGTTAATCAATTAAATTTAGTGAACACAAAATTTGAAGTGCCCTGATGTAAATTCCACAGCAAAATTGAAATATTTGTAACTTTGGAGAAAAAATTTTTAAATCTTAAAATTCACGTATCTTCCTCAATTTGTATTAAAATTTTTTCAAAAAATACTCTTTTTACGCAGAATTAAATATACTTTTAAGAAATTATTATGAAAAAATCTGTAAATTCGAATACTATTCCAAAAACCTCGTTAAAGTTGAAAAAATGGAATAAAAATCGATAAATCGCGAATATTTTCAACTGCGGTATTGTCAATTTTTATTTTGAGTAAACGAGCAATACACGGTTAAAAGGTGTGCTTTTCCCCTTTAAAATAAAAGAACAATTTTGAAAATCGGTTGAAAATTACGGAAGTTACGAGTAATTCTTTACATGAATACGCAAAAAACGGTTTTTTGCCCCTAAAATTAAATTTTGGGGGTGTTTGGGAAATTTCTCACACATCATTGTTCATAATTTTACTAGACCTACAACGGGCGATTTACTTTTCGCCGCCAACTCGCTCCCGTATACCTGCTCGGCGTCGAAATCTCGCTCCCGGGCCCTTCCCCCACTCTACCTACTTTCTGGGCACCGTCAGTCAGACATACATGGTATGAACTACTTCTCCCCCCCACAAAGATGCAGTCAAATTTCATTGACGCCCTTCCCCTGTCATTTTATTCTCAGATTTCGAAGGAGAATTCTCGTAAAAATCGCAATTATCTTTATAAATAACAAAATTTTTCTCCAAAGTTCAATTATTTTAATAAATGTCAAAAAAATTCTTGTCCTAATTTCAATTATATTCAAAAATAACATTTTTTTAAGGACTGCCCACTTATACTAGGTCTCTATAAAAGTGCAGGCAACTTTTTTTATTTTGTCACACAGTGAAATCTTCCGGAAATTTATTTTTTTTTACGGAAATCATCCGGAAAATTTCCGGAAATTTATTTTTTTTACGGAAATCATCCGGAAATCATTTTGATTACTGCTGTTCTGTATATAATGATTTAACTGAAGAATTAAATCATAAACTTGAGAAACTACTAAATTCTTGTGTGAGATTTATATTCAATTTAAAAATTGAGGAACACATAACACCATATAGGTTAAGGCTGGGTTAACTTAGCGTGAGTGACAAGCGTCTTTGGTTTGTTGGTTGTCTCACGAATGTTATTTTAAAAACTAAAAAACCTTCCTATTTGTATGAAAAATTTACTTTTAGAGATGAAATTACTAACAGAGAATTGAGATGTGCTAATATGCTTAGAATTCCACTCTGTAGAACTAAACGGTATAAAAGAAATTTTATTGTAACTGCAATTAATCAGTGGAACTCTCTTCTTTTCTCTTTAACGAGTATCAGTTGTCTAAAAACATTCAAAATAGTATTGTATAAACATCTATTTTCTCAATCACTCTAGAGTGTCTTAGAATGTTGTATCTTACAACTGTACTTTTATTTTGTTGTATTATTGTGTTAACTATACAAATTTTCGAATTGTTATTTTTGTTTTGTTAAAGATTAATTTAAAGTATTCTTTTTGTTACATGATTTATGAATTGTACTTTTTCTCTTACTGTATTTTTAAAAAGACCACAACCGATCTTAAAAATTTGTTCTCAATTTAATACTAAAACTAGTCCTCAAAGAAATCCTCAATATGAGCCTAAAACTAGTCTTTAAATAATTCCTCAATTAGACCAAAACGCAAGTCTTCAAAAGAGTCCTCAATCTAATCATAAAACTAGACCTACAACAAGTTCTTAATCTAATCCTAAAACTAGTGCTGGAATAAGTTCTAAATATCATCCTAAAACTAGTCTTAAATCAAGTCCTCAATCTGATCCAAAAACTAGTTTTAGGATCATATCCAGGACATAATTCAGGACTTGCTTTAGGATCAGATTTAGGACTTGTTTGAGGATTAGTTTTAGGATCATATCTAGGACATAATGCATGATTTGTAGAGGTGTGCAAAAAGCTCGAATAGCATGGTCGAGCTCGAGCCGGGCTCGATACTCGAGCCAGGCTCGAGTTTTAGTTACTCAAAAATATTTGAGTGCTCGAAAAATTCAAGTGCTCAAAATTATTTTAGGTTTAATACTGCACGTGTCGGATGGAATTTGGTTCAAGTTCGGATTGATTCTGCTCAGCTCTGCTAGAAAAACGAAAAGCTTGAAATACTCGATCGAGCTTTTTGCACAACTCTAATGATTTGTTTTAGGATCACATTTAGGACTTGTTTGAGGACAAGTTTTAGGATGAAATTTAGGACTTGGTTGAGGACTAGTTTTAGGATCACACCGAGGACTTAAATAAGGACTTTTTTTAGGATCAGATTTAGTACTTGGTTGAAAACTAGTTTTAGGATCATATCAGGACTTAATTCAGGACTAGTTTTAGGATAAGATTTACGACTTGTTTGAGGACTAGTTTTAGGATCATATCTAGGACTAAATTAAGGACTTGTTTGAGGATAAGTTTTAGGATCAGATTTAGGACTTGTTTGAGGACAAGTTTTAGGATCAGATTTAGGACTTGTTTGAGGACAAGTTTTAGGATATCAGGACTTAATTCAGGACTAGTTTTAGGATCTGATTTAGTACTAAATTAAGGACTTGTTTTAGGATTAGAATGAGGACTTGTTTGAGGACAAGTTTTAGGATCAGATTTAGGACCTGTTGGAGGACTAGTTTTAGGATCATATCAGAACCTAATTCAGGACTAGTTTTAGGATCAGATTAAGGATTTGTGTGAGGAGAAGTTTTAGGACTTGTTTTAGGACTAATTTTAGGATCATATCTAAGACTTTTTTTCAGGACAAGTTCTTATCGGGCACATGGACGTCTTAAAGACGTCCCTTTTTGTCCGCGGACTATTCGTGGACAATGATGGTAATGTTTCTGAGTTATCAAAAAGGCAACTAAAAGACGTTCTATGTCTAGTCCAAAAGACGTAAAAAAACGTCTATGAGACATAAGAAAGCACAACTAAAGTACGTCTTAAAGACGTCTTTTGGACTTCTAAAAGACATAAAAGGGACGTCTAAAAGACGTCTTTTTTACTTTTCGCCAGATCTTAAATAGACATTTCTTTTATAACGTTTTCTAAGTTGAAACTCAGTAATATTGTATTAAATTTATTTTAAGTTTAATTATACTTTTTCGAAAATGTGGAGAAATAATGAAAAAATTCCTACGAAGCTGGGATCGAACTAGGATACCTTGAGCTTAAAACACTGCACCTTAAGCATCCCATCCGTTTAAGATAGATATGAACCTCTACAAAGTTAATGATCTTCCTTGTCAATGAAATGAATTTAACTTAGAAAAATTCCAAAGACTTTCACATTCATGAATTTTTAAGTACAGGACTTATTTTAGAAGAAGTTGTAGGATCATATCTAGAATTTATTTCAGGATCAGATCATTTCTTTTAGGATCAGATTGGAGAGTTGTTTGAGGACCATTTTAAGGATCATATCTAGGATTTAAATCAGGGATTGATTTAGAATCAGATTGCGGACTTGTTTTAGGACTAGTTTTTGGATCAGAGTGAGGATTTGTTTAAGGACTAGTTTTAGTATCAGATTTAGGACTTGTTTGAGGATTAATTAGCCGCGTGAAGCTAGCAGACCGACACCGGTCCGCAGCCACATATTTTCAGCTGCCACGTGTGGCTGCGGACCGCTGCTGGTCTGCTAGCGTCACGCGGCTAGGGTTAATTTTTGGATCAGAATAAGGATTTGTTTTAGACTAAGTTTTAGAATCATACACAGTAAAAACAGTCTTAAATTTAATGGTGGCTAGTTTTAATTTTTGACTTATCTTAAGCTATCAACTTTATTTAATCATAAAAACTAACTGAAAATTAAAGTTATAGTTGTACTCTTACTTAAATAAAACTCAGTTTGTAATTTATTTGTAATACACCGGACTTAATTTCAGATCTAATGGTATTAATAAAAAGTTAGATGAAATTAACTTCTAATAAGGTACGCTAACAGCTGACTGTAAGTCTGGCGAGGCTGATAAAGTTGATTGTGACGTCACAAGGGACGCAATTTGCAAACGTGAAAAGTCTGAATAGCGCGTCGCGTCGCCGGTTTACTTTTGACTCGTGTTTTATTAATTATATATAAGTCCATAAATTATATTTATAATTGGTGAATCTTAGACAGAAAGTTTAGTTTTATTAGTATGTTAACTAATATTTTAATTCGATTATAAACAAGTTTATAAACATTTTATAATCTTAATTTCACCTAATATATATGTGCATTAGCATTTAATTCTATATCTTAAAGAGAGAAATTTCCACTGATAGTTTTAATAATTGATGTTTGTTATAAGAAATTAAATGTGACATATGTTTATTTTAATAAAATTCAAGAATATGAACATACACTGTAAAAACAAAGTCTTTCTTTAAGGCGGTGTCAAAGTCGATTGGATTTTTGCATTGAGCTTCAATGGAAAAATCGCATCGACTTTGACACCGCCTTTAAGCTCGAAAATTGTCTTTTTTCAAGGTGTAAACGGAAGACTCCCCAATTGATACAAGTAAGGTGTTAAATAAACTGAAATTCAACTGTAAGCTTGTAAGAAGGCTGAAATTTAGCTAGATGGTTTGGCTAAATTTTAGCCTTCTTACTAACTTACAGTTGAATTTCAGTTCATTTAACACCTCACTTGTATCAATTGGGGAGTATCCTTTTTAAACTTCTAATCATTACTGACATTCAGCCAATATGGTCTACTTCCGTTTACACCTTGAAAAAAGACAAATTTCTGGCTTAAAGGAAGACTTTGTTTTTACAGTGTATCGAAGCCTTATGTCAGGGCTAGATTTAGGATCAGATTGAGACTTATTTCAGAAATTGTTTTAGGATCAGATTGAGGACATGTTTTAGAAGTGGTTTTTGTATCAAATTTAGGATTTGTTTAAGGACTAGTTTTTGAATCACATCACTTCATTGAGGTCCAGTTTTAGGATCATGTCGAAAACTTACTTTAGGATCAGATTAAGGAGTAGTTTCAGGATCAGATTTAGGACTTGAATCAGGACTTGTGTTAGGATAATAACTAGAACTTACATCAGGACCAGTTTTAGGATAATAGATAGGACATTATGCATGACTTGTTTTAGGATCAGATTTAGCACTTGTTTAAGGACTAGTTTCAGGATCATATCTAATACTTAATTAAGGACTTGTTTGATGATTAGATTGAGGACTTTTTTGAAGACTTGCGTTTTGGTCAAATTAAGGAATTATTTGAAGACTAGTTTCAGGCTCATATTAAAAATTTTTTTGAGGACTAGTTTTTTGGATCATATTATGGTCTTGTTTGAAGACTATTTTTTGGATTAGATTGAGGACTTATTTGAGCCTAGGTTTAGGATCAGATTAGGAACTAGTTTTATGATGAAAACTAGTCCTCTATCATGTCCTAGATATGATCCTAAAACAAGTCCTTATTTAAGTCCTAGATGTGATCCTAAAACTTGTCCTCAAACAAGTCCTAAATCTGATCCTAAAACTTGTCCTCAAACAAGTCCTCAATCTGATACTAAAACAAGTCCTTACTTAAGTCCTAAATATGATCCTAAAAGTAATCATCAAACAAGTCCTGAATCTGATCTTAAAACTTGTCCTGAAACAAATCCTCAATCTGATTCCAAAACTAGTCCTCAAACAAGTCCTAAATCTGATCATAAAACTTGTTCGCAAACGAGTTCTGAATCTGAGTAAGATATACCTACCCACATAAAATTGACAAATTCTGAGTATAGCCTGGGAATATTTTCATAGATAGATTGAGTACCATGACGAAACTGTTAGTATGCATCTTTTAGTTTTTAAGAGTACATTTTGTAGGAAAGGGCAAGTCTAGTTTGCTTTGAAATTAATTATTTTTATAGTTTGTACACTTTGATAATAATTTGATATGTTTGAAATTCAATGGCCTATCTAAATAAAATAAAAAATATAATAAAAAGTTTTTTATAGTAAACATTATTTAGGGGAAAGGCTTGCTGTTTGACACATCTAAGATTTTTTGCTCATAACTAAAAAAAGAATAATTTATATGAACAAACCATTAGAAAGAGGACCTAAAAAGGTACGAATTTGACCCAATAGATAATTTAAATTAGCAAAAAATTAGATTTTTCCATACAATTTTAAAAATGATGTAATATCAACGTTTCGAAATTTAGTTTTGCAGGTTGACCAACCATGAACAATAGATAATATGGAACAACTCCAATAAATTTATTAAATTTTACTTACATTTAATGTTTCTGAACATAATAAATTAAATTTAAATTATTTCAATTACGTAAAATTGAATTGTAAACAAGAGGACTTCAGTATGATTTTAGGTTGGATTTTTTTTTTAATAATAAATTTAATTGTCAGAGAACTTTCTCAAAAAATTATTTAATTTTATGTTATAATTAATTAGTTAATTAATTAATTAAAACATTTGTTTAATCATACAAAAATAGTCACAATGAATTTCCCAACAGATTTTGTTTATTTATTAAATTTATGGCAATTTACAAATTAATTTTAACCTCTCCTAGTCCTATTTCTGACCTTAAGTGGGGCACTTTAGACTTCAGTATTTTGTTTAGCATTCTTGAAACTTCATTCCCACGAAGTTTCAAACAATTTCACTCGAAGATTTTTTACGTGTATTTTGTGCAGGGTCCAATTCCGAAGTGATTTTCGTAAAAAAATCAATTTCCGGAAAGTTTTCAAAGTGATTTGGGTAAAAAAAATTAATTTCCGGAAGATTTCCGTAAAAAAAATATATTTCCGGAAAGTTTTTGGAAGATTTCCGTACAAAAAAAATAAATTTTCCGGATGATTTCCGTAAAAAAAAAATAAATTTCCGGAAAATTTCCGGAAGATTTCCGTAAAAAAAATAAATTTCTGAAAATTTTCCGGAAGATTTCCGTAAAAAAAATAAATTTCCGGAAATTTTCCGAATAATTTCTGTACAAAAAAAAAATTTCCGGAAATTTTCCGGAAAACTTCCGGAAACCCTTCCACATGGGATATATAGCAGAAATTACATTTTTAAATAGGCCAGGTCTAAAATTAGAAAATTTTAAGCTAGGGGAACGTTCACAAATGATGTCACGCAATTTTTTGAGATTTTCAACCCCCACCCACCCCTGTCACGCAAATTCATGCAATTTTACATGTGAAAAATACCATTGTGTCACAAATACATTGTGTAGAGACCCCTCCTACCCCCAAAAACGTGACATCATTTGTGAACGCTCCCTAGAACAAAAACCATGTCTGTTCCAAAAAAGTTTTTAAAATGTTTTTAGAACGTTTTATGTGAGTCAAAAAATATTGTAAAACATTATTTAAAAATGCATGTTCTTAAAATGTTTTGGAACATTATTATTTTAAATTCGTCCAACATGCGTTTATTTGGTTACTTTCAGTATTGGAATACTATGATATCAAATTCATAATTAATATTCGGTTTTAAAAGAAATTAAAAATAATGAATATCTAATCAATTTAATACAGGAAATGTGATATTGTATCTCTAGAAATAGAAGAAAAGAAAAAATAGATAAGACTTATATGCACTTATTCTTCGTACAAAATAACTATTATAAATTGTAAACAAAAGATGTAAATGTGAAATAATAGAAAATAGATTATTTTTTTCTTTAAAACATTTATTTTCTACTATGGAATATCATACCTAGATTAAATGCTTTTAAAAACAGTTTTATCAAAATAATATTTATCTTCCAGTTTTAATTTATTAATGCACTTTATATTTTTATATGTCAGTGAAATTCACTACGTTAATGATCAACAATTGAAAGAATGAAAAAAGTATTTTAACAATGAATATTTATAAAGAAAGTACGTAAAATATTTTGAAACAAAAATTTATAAAAATTTTACAAGAAACAATTTTTTTTCTTTTAAATTGTTGATTATAAATGTTGTAAATTTCATTAATGTTTTATAAAATTTGAAAATTCTTATTCGGATATTTTAAGTATTATTAAATTTCACATATTTTATTGTTGTTTATTAGCAATGAAAAGAGAAACTCTGTTTTTCTTTTTATTTATTTTTTTTTAATAATAAAATGACTATCGATAACTAAATACCATAGCAACGCTAAGGTCTCTTTCACGTTTTTAAACGATAAAATTTGAAATACGATCTGAGCAACGAGTCTTTCTGTAGGATGTCTGGGTCATAACTTTGTACACCCTGCTGCCTCGAAAAGTTACTTCAACACTCTGAAAAGGAATCCTTCCTTGAAAAGCCAAGTGACGTAATAGCACTTCACTGTTCATCTTTTACCATTTTCGCACGGGAAACTTTTCCAAAATTTTATACACAATCCATATATACATATGGGCAATTCCACGTGAGATTTAAGTCGACCTCTTAAAATCACCCAAAAATATTTTTTTTATATTCTGTACCGAAAAAAACGAATACGTATTTTTTTGTTTATGTTTAATTGTCCAAATTTTCAAGTTATGAATTTTCGAAAATTTGGACTTTTAATTGTAGACGTATATTCAGTAGCTTATAAGTCCGAAAATATTGAGTTTAGGAAAAAGTTGTCAAAGAATAAAAGTTTTAGCTTTCTTTCGACTTTTAAGAAAAAAAAATTTTTTTTTATAAACAAATTAATTTTTCTTAACTTTGGGCCGGATTTTTTTTTATTTTTTTTTATTTTTTTGTACCTTATAATATAGAGAAGATTTTCCAAAAAGTCCCGAAATGGGCCTGATGTGTTAAATGAGTTTTAAAATATTTTCCAAAATCACTTGCAAGCATCACAGTGGGATTTTTTTTACATTTAACTTTTTAAAACTGTTTACAGCGTAGACCCTTTTATTTAAAACAAAGAACACTCAAATATATTAAAAATTATACGCTGTAGACAGTTTTAGAAAGTTAATTGTAAAAAAATCCCACTGTGATTGCAATTGATTTTTCAAAATATTTTAAAACTCATTTAACACATTAGGCCCATTTCGGGACTTTTTGTAAAATCTTCTCTATATTATAAGGTACAAAAAAATAAAAAAAAATAAAAAACAATCTGTCCCAAAGATAAAAAAAATTAATTTGTTGATAAAAAAAAATTTTTTTTTAATAAAAAATTTGAAAAAAAATTTTTTGTTTACATTTCTGAAAAGTCGAAAGAAAACTAAAACTTTCATTCTTTGACAACTTTTTCCTAAACTCAATATTTTTGGACTTATAAGCTACTGAATATAGGTCTACAATTAAAAGTCCAAATTTTCGAAAATTCATAACTCGAAAATTTGGACAATTAAACATGAATAAAAAAATACGTATCTGTTTTTTTTCGATACAGAATAGAAAAAAAAATTTTTTGGCCGATTTTAAGAGGTCGACTTAAATCTCACGTGGAATTGCCCATATGTATAAGAAGACAAATTTTTTTAAATTCACATTTCAATCTCTTTCTAAATCTGAATTACTTAAAAATATTTAAGTTAATAAAAATTTCTACTGTTTAAAGTCATTTTTTACAATATGTAGACAACAAGTTAAACAAGTTGTTCATTTCATAACCATTTAGCTTCCTCAATGTATAAATAGTATATCATAATATTAAATAAATTATGAAAAAAATCCAAAATTTGAATTTTTTGTGAAAAAAAAATATTTATTAATTTTATAAATTTTGATAAAATATATACTTTGTATACATCAATCGATTCGTTTTCTTGTCAGGAATGTTTGAGAATAATTAATGAAAATATTAACAAATAAAAAAATTATTTCAAAAAATACAAAAAAAAATTTTTTCTGAATTTTAAAAAAAATGTATAAAAAAAATTTTATTATTATTATTATTATTATTATTATTATTATTATTATTATTTTGGGGTCGCTGATTACGAATCTGATGTCACTTCTTTAAAATTCAAAATAGCGGATCCAATATGGCGGACAATTTTGCCCAGCTCTTATCACAAGGAGGTCGACGTGCAAAAAAGCTACTTCTTTTATTTTATTTTAAAAATTTGTTTTGTTTTTTTTTATTTAAAAATTTTTTTCTGGATATTTTAATATTTTTTAAAATAAATAATATAAAATTTTAATTCTGCTTTCTAAATCTGAACCAACGATAATTATGACACTTATATAATTATGACATTTTTTATACAAAGATAAAAAAGAGACTAACACAACATATGGTTTGATTAAAAACAAGTGACGCACATATATATGCCACATTGAATACACAATTTGTGTGTCCTTTTGTTGCACTTTGCATGATAGTGGCTATATTTTTCAAAGCAAAATACAAAAAAAAAATTTGTAAATAAAATTTAAAAAAAACTGGCTTTTTTGCACTTTGACCTCCTGGTGGTAAGAGCAACGATAAACATATTATTGTTCCGATGTTAGATTCGTAATCAGCATCCTCAAAAACCCTCGAGTAACTATTTTCAAGCAAATCCAATCACTTTTTAAAAAATATATCCTCCATATTGGAACCGCCATTTTGAATTTTAAAAAAGTAACATCAGATTCGTAATCAGCGACCCCAAAAACCCCCGAGAAACTATTTTCAAGCAAATCCGCCATCTTGAATTTAATAAAAAGTAATTATGGAATTTTATAGCTGAGAGTTCGAGGACGCGATATTTTGTGCTTTGGAGGCCATATTCCTTTGTTTTCCATGTCAAAATAATAATTGAAAAAAAAAATTTTCATAAAAAAGTGTGTTTTTTTGCAATAAAAATGTTATAAATTTTTTTGAGATAATTATAAACAAATTTTAGCTTCATATTCAGAAAGAGCGATAAATTTTACGTCGGAAATGGTATTTCCTAAAATTTTTAACTAAATATTTCATACAAAATAAGAGTCGTGAAATCATGGTACGTTTTGTGTCCTGGTGGGCGTTAATGGGTTAATTAACATTTTTCCCGTCTAAGACACTAAAACTCAATATAAGTATTCAAAAATTAAACTTAAGGTTATGTTATTCAGTGGTCACGTGCCCCATGTACTTTACTATGGAAAAACGTTACACTGAATAACATGCCCTTAAAAGTAAAATTTAATTAACTTTCCAAAATCATTAAAAAATTTCTTGACTTTGTCTTGTTTAATAAAATTAATATAATTTTGGAAATACTTTACATGTTTTAATGTTCTTTGGATAAAGCTGAAAGAAGCATTCAGTTTATTTTAATACAATTAATGTCAATAGTATTAATTAATGCTAATAGTATTTAACATTAAAATCTACAAGTAAATATGCAAATAAAAAAGCCAAACATGACAGAATTTTATGTATTATCCTAACTTAAATGCTTGGCCATTTCTGGTTGAAAAAGTATCAAGCTAAATCAAAAATTGTCTTTTTTAAAACATTTACAATATAAATTTTTTTTAAATTTTTCATTTTTACTCATAGTAATCATAGTAATACAACACTATCCTACCTAATTTTTTTTACACAAAAAACATTTTTATAATAAAGTTTAAAAATTAAAAAATTATATTATTTATATTAATTTATTTTTAAATTTAAATTTATAAGAAAATACAAAATTTTTATAAAATAAAAAAATTTGAATATTAGTTAGTTAAGGGGGGAAACCACATTAGAACGCTGTTTTTGCCGTTTTTCGCGAATTTTTTTGAATGAAATAAAACATTTCCACTATGTTGTTCATATATTTAACTGTAATTCATATTTTTTATAGGCGTTTATATAAAAAATCTTCCAAATTGGGAGCTATTGCATATAGAGCTGCTTCGCCGGAGTTCATGACTGCCGTGCAGTCTTGAGCCCACAAATTTTGTCCGAAAGCAAAAAATCAAGTTTAATCATATTTTATAAATATTTTATTATTAAGTGAACTAACTTTTAAGTGAAAATATTAAAAATTGAAAAATTGACACTTCTTTTAAAAAAAATTCGATTTTTTGCCTACTTTTTTGCAACTTTTTACATTCTCATCACATGAGAAAGTATTAGTTTTGGTCGAAAATTGACTTTTGCTAATTTTATGAAATCTTTACGTTTTGAGGTCCCCTGAACCCGAAAAACATGGTCCGGCGAGTCCGTCTGTCTGTGTGTCTGTCTGTCTGTCCGTCTGTCTGTATGTATGTCCGTCTGTAGACCAAAATGTTGTAGGCACAATAACTTTTGAAAATCTTATCTGATCGTTTTTAAATTTAACACACTTAAAGTTAGTGTAAAAATGAAGGTTAAGTTCGTTAACCAGCCATTTTCGTTGAAAATTACAAAAACTACGGTAGTTTCAAAATTTTGAAAATTCAATTTTTTCAAATTTCAGAATTTTTAACTTTATATTATTTTAGATTAGAAAAATACAAACAACTTTTCTCTACAACATTTTTTCATAGAAACTCAATTTTCGAAGTTATAGTCTCTTAAATGGTCAAAAAAACTAAAAAAAATCCTAAAATATCACTGAAAATCGAATTTTTTTAAAGGAATAAAAGTCAATCAATTGATTTTGACATATTCTCACCCTAAAATACTTGAAAAATATACTTGTACACAAAAAAGTCGTAATTTCCGGAAAAACCACTCTATATATATATTTTTTGTGCGCTTCTTTGACTAAAAATCGATATTCCGACTCAATTATCTCCGAATCTATTCTGAATGGAATATTGCTACTAGAGACTTTTTTTCTCGTCTCATCCTCAGCTACAACTTTGCTGTAGACATCATTTCGCCAAACCCTATACTTTTCGAGTTATTTTGAAAAAAAGTAATTTTTATTACATTCTCATCACATGAGAAAGTATTAGTTTTGGTCGAAAATTGACTTTTGCTAATTTTATGAAATCTTTACGTTTTGAGGTCCCCTGAACCCGAAAAACATGGTCCGGCGAGTCCGTCTGTCTGTGTGTCTGTCTGTCTGTCTGTCTGTCCGTCTGTCTGTATGTATGTCCGTCTGTAGACCAAAATGTTGTAGGCACAATAACTTTTGAAAATCTTATCTGATCGTTTTTAAATTTAACACACTTAAAGTTAGTGTAAAAATGAAGGTTAAGTTCGTTAACCAGCCATTTTCGTTGAAAATTACAAAAACTACGGTAGTTTCAAAATTTTGAAAATTCAATTTTTTCAAATTTCAGAATTTTTAACTTTATATTATTTTAGATTAGAAAAATACAAACAACTTTTCTCTATAACATTTTTTTAAAAAAACTTTTTTTTTTTTTTTTAAGTTTTTGGGCCCGATCAGTTCTACTGTGTTAAAAAAAATTATTGTTTTTTAAAATCTTAAAACTTTTATAAATATCTGTAGTTTAGAATAAATAAAATAAAACTTTTAACTGTTTTTTTAAATTTGAAATTTTTTATTTGCATTATAACAGAATACTACATCATTTTAAAAAATAATTAATAATTAAAAATGCGTTTACAATAAATTAATGAAACTAACACTGATTACACAAAGTAGTTCACTCTTTCAAATGAAAATATTTTAATGATTGTAAATTTAAAAATTTCATATTTGCAATAATAATTTTATAAACAATTTGAATTTTTTATATGTTCTACCCCTTGAATTGCATTGAATCTCATAAGAAGTACACTACGTAGTTATTATTATTTTTCTTATCTTAAGCACCTAAAAACTAGGGTTATTTTTAAATTTTGCAAATAATTAAGATGTTCATAAAAATATGAAGATATTTTTAATTAAGGAAGATTTCGACTATATCAGCAATTAGTGACATCTATTAGACGTCAATTGAACTCTTTGGTTTAGAGTCAGGTGTTATTCTTAAGATAATTATTCCGATATGGTTGTCGGTAAATAATTATATTTTTGAATTTAATTTTTGATCTGAAAAAATAAGCTGCGTGAACGACTGCACTGTGCATCTTTATGATTTGATCAATTTGATCCGCAGTTTATACAAATTTTTGTTATTTACAAATGAAGGGCTGGTTTTTAATGTAATTCAAACTATTTATTATTTAAACATGATTAACATTTCGAATTTAATATATTATTTCTTATATAATTTATTTCATATTTTTACATAATGTATTTCGTTTCTTTAATATTTCTTTTTTTGGTATTAAAAATATATTTGCAGAATAATTCTGAATTTAATACATGTAGTTAAATTAGAAACTTTAAATAAAAGCATTTAAAGATTTTTCTTAGTTTTAGAACAATTTTTTTTATTTTAAAATCTACAAATTATATTAATATGAGTACATGTTCTTAATAAAGATATAATATTCAAAAAAATTTTGTTCATAAATACAGCACTCAAATTTCGCTAATAATATTTTTAAATTAACATTTTGAATTAACAATTATTAGTAGTGTATATATAGATGCTATAAAACATGTCACCGTAAATCTGAATTAGATAAAAATAATTAATTATTAGTGAAATGGTGATTGACTTTTTACCTTAACAATTATTTGAAAATAACTAAATATTAGTAGATAATTTAATGTATTAAACATTAATTATAAAAATCCCGCCAGTTTTTGGAGTCAAAATAGATATCGAACAAATTATATTACAATTAGACCTTACAATACGAATGCTAAAACCTAAATGAAATATATATATTTTAGCTTACATTGAAGTAAAAAACAATCTTTTAAAAACTAATTAATATAATAAAACTTTCCTAATTTTGTAAGAAAATTCCCTGCTTGTCATAAAATTCCTCGCTCATTACAAGACAAATTAAGGGTTCATACCACTTTGTCATCTGCAAAAAAGCAAAAAAATTTTATTATAGATTTCAAAAGTAAAATATGTCAAAAATGTGGTGTAAAATTTTTAGAAAGATCCCAGCACTCAAAATATATTTTTTTCAATGCTATTTGAGCGCGTACACGGCTATGTATGTATATAACACAAACTTTAAACGCGTTTTTCTCAAAACCACATTTTTCCATGCTGCGGGATGTTTTTCTCGGAAACTACTGAACCGATTCTCAAAATTTGTTTACGAAAATCTTCGTCACATGGGTGGGTATCGCCGAAACTAGAATTATTTAAAAATATTAATTTTTACTATTTTTTTAAACCGAAAAACTGTCAAAAAAAACCTTAATTTTCGAAAAAAAAATTTTTAATTGCCGCCATTTTGTTATTTTTGCATAAAAATTAAAAATTCTAGTTCGGGCGATAGGCACAGTCCTACTGAAGATAAATCAATTTGAATTTTGTGTTTTAGATTTTTCTAATCTGAGAAATCAATCCCGCAGCTGGCATCGTTATTTTTAGCACGTCTAAAATTATTGTTAAATTTTAAATAAACAAATAATATTTTTTGAATAAAATAAGGTTTTTTATAAAATTAAAGAGTGTATTTATTGAACTAAAAAAATGCAGATTAATATAATCCATAGGAATCGTAAAAAAAATTCTAGAAAATAGCTTCATTTTTAAGCGTGTAAAGTGGTATGAACCCTTAAATTCCCTGCTATTTTCCGGTTACTAGCCATCTTCATACACACAAATACATACAACATTTCTTATTTATGTCCCTTCTTCATTTTATAAATTGTTAGTTTAGAAAATAAACCATTTTCATACTTTTTCAATTAAGTTATACAATTTTTCTTTAACTTATATATTTACTTAATCAAAGTATTTTAATAATTTACCTCATCTGATTTTAATTCAGTTATAACTAAAACTTGTAGCAACATTGTCTGAATACTCATATATTGTAATAAGCTGGAAGAAGTATTCATAATATTGAGACAATGTTGGCAGTGTACTTCTTGTTTATTAATTTAATCAATTTATAAATGTACAAATACATTATTAACTATTGTCATATTTGTTTAGTGGTTAACATTTTATTAAGGGGTTACGTACACTTAGGATTTTCAAAAAATCGATTTTTTTTAATGCATTTTCTAAAAGTATACCATTTCAAAAGCATTCTCTGAAAATTTGAGACAAATCGGACTATTATTTATGGAGATATAGAATTTTGAATTTTGAATGGAGCCGTCTCAGCCGTTTCTGTGGCCAGGCGGCGGTATTCAAAACTTTGAACCCGTTTTTCTCAAAACCATGTTTTGAGAGTCGGTGATCACTGTAACTGGAGAACGGCTTTACCGATCAGTTTGAAATTTTTACCACTTATTTGTTATATAATTGGCCGGTACTTGAACGAAGGATTTTATTTTTTGACAATAAATTTTTTTTGTATAGCCGAAAATATGACTAAAATTTTGGTCAAAAAACAATTTTTGACTTTCAACATCCGCCATTTTGCGAAAAATCAAAATTTTTCACATCCCTTCGTTCAAGTACCGCATTATATCATTACCTAACGATTTCTTCTTCACGATTTGATTTTAGATGATCTAGTCAAGAGATAGCGTGATCACCGCGAAACCATTTTTATTTAAGGAGCTCACGCAAATGTTCTATCATTCGCATATTTCTTTATATTTATAGACTATCATTTCAGAAAAATTTCTTGAAATATATATATTTTATGTGGAAGAAGATTTGTTATTAATTATTTTAATGTGTGGCCACAAAAAATTCCTAAAAAACAACTTTTTTTTGAAGCTCTAACTGTACGTAACCCCTTAAGCAAACCATTTTTCTGCGAAGATAATTAGTGATTAAAAATATTTTCATATTTTCCAACAGCAAGAACAAAAATTTGCATTAAGTTCACTTAATCTGTCAATCATCAGCAAACAAAAATATGTGATGAGAATGTAATCCTTAAAGTCGTAGTAACTTTAAGAAAAAAAATGGTTTTAGGAAACGTATAATATAGGAACCCAGTAAAAAAGGATTTTTCGATATAGCATTTTGGACAATTGAGCAAGCCATCTGCTCAATTGTCCAAACGGCATTTGGACAATTGGACTGGTTGCTCTATTATCCGATGCATTGGGTCCAATCATCCCAAATGTTTTTCGTGGCTAAAAAACTGCTGAATTAAGAAAAAAAGTACTGAAATGTTACAGAAACTTTAGAGAATTCTTAATTCCAGACAAATACAGAAAAATCAGGCATAAAAATACCTTGAGTGAGGAAAAAGAACTAGATTTCTAAAATATCACTTTTTAACTGACAGTGCAATGCTGTACTTGGAATTTAGTTGGCAAAGAAGTGAGGAATCTGATAAAGAGAAACACTTCATTATCCACTCTCGATACTCCTCATGTGGTAATATATGTATAATTGTAGATTTTTAATAATAGTGTATTGACAATAATATTTTATTTTGCTGAATTATCTCTTTTTTAAAATGAGACTCCGAAATGTACAATATATTACCACATGAGGAGTATTGAGAGTGGATAATGAAGTGTTTCTCTTTATCAGAATCCTCACTTCTTGCCAACTAAATTCCAAGTACAGCATTGCACTGTCAGTTAGAAAGTGATATTTTAGAAATCTTGTTCTTTTTCCTCAACTCGAGGTATTTTTATACCTAATTTTCCTGTATTTGTCTGGAATTAAGAATTCTCTAAAGTTTCTGTAACATTTCAGTACTTTTTTTTTCATTCAGCTGTTTTTTAGCCACGAAAAACATTTGGGATGATTGGACCCAATGCATCGGATAATAGAGCAACCAGTCCAATTGTCCAAATGCCGTTTGGACAATTGAGCAGACGGCTTGCTCAATTGTCCAAAATGCTATATCAAAAAATCCTTTTTTACTGGGAAACAGGATAAAGAACACTAATAATGCGCAACGGTCTAGGACAACTGCGAGCTATTTGCGCGCGAAGCGCGCAAAAATCTTCGGAGCGCGCAGCGCGACGACCAAAATTCGCGCGCCCCGAGGCGCGCTAAATCTTGCGAGCGAAGCGAGCCCCCCGCGCGAAGCGCGGGTGAGAATGTGTCCGCCCGAAGGGCGGGCAGATTTTTTATTTATAAAAGGTACTCAAAATTTTTTTTTTCTTTTCAAGTTTAGTTCACTTAATAATAATATTAATAACGAACAATTTCCAATTTTTCATTTTAAAATCGGTCAATAACTTTTTGAGCTACACTGTACGGCAGTTTTAAAAATCCTGTTTTGAGAAAAACGCATTTGAAAAAATAGTATCAAAAATTCATATTTATACAAAAAAATTTTTTAAAGTGATTACACTTTAATCGGCTATTTCAACACTATATATATATCCTTTCATGTGCTTCATAAGTAGCATGTAAGTCTAATAATTCCTCTTTTCGTGACTTTCTGCTCTCCTTAGTCTCAAAAGTGCTACGCTTATTCAGTAGAATCTACGGTAACCTGGAGCGCGCTCCGTTCATCGCTAGTACAGCAAGGACTTCGAATTTTGCTCTAAAAACTTTGTTAGCCTATTTTTGAATACCTTAACTAACAATTTATGCAAAAAAGAAAAAATCGATTTTTTCAGACGTCTAGTGTTTCCCCCCTTAAGTCATTTTTAGTTTTATTTAATTATTTTAACATTAAATACTATTATAAAAATACTTTGAAATTAACAGTACAGGGTCACTCTAAGCTTTAGATTTTTACCAATTTTTAGGAATTTAAAGTTAAAAATCACTTATCAAAATTACTTTTAAAATAAGTCAAACACATGATTCTGAAAGTGGCACCTTATTATTATGGCACCTGTTTATTACCTTCAAGACTCTAATTTTGAACTGAAATAAAAAATATTCTTTTTTTGTTTAAGACAACATAAACTTTTTTATAATAAAAAACTGGGTACTTGTTTAAGATTTATTAAAAAAATATTAAACCATGTAAAGTATTACTGAAATTATATTAATTTTTTAATAAAACAAGGCAAACTCAAGGACGAGATCAAGCATTTTTAAAATGATTCTAGAAAGTTATTTAAATTTCTTTACAAGTTTAATTGTTGAAAAAGTAGATAATTTTAGTGACTTAGACGGGAAAGTTGTTAATTTATTACTTGCATTTCTAAATTACAAAAAAAATCATTTTATATCATTAAAAAGTAGTATTTCACACAATTTTTAAAAACTTACCTCCTTATCCTTATTTTTAATCACAAAAATTTTTTTCGTCTTATTTTTTTTAATTCTGAAAAGAGAAAAAAAGTGTTCTTCACTTTACACTTTTATTTTTCTGTATTATATACTGCAAAAATCTGTTAATAAACTGTAACTACACTGTAAAAAAAGAGAGTTAAATTTTAACTTCCCAGGGGATTCTATAAAAGTGGCACCCATTGTTAAGTTAATGCCAGGGGAGTTAAATAAAGAGAGTTAAAACTTCACACCCAAATGCTAACTCCCCAATGAAAAAATAACTCGCGCGCGTGTTGAATGAAGGGAGTTAGAAATTAACTCTCTTTTGGAGTTGATTTTCAACTCGAAAAATTTCACTCCAAACTCCCGAGTCCGTTAACTCCCTAAATTTTTTACAGTGTATATATGTATATACTCAAGTATAAAATAGACTACCAATGCAACTCTCTCTCTCTCTCTTTGCTCACTGGTCACTGGTCACTGGTCACTCAATAGACTGCCTACTGGTTGAAAGAAACCCTTTAGACAATAGGCCAGGTACTCGAGCAGACCTTTCGTCCCTGTTTATAACGCAGAAAATCTAACGCTATTGCTTCCTCTTCCTCTTTCCAAATAGAAATAACATAAATCGGTCTCTGTTTATAACGCAGAAAATCGAACGCTATTGCTTTCTTCCTCTTTCCAAATAGAAATAACATAAATCGGTCTCTGTTTATAACGCAGAAAATCTAACGCTATTGCTTTCTTTCTTTTTCGAGGATAAGTAACATTAGACTGTCTCTCTTTACCTAATTTGCATATCTACTCGTTTCATAATATATAAAAATTGTTAAGTAAACTATTTGTTACAGGACCTAAAAGTTGACCAGAAAAAAACAAAAATAGGTTATTATTGGCAAAAAGTGTTAATTCTAAAAAAACGACAAATTTAAACTGCTAATCATGGTTTCTATTGTTTTTGAGGTCGCTGGTTACAAAACTGAAGTCGGATTTCAAAAATTCAAAATGGCGGATCCAATATGGCGGCCATGAAAATGTTAAAATTAATCAATTTCTAGGAAACTTCGTATCAAGGGGTTTTGGGGGTCAAATATGAAGTTACAAAAATATGAATATTATAAAAATATGAAGTTACAAATATGAAGTCAGATTTCAAAAATTTAAGGTTCCGGATCCAATATGGCGAGCATAATGTTTTAAAAATAATTAATTTTTTATAAAACTTAATTATGAAATATCTTATCCCATTAGCCAACAAAATTTTTGTGAAAGTTCTATCTAAATTTAAGTTATTTAGAAATAAATATTTTGATAAAGAAAAGTCGATCTCTGATTTAAATATTAATATTTCTAAAAAATCGATTAGTTAAAGTGAACTAATAAACCATACATTGTGACCCAATAAATTGGAAATTCAAACAATATTATAATTTTACTAATTATCGAATTTATGAATGGGCCTGAATTTAGAAAAATTCAACTTGATAGAACTATTCATTTACCAGCAAACTACTCTTACTATCAAGTACAATAATGACGCTTAGATTTGTTAACTTTGAAATTATCGACTGTAAATTACTCTACTCAAATTTTATAAACAATAATGCTCAGTTGAGCGCCAGTTATTTTAATCATAAAGGTTACTTAAAATAACAAAAGTAATTTTCTTTTAATATTCCAATTACTAATTCTGAGACTCGATTGGAAAAAAGGGGGGGAGGCGGTGGGTTGAATTTCACTGAGACTAGTTAGTTAAAGTAACATATTCAATTTATTAAATCAATAAAAAAAATAACCATTCGACTTACCGATTAATTCGGTTAACCCTTTAACGTCCAGCGGTACATATGCTGTACCATAAAGAATAAAAAAACCTATCTTCAAATAGGGTTAATATATTTAATTACAAAATGATATCTAGGGGTTTTCGGGGTCGCTGATTACGAATCTGATGTCAGATTTTGAAAATTCAAAATGGCGGATCCAATATGGCGTACCGAAAAGTTTAAAATTTGATGGATTTTCATGAAACTTGGTATGTAGGGGTTTTCGAGGTCCCTGATTACGAATCTGATGTCAAAATTTAAAAATTCAAAATGGCGGATCCAATATGGCGGACAAAAATATATAATTCGATGGACTTTCATGGAACTTGGTATTTAGGGGTTTTCGAGGTCGCTGATTACGAATCTGATGTCAGATTTTGAAAATTCAAAATGGCGGATTCAATATGGCGGACGAAAATTTAAAATTCGATGAATTTTCATGGAACTTGGTACCTAGGCGTTTTCGAGGTCGCTGATTGCGAATCTGATGTCGGATTTTGAAATTTTAAAATGGTAAATCCAATATGGCGGATAGAAAAATTTTAAATTTGATGGATTTTTATGAAACTTAGTATGTAGAGGTTTTCGAGGTCGCTGATTATGAATCTAATGTCAGATTTTTAAAATTCAAAATGGCGGATCCAATACGGCGGACAAAAATTAAAATTAGATGGATTTTCATGGAACTTGGTATCTAGGGGTTTTCGAGGTCGCTGATTACGAATCTGATGTAGGATTTTGAAAATTAAAAACGGCAAATCCAATATGGCGGACCGAGAATTTTAAATTCATGAATTTATATGTGACGCGACACGAGAAAAGGGACCTATTGCCGCAAAAGAGTATTTTACAGGGAGAGCGTTTAAAGCGACGCTATGCGCAGAAAACCCGTGTATTTACGCGTACATGATTTACTTTCGGGCTTTATATTATTAACACTATTTAAGTTTTTCAACTTTTGATTTTTTCATGTGTAAGAGCAAAGAATAATCTGTCGAATAGCACCATAATCTCAAAATCGATTTTTTTAACGATAGGTCCCTTTTCTCGTGTCGCGTCACATATGGAGCTTTGAATCTAGGGGTTTTCGATGTCACTGATTACGAATTAGATGTCATATTTTCAATATTCAAAATGTCGCATTTAAAGATAATGGATAAATTTTAGAAACTGTGTTAGGTCTTTAATAATTTTTAAATACGAAACCAACTTACACTTTGCGTGACCCAGAACTAACGACGTGGACTTAGTAAGCCACTAGTTCCAAGCTACATTGGATTTATAATCAGCTACCACAAAAACCCCTACATACCAAGTTTCATAAAAATCCAACGAATTTTAAATTTTAGGTCCGCCATATTAGATCCGCCATTTTAAATTTTTAAAATCTGACTTTAAATTCGTAATCAGCGAACCCGAAAACCCCTAGATGTCAAGTTCCATGAAAATCCATCGAATTTTAAATTTTCGGTCTGCCATATTGGATCCGCTATTTTGAATTTTTAAAATCTGACTTAAAATTCGTAATCAGCGACCCCGAAAACCCCTAGATACCAAGTTTCATAAAAATTCACTAAATTTTAAAATTCCGGTCCGCCATATTGGATTCGCCATTTTGAATTTTTGAAATCTGACATCAGATTCGTAATCAGGGACCCCGAAAACCCCTAGGTACCAAGTGTCATGAATTTTGAATGGAAAAAAAAATTTGGACGTTAAAGGGTTAAATGATAATGTCGGCGACAATTAATAAGAACGACTCCTTTACAATGGTTTCAATCAGTCGTTACCGTTCCCAAAAATGGTCTTTCACTTAAACTTAAACTTTAAACTTCTACAGTCACATATATATATTGTTTCTCATAAATAAAATTAACAGTTCTCTTCAATTTAAAGTAATTATAATGCACAACTAATTCGAATCACATCAAAAAAAAACTTATCTTTACACACTCAGAACTACTTGTCGGTCTTTCGCCATGTCTTCTCTAAGTAAAAACCGGCGTCGATTGCCTGGTAGCGCGCGCTAACTTTCTTTCCTCTCACTCACACGTGCTTTCTCTCCTTGTCTCCGTCACTCACACGGTACAGTGAACTGCTTGTGAACCGATTACTACGCTACTAAGAAATAGTTCGTCCAAAACAAAGCTTAATTTTTGGAAAATAATTATTACACGAGAAAATATTATTATAAAAATTCGTAAATAATAAATGATTATAACAAAAATAACTAATTATTAATTATAATAATTTTGATACCAAAATAATAAGTTTAATTAATTCTAATTATGAGAACGTAGTCTCAGGTGCGTAATTAGGGAGAAACGTATAGTGACAAATAAAATAAAATTAAATTGTTTTTGTGGCAATCCACATTGTCACAATTCTCCGTTCCTTACACGTTACTATCAGTAGTAACGCAACAAAAAAAATTAAACTCACTCAGATATTTCTTTTCAAACAAAATTAAACAATAAAATAAAAAAAACTAATACACCTTTTGTTCATTGCACTCACATCACTTATAGTCTGTTTACTGCAATCGTCCACATTCTGATTTCCGACGTTCCTCGTAGAATTCCTTCATGGCCAAGGTCACAGCTTCTGCTGGTAATCCAGCCAAAGCTTGGGCCATTGCTCTGGTCTGCTCGATGAATCTGTCCGTGTTGTCCATCATCGGTGGTGCTGGCGATAATACTAAGGGTGGTGTGCTTTGATATACAATCGGTGGTGATATCGCTGGTTCTGGTATCGTCCAGTTTGGTGGAGGAACCGTGACATCACAAACTGCTAATGGCAGGGTTGATTTGTCAGTTGGTGCCTGCTGTATCATCTCCCAAATTTCATCAGCACTCAATGTTGATTCAACAGTATTTTCCTTTCTCTCACTGGTTGTTGGTGTGGTGACTACAGATGGTCCAGGACTCATTGCTTCTATCGTTTCTGAAACTCGACGTCTGCGACCTCGCCCTATTGAACATAACTTGACGGTATTATTATTCTCCTTGGATTCCGAAGTTACTCCACTCGCTGATGCTTGGTTGTCATGTTTTTGTTCAACCTCCAGACGTAACTTCTCTTCAACGCTCATCTTTCCTGATTTTGCCATAATTCCTTTAGTCCTTTTAATCCTTTCCGATCGAAATTCCTGATGTTTCTCTCGGCCGTATTTCATCATCATGTCCCTTTTATGTCGATCAGAGCAACGAGGGCAATCGGTCATCGTGACGCCACGTCTTCCGCAGTTCCTACAATAGCTATATTGTGGGTTTGGGCAATCATTACGCCTATGTCCAAATTGCCAGCAACTTATACAGGATCCAGGTGGGGGGTCCAATTCCGGGTCGGTGGGAATCAACTTTAGATCTCCGAACAACACTCCGCGTGTGATCACAGGAAGAACGTTCCTTCCTTGCTCAAGGCCGGCAATCTCTATTATTGGCTCCGCTATTCTGCTGGTAGGTGGTCCTGGCGGGGTGATTGGTCGTTCCGGTGATGGCGTTTTATTTCGTGAAACATAATTTTCAGGAAACATGATATTCGTGCGGATAGCACGGATAGCCTTGATTTGTTCATCCTTTAATCTCTGCTTTTCACGCGAAGTCGACGGCAATTCTCCTCTAAAGTTGAGTCTCCAATAAGACAAGGTGCGCATCGATGTTCATAGCTATAGGTATACTAAAGTATGATGTGGTATATCTATAGCTATGAACATCGATGCGCACCTTCTCTCACATTGGAGACTCAACTTAAAATAGCGATCCAATTCTTCTACAGCGAGTCGGCTTTCCCACTCCTGCTCACTTTCTCCCAACTTGCGCTCAGTTCTCCTTGATTCATCATTGTCTCGCTTTCTGGCACAACCTCTGCCCGCTGATGATACTGCTGCCATATCCCTGGAGTGTCTCACGCTTATTGGAGCTGGTGGTTGGGCATCTTCCCAAGAGATCAAATCATGATCATCTTCGCTCTGGGTGATGTTAGAATTAGAATCTAACTTGGCTGTTGCGCTGGGATCGTCCAAAAATTTACTAAAACCTCGTCCTTTTGATGACATCCTTCTAAATGATTAATCTCTTCTTACTCTCAACGCTGGATAATTTTGATTCGGAACGCTGGTATACGAGTCTTTATTATCGGTGAAACTGAAACAAAATTGATCAAAATAACAATTAATTATTAACCGTTCGTGGCAAAATATAACTTTTAAGTTCTGAAACGTGCACCTTCGAAATTCGGCGACTATTTTGCGTACTCAATACGTAAACCGAGGGGGATAATATATTCACGATTTTAAATGGACCTTCAAATTTAGGTGCTAATTTAGACGCAAATTTGTGTGCACCGCTGGATAATTTATGAGTTTTCCAGAGTACCTGATCTCCAATATTAAATGTGACAATTTTACGCCCACGATTATAATATTTTGCTTGTTTGCTTCTCTCCTGACCGATAATTCTCGCTACCATGTCTCTGAGGCCATCCAATCTTTTCATTCTCTCAGACCACATCTCAGGATCAATTCTCGTTACGGACTTCGGATTTTCAACAGTGCGTCTAACACTTTTCACAGGTTTAGGGTGACGTCCATAATTAAGAAACGCTGGTGACACTTTTGTTGTTGATTGAGTTGCGGTATTTATAGCATGCCTCAATTCATGCAAGTGCTTGTCCCAATTTCGGTGGTCATCATCGAGATATGTTGAAATCATTGTCTTTAAAGTCCTATTTGACCTTTCTACCGGATTTGCCTGGGGATGATACGGTGGTGTTGTTATACGTTTAACTCCATACTCCTCCAGAACTCCTTTCAGATCCTTATTGACAAATTCTCTTCCGTTATCGGTCAAAAGAAACTCTGGCGTTTCCCAACGAAATAACACAAGTTCCTCGAATGCTCTAGACACTGCTTTACCGTTGTCTGAACGCAGGGGCTTAATTTCAACCCAACGGGAAAATAAATCCTGGAAGACCACGAGATATTTATACTGACTTTTACTCCCCGGGAATTCCATTGTATCGGCAGCCACCACAGACCATGGCCTTTCTACGATACGCTCGCCCATTAATCCTTTTGGTCCTTGTTGTGACACCTTATAAAATTGGCAATCCGGACACTCAGTCACGTAAGTATGAACATCGTGCCAGATTCCTTGCCAATAATATTCCCGGGCCACTCGATCATAGGTCTTTTCCACTCCGAGATGACCTGCAGACACTTCAGCATGTGAATTTTTAAGTAATTCTTCACGATGTTCCACAGGTACAACCAGCTTCCAGCCATCTTCGTCTCCTACTATTGGCGTTAAGAGTGGATCACTTCTGAATCGATACAACATTTCATTTTCAACTTTCCATCCTGGGAAACGCTGGGGAAAATTTCTGACTAAATCTCGACGCTTAATATACCAAGGATCTTCGATACTTTCAAACGCAGCCAATTCTTGATCTTCTGGTTCATGAATTCGGGACAACGCATTAGGAACTTGATGTTGAGAACCCCTCTTATGAACCACTTCGAAGTCCCATTGTTGGAGTTCTAATGCCCAACGAGCAAGACGTCCGGTTGGATCCTTCAAATTATTCAGCCACTTCAATGCACTATGATCAGTGACTGCAATAAATTTTGATCCTTTGAGATATGGTCGAAATTTTTCCTTCACACTCCAAATCAACGCTAGGCACTCCTTTTCAGTGACGCTGTAATTCTTTTCTGCATCGGTCAGTACTCTGCTAACATAAACAATCGGGTGCTCACCAGTTTCGTTTTGTTGTGTAAGCACTGCACCGATAGCTAGATTACTTGCATCACATTGCACTGAAAAGGGTTTACTAAAATCAGGACGTGCTAATACCGGTGCTTGAGTCAGAGCAACCTTAAGTTGTTCGAATGACTTTTGATGCTCGTTTTCCCACTGCCAAGGGATACGCTTGAATTGAAATAATCCAAGACCAGGAATCGAAAATGCAGTATACTTTTTGCTTTCCGGTGCCATTGGTACTTGATGGTATGCTAATGTAAGGTCTATTTTAGAAATGTAACGCGCTTTTCGAAGCTTATCCAAAATAGAATCTACGCTGGGTATCGGATAAGTATCACTTATAGTGATTTTATTTACATCCCTATAGTCGAAACATAAACGCAACTTTCGAGCATGATTTTTAACGACAACTGGTGCACTATTATACTGGCTAGCAGATCTCTCTATAATACCCTTTTTTAGAAGTTTCTTTATTTCCTCAATAAGCCACAGTAAAATCGCTGGGGCCATTCTTCTTGGACGGTGTTTAATTGGTGTTGAATCCACGACTAATATGTGATGCTCCGTGAGATTTGTCATCCCATGTTCTTCAGACGGTGGTATTACTAATTCTTTAACCAATGATTGCACTTCACTACGCTGGTCATCAGTCATCACTGAAATTCCGGCGCATTCCGCAAAAATAGTGGCCTCATCTTTCTCGTTGATATTTTCGGCGAATCTGTGCCATTCCTTGCCGTTGATTCGCCACAATCCTTTACCCAACTGCACATCCATATCAAGGGCTCGGCAAAAATCTACTCCTAATATCATATCTTGAGTTATGGAACTTATTGCCCTTAATTCAAATGATTGGGAAATATCGTCCACAGTTAGCCACAATCTTAATTTCCTAAGAGTATTTGTCGAACCGCCGATGGCACTTTGAATCATCGTTGTTGTTGATTCAAGTCTTGATTTGAATTCCTCTGCAATTTTTGGCCCCACTACTGAGATCATTGCCCCAGGATCAAATAACGCTAGGTATGGTTGATCAGCAACAAATATTTTAATAAAATATCTATTTTCAGTACGTGTGCCATCTATCACTTCGTCATCGGTGGTAAGATTAACGGTGGGTTCAGCTGCACCCTTTGCAGCTTCTCCCCTCCCTTTGACTACATCATCTTTTTCATTTTCTACAATGATAGATGTGTCAGTCACAGGAACAGAATCACTCACTTTATCTGGCACAGTTTCAGGGAGAAAAAATTTGTGTCCCCATCGCTGGTTAATATTTTCAGAATTTTCGAAAATTTTCTGAATTTTTCCAGATGATTTCTCACGATGACTTTTATTTTCACTTGAAAATTTAACTCGTTTTTCTTTCGCAATAGCCCCTTTACTTGTAACACGTGTGTTTGTTTTAAATGATTCCCCACCATTCGGCGCCTTAACGTCTGGTTTATCACTTGCAGGGAGTAAGTTTATCTCACTTGTACTACTTTTCTCATTTCTCCTCTCTTCTTTCGCTGGTAGTGAGTCTAACTTACTCTGTACGATACCTTGTTGAAAATCGAATTTTCTTGAGGCAGAAACTGGATCCCCTCCACTCTGTTTGCTTGTAGTGGTGACCGATTCTCCTACTCTAACGTCTGCTGGGAGTGAGTCCCCCTCACTCTGGTTATACAATTTTCTCATAGCATGATTTGATGGTAACTTCTCGAATTTTCTCAAGCTTGAGGTGTCCACGCTGGGTTTGTTGGTGGGGAGGGGGGAGCAGGACTCTTCTGTCCCCCCGCTCGTTCGTTTCCCAGAGCCAGTTGATATTGTCTGATGAGCACACAGTTTGGACAATTTGCAAACACCGCACCTTGCGTTCCGCAAACTTGGCATCTCTGAAACCTCCTTCGTTCGTAGAATTAGCTTGAGAATTGTTGATCATTCGTGGTTGAACTTGCCCTTTATTTAAGGGCGTTGAAGTTGTCACCATCGATGCATAATTTGGAGGTGGAGGCGCTGGACTCTTAGGCTGTACAGGTGTTGCGTTGACTTGATTTCCGTTGTTATTTGGCGCTGGTGTTTTAAGTGCCGCTAGTTGTTCGCTTTTTCCCTTCTTCTTCTTTGTGCCCTTTTTTGTTTTACCCTCCTTTTTAACTTTGGTACTGGAAGGATCACTTAAACTAGAATCAGTTTCCTCTTTTTCTTTTATCGCTTCGATTTTAACATTTTTGCGTTCTACTATTGCTGCAGCTGCAGGAAACTTCATTTTATCCTTCGAGGGTGGGGGGGTGTAACGTTGGTCGGCATCCTTTGCTTTTTCGAATTCTCGTAGAATTCTTTCCATTTGAGATAGGGAATTAGCCTTGGTGTTAACTAACATACGCCGGTACTCTGGAGTTAGTCCATTGTAAGCAATCCTATATTGTAAGTCGCGGGGAAGACTTTTCTTGAGATGTCCCATTATTATTTTGAGATTTGTCAAGTAAGTCGTGATTCTTTCCCCCTTGGCTTGGGTACGGCTCCTCAATTCCTCCATGATTTCTAAATCATCAGTAACGCTGGAAAATTCGTGTTGAAAAGCTTCTCGAAACTCTTCCCAATTTACTATTTCATTGCGAATTGTGCGGTACCAACTGCTAGCACTTTGATGTAATACGCTAGGTATTGCTCTCAACAGTTCTTCATCTGTGATCTTTGTAGAAAGTTGACAATCTTCAATCCTGTTTAAAAATTCCTCTGGGTCTTGTTTTCCGTTGCCAGAAAATTTTATTTCTGAATCCTTTAAATTTTTAATTATTTTGGATCGTCTATTCAACGCTGCAATTCTATCTCGATGTTGACTGTTGTTGTATTGTACTTCTGATTCCGCATCTTGTTCATATGACGACGAAAATGCGTAAGGAGAATTTTTCCCCTCTTTCGGTATCGCTGGTGCTCCCACTCTTTCCTTTTCTCGTACCTTTTCGTCCGGTTTGAACGTGTGCTTTGTCTCGTGATTTTCTGACTTGACGTGGCGCTGGTATTCCCCACTCCTTCGCTGTCCAGAACCCGCATACGAATTTTGATGCTGACAATTCGAGTTTCTGGTGAAAATGTCGTTAACAATATTATTTTCTGCTAAACGTCGTTCATTTTTCCACTCTAGGTAACTGTAGTAGTCCGGATCTTCGAGCATGTGACTAAATTGTTGCAATTTAGCCATTTTTGGAGCAATGGCTGAGGATATTCTAGGAAATGATGGGGTTGTCGTATGAATTATCGCGCTGGTAAATTGGGGTATTGTCGAAGTAATTGAGGTAGTAACAATGCTTGGCGATATCATATTAGGGGTGGAAGTTGTCATCGATGAGGAACTAGAACGACTAGAAACATTGTGGCTCTTTGTAAATTCGGATGAAATTTTTGGTATTACCGTAATATTACTTTCGATTCCCGCACTGGTGTCCAATTGTTGTTCTATTTGTTCACCGAATTCTGTTGTTTTCCGCCCGCCCTCATTTTCCTTACACAGGGTCACGTTGGAAGTGAGTTCCTCACGTATCGCTGGGAATGCTTCACAAACAAACATCGTTTGTGATTCAGCAGCATCATATACTGCGTCCCAAGGAATGTCGGCTTCTTCAGGTAACTCTAGTTTCATTTCCGCGCGAAATAAACGTTCGCGCAATACTTGAAGAGTACCGTCGACGCTGGCATTGTGTCTGTCTAAATTTCGAATAATTTGCCCCGGAAGCATTGTACGAATTACACTCCAAGCTGATTCAGCTTGATCAAAACTAAATAAATTCAAAACACGCTCGGTATAATTTTCCATTTTGAATTCTAAATAATAAAATTTTTCAATAAATAACACCAATTAAGATAAAATCCGAAATTTTATTTATTTTCGTTTTGGTGCTTGCGCACTGGTCTTCTTCTTCACAAAATTAAAAATGTCTACAGGAAGCACGCTGGTAAAATTTCAATTGTATGATTCACCAAATTTTCCCTTAATATTTCTTTGCGAAAATGTGAATAATATTTTGGTAATTCACACGGCAAAAAAAAATATTAATGAAATCATTGTTTATTCTGGATTATCATTAATTTGTATTAGAACAATAATAATTTTCGAAATTTATTCACAAGGGGAACACGTGCACGTTTCAGAACTTATTCTTGTATAAAATCACTTCAGAAATGTGGTACAAAAATTACAATAATACACATAAATATAAAATTTCAAATAATGTCAATTATAAACAATTATAATCAATCACAAAAAAAATATTCAGCTTACTGTCTCAGTGGTAGAAAAACGCTAGTGGGCCCCACGTTGGGCGCCAATTTATTGTAACCCAATAAATTGGAAATTCAAACAATATTATAATTTTACTAATTATCGAATTTATGAATGGGCCTGAATTTAGAAAAATTCAACTTGATAGAACTATTAATTTACTAGCAAACTACTCTTACTATCAAGTACAATAATGACGCTTAGATTTGTTAACTTTGAAATTATCGACTGTAAATTAGTCTACTCAAATTTTATAAACAATAATGCTCAGTTGAGCGCCAGTTATTTTAATCATAAAGGTTACTTAAAATAACAAAAGTAATTTTCTTTTAATATTCCAATTACTAATTCTAAGGCTCGATTGGAAAAAAGGGGGGAGGCGGTGGGTTGAATTTCACTGAGACTAGTAAGTTAAAGTAACATATTCAATTTATTAAATCAATAAAAAAAATAACCATTCGACTTACCGATTAATTCGGTTAAATGATAATGTCGGCGACAATTAATAAGAACGACTCCTTTACAATGGTTTCAATTAGTCGTTACCGTTACCAAAAATGGTCTCTCACTTTGGAAATTTGTCGTCACACCGCTCTTTCACACTTGCCTTTAACACCGGCGATTTAACTTATATCTCAATTAAACTTCTACAGTCACATATATATTGTTTCTCATAAATAAAATTAACAGTTCTCTTCAATTTAAAGTAATTATAATGTACAACTAATTCAAATTACATAAAAAAAAACTTATCTCTTTACACACTCAGAACTACTTCTCGGTCTTTCGCCATGTGTTCTCTAAAGTCCAACGCACAATAGATTCGCGAAAGTCGTTCGCGAACGAGACGCATGAAATAGACAAGGACACAAATAGATCTCTGTTCTTTTCTAACTCATGCTTTGCGTTCGCGAACGACTTTCGCGAATCTATTGTGCTTAGGCCTTAAGTAAAAACCGGCGTCGATTGCCTGGTAGCGCGCGCTAACTTTCTTTTCTCTCACTCACACGTGCTTTCTCTCCTTCTCTCCGTCACTCACACGGTACAGTGAACTGCTTGTGAACCGATTACTACGCTACCAAGAAATAGTCCGTCCAAAACAAAGCTTAATTTTTGGAGAATAATTATTACACGAGAAAATATTATTATAAAAATTCGTAAATAATAAATGATTATAACAAAAATAACTAATTATTAATTATAATAATTTTGATACCAAAATAATAAGTTTAATTAATTCTAATTATGAGAACGTAGTCTCAGGTGCGTAATTAGGGAGAAAAGTATAGTGACAAATAAAATAAAATTAAATTGTTTTTGTGGCAATCCACATTGTCACAACATTTATGTACCCTTTTTCCTAAGTGAAACTATCTAAGTGTAACAGCACATGTAATTGCTTCCTCATAGAGGAAGGATTGTATTAGCAAAATTTTCGATTGCGATTTTTTGACATATTTATAAATTTTTTTTCTTTATACCTAATCTTTTAGTACTTTATGTACGAATGGGCATTGCCCGTATAAATGTTTTAAATAAATAAAAAAAATTTCGACGTATTTTGACCTCTGATGTCCAAAAAACGGATTTTAAAAATTTGTCCCGGTGTGTGTGTGTGTACTAACATTACAATTGACTCAATATCTCAGAACGAAAAAGAGCTGAATGCTTTAATTTTTTTTTAAATTGCAGGTTTCCCCGGGGGACATAAAATGAGAGTATTTTTAGCCCGATTCATAAAGTTTAACTATTTTTTTGAATTTTTTTTGTAAAAAAACGTTTTTTGGCCATAACTTAAAAAAATGTTAGGACACCTATAAATGTTTTTCTTTAGTTTTGTAGAGTTTTTTCAGACGCATCTTCTGAGCTTTCATTGAACATTTTTTGTCCATATTAGCCGGAGATATAAAAATTTTAAAAATCTAAAGTTTTGAAAAATAAGACTTTTATAAAAAAAATTTTAAATTATGTAAAAGTAACTTCAGAAAATTATTACCAACTTAAAGAGTATTAAAAAACGCTTCGATTGACCTATTTTTTAACCTAATTCGGGCAGAAATTATGAAATTATTGGTATTTGAAAAATAAAAAATTGTGGGAAATATCATTTTTTCAACATTCTTGTTTATAAACTTATGTGTAATTATTAAACTATTATTACCATCTTATAGAATATATAAAAACACATTTTTTGGACCAAGATTTAATGATTTTTAACCATTTTATAAAAAGTAATTCTTATATTTCAATTATTATTATTTCTATGAGGAAGCAAAGTGTTCATGAAATGAACACCAAAATTATAAAAATGTACAATTTGGCAGCAGTTTTTTACTATGTAGAAAGTGTAACAAAGGGGGATGGAGTCAAAATATATATAAAATCGTATCATTTAATTTGTGAATGAAGCTTATCTAGCTAATGAATACTAACCTTCTAATTTATGATTAGCAGCGAGGTCCTGTTCAAATTTTTAACTTCAGATTTGTAACTAGGGACCCCAAAAACACCTTGATACGCAGTTTCATAAAAATTAATTAATTTTAAAATTTGCATGGCCACCATATTGGATCCGCCATTTTGAATTTTTGAAATCTGACTTTAAATTTGTAATCAGGGACCCCCAAAACCCCCTGATACGAAGTTTCCTAGAAATTGATTAATTTTAAAATTTCCATGGCCGCCATATTGGATCCGCCATTTTGAATTTTTAAAATATGACTTCAGATTTGTAATCAGTGACCTCAAAGATATTAGAAACCATGATTAGCAGTTTAAATTTCTTGTTTTTTCAGAATTAATATTTTTTGCCAATAATAACCTATTTTGGTTTTTTTCTGGTCAACTTTTGGGTCCTGTAAAAAATAGTTAACTTATCAAATTTCATATGTTAAAAATTGTATATTATTCTTTAAACTGCTGTAGACATTCTTGAACAGTAAATTGTAAAAAAATCTTCCTGTGCTTCGGTAGCTCGAAAGTTAAAAGGGTAGTTTGAGCCCCTAAATATCGGTTTGGGCCGATATAAAAAAATACTTGTCAAATATTTTTCTATATAGTATATGTACACGGAGTTTTAAAAAATTTTTCGAGTGAAAGTTGAGTAGTGTTACTTGTTAGAACATAAAAATCCGATCAAATTTGTTGGCTCTAGACAATTTTGAATAGCAAATTGTAAAAACATCTCAGTGTACCGCGTGCGAGCGACCTGCACTGGGAAGCTTAATTATTTATTTAAACCCATCAAACTTGTCAGGCCCACTCTGAAACCTTTTGCAAAACTTTCTTAGCATTTTAAGGTATGTTTTTTAAAAAAAATAATAAATTTATCATACCCAAAGTTAAAAAAAATTAATTTGTTTCTAACATTTTTTTAATAAAAAATCAAAAAAAAATTTTAATTACTAAGAAAAATTTTTTTGATATGATTATTCAAAAGTAGAGAGAAAAACAAAACTTTTTTTTCTTGTCAAAAAATGAACTGTCAAAAAATGAACTTTTATTTTTAATTTAAATTTTATCTAGATAACGAACAATGCTCTTCAGTAAATGAGAAATTTGAAAGGTAGGGGACTTTTCCCTTTACGCAATTATTTATTTCAATTGCGTGGCAATAATGCCAAATTAATAAAAATAGAAATCTGGATTAAATTAATATTTCTTTAATGAATGTTATTTTAATGATAAGGATAAATAAAAATCAATAACGGAAAATTATAAAGTATACATATTTTATTATGACTTTTAATTTTCAAATACAGTTTTTTCTAAATTATTTCCCTTTAGAAATGTAAATTTCAAAATAGAAAAAGTTGATATTCTTTGTATTTTCTAGAATAGTCTTATAAAAATAACATATAAAAATTCATGTGTGCTTTAGCATTTGTGTTGAATGTGTGTGTGAAATGTAAATTTTCTACTCACTTTTAATCGTTTTTCTTTCTTTATTTTAAGATCTCAAAAATCGCCCTTCTTTTATTGTTTGTTTCAACTTTTATATTAGTTGAGATGAAGATAATTTCAATTTTAATATTTATTTTTACACAATAACTTGGGACTACGCCCTTTGATTCACAATAAGTGACAAAACAATCAAGTCTATACGACTGAAAAAATATATCGTTCAGGTAACTTTGCCTGAATTAAACTGCCCAACTTAGTTACGCCAAGTTTACGCGGGCCACTGCCCAAATTTCTCCTTGTCAATTCTTTTTATTGATTGACAATTAGGTGGGGAAATCCTCAATGCAGTTTATTCTGTCAGCTTGCAGAATTTAGTACTTGCAAAATTAATAAAATTAAACCACTTCGTTATTGTGGAATAATTTAAATTAATTGAAGGAAACCTTACCTTGCTATATTAAAATAAAGAAAATTGTACCTTGCTTAATTATTTGTGCTAAATACCCGACTAAAAGTAGGTTGTTAAGAATTTGCTTAATGTTGGAAATTATTCGTATTGACAATTAATATGTGTTTTTGTGTAATAATGTTGATTGAGTTTTTAGGTTAAAAAAATGATTAAATGGATTTTATATAATTTAAATAAAATTCGTTGTTTGTATTGAAATATAAAGGTTACAAAGTCATACGTAACATCTACATTTAACAAACGAAAATTCTGAAAATTCATAACTCATATATTTAGCCTCCAAAAAAAAAAATAAAAAAATACGTGTGTTTTTTTTAAATACAGAATAGAAAATAGTATATTAAGAAACAAGGTACGTAAAGGCAGCCTCGTTCACAAAAATCACTGTAAAAAAATGGCAGCCTTTATACCCTTGTTGCTTAATATACTATTTTATTCCTAATGCACAAAAGTGGCAATTTCAGATAGCAGACGACAGGGAGTAAAAGTCATTCACTTGTTCGAATTGTATGAAAATGGCGGCCGTTTTCTCCCTTGGGAAAAATAATGCATGGGATCAGCTGTTACTTTTGCACATGGGAGAAAATGGTCGCCATTTTCATACGGTCGAACAAGTGAGTGACTTTACTCCCTGTCGTCAGCTATCTAACAGCGCCATTTTTGTGCATGTGGGATAAAAAAATATTTTTGGACGATTTTAAGGCTATGTCCATGTTGTGAAATGTAAACAAACCAAAAGGTTACTATACCAGCACTAAAATCGCAATTTTGCGACAGCCCATTTTCTCACAAAAAATAACATTTTTACACTTTCTCTACAAAAATGGAAAATTAGAGTTTCAAAATGTCCAAAAATATCATGTTTGGCCATGAGCAATAAAAATCAATTAGTAAAATAACTAATTAAAATGACCTGTAAAATAGCATTTTTGAGGCGTCGCGAAAAATAAACTGTTTGAGTATAACCGCACGGATGATGAAGAAGTTACATGTCAGCGATTGGACCTTCGACATGTGGAAGGGTAAATTTTTCCCTTTCCTCCTTGAAATTACAAGAGAAAGGGTAAAAACTTCTTCATCGTCCGTGCGGTTGATATAGTCAAACACTTTAATTTTTCGAGACGTGAACTCTGTTGCTCGCTGCGCGTGCGCAGACCGTACTAAGGTCGCAATGACATCACCATGAAAAAGGCACATTTTGTTTTTGACTGAAACTCAGTGGTTTTCTCATTTTTTCAGTTATTCAAAGTTTAGTAACCAAATTCGATACTTTAGTTCACCATTTCCATAAAGAAAATGTGAATTTATATTTATTCACGCAAATGGGAACGGCGAAAAAGTGCTTCACTATTCGGTCTATAATGAAGCATTTTTTCGCTGTTTCCATTTGAGTAAATCAATATAAATTCACATTTTCTTTATGGAAATGGCGAACTAAAGTATCGAATTTGGTTACTACACCTTGCATAGCTGAAAAAAATGAGAAAATAACTAAGTTTCAGTCGAAAACAAAATTTAAATTTTCGCATGGTGCTGTCAATGCATTCTTAGTTTTGGTTTTGAATGATACTCAGTGGTTTTCTCATTTTTCAGCTATGCAAGGTGTAGTAATCAAATTCGATACTTTAGTTCGTCATTTCCATAAAGAAAATGTGAATTTATATTTATTTACGCAAATGGGAACAGCGAAAAAATGCTTCATTATCGACCGAATTGTGAACCATTTTTTTGCCGTTCCCATTTGCGTAAATAAAAATAAATTCACATTTCCTTTATGGAAATGGTGTACTAAAGTATCGAATTTGGTTACTAAACTTTGAATAACTGAAAAAATGAGAAAACCACTGAGTTTCAGTCAAAAACAAAATGTGCCTTTTTGCATGGCGATGTCATTGCGACCTTGGTACTGTCTGCGCACGCGCAGCGAGCAACAGAGTTCACGTCGCGAAAAATTAAACTGTTTGACTATATCAACCGCACGGACGATGAAGAAGGTTTTACCCTTTCTCTTGTAATATCAAGGAGGAAAGGAAAAAATTTACCCTTCCACATGTCGAAGGTCCTATCGCTGACATGTAACTTCTTCATCATCCGTGCGGTTGATATACTCAAACAGTTTATTTTTCGCGACGCGTCAAAAATGCCATTTTACAGGTCATTTTAATTAGTTTTTTTACTAATTGCTTTTTATTGCTCATAGATAGTCAAAAACAATTTTATTGGAAATTTTGATACTCTAATTATTAATTTTCGTAAAGAAAGTGTAAAAATGTTATTTTTTGTGGGAGAATTGGCTGTCACAAAATTGCAATTTTAGTGCTGGTTTAGTAACCTTTTGGTTTGTTTACATTTCACAACTTAGACATAGCCTTAAGAGGTCGTTAATTCTTATCTTTCACGTTCCCATGTGGAAGGATTTCCGGAAATTTTGCGGAAGAGACTTCCGAAAACTTTCCGGAAGAGGTTTCCGGAAATTTATTTTTTTACGGAAATCATTTTAAAATCTTCCGGTTTATTTTTTACGGAAATCTTCTAGAAACTATCTGGAAATCTTCCGAAAATTAATTTTGTTACGCAAATCACTTTGTAAACTTTCCGAGAATTGATTTTTTTACGGAAATTTTTCGGAATATAATGAATAAGAAAGTCTTAAGACATTCAAGACTTTGATAAGTCACACCTGTAGTTAATATTATTTGATATTGATAAATTTTATTATATTGTGAAAAACCAAACTCAAGTGATAAAATTTTGTAAAGTAAGTAAACTCATTGTGGAAATTGATTCTTATAGGCAGCTATAAAGATATATAAATCATTTTTTCTAAAGGTAAGTAAAACTTTTACAATTGATACCCATTACAAAAAGGGAGCGTTCACAAATGATGTCATGCAATTTTTCGGGATTTTAGACCCCCCTTCCCCTGTCGCGCAATTTCATGAAATTTCACATATAAAAATACTTTGTTTCATGTTTAGTAGAGACCTCCCTACCCCCAAAAACGTGACATCATTTGTGAACGCTCCCAAAATTCATATAAATGTTTCACCGATTTTAAAAACAATTTTTAAATATTCTGGAACATAACCCAATTTTTAAAAATTGGATTTTTTCCGAGCATGGAAAAAATATGACGAACTACGAAAATATATTTTTTTTATTTTCAAGAAATTATTTCAAGATAATTTAACCTCGAAAATTAAATTTTTTTAAATATGGATAATTTAACCTTTAAATTTCAATTTTTTTAAGTATCAGTAAAGTTTAGAAGAATGTTTCTCTTAACTATTACTTAAGAACGAATAAGTAATTTAAAGTGATTGGGAATGCGAACGCAATATTGCAGGATTTGTAGATTGAGGACTTGTCTTAGAAATTCCTAATTTTAATTTTGAGCTCATTTCCACTGGCAGACATAAGAAAATGTTAAGTTCTATTCATTTCAATTCATTCTTAGAAATAAACGGAATTGAAAGGATTTGAATTTTCAAAAATGTTGAAGGAAAAAAAAGTATTTTAATTCGTTTTTGAGCAATTATTTTTTGTTTATTTATGAATGTTAATAATAAACTAATGATTTTGGATTAGGAATAGAAAAAACAAAAAAGGTATGAGGAAAAGAAATGCAAAAATTTTCTTTTATTGAATTCTCGAAACTAAATTAGCTTAAAAACATTTTTTTAAACAATGTTTTAAATGTAGTATATAAATCAACATACAAAAGCATTGTTTTAAGTGTACATTTAGAAAACAAATTATATTTCAGAGAGAAAAAAACATAATACATTATTATTTAGGTAATTATGTATTATTTTTTTCATAATTACCATTATTTACAATAAACTACTAATAAGGTAAAACTCAAACACCAATAAACACTGAAAATATCAAACAGAATGCACCACACGCTGTTTGATCAAACTGTGCGACGCCATGACACATAACAGCTGGATGGATCGCCGCATGTGTATATAAGATTTATGAACAAATCTAGATGTCACTTTTTTCTATTTGTCTTATAAGTATATTACCAATAATATTTTTTATGAATATTTTGGTACTGCTACGCTCATTTTTAATTAATAATTAATTTAATTAAATATATTTTTTCTTATCATTAAAAAAGAATTAGGAAAAAATTAAACAATAGAAATAAAGTAAAAATATTCAATTGTTAAATTAAAACAAAGGGCATCGCGTTGCCATGACGAAAATAGTTGTTTCATGACATTAGACAAAAACAAAGATTTCGTTACTCTTCCTTAACTCGCGATTCTGAACGGACGTTCAAATTGTTCTTTCTTTCTCAAAAGTGACAAATAAGGAAATTGTATTGAAGATTATTTAAATAAATATTACAATTATTAAAATATAATTAAATATTTTTTCTCCTTTCTCATTATTTCCAATATCAGAAGATATTTAAGGACTCTTCTAGAAAGAAGAAACTTCACTGAAAAAACATCCTTCATCCATAAGAATTTCCAGGTTTCTTTCTTTATTTCCACCTTTTCTAATCTTTCCTTTCCTATCTTTACGATCCTCTCCGTAGGATCGAAAAATAACTTTTTCCTTTCTTCTTTATTTCACGATCCTCCCGCAGGATCGGAAATTGACTTTCCTTCTTTTCCTTCATTATTTCTCGATCCTCTCCGCAGGATCGGAAATTCTCTAATCTTTTTTTTCCTTTTTCTTAAAAAAACTCATTCTTTTTCCTCTATTTCACGATCCTCTCGCAGGATCGGAAATTGATCTTTCTTTCTTTTCTATTTTTCTATTATTTCTCGATCCTCTATGTAGGATCGGAAATTAAATTATTGAAATAATAACAAAGAAGAAAAATTCTGGATAACAATTTTGGCGCCCAACGTGGGGCCTTAGGTCATTTGAAAATAACCCGAACCCTGAAGTCTAAAACTTTTTCAACCTCACTTCCGGGAGTGGGATACAGAAAATAAACACCCGGTGGCGCCTGACGCAAAATATTTATTTTTATCTCTACATATATTATGTTTCCAAAATCTTTAATTGAAGTGAACAAATCACCTTACTCCGTTCCTGTCACTATCATCAGAAAGGAGTCAAATCAACGTTTTAGCATAAAATTTAGTGAATTAAATTCCGAAAAGAAAATTTCCAAATCAACTCCGAATCTGAAAAAATAAATCATCGATTAAATCTCAACGACATTTTTACCTGTTTATGGATCAACAAAATTATATCTTACCAAAGGACAACACTGGCTTTGTGAACGTTTATACCGACGGTGCATGTTCAGGAAACGGAAGGACATCCCCAAAAGGTGGTATTGGCGTTTTCTTCGAAGATAATCATCCCTTGAATATATCTGCTCCTCTCACCGGCAAGCAAACGAACAATCTTGCTGAAATACAAGCTGCGACTCAAGCTGTACTACAAGCCAAAAAAGCTGGCGTCTCTAAACTCCGAATCAATACAGATTCCAAATATTTAATAAATAGTTGTACGGAGTGGATTCCTCGTTGGAAGGAGAATGGCTGGATTACATCATCTGGAAGACCTGTAAAAAACAGAGAAGAACTTCAATTTTTGGAAAATACAACAAAGAATTTAGAAATAAGTTGGATACACGTACCTGGGCATCAAGGTCATCCGGGAAATTCTAAAGCCGATGAACTAGCTAGAAGTGGAATTAGGAAACCGATTTCTGATGACATCTAGAACTCCATTACCCGAAAGAAGAATTCTTCGCAACCGAATTATCGAAATAAATCCTCCTGTATCACACGCAAACATGGAAGAATTAAACCCTCAAGATAACTTGAGAAATTCTATCTTTGAAAATCAAAATGGTTCCGAAAATGACTCAGAAACCAATTTCTCCGACGAACTTATAACTACATCCACAGTAATACCGATCACTAGCACTGCTACAATCACCACGTCAGCAAATGTTCCTCATAACAATGAAAGACGACCACTTACATTTTTCTTCAATCAACAAACAAATTCGAATCAAATTTTTAGTACAGCACCTCAAACAACAACTTCCATCAATGAACCTCGCATATCATCAAGTGTTTCCGACAACATTGTAATCCAATCACCTTATGTCCAGTCATCGTATCAACCGCCTTCAACTGCTGATCCTCCAAGAACATCATCATCTTATGTTCAGTCATCGTATCAATCGCCTTCAACTGCTGATCCTCCAAGAACATCATCATCTTATGTTCAGTCATCGTATCAATCGCCTTCAACTGCTGATCCTCAAAGAACATCATCATCTTACTATCCAGTAGCTGCTCCTTGGTACCCTCCACCTGTAGATCCAAATTGGTACGCTTGGAGAAATTCTTTGGAAGCACAAAGGAACTCTCTTCCCGTTCCAGAATTTTATGGTAAAGATCACGAGAATCCTTCAGATTTTTTGAAGGAAATGCAGGAGTATTTCCATTTGGTCGGAACTCCAGAATCTAATAAAACTAGATTGGCCTGTCAAGCTCTTCATGGAGAAGCAGAGAAGTGGTGGGAAATTTATAAGGGTATACCTTTTGAGTGGAACCAGTTCCAGGATTTACTTCTTCGTCAATACAATTCACCTTCGGTGCTTGGAAGGTTACAATCACAATTGTATTCACAACGTCAACATGAAAAAGACCCCGTGGGTGTATTCCTGCAAAAGAAATTTTTATTATTTCGACGATTAAGGCCATTAGAACCAGAAATTATTATTGTACATACCTTGATAGAATTATTGAAACCAAGCATACGTCATGCAATTCGTGCTTCTAGTCCACATGATTGTCATACTCTTCTCACACGAGCTGTCGAAGCTGAAAGGGATGAATTCGACATGCTACGAACGCAACCACGAAGAGAGGAAAAGAAACCTTCGGAAAAGGAATCCAACACAAAGAAGACTCCCCCTGATTGTTGGTATTGTCCTGAAAAACATTTCCATCGTGATTGTCCTGTTTTTCGGAAACAAGTTGATGATCGCAAAAAACAAAATCAGGAAAACTGGCGAAGGGCGGTGGAACCATCCACCACCGCCAACCAGAAAAACAACCATTAATTTCTCTATATCTTACCCCTCAAGATTGTCGTAGACTGCCACGTATATTAACGTTTCTAAATGATCAAGAGATTCCAGCAATTATAGACACTGCAGCTACAGAAAATTTTATACATTCTTCCAATTTAACTTCCAAACAATTACAAGACCTCGATCCGTGCATCGATAGCGTAGATTTAGCTGCACCTGGAACAACAATGAGAGTATTAGGAAAATTAGCCCTGAAAATCAAAATTAGTAGTCATACTGTCAATATAGAGTTTCTAGTATGTAATGAACTTAGGGAACAAATGATATTAGGTATACCTTGGATGACGGAACAACAAGCGATTATCGATATTCCAAGTGAACGTATCTATGTTGGGAAAGACACAAGATTCACTATTTTCTTTCTTCAGAAATCTGGTCCATTAACATCGACTTCACCAGAAAAAGAAGAAAAAATTAAGAATCTTGACCACGGATTTCCAGCAGAATCTACAGATGAATTCCTTAATGTTTTGCGTCGTTTCTCGAAAACTCTTATTCCTGATCCTCACTTAACACAAACTCGTTCTATTCAACACGTAATTGAATTAACTGACTCAAGACCAGTTCGACAAAAACCTTATACTGCATCTCTCGAAAAGCGTCGAGAAATGTTAAAACAGGTACAAGAAATGCTGTCCAACGACGTGATAGAGCCTAGTACGTCACCATATTGCTCCCCCGTGGTTTTAACCGTGAAAAAAGACGGAAAGAAAAGGTTCTGTATTGATTACAGAAAACTAAATGCTATCACCCAAGATGTAAACCATACATTACCTAGGATTCAGGATTCCCTTAAAGAACTAGGAAAATCCAAAATCTTTTCAACGTTGGATTTACGTTGGGGTTATTGGCAAATACCACTGGAGGAGAACAGCAAAAAATATACTGCCTTTTCCATCCCAAATGGTGGTACATACCAATTTAAAGTTATGCCGTTTGGATTAAAATGTGCTCCAAATACCTTCCAAACACTCATGAGTCAAATAGTCTTACGTGATTACATCAACAAATTTTGTATATCATACCTAGATGATATTATTATTTATTCAAATAGTTGGATGGAACATATTCAACACGTCAATTTGGTCCTCGAAAGATTAGAAATACATGGATTAACATGTTCCTTCGATAAGTGTTTCTTTGGACAAACAGATCTTAAATATCTTGGTCATAATGTTCGCTCGGAATATAACGAACCTCAAGAACAGCATATTCAAGCTATCCTACAGGCTGCTCCACCTGCAAATAAAAAGGAATTACAGAAATTCTTAGGAAACTGTGGATGGATTAGAGAATATGTTCCTGATTTTTCTATTCTATCTAGACCACTTACCAACTTGCTGGGTAAAAAATCAGGTAAATGGACATGGACCACGGAAACCGACGAAGCTTTCCAAAAAATAAAAGAAGCATTTAAAAATGATTTGCGTTTGAGGTCGACCCAATCCGAATTTTCCACTAAATTTACAAACAGATGTCAGTCCAAATGGTATGGGAGCGGTCCTTTATCAAATCGTTGATGGTTTACGTAATGTCATCAGTTATGCAAGCGCTAAATTTAGTCCAGTGGAAACTCGTTATTCTCGATTCGAACAGGAATGTCACGCAGTAGAATGGGCCATCAAACGTTATCGTCCTCAACTCGAAGCTGCACAATTTCATCTATATACCAGCCCCAAAGCCTTAAAATGGTTGCAAGTTTCTAAGGAAACAAAACCAAAATTAAGTCGCTGGGCTCGATTCCTGGATGATTTCGATTACATCATTCACGCACGTACAAACGCTGATTCAGAGTTGGTTTCTGCTTTGGCTCAAATACCAACAGAAGAAAACAATAAAGTTGAAGACACAAATTTACTACTTCCACCCGAAATTCGACCTCAAATAGAAACACCTTTTCTAGCTCAAATCACTTCATCAAATTTCTTCGAAGAAATCATTTCGTTACAGCAAGACGACGAAGACATCACTGAGCAGGCTCGAAGATGGATGACTCTGAAAAATAAAGTAAATTTAAATAAAACTGAGAACAAATTCGTCGAACAGCATCAATTAACCAAAGAAGGATTCTTTCAGAAAAAAAATTCTCAAGGTTCTTGGGTGATAGTAGTACCAAAAGTTTCTTACCAGAGATTGTTGTATGAATATCATGATTCTGGTCTTGCAGGACATCCTGGAGAAGAGGAAACTTTACGTGCAATCCAAGAACATTTCTTTTGGCCAAAAATGACGAAACAAATTATCGAGTACGTAAAAAGTTGTAAACTTTGTTCCTGTTGTAAATCCTTTCGATCACAGGGTACCAACGAAGTCCGTCCACGTCAACCAAAAACTCCATGGGAAACAATTGCTGTGGATCTGATGGGACCTTATCCTCGATCTCCTCGAGGAAAACGGTTTTTGCTCATGGCAACGGACCTTTATTCGAGATGGGTTGAAGCCTTCCCCTTAGCTTCCTCCAAAACTCATCAAATTACTGCTCTACTGGAAAGAGAAGTATTCAGTCGTTTTGGTTACCCTAAATCTATCATCTCAGATAACGGATCTCAATTCACCAGTGATAACTGGAAGAAATCGTGCGAAAAGTGGAGTTGCATTGCGTGGTATACACCTATATACCACCCGCAGGCAAATCCAACCGAACGAAGAAACCAGGAACTGAAGAAAGGAATGAGATTCCGCCTGATCAATTGTGAGCACAAACATTGGGACTCTGGACTCGCCGAAATTTTATTTAATATAAGAAATCGACGCAACGCGGCAACCGGACGGACGCCGAGTCAAGTCTTGTTTGGAACGTCGATGAGAAAACCTGGAGAATGGGTTTTATCGACTAAAGAAAACTCTTCCTCACAATTAAAGGAACAAAATAAACAAATTGATCAACATCAATCCCAATATATCAAAAGATATGCCAAACCTGATAAATCTAAAAAAAGATTACAGGTCGGTGACTTTGTCTATGTACGAACTCATCCGTTATCCGACAAAGAAAAAGGATTTAATGCAGGTTTAGCTCCCCGTGGAGATGGACCCTACGAAGTAAAAAGACATCGCGGTGGCGAAATTTATGAAATCGAACTAAAAAATCGAATTGCCAAAATACATAGTAACGACCTTCGTTACGCCCATCCTCGTAAAAAATCATTCCTCGAAACACCTCGTGAGTTGGACACCACACAAGAAATCGACAATCAGGAAAATGAAATGCTCGACAAAATTGATCAACAATCAATTCCCGAGACAATTTTGATTCCAACGCGAAGAAAACCTGGTCGACCTCGAAAGAAAAAAGTACTCGAACCACCTGAAAAAATAAACAAAATTAGTACAGAAATTTCAAATTTTACACCCTATAACTTACGTTCAAAAAAAAAAAAATAAAAAAAAAAAAATATAAAAAAAAAGGAATAATACGTTTAAATTCAATAATAAACAAACAAAAAAAAAAGAAATAAAAAAGAGCAATTCCACGGGAAGTGATCTGAAGAATTTTCGATGATTTTAGCAATATTAATAATACTTACCGAATTTGTTCCCTTATATACATTGAATAAAAATGTATAAAAGTTTTTTCAAAATTTTCAAAATTTTTTGAGTTACCGCTTACTCAAAATTTTGGTCGGTTTTTCAAAAGAGGCACATAACTTTTTTCTTTGTTAACCGATTAAGATAATTTTTTTTGGAAAATACTTATAATAAGAAGCACTTTAAAGAAAAAAATAAAAAGAAAAAAAAATTTTTTTTTTTGCCCGAAAAAATTTTAAAAAAATTTTTTGAATCAAAATTTTGAAAAAAATACCTCTTCGATTTGAAATTTTTTTTCTGTAGTTATTGTCTATAAAGTCAAGAATACTTCCTATAAATTTAATTATGGGACAACAGTAACTTTACGAGAAAAAAAATAAAATGTCCAGCGCGGCATGCCGGGACTCGTGCATGTATTCGCTTATGGCGGCGCAAGTTTCGTTCCAAATCACTCTACAAGTCACAATTTTTTGCCAAAACGATTTTTCTTTTTTTCTAAATCTTCGTAATTAAGTTTTTTATCGATCTCTCGAGCCCGGTTTTAAAATTTTGTTTTTAAACATTTTTTTAATAACAATAAATTTTAAAAAAATCATAAAATCGTAAAATATATTTTTTTCAGCTTCAATCATTCAGAAAATTAATCAAAAAACCTATTAAAAGAATATGTTTAAATGTTTCTGATGTATAACAAAAGTATACCAATTTATTAAATTGTTTAAACAATTAATTGTTATTTCTTTCCTAAACTGTACTTAAGGTTAGAAATTTCTAGTTTTTTCTCAATTGTTCAATTTTTCAGGAGTAAAACATCTACATTTGAAAAAAACCAAATTATTTATTTATTACATTGTTTGAACAATTAATTGTTGTTACTTTTTCATAAAATATACTTAGGGTTTGAAAATTCTAGTTTTTTCTTAATTGTTACAATTTTTCATGAGTAAAACATCTACTGATGATAAGAAATAAAAAATTATTTATTATAAAACTGTTTAGCCAATGAATTGTTGCCATTTTTTCATAAATTGCACTTAGGGCTAAAGTTTCTAGTTTTTTCAAAGTACAATTCATTAAAAAATAAAAAACTATAAATTAAATAATAAGTTTCTAGTTTTAAGTTCAGTAAATTGAAAACTTTACAAAAAATAAATTGTTTAAACAATGTTTAAATAATTAATTTTTAGTTTTTCTTTTATTCTTGAATGTTTTAGTTACAAAAAATGCACAATTAAAAAAACTAGAAGTTTCTAACCCTAAGTACAATTTAGGAAAGAAATAACAATTAATTGTTTAAACAATTTAATAAATTGGTATACTTTTGTTATACATCAGAAACACTCAAACATTCTTTTAATAGGTTTTTTGATTAATTTTCTAAATGATTGAAGCTGAAAAAAATATATTTTACGATTTTATGATTTTTTTAAAACTTATTGTTATTAAAAAAATGTTTAAAAACAAAATTTTAAAACCGGGCTCGAGAGATCGATAGAAAACTTAATTACGAAGATTTAGAAAAAAAGAATAATCGTTTTGGCAAAAAGTTGTGACTTGTAGAGTGATTTGGAACGAAACTTGCGCCGCCATAAGCGAATACATTCACGAGTCCCGGCATGCCGCGCTGGACATTTTATTTTTTTTCTCGTAAAGTTATTGTTGTCCCATAATTAAATTTATAGGAAGTATTCTTGACTTTATAGACAATAACTACAAAAAAAAAATTTTTAAATCGAAGAGGTATTTTTTTCAAAATTTTGATTCAAAAAATTTTTTTTAAATTTTTTCGGGCAAAAAAAAAATTTTTTTTTTCTTTTTATTTTTTTCTTTAAAGTGCTTCTTATTATGAGTATTTTCCAAAAAAAATTATCTTAATCGGTTAACAAAGAAAAAAGTTATGTGCCTCTTTTGAAAAACCGACCAAAATTTTGAGTAAGCGGTAACTTAAAAAATTTTGAAAATTTTGAAAAAACTTTTATACATTTTTATTCCATGTATATGAGGGAACAAATTCAGTAAGTATTATTAATATTCCTAAAATCATCGAAAATTCTTCAGATCACTTCCCGTGGAATTGCTCAAAATTAGAAAGCCCTGCAACTTCATGTTATTTGAGACACATTTGTTTAACTTGACAACGGAAAAGGTTACAAATAACAAACAGTTGTCATCAATCATGGACGCAAGCAAGGAAGCTTCTACTATTCAAAAAGTGAAAAAACCCAGTCAGAATAAAAGAAGGACTGAACGTAGAAGGAAAGCGTTTGAAGAACAATTAAAAAATCCTGACAAATACGTACCTCTGCCTGTTGCACGACGTAAAAAGCCGAAAAAGAATTCTAACCCTTCTACTCTAAAAATGCAATCTTCTTTCAAATCCGGTACAGCAAACATCCAAATAACTTCCAAAATTGTAAGTAAATGTGTTCCTAAAAGAAATAAAGAAAATGTGTTTTGTGTTTTAACAGAAATTTCGAAAACAATTACCTCGCCAAAAATATCACTTGTTCCTTCCGCATCAACTGACGATCCAGATATTTTAGAATTGAGAGCGTCTCCAATAAATTTTTCACCCGTCCGTCCAAACTCTCCACTTACACTAAATGAAGTCGAAAAAATTGATTTGAATAAATTGCCTCCCACGCCAGGAAAAAATATAATCTTTCCTCCTGTTAAAGAGAGACAAACTACCGGAAACAACACGGAATCACGAAATCGAAAACGGGTACAATCCTCATTAAAAAATTCACCTGCTAAAAAATCGAAATCTACACACAGGGTAAAAAGGACACCGACCAAACGTTCACCACGTTCAAGCCAAACCGAACATCATCCGAAGAACAAGGAAGTTTCGAGGCGATTGAAGTCGGTAATATGTGAACCAACGGTCCGTAGACAACTTTTTTAATTCATTCATTTTCTTGAGTTAATTTTTCCTTTTTATTTTATTATTATGAATGCGATTTTTTCAGGTTAACTAAAATTTTTTTTTTTTCTTCTCAAATTACGTTAATTATTTAAATTATTTAATTGTTCAATTTTCTTCGATGCACATTTATATTTCAACGTTAATATTCTTTTTTATGATAAACCCCGTGGAATTGCTACGCTCATTTTTAATTAATAATTAATTTAATTAAATATATTTTTTCTTATCATTAAAAAAGAATTAGGAAAAAATTAAACAATAGAAATAAAGTAAAAATATTCAATTGTTAAATTAAAACAAAGGGCATCGCGTTGCCATGACGAAAATAGTTGTTTCATGACATTAGACAAAAACAAAGATTTCGTTACTCTTCCTTAACTCGCGATTCTGAACGGACGTTCAAATTGTTCTTTCTTTCTCAAAAGTGACAAATAAGGAAATTGTATTGAAGATTATTTAAATAAATATTACAATTATTAAAATATAATTAAATATTTTTTCTCCTTTCTCATTATTTCCAATATCAGAAGATATTTAAGGACTCTTCTAGAAAGAAGAAACTTCACTGAAAAAACATCCTTCATCCATAAGAATTTCCAGGTTTCTTTCTTTATTTCCACCTTTTCTAATCTTTCCTTTCCTATCTTTACGATCCTCTCCGTAGGATCGAAAAATAACTTTTTCCTTTCTTCTTTATTTCACGATCCTCCCGCAGGATCGGAAATTGACTTTCCTTCTTTTCCTTCATTATTTCTCGATCCTCTCCGCAGGATCGGAAATTCTCTAATCTTTTTTTTCCTTTTTCTTAAAAAAACTCATTCTTTTTCCTCTATTTCACGATCCTCTCGCAGGATCGGAAATTGATCTTTCTTTCTTTTCTATTTTTCTATTATTTCTCGATCCTCTATGTAGGATCGGAAATTAAATTATTGAAATAATAACAAAGAAGAAAAATTCTGGATAACAGTACTATACAATTTGTTAATGTTATAAACAAATTAAATTAACAAACATACATTCCAATCAGGATTAAATGCAAATCACAAATAATAATTCCTTAAATACTCACGGTGGTCACGGTGGTCTTGAACCAACTTTAAATAAAAAGTCTTGCGAAGTGAGATTTTTATTGTGGATTCCAACACTGGTGACCTCCCTGAGTATTTTGCAACAAAAATTAAAATAATCCATCCGGCCGTTTTTGAAAAAAGTAATTTTTAGTATTTCTATCGTGAACTCTGTATACAAGCACTTTAAAAAAGGTACAAAATCAAATTTAATTTCAATTTCATGAGTGTACAATAGTATTTTGGATCACATAATCTGAATTTGATGTTGGATTTAAGAATTTCAAAACGGCGGATCCAATATGGCAACCAAAAAGTTTAAAAATTGTTTAGATCTATTTGGGACTCAATACTTGAGGGTTTTCGGGGTCATTAAATCTGAATTCAATGGTAGGTTTTAAAAATTAGAAATGGCGGATCCAACATGGCGACCAAAAAAATTAAAAATTGTTTAGATCTACTTGAAACTCAATACTTGGGGTTTTTTGGGGTCGCTAAATCTGAATGTATGTGGATTTCTTTTTAAAAACGCTTTAAAAAACGTAGATCTTTGCATATTTTGTTTCCTTTTTATTATATTATGAATTTTAATGCATTAAATTTAAAATATAAAAATGATGATTAAGATTTTAAATTTAACGAACTGTTAGATTTGCGAAGTATCCTGGGAAATACACACACCGTTCTGAGTGCAAGGCTAGATTTATTTGTGTAGGCACAAATTTCTTAAAAGAAAAACACAATTTTGTTATTTGTATATAGCACAGTTAGTACAATTTTTATCCTTATGACATTGCGGAGTCCTCTGGACCCCGCTTGCCAGTTCATGTCGGTATAATGTTTTAACACCCATGTGACATTATTTACAGTTGGAATATAAAAACTGTAAAAATATTTGGATTATTCGGTTGTATACTTTTAGTCTATTTAACAGAATTTCTAGAATGAACTCATTTTTTCATACGAATTCGGAGAAATTTGAAAAATAGATACTTGCAGGGTCCGATGGACCCTGCTTTCCCGTCCAAGGATTAATCAAAGCAGTTTTAATTGATTAATTATTACAGTGCTATAATGTGTAAATAAGTGTTAATTGTAAGTGATGTCATTATTTATATAATCTTATTTGTCTATTTCCTTTTTTAAAAAAGTAATTCTTTGAAATACGGAAATTCATATTCAGCGATACCAAAAGCTCCGATGCAAATCTGAACAATTTTTAAACTTTTTGGTCGCCATATTGGATCCGCCATTTCTAATTTTCAAAACCTACCATTGAATTCAGATTTAGTGACCCCAAAAACCCTCAAGTATTGAGGCCCAAGTAGATCTAAACAATTTTTAAACTTTTTGGTCGCCGTATTGGATCCGCCATTTTAAAATTCTTAAATCCAACATCCAATTCAGATTCTGCTATCCAAAATACTATTGTACACTCACGAAATTAAAATTAAATTTGATTTTGTACCTTTTTTTAAAGTGCTTGTATACAGAGTTCTCGATGGAAATACTAAAAATTACTTTTTTCAAAAACGGCCCAATGGATTATTTTAATTTTTGTTGCAAAATACTTAGGGAGGTCTCCAGTGTTGGAATCCACAAAAAAATCCCATTTCGCAAGACTTTTTATTTAAAGTTAGTTCAAGACCACCGTACCTACAATGAGGCCGCAGTCCCATGGCAGCGTTTTGCGTTGCGTTGTAATAAGAGAGAATGCAGCAAACGTATATTTGCGTCTTTTTCTCTGTTATTACGACGCAACGCGAAACGCTGTCATGGGACTCCAGCCTGAGTCAAAATTGTGCTAACGCAGTTTTATTTGGAATCGTCCTAAGATTCCAAATTTTTATTTCCAAAAATCGTAGCTGGTTTTTTTGTCGAAAAAAACATATATATACATATATATGTTACCGGCAAAACCCGAAGTCCAGGCAAAACCTATGCCTATGATTTTAGGAAATACCCGAATTTCCTAGAGATTTATAGGCCAAACCCGAATTGTCTAGGCAAAACCCGATTTCCCTAGGCAATTTGGGTTTTGCCAAGGCCGTTTTAGGCAAATTGAAAATCAAACTAAATTGAATTAAATTAAATTTAATTTATTACAAAAAATATTACTATGACGCAATTGATCATAAGAAAATAGTCTTAGTTGAAAGAATTTCTTTTTTAATTTACCAAATGGCTTGTATTGAGTCATGCATTGATGTAAACAAAATAATAGTAAACGAACTGTTCTTCATAGCTCACTATTAATTAGTGTCTCTTCTGACTTTAAATTGTACTTACCATTCGAAATAAGTAACGAGAATTTTATTCAAAAATGGAAAAGCGATTTTTATGCGGCGGTTAATTTTTTTTTTAAATCAATTTTGTAACTCCCGCAACTTCTAAAATGTCATATCTTTTCAACCTTCTGTACTTAAGGCTACTTTTTAATCCATTTAATTTTCCACTTTTCACATCCTTTAAAATCTCATCATATTTCTCTTGCACAATTATTTTATAATTTGCAGATTTATTAACCGCCGCATAAAAATCGCTTTTAATTTCGAATGGTATGTACAATTTAAAGTCAGAAGAGACACTAATAATTAATAGTGAGCTATGAAGAACAGTTCGTTTACTATTTGTTTACATCAATGCATGACTCAATACAAGCCATTTGGTAAATTGAAAAAGAAATTCTTTCAACTAAGACTATTTTCTTATGATCAATTGCGTCATAGTAATATTTTTTCCAATAAATTTAATTTAATTTAATTCAATTTAGTTTGATTTTCAATTTGCCTAAAACGGCCTTGGCAAAACCCGAATTGCCTAGGGAAATCGGATTTTGCCTAGACAATTCGGGTTTGGCCTATGAATCTCTAGGAAATTCGGGTATTTCCTAAAATCATAGGCAAAACCCGAATTGCCTAGTCAATTCGGGTTTTACCTGGACTTCGGGTTTTGCCGGTAACATATATAAATATATATATATATATATATATGAGGCATTTTACGTGAAATGTCCTAAGTTGAAATTTCAACTTCTTGAAAAAATTGAAACTCAGGGAATTTGTTGTTCTATTAAGTAGAAATGTGCCCCAAAAAATATTTTTGATTTTTTCGAAAATTTGGAGGGGGTAAAGCGGGGTCAATTTGACCAATTTTGCTAACACCGGCTACTTTGTGAATTTTTTCTGAACATACTTGTAATGGAAAAAAATTTTTAGAATATGTTTCTGAAAGGTTTTTTTGTCCTTTTTCCAATGTTGAATTTTATTTTTTAATATTTTAAAAATTTACCCTAATTTTTGATAATTAATATTTAATTTTCAATTCCCTAAAAATCGGTCTGTTTTATTTGAAAATAAATTATTGCAAACGAAAGCTGAGGTTTTTTCCTATCGGCATGTGAATTTGCAGAATGCCCTTTTTTGTTTTTGAGTTATTAAATTTCAAAGAATAAATTGCGTCGCGGGCGCCTCGTCTCACGCCGGTTGCCACGCGGCTCAGTGCAACCGTGACGCAGCGCGCCGCAATTTATTCTTTGAAATTTAATAACTCAAAAACAAAAAAAGGGCATTCTGCAAATTTACATGCCGATAGGAAGAAACCTCAGCTTTCGTTTTCAATAATTTATTTTCAAATAAAACGGACCGATTTTTGAAAAATTGAAAATTAAATATTAATTATCAAAAATTAGGGTAAATTTTTAAAATATTAAAAAATAAAATTCACCATTGGAAAAAGTACGAGAAAACCTTTCAGAAACATATTTATTTTTTTTATTTGAAACATAACGGGACATGCCCTTTCATACATTACGTACTACTGATTTTAATAGTTACATTTGTAATATATAAAAAACAAATACAATATGAAGGTTGGCGCTTCAAAAGTTTAAGTTCGGTATAGATGTAAACACCGTTGTAGTGAATCTTGTAGTGTAATAATGAAAATGAAGTAATATAATAACATATTTTTGTTTCTCCACTGAGTCCATTAGAAAATTAGTTATTGCAGTGAATATTACAGTTTAATAGAGGAGTATCAATATAATATTATTAAATGACAAATTTGTTTCTCTGTCCAAATTAATTTTTAAGCAATTAGTAAAATTACATGAAAAATAAAATTAAGAATTATGAATGACATAAGATGTTTTAAACATTATTGAAGCTGTAAACATATTTAAAAATTAAATGAGTAACATAAAGATTTTTTGCTTAACAAAATGTCATTTTGTAATGATGACAGAAGAATTAAGCCAAAACTAGGTATTACAGTTGGATTGGCTACTGTTTACCCGCCTATCTGAAGTGTGAGAGTAGAAGTATGTTTGCGGGGAGGGATTTTAATAATTGTGGGGACTCCACGACGAAAAACCAAAGAAATGTTTGCTTCTCCCTCTCGTCGACGCACAGCTAAATGCTCCTTCACTCTCTTGATCTCCTCCCTCTGCATCGTCGTTTTGTCATTCGACATCCATAAATTTTCCAAGTCCGCTGATTTTACAGAGTCCCTTTTAGCAGCCACGAACGATAGCAAAATCGCCTGTGCCCTCTCCTCCGTCGCACATACGATTTTGACAGGGTGTGGCTTTTGAGAGACCTGCGCACTAGCACCAATTTGAATGATCGAATTCCATCAAGATCAGTTGATTTAGTAAACTTTTTAAATTTGTTGCTGACAACAGTTTTTAAAGTTTTAGAGTCTTTGTTAGGTGTTCTATCTTCAGGAAGATTAAATATAACTAAATTACACTTTCTTTCTGACCGATCAACTATTTCATTAATACAGGCATTAGTCTCGACTGTTGGGTTGTCCAACCGCGAACATCCCGCCTCAATCTTGTCAATTCTTTCCTCAACCAAAGAAAGACGATTCGTCAAATCGACCACTCTACCCTCCATATTGATTACTCTGGAAAGTGTCTCATCCAATTTAGGCAGTTTAGGTAAGGCAGTTTACATCCAGAACAAAACGTACGAATAGCACGTGCAATATCTTTACCACAATTTGTACACTTCTTAAAATTTAGTGCTGATGCCATTATTAACCCTTTCGCAGTCAAGACCAAAATCTCATAAGTGGGCTAAAAATGTCGACAACTTTTTAGAAAACTAAAATTTGCGCAAACAAGCATACAATTGTATTTGAAGTCGCTGATTACGAATCCGATATCAGATTTTAAAAATTCAAAATGGCGGAGTTAATATGGCGGATGACATTTTAAAAAATTTATCGGATGCACTTGAATCTTTTTATTCGAAGGTTTTCGGTGTCGCTGATTACGAATCCAATTTCAGATTTTGAAATATCAAAATGTCGGATTCAATATAGCAGAAGACATTTTCTAAAATTTATCGGATTCATTTGAAACTTTTTACTCGGGTGTTTTCGGGGTCGCTGATTATGAATCCGATTTGAGATTTAGAAAATTCAAAATATCGGATCCAATATGGCAGAAGAAATTTTCTAAAATTCATCGGATTCATTTGAAACTCGTTACTAGAGGGTTTTCCTGATTATGAAAAACTTTGTAAACGATAATAAATACAAAATTTTACCGCCGCAGTCAGCTGGTAAGTAAACTACGTTAATTACGACCTCAGAGTTTACCACGTGGAGGTTTGCGGTCGGATTTTACACTTATTTATTTATTTTGTTTTTTTATATTTTTTTTGTTCTTATATTGGATCCCTTATTTTCAAAACGCATATTACATTTTTAATCTACGACATCAATAAATCCCAGTAACCAGTTTTAAGTAAATCTGATAAATTTTTTAAAATGGTGCGCGCTATTATCGTACCGCCACATTGTATTTTAAACATCTTGTGCTAGATTCGTAATCAGCAACCCCGAAAATCGCCGAGTAACGAGTTTTAAATGAATCGGACAAGTTTTTGAAAAAGTCGTCCGCTATATTGGATCCGACATTTTAAATTTTTAAAATCTGTTATTGGATTCGTAATCAGCGACCCCGAAAACCCGTGAGTAACAAGTTTCAAGTGAATCCGATGAATTTTTAAAAATGTCTGCCATATTGGATCCGCTATTTTGAATTTTTAAAATCTGATACCGGATTCGTAATCAGGGACCACGAAAACCCCTGAGTAACAAGTTTCAAGTGAATCCGATGAATTTTTAAAAATGTTCGCCATATTGGATCCGCCATTTTGAATTTTTAAAATCTGATAGCGGATTCGTAACCAGCTACCCCGAAAACCTGTAAGTAACAAGTTTCAAATGAATCCGATGAATTTTTGAAAATGTCGTCCGCCATACTGGATCCGCCATTTTGAATTTTTAAAATCTAAAATCAGATTCGTAATCAGCGACCCCGAAAACCTCCGAGTATCAATTTGTGGACAAATCTGTTTATTTTTGTAGCCAATAATCTGCTTGCGTCTATACACGTCATCGACAGTTTGAGACCACCTGCACCATGACGTGTATACGCGTCATCGACTGCCAAGGGGTTAAGGACTTGTTTGAGAACCATTTTTAGGATCAGATTGAGGACATGTTTGAGGACCAGTTTTATAATCATATTGAGGACTTGTTTTAGGACAAGTTTTAGTATCAGATTGAAGACTAGTTTTTGAATCAGACTGAAGACTTGCTTGAGGACCACTTTAAGATTCAGGTTGAGGACTTATTTAAGATCCATTTTTAGGATCAGATTGAGGACCAGATTCAGAATCAGATTAAGGGCTTATTTAAGGACTAGTTTCAGAATCATATTAAGGACTTGTTTGAGAACCATTTTACGATCAGATTGAGGACATGTTTGAGAACCATTTTTATGATGAGATTGAGAACATGTTTGAGGACCAGTTTTAGTATCAGATTGAGGCCTTGTTTGAGGACCAGATTCAGAATAAGGCCTTATTTAAGGACTAGTTTCAGAATCATATTAAGGACTTGTTTGAGGACCAGTTTCAGAATCAGATTGAGGACTTATTTGAAGACCAGCTTTAGATACAGATTGAGGACTTGTTTGAGGACTAGTTTTATAATCAGATTGAGGACTTGCTTGAGGGCCACTTTGAGATTCAGGTTGAGGTCTTATTTAAGAACTATTTTTAGAATCAGATTAAGGACATGTTACAGGACCAGTTTCAAAATCAGATTTAGGTAATGTTTAGGACTAGTTTTAGTATCAGATTGAGGCCTTGTTTGAGGACCAGTTTTAGAATCACATTAAGGACTTGTTTGAGAACCATTTAGGGGAGAATGGGGCGAAACCGGACGGATTTGGTCTTTGAGCAGAAAACTCATACACAAAATATTTTTTATCCCACATGCACAAAAATGGCGCTTTCTGATAGCAGATGACAGGGAGGAAAGTAATTCATTTCTTCGACCGTATGAAAATGGCGGCCGTTTTCTTCCAAGAGCTAGAAAATTAGTTGTTCACATGCATTTTTCTTGCCCATGGGAGAAAACGGCCGCCATTTTCATACAAGTCGAACAAGTGAATGACTTTTACTCCCTGTCGTCTGCTATCTGAAATCGCCACTTTTGTGCATTTGGAATAAAAAATATCGTAAGTAACACGAGAATAAAGGCAGCCAATTTGTTGCTTAATATACTATTTTGTCCTACCTGCACGGAAAGTATGTCATTTCGGGCACTGTAACTCATTCCCACACAGGGGTAGGGGAAGCGGGCGCAAATTATTTTGCGCCGGCATGTTGATTATTCGATTTTCTTCATTAAAATGCGACATTTTCAACTTGTTTTATTTTGACTATAAAAATTAAAAATGTGCAATGTTTTTCGATTTTCTCTAAAAAAAATTATGACACATTTTGTTTTGTTCCCATTTTGTTTGTAAAAATTGTCAATTTTAAACGTTCTTGTTTCAGTTTTGTTTAATTATTAATTACTACGTTCTAAATAAATAGATACTATTATTTCTAGAATACATTGTTTTCTTATTTCTATATTAAAACTTCTATCATTATAGACTTTAAAGAGTTACCATTTATTTATATAGAGTTTAATTTTTAACTAATATGAGCGTTTAATCGTTCGTACCCATAATGCCATATTTTCCATGCAGTTAGGACAAAAAATTATATTCGCATCATGGGCGCAAATGTGATTACGACTCTGGCGAAATCACCTATTTTGCGCCCTAAACTACGGTCGGTACCCGAAACCAGTAAAAAGTTTGAGACGCATCGTGGAAAATCCTAATTCGGTGAAGAGGATTGACCCAGAGTTATAGTCAGAGAGAATGAAGAGACTGGATGGAATTCGAGATATGGTAACGAGGATTATTGGCCAGGAACGACACAAACAAGCGAAATATTATAACCGAGGACGTAAAAACGTTACTTTCAACATTGGAGGCGAGGTGCTTTGGAAAACACATAAATTATCCAGTGGTGCCCACAAGTTTGCGACTAAACTGATCCCAGAGTCGACCCCCCGCCCGGCTCATGCATAAGTTGCTGGAAAAAAGGACATGGCCACAACCAATGTCCTAACCCGCAATATGGATATTGCAAAAATTGCGGAAGAAGAGGAGTGACGATGACGGAATGCCCTCGCTGCGCTGAGAAACACGCTCAGGACATGCTGAGAAAATATGTCCGAGAGAATTATCACGAGTTCAGGTCCGAAAGAATTGCGCGAGTCAAAGGATTTATGGCCGATTCCAGGAAGTTATCAGTCGAGGAAAAGCTCAGAAGAGATGCTGAGCGGATTACCAGTGGCCAGTCGAGGTCACACAATGAGAGAGAAGTAGACGTTCAACCAGCGGTAGAAGCGCCGTCTACAAATTCGATCACCATCGGTCGGGGTAGAGGAAAGCACCGTCCTCAGGTAGATGATCACGTGAAGTTAGGAGCAGCAAGATTGGAGGAACCGTATAGACTGGAAGAAAGGAAAGCCGCAGTAGCAGTTGACGAGGATCTGGATGAAGTGTGGAACACTCATCAACAAATACCAACGGTAACTATAAGTAGACCACTGTTTCCAATTGAATTCTTGAGACCACCTCCAGTTTGGGTCACACCATCATTCTCTACTCCCCCACCGATGGTAGCACCACCGAGCACATCTACATTCCATATTGCTGTAAGTAAAGTTCGTCTTAAAATAAAAACAAGTTTAGTTTGAATAAATGAGTGATGATTAGTACGAGTATGTTTAAGCTGATATAAAAGAGTTGGAATACACAAAGAAATTTATTTTTTTTTGCGTTACTACAAGTAGTAACGACTAAAGAGGGAGGAATTGTGACAATGTAAATTGTCACAAGGTCACGTGGTTCTAACCCGAGAAGTCAGTATAGTCTCCTATTTTAGTTTGTTTGCGTTGAGACTACTGACTTCAGAAAACAATTATGATTTATATTTTAGTAATTTTCAGTATAACCATTTGTGTTTATTTTGATTTATAAATAAAGACTTAAATTTTAGTTAACAATTTTAATTTAGTTTAAGTTAACAATAATTAAAAGAAAATAAGCAAAGATTTGGGAAAGGACTACTTTCTAGCGGCGTATTAATTACAGCTGAGTAGTGCCGTTCCCCATTAGAATGACAAAGAGAGAGCGAGAGTACGAGTGATGTTGAGAGAGACGGACGACCGAGCACATGTTCGAGACGAACGACGCCGGTTACATTTTTCACTATGAGAATTACGACTGATGAAACGAGCGAAGTAGAGAGTTCTTAAAGAGAGTTGTTGTTAAATTTTGTAAAAGCGTGTTTAAGAGATTATTAGTTATTGACATTTTTGTAAAGTGCAGAACCAAAGTTTGTTTAGAGTGTGTACTAATAGAATTTACGATATTTACGTTATTCAATAAATCAGCGACAAATAGTGTAAAGTTAAGGTTAACCAAAGATTGACTGTGAGAACCAACGTCGAATTGTACGAAAACGCAACCACCGTCGTTGTTCCTGTAAATCGAACCAGCATAAGATTGTCGACGATTATTGAAGTTGTAATTAACCAGTCACATTTAACGAATATAATAAATTGAGTTTTATAATGAAATTCGCTGTCTCAGTAGAATCTTTTCTATATTTACACCCCCCCCCCTTTATAAGAGAGAGTCTCATTTTTCTTGTTTAAAGTAGAGTTTAAAGTGAGCGATTTTCGAAATTCTACTTTTGTTATTTTAAGTATAGTAAATAAAATAACTGACACTCAACTGAGCAAATTTTTATTAATAATTTAGCATAATATTAGAACTATTTCCGTTACTTAAGAATTCTTAAACTTTTGTGCTTTTATTGTACTTAATGGTAAATTTGGTTTGCTGGCGTGACCATAACCTCTAATTAAGTTGAATTTTAATTAAATTCAGGCCTTGTGAAAGTGGATTTATAATCTAAAATATTTAACTCTGTATATTTTCCAATTTATTGGGTCACAATATATATATATACACTACCGGTCAAAATTGAGAGAACACCTATTTTCAGGCGAATGAAAATCGTTTTAAAACAAAATTTATAGAAACTAAAATTTTTTTCTGTTCATTTTATGAAAGATGATAAAATTTTGAAAAGAACAAGATATTTCAGAAGTCGTTTGTCAAATAATTCATTTAGATATTTGTAGAAAATCGTCATTTTCAATGTTTTACAAAAATTTGAATAACTTCTAAAATAATGAACGCTTTTTAATGATCTTAGGCTCATTTTGAAGGTCATTTGCTAACCTATAAGAATTATTTATAGGCATTGACGTGTAATTTTTTTCTTAGAAAATGGAGGCCGTCAAACTTGAACGAAAAAAATTTAAAAAATTTGAAACATTCTTATTAACAGAAAAACAATTTTTAAAATTCAAACGTATTTTTTAATCAAATTTTTTTAGAAAATCTACACCACATAATGTTTTATATATTTTCTAAAATAGGTTTTAGTACAGAAAAATTGTTCCAAATTTTTTGAATTTTTTTGGTCCAAGTTTGACGGCCTGCATTTTTTAAGTAAAAAATTACACTTTAAGGTCTATAAGTAATTCTTAGAGTGTAGCAAATGACCTTTAAAATAAGCCTAAGATCATTAAAAAGCGTTCATTATTTTAGTTTCAATAAATTTTATGTTTTAAAACGATTTTCATTCGCCTGAAAATGGGTGGTCTCTTAATTTTGACCGGTAGTGTATATATAATTTAAAAACAAAATAGTAATTATTGTATAACTTGTATATATGTATCATAGGTAAACAAAATACATAATAAAATCTTCTACCTTGGGTAAGCAGGAGATTAAATGTAGACGTCCAAATGAAAAGGGCCCATATTGTCGGTTCTAGTTTTCGAGATAATCGCAATTTAGTAATTTTTGAGCAAAATCTTAATTTTTTTTATTTTTTATTATAAATCTACATGTTTTGACAAGTCGAATCATGCTGTTTTCATTTATTTATCGATAATTTAACTGTTTGATTTCATTGGTTCTTTAGAAAAATGAAAAGGGCCCATTTTGTCGGTCATTTGCAAAAGTAATCGGTATTTTAAAAATGGAGGTGTGGAAAAATTTAAAACCTCTTGATTTTTCATCTTTAAGGTGTCCTAGACTGTAAACAATTTTTATCTGAATAACTTCCCAGAAGAACCAGAGATATTAATGTTAGAGTCTTATTTTTCCTAATTGTCGAAATGAAAATTTGTATATTGCGTCAATTTTTAAGGTTTCGTAGCCAAGGGCCAAAACCCTTATAGCGAGACTTCGGTGTCCGTCCATAGATCTTACGTCTTAAGTTTTAAGTCTTATGTATTAAGGGGTTAGGCCACTGTAGAAGATTACAAAATTAACGTATATTTGCGACTTTTTTTGTAAAAAGAAAAGTTGGAGAGTAATTATATTTAAGGATGTTTTTAGGCATCTTTTAAAGTTTCCAAAAAAAATTTTTTTATTAAAAAATAATGCAAAATAGTGCTCTGAGAGATGTTCGCGTAAAACGCTTTTTCCTTCAAGTTGAGTCTCCAATAAGACAAGGTGCGCATCGATGTTCATAGCTATAGATATACTAAAGTATGCTGTGGTATATCTATAGCTATGAACATCGATGCGCACCTTCTCTCACATTGGAGACTCAACTTTAGGACCTCCACTGCACGCAGTCTACAGGTTTTTAAAATGTATTTGTAACAAAATAAATTTTTTTTTCTAAATTTACATTAGAATAGCTAAAGAAATACGTAGGCGATTTTAAAAATATTTATTTTTGTTAAATTGGTGAGCTTTCAAAGTTAAAATTCAAATTTTTGACCAAAAAATGGATACTTATTTGTATGCCAAAAATAGAAATTTTAACTTATCGAAAATCGGCTACGTATTTCTCTGCGGAATCTTATTTTCAAGAAGTGATAAAAATTTGGAATAAAAAAAATGAATATTATACGAGTTATGCTGCGTGCAGATTTCAAAAATCGTGTTTTGAGAAATACGTGTTTAAAGTTTTAAGATATATACAACATACCTATGAAAAAATTTTTCCTTTAAAAATTTTTTTACCATTAATCTATAATTAAAGCATCATATAGACATCTTTCTGTATTTGTGTCATCATCATCTGAGCAGTTTCTGCCCAACAGGTAGCCATCAGACGCAGGTAGTCGATGTGGAACGGCCCGGCGCGCTCGGTAAAAAAGCTCGAAATTTCAATTAAATCGATTTCAGACACATATAAAACCTTTTGCTCTATATTCTACAAGGTTCAAAGAATTTTTTTATTTAATAAAGAAAAATTATGTTTTGAAAATTCTACAGTGGCCTTACCCCTAAAGTCTTATAGCGAGACTTCGGTATAAGAAGTTCTTAAGTCTTAAGTTTTAAGTCTTATGTATTTAGTCTTATGTCTTAAGTATCATGTCTTATGTCTTAAGTCTTAAGTATTAAGTTTTAAGACAACATAACAACCGTTGACATGGCAACCGTTGCTATGTTAATGGTTGCCATAACAACCGCTTCCGTGGCAACCGTTGATATAGTAATGGTTGACATAACAACCGTTGCCATGGCAACCGTTATTATGATAAAAAAAAATTTAAATCTTAAGTACAAAAAAAATTTCTAAATAAATTATTATTTATTTTTCTTTTGTCATTTTAGGCCACGAAACCCTATGATGTAAGCGCATTGCGCCTGCTTCTCGGACTGATTTTTCACAAAAATCAGTCCGAGATATCAATGATAAAAATCATTGTTAAAAATTTTTTAATAAGTTTAATATCTATTCTTTTTCTTTAAATGACACAATAAAATTGTACCTAATCATTAATCTTGTAAAAAAATGGTTTTTAATAAAAAACTGTCCTTTTTAGAAATGGGCCCATATTGTCGATTTTTCGTATTTTCAAAATTAAGAGGCGGGATGGTTTTGAAAATTTAAAACCGGTTGGTTTTTTATCGTCAAGGTGCCCTGAACTGAAAACAATTCTTATCTGAATAACTTCCAAGAAGAACCAGAGATACAACAATTAGTTGGTATCGCAATCTTTAATTCCGTTTTTCTCGTAATGAGGTTTTTGGCGTTCTCAACTTTGAAATTCCGTAACTCAGCGAATTTTTAACTAAAAAAGTTCTAATTGTTAGATATTTTACCGTGATTTTCTCTGGCTTGAACAACTTTGTCCTTTGGATGTTGATAAGTTGAGAGGTTGAGTGTCCAATCACCAGGTCTATTTAAATTGTATCCCAAGAGAATCTCACTGTGTGTGAGACCGGTAGCTGAATTTATTTTCTTCACAGCAGTAGTAAGAACGAATGTTAAACGGCTTATGAAGTAATAATTTTATTTCGTGGACTATACAATTGTTTTAGAATTTGTAATCTAGATTAGAGGGGAAGCTCGTTTGGGGCAATCACGGGTTTACTAAATGTGAAGTCCCACCCAAGGAAAGTTGATTTCGAAGACTGCCTGATGTATGTCTTGAGAATCCAGGGATGAGATCATTGTATGCTGGCGGTGAAGTTCTCTCAGCTGCAGGTGGAGGGTATTTACAAGGAGGAGGGGGGGGTATTTACAAATCTTGCAAAATCGGATTGATCAAGAAGAGAATTTGAAATTGAGGTATTATTAGGAGGTGTTCGTTCACCAGGCATTATTTTTCACCTTTCAAACGAAAAACGAAAAATTGTTAAAAGAGGGCGCCACCAGATTTATTTGGTCTGGACCATTGGAGGTTTAAAAGAAAGAAAGCTCCACAGGGTAGAGAATAGAAATTTTTTTTTTAACAATGTACACCACAGGGGGTGGTTGGAATTTCTATTTCGAGCTAAGTCACACAGAGGAGGGTGACTTAGAATTTTGTACGTACCACAGGGGGTAGTTGGCATTTTATTTTAAACTAAGTCCCACAGGAGAGGGTGACTAAGAAATTTTTTCCACAGCGGAAAGAAATTATTTTTTTAAAAAAATAATTGGAAGCCACAGAGGGCGGTTTTGAAAAAAGAAAAATTATTTTCCTTACTGGAGAGCATTTGAGAAAAGAAAAATTAATTTCTTTAAAGAAGATCCCTTTTTTACGGTTAGGGGAATTCTCGTTAAATTTGTATACAGAAAGATGCTGTGAAACTCTTAAAAGGGCAGATTGAAATTTTTGTACTTAAGGGTGTCCGGTTGACCCGCGAGAATTTAGGAAAAATTAAAATTAGCCCTTATGGGGAACTGCATAACTGTTACTAGGTATTGACAATTGATGATAGAATATAACTGCAAGATATTTATGGAACTTTCATTCATGTCAATTTCATAATTATTCATTCAGCATTTTTTTTAAATTACTAACGAAGTTTAACTACCATTCTACTATCATTAATTTTGATAATATGACTTCATTTTCGTAATCAGCGACCTCGAAAAACCCCAAGTGGTGATTTTCAAGCAAATCTGATTGATTTTTAATTTTAATGGCCACCATATTAGATCCGCCATTTTGAATTATAAAAATATGACTTTATTTTTGTAATCAGTGACCTTAAAAACCCCCAAGTGGTGATTTTTAAGCAAATCTAATTGATTTTTAACTTTAATGTCCGCCATATTAATTCCGCCATTTTGAATTTTTAAAATCTGACTACATTTTCGTAATCAGCGACCCCGAAAACCCCCGAGTAACAAGTTTCATTAAAATCTAAAGAGTATTTTCTGAGAGAATAATTTCATCTCTTAAAAATTAAAAGGGTGTTTTCTACCCTTAAAACTCAAAACGGGCCGATATAAAGAAATACGTGTCAAATATTTTTTGATGTTTTAGTAGTAAAACCAAGTTTCAAAAAAATCGGCGTATGACACTTGGGTAGTGTTACTTACTAGCTAGTGTTAGCTCACCTTTGTCATATATATTTATATATTTTCTTTTAGTTTTATTTCCTTTAGTTAACTTCCTTTGTGTTTTAACGCGCTTGCACTTTATTTAATATTTCATTTTTCATTTCTTACTTTTGTCACTTTATTGTATAACCATTTATTTATTCACTTATTTTATTACTTCATCTTTATCTTGTGGTCTATTATTCAAACCTTCAATTTAATTAAACAAACAAGAGCTTCGTACAATAACTTTATCTGGCACTATAGCCTTAACTCTCCGTCTTGGTCACGCCGAGACAGACGGGCAAATGCTCAGATTTCCGTGTCAATCGATTTTATCAATCGACATTACAGTGTTGAAATCATACTTTAGTTTATTGCACCTTCTCGTTGCCAGGCGCTTTTCTGCAAGCTTGCAGTTTTAGGCAGTAGTGTGATCATGGTTCATTAACCTAGACACACCACTCCTTAAGTTTCACAATACATTAGTACCTGAAGCCTCATTCTTTCAATTATAGTTAAATTCTTAATCTTTTTCAATGTAAATTTATAGAAATGTGAAATATAATTAACTGCAATAATTCAGAGAGATATTATATTTTATTAATATTTAAACTCTTTTTAACTGAGATTATACTGAATAGATGAACTAAGTATGTTTTGTTATTATGTTTAACATGGATATTTGTGTTTGTGTTAATATTTTCTTATAAACATTATATTTATATTTTGTTATCACGAAGGAATATTTAGTTACAAGGTCGATCGTAACAAATACCCCCCTTTTAAAAGGCTGACGTCCCTTGTCAGCTGCGGAAAAGCGTTATGGAAGATCCTCTTTTGAAATTCATAGAATAGATATTACTCTTTCGAGTTTCACAAAAATCGTGTCATTTTTTTTGCAAAAGTTTATCTTGGAGAATAATTAAGTTAAACTTTTATCAAAAGTAAGCTTACAAAATTAAATACATTTTCATTTAAAAAAAGGATTCATTTAAAAAAAAGGATTTCACATAAAGTATGTCTAAGTCGTTGTTTGAAATGTTTTTAACTAAAATGTTTTTGTCCTATCGTCCGTAAAGATATTTATGTAGGTTACTATATTTTTAGTTTAGTTATATAATCTTAAAAGAATTTTGTCGAATTTGACTTTAATCGCTGACAACGTCTTTCACCTTCGCTGTGAGGAGAAAAATTTATAAAGTGGGTCCAAAATGTTGAGAAATTTTTTGGGGACCAAAATTTGTGAGATTAGGTACAGTTAGGTTTTGGGGGTCGCTGATGACGAATCTGAAGTCAGATTTTTAAAATTCAAAATGGCGGACGTATTTTTTTAAATTCATAGGATTTGCTTGAAACTTGTTACTCGGGGGTTTTCGAGGTCGCTGATTACGAATATGAAGTCAGATTTTCAAAATTCAAAATGGTGGATCCAATATGGCGGACGACATTTTCAAAAATTCATCGGATTCACTTGAAACTTGTTACTCAGGGGTTTTTGGGGTCGCTGAAGACGAATATGAAGTCAGATTTTTAAAATTCAAAATGGCGGATCCAAAATGGCGGACGTATTTTTCTGAATTCATCCGATTTGCTCGAAACTTGTTACTCGGGCGTTTTCGAGGTCGCTGATTCCAAATATGAAGTTCGACTTTCGAAATTCAAAATGGCGGATCCAAAATGGCGGACATATTTTTTTGAATTTATCGGATTCGCTTAAAACTTGTTACTCAGGGGTTTTCGAGGTCGCTGATTTGGATCCGCCATTTTGAATGTTTAAAAATGCACTTCAGATTCGTTATCAGCAACCCTGAAAACCCCCGAGTAACAAGTTGCAAGCGAATACGATGAACTCAAAAAAATACATCCGCCATTTTGAATTTTGAAAATATGACTTCAGATTCGTCATCAGCGACCTCGAAAACCCCCGAGTAACAAGTTTCAATCGAATCCGAGAAATTAAAAAATATGTCCGCCATATTGGATCAGCCATTTTGAATTTTTAAAATCTGAGCTTAGATTTGCTATCAGCGACCCTGGAAATCTCTGAGTAACAAGTTTCAAGCGCTTAAGATGAATTCAAAAAATACGTCCGCCATTTTGGATCCACCATTTTGAATTTCGAAAATCTAACTTCATATTCGGAATCAGCGACCTCGAAAACCCCCGAGTAACAAGTTTCAAGCGAATTCAATGAATTAAAAAAAATTAGTCCATCATCGAAATTCATATTCGTAACCAGTGACGTCGACAACATTTTGATATAATTGTGTGAGATATTATTTTGATATGATAATGTATGCTGCCTGAGATTTAATATAATAAAAGTATCTTTCAAAACAGTCTACTTTTGAGCAGCCATGTTTTTTATCCCACATGCACAAAAATGGCGCTTTTAGATAGCTGACGACAGGGAGTAAAGTCACTCATTTGATCGACCATATGAAAATGGCGTCCATTTTCTCCCATGTGCAAACATAACCGCTGATCTCATGCGTTATTTTTGCCCAAGGGAGAAAACGGCCGCCATTTTCATATAAGTCGAACAAGTGACTGACTTTTATTCCCTGTCGTCTGCTATCTGAAATCGACACTTTTGTGCATTAGGAATAAAAAATATCGTAAGTAACACGGGAATAAAGGCAGCTAATTTGTTTACAAAATTAAAATTCGTAAACAAATTGGCTGCCTTCATACCCTTGTTGCTTAATATACTATTTTTTACATTTGTATCGTTAAATTATTATAATTTATAGTAGCGAGAATAGATTTTGATTTTAGAAAATTGTCTTCTGAACTACAAAATTTTTATCATCAAGATAAATAGTTTTAGTCATTAATTAGAAAAAGTTGACAAACGCAAACAGACTTTGTGAAATTTTTATAGTTCGTTTAAAAGACGTGCAAAATTTAAAGAAAAAATGTTTAATTATTATATAACTGTTTCTTTATTAGATTTTTTTGTAGAAAAAAATGTAAGATTTTGATTCTTTTATTTCATTATTAAAAAATTCTGGTCAAATAGTTTTAAGAATGGAAAATTTTCAAATTGTTTCTTATGTTTATCCATTTTTAAATTTTATTTTGAGCAATTAAATGTAGTGTTTTTGAGTTAAAATTTTTCATTCTTTTAAAAATTTCTTTATATGTTTTTTTTTTAGAAATAGTGTAAATTGAATAAATTATCTTTTTTTCTAAATATGAGTATAAATCGATTTTTAAGTTTTGTTCTTTTTTAGGAAAAGAAAAATGTAAAGCATGACGTTTCTTTCTAGATTTTCTCTTACAAAAATGCTGTTTTAATAAAAGTGAACTGCATTTTCAGTTAGAAATCAATGTTTAAAATTTGTGGGAATTTCCCTTTATATTTGGTTTGAATTGATTTACGTTTTTTTTATAGCTTTTTTTAGAAAAAAATTATAAAAATAGATTTACGTTTTCTAAAATCAATAGTTCTTTTTTTCTTTTATCATTTAGGTGTATTTACATATTACTGTTTCCAATTTAATAGTGTTAATATTATTAATTTATATTTGTGTTATTGGTGTTACAACGGTTTTATTAATGCTCGAACTTAAAATCATTCCTTTCAACATTACTTAGTGCATCATCATTTTTATATTGTTATGAGAGAAGTAGTTGCAGTTTCTAGAGTTGCATTTGATACGAGAATCTCAATCATATCGCTCATTTTTTCCATTGTGAATAGGGTCTCATATTTGAGAATCTCGTTTATTCTTTTGTTTTGATCAACTCATTTTTTCTCAATTTGTATCACAATTCTCAATTTTGACAAACCGCTCATTGACATTTCAATTAATTAATTAGTTCAATTAATAATCATTTATGAAAGAAAAGACATGTCCGGAGATAACTCAAGCTGTACTAAGTAATTAATTTTGTTTCCTAAAAATACTATAATATTACAATTATTTAAATAATTTAAAATAAAATTTTGAATTAAACTGTGTCTGTATGTCAATAATGACATTTAGAGGTGATAATCAGAGCACTGCACGTCCTCCAATTAAGAGACGAAAGAAAAATGGGAAACCTTTGTCTGAATTTTTTGACTTCGTTGTTACTGAAAATTCTAAAAATGCAAATTGCAAAATATGTTTAAGAGAAAAACAGAAAATAACAACAATTAAAATGACAGCTGGGAACACTACAGGAGTTAGGCGTCATCTAGAGAAGAACCACTTAAAAGAATACGAGGAAGTGTATTTGGTTATCCCAGGTTCAAGCAATATGGAAGTAATTCAATGTTTAAATGTTTAAATTGTTTTAAATCAATGTTTAAATATTACTTAATTTTATTTTTATTCTTTTTTCAAATAAATTTTAAACGCAATTTTTTATTAAATATAAAATGCAATTTCTCAACTTTTTTTAGTGTTTATAAACTTTAAAGGTTAATTTCAATTTAACATTAACAAATTTTATTCATTTGTAAATTCATAAATGAATTAAATAATACTTATTAAGAAATAGTAATACAAACATTTATTTATTTAATAATTAGGTTATAATTAAATTAAAAATAATAATAATAGTAATTTATCTAATAAATTTCATTTCTTAAATTTAGGCTCTATATTTTAACATACTTCTATATACATATTAAACAATTATCAATAATTATATTATTAATTTATTATTTATAATGTTTATTTATTTTTTATTTTTTATTATTTATTATCTATTATCTATTATCTATTATATATTATCTTTTATCTATTATCTATTATCTATTATCTATTATCTATTATTATTATTATTTATTATTTATTATTTATTATTTATTATTTATTATTTATTATTTATTATTATTATTATTTATTATTATTTATTATTATTATTTATTATTTATTATTTATTATTTATTATTTATTATTTATTATTTATTATTTATTATTTATTATTTATTATTATTATTATTTATTATTTATTATTTATTATTTATTATTTATTATTTATTATTTATTATTTATATTTATTATTATTATTTATTATTTATTATTTATTTTGTAGGCATTCACTCAGAAAGATTTCAATGAAAGAACAGTAAATTGGATCGTAAAAAAGTATTTACCCTACAACTTTTTTGAAGATGAAGAGACTCAAAATTACTTCCATTATTTAAATCCATCCGCACAGTTTCCTAGGAGAAATGAACTGAAGGCTCTAATAACTGATCGCTTTATAAATATGCAGAAAGTCGTCATGCGTATTCTTCAAGAAAACGAATCTAAACTTTCGTTCACTATCGATAGCTGGAGTTCAATTGCAGGCAAATCTTATCATGTGATAACCATCCATTTTATTGATAATAATTGGAATATACAATCACTTGTTATTGACTTTTGTGCGACAAATGGAGAACATACTGGAAGAGATATTGCCTTAGTATTTCATGGCGTTATTTTAAATTATGGATTGGTAAATAAAATTCAAGGAATCACTGTCGACAATGCTTCATCCAATACCTCATTCATGCGAGAATTATCCAATTTGACTGATTTCGATTCTGAAAACCAGCATTTTCGATGCTACGCTCATATTTTGAATCTAGCAGTACAGGACTTATTGAAAGAACTGAAGCTAGAAGACAGGAATATGGAAAGAGCAGAGTGTGAAGATGTCAATTGTGAATTTACTGAAGAAGACAATTTAATCGATAAACAAATTGATGAAGAAGTGGAAGAAGATATTTCGATTCGTGACATCGAAAATGGCATGTCATCATGCAACACTTCACTTTCAAAATTAAGATCTTTGCTTTCAAAACTAAAAAAGTCCGAACAGTGGAGAAACAAATTGCAAAGTTGTTGTGAATCATGCAACATTAAATATAAATCCCCGAATATCGACGTAAGCACTAGATGGAATTCTAGTGTGGACATGATTAAGCTCGGAATTGGTATGCGCAAACCAATTACATTATTATGCCAGAATAACAGGGAACTATCTCATTTGCTTCTTGTTGAGGAAGAATGGTTCATTTTAGAAGAGATCTGCAAGCATCTGAGGCACTTTCAAGTTCTATCGAATCTTCTCAGTGGTGACCAATACGTGACCATATCTTATGTAATAATAGGATTCAATATGTTGGTCGATAAATTAGATCAGGAGATTGTTGAATTGGATAAAACAGTGACCAGTAGTGTTTCGAATGATATGATAAATGAGCAAATTCTTACAGCACTTCAAGCAGCACGTGAAAAGCTTTTCAAGCATTATAATAGAAGTAATTGGATATACTGTGCTGCATTAATTTTGGATCCTCGACATAAGACTGAAATGTTCAAAAAAACACCATGGGGAAGAGAAATGTATGCACATTCATTTGAAGTCTTCAAAGCTTTATACACGACAAATTACTCAATTCCTCAGGAAGAAGTAATCAAATTTTTATTATTATTTTATTCAATATTTTAATAATTCTTTAGAAGCATCAATTATTTTAATTAATTAAATTAATAATAATAGTAATAAAATTTACAGTACATATGTCGATTCAACGATTGATTTAACATCTCAATCTCTATCTCAGTCTGTCAAACTTTCAATCATTTAATATTTCAATCTCAATCTCTCAATCTTTCGATTTCAAACCCAACCTCAATCATTTAATCTTTCAATCATTTAATCATTCAGTCTTTCAGTCATTCAACGATTCAGTCTTTCAATCATTCAACGATTCAATCTTTCAATCTTTTAGTCATTCAATCATTCAATCTTTCAATCATTCAACGATTCAATCTTTCAATCCTTTAATCTTTCAAACTCAATCCAAATTTCTTGATCTCTATCTTTCAATCATTCAATCTCTCAATCTCTCTCAACCTCAATCATTTAATCTTTCAATCATTCAATCATTCAGTCTTTCAATCATTCAACGATTCAGTCTTTCAATCATTCAACGATTCAATCTTTCAATCATTCAACGATTCAATCTTTCAATCCTTTAATCTTTCAAACTCAATCCAAATTTCTTGATCTCTATCTTTCAATCATTCAACGATTCAATCTTTCAATCTCAATTTCTTGATCTCTGTCTTTCAATCTCTCAATCTCTATCAATCTCAATTTCAATATCAATTTCAATCTCAAGATTAATCTCAATCGAAATATTAATATTAATCTCAATATAAATTTCAATCTCATTAAACTGCGATAAGGCAGTTCTACCATAGAAAGTCTTTTTGAGGCAGTTGTCCAGAACAGCTTGAAAAAGTGCTACTTAATTTGCCCAAAGCAGGTCCCAGAAAGTTTTAAAAACAGAAAATTTTGAAATTGAAATCAGGAAATTTAATCGACATATTATAAACATAATAGCTAAAAAAATTTAATATTAAAATTTAAATTTCTTTCATTAATAAGGTTGTAAATCTGGACACTTCGAATGAATCTGAGCCTGATCAAAGTGACAAAGATGACGAGCTAAATGTTTTTTCATTCTTTGATGAACCGAAAGATAAAAACAAAACCAAGAAATGTAGACGGCAAACCAACAAAAATATGTGGGAATTAGAATTGGATTTGTATTTGCAACAGGAAAGAGCTGAAAAGACTGTGGATATTTTAGATTGGTGGCGAAAGCAAGAAAAGATATTTCCAAATTTATCACGAATGGCACGTGATGTCTTATCAATTCAAGCAACATCTGTTGCTTCAGAAAGAGCCTTTTCCCGCAGTTCATTAATTATAAGAAAACACCGCAACAGATTAAGTAATGAATCAGCCAGGCATTTGATGTGTCTCAATTCGTGGGTGACCTGCTCTCTTTCATCTGCAATACAGTCCTCTCTGCAGTGAACGATTGTAAAAGCGGGAAAACTTGGATAATTCTCTTTTTTTATTAAAATTGTTTGCTGTTATAATAATTCAATTCATTTTGTTCCTCGTTATCCGTTTTTCTTTGATTGACTACTTATATACATATATATGGATCGTCATTCTTGGCATTAAGAAATAAATAAGTTAAATACAATTTTTATGATTGTTTTCAAATATGTAAAATTACCACATATTTTTGTAAAATAAAGTCTTGTTAATTTTGTTTAAATTTTTAATTTTCTATTTATAATTATTATTTATAATCAAACATTAATATTTATAATACAAGTAAAAATATATATTAAAATATTTTTAATATTGTTTTTTTAAAATGTTTTCGTTTTTTTAAATAAATTCATTAGTTCTTTTTAGCACACCTGATCAGATACTATAAAGTTTTAGTAACAAAATAGTAATATAGATTTCTGTAAATTTTAATAATACTAAATTTCAGTATTGTTTTAGTATTATATTATTTACGAAAATAATTGAATTATTGCGAACAATTTTATTAAAATTTTCAAAAAGAATTGAATTTAAATAAACAAATTTGTTATTTTTGAAAATAATTGAATTCTTCATTAGAAAATATTTTTAATAATCGAGTTTTTGTGGAAAACTTTATTTGTGAAAATAATTGAATTTTTAGATTAATTAAAATAAATTAGTATTAAAAATAATTGAAAATTTTTGATAAGATTTATTATTTATGAAATAATTGAATTCTTGATTAGAATTTTATCAAAAATTATTTTAAAAAATTTAATTTTTTTCGAAATTGTTTTGAAAATGCTGTTTTAAATTAATTGAATTCCTGTGAAAATTGTATTATTTATGAAAATAATTGAAAATTGGAAAATTTTTCAAAAATAATTGAATCGTTTTACAGAATTTGATTAGAATTTTTAAGAATATTTTTTTTATTTCTAGTATTAGTGTATTTAAAGTAATGTAAATTTAAAAAAACAGAAATAGTAGCTTTTAATGGCTAAAATCTGAAAAAAGTTCACAAATAGTAGCATAATGTAAAAAAAGTAGTAAATAGTAGTTTTTAGGAGATGAGTGCGGAGCCTGGTGATTGTACGATGCAAATTAAAAACTTGTAATTATGGATATATACAAATTTTTAAAGTTATTTTGTTCCACTTTTAAATATAATATTCTTTTTAATTTACTTTCTAGAACTCTAAAACAACGGCAAAGTCATCAAATTTTGAATTTTCTGCTGAAAGTTTACTAATTCTCAGAATACTAGACAAACATTTCGATTTTTCTTTGCAGGTTAAAAAAATTTATGAAATTCTTGTCTCCTTTAAAACTTCATATATTGAACTTTTACTGTTTAAAAATAAAATTACATTAGTTACCTTTAAACTAAATTTTTTTACTATTTCATAGAATAATCTAAAAGTAACCTACATTAACCTGAATTGTATTTCATTGTTCTATTTCAATAGTTTTCGTATACCTTTATTTTCTATATTTAGGTACTTAATTTTTTAATTCCTTCTATTTATAAATATAATAATATTTCTCTTTTGAATCATTCATATAATAATTGAATAAATTTCAATAATTATTTTGTTATTTTATTAAAGTGTTGTATGACAGATTTTCTATAGTAGCAGTTTTCACTTTTGTAGAACAATGTATCGAGAAAATTACAAAATTTGAGAATCTCGATTGTCTGATATGAAATGAGATGAGATTTAAACAAAAGAACGATAGCTTTTCTTAAAATTTCTCAATTCTCGAAATTCTCGCTCAAATGCAACTCTAGCAGTTTCTAAAACTATTTAAGCATATTCCATATTTTAATTCATTATAATTTGTTCACAGCGTCAATGAAACTTAATTTTTAAGTATTTCAACAAATAATATTCTTAATATCATAATATTTATATTAATGAAATATGTTTTGTTTTTAAATGTAGTTAATTTGGTTAATAATAATAATACAATTATACACAATTCTAGTATTAAAAAAAAATTAAAATGTTAGAACATTCAAGATTTCATTTTTAAAATTTGTTTAAAATTTTTTTTTAGTTTGATATTTTAATGGGTTTTTCATGATGATAATTTTAAATTATTATTCTAGCGTATCCCATTAGTTTAAGTTTATTATTTATATTAAAAGTATTAACTAGGCTCATGTTTTTTTATGTCTTAGTTTGTGAATCTTTATTAAATGTATTATGAATATCTTATTTTTTTACTAAATTAGTAAGCGAAATTATTTTCATAGAGTTGTTTGTCTTTATTTAACATTTTATTTTTACTATTAAAAATATTTTTACTTTTTTTTTGCTCTACGCGAGAATAAAATAGTATACATAATAAAATACAATATGTACAATAGAAAATAAATGTCAAACCCAATTAATTTATATTTATATTAGAATTAGTGTATGAGATTTGTAAGGAATAAGTAAGTTTAATATTTTACTCAAGAAAATTGTTTAATATGTTTCATGCTTGAACTACTATCACTCTCCTCCCCGCTTGCTTTTGACTATGTCTAACCTATTCCTAACCTCTCCGAGTTAACTTTTGTTACGAATTTCCTCCACGTTTTATCCTGTAATTTTTCGATTTTTTCAAGGCTTGGCGTATTTGACTTGCGTTTCGAATTTCCTTTGAGGTTAAATCCTTGTTCTTTAACTAGATGAACCCCTTTTTCTTCAACTAATTTTCGTAATATTGTCCTTATTTTTAAAGTGCGAAGTTTTCTTTTTGATTTTAACTTCACCAAATTATTTTCCCGTGTGGTTGGCAGAATTTTCGTAGCACACAATTTTTGCTGAGTTGTGGTGTTTAATAACATTACCTTCTTCTTTATTTCTGTGTTTATAGTGTCTGCTTTCATTTTTAAGTTATGTACACTACCGTCCACGAGTATCAGGACGATTAAATTCGACTCTATGAAAAAACATGCCATCACTTTTTCAATCATATCTCGAGAATAAAAGGAGGTACAAAAAAAACTTAAATACGGTTAGAAAGCTGATTAAATTCTGCGTAAAATAAGCTATCTTTGAAGTTATTTCGTTAATTATTTTTTAAGTTGTAGAGTGAGAAAGAAATAAAAAAATTATCAAATTTTCTCATTTTTGTCTCTTGACCGATGGTCTTGTGTTTCGACCGATTGGTGCATTGAAATTCAACTGTAACGACTCGATTCTGGCTTCGCGCGGCAGCGAATGAGAGAGAAAACATGGACGAGTTTATGCTGGAGAATAATAAATAATGATGTTTCACGAGTAATATATAGAAACTCAAAAGTTCATCGTTCCCCCGTATGATTTCGTACTTGTTTTCTCACTCATTCGCTGCCGCGCGAAGCCAGAATCGTGTCGTTACAGTTGAATTTCAACGCACCAATCGGTCGAAACACGGCTTCATATTTTTAATTATATATCAAAGACGGATTAACCTTTTTTAATTTTCGAAGGCTTATTTTAAAGCTGAAATTCTAACGCAGATTTCTGTGTTTTTAAAAAAAATTTCTCTAAATTTTTCTAGATTTTTGAAAAAGTTGAAGTCAAGAGACAAAAATGAGAAAATTTGATAATTTTTTTATTTCTTTCTCACTCTACAACTTAAAAAATAATTAACGAAATAACTTTAAAGGTAGCTTATTTTACGCAGAATTTAATCAGCTTTCTAACTGTATTTAAGTTTTTTTGCAACTTTTTTTATTTCCGAGATATGATTGCAAAAGTGATGGCATGTTTTTTCATAGAGTCGAATGTAATCGTCCTGATACTCGTGGACGGTAGTGTATATCTGTTTTATTTCTTATTTGTTTTGAGTAAAATTTTATCGCAAAAATGTTTATGACGTTCTCTTCTTCCATTGTTCTTCCACTTCTTTCTTGATCCGGTTTTGTCTCGTTTAGTTCCTGACTAATTTCAGATTTTGAAATATTGTTTCCTTGCTGTGAAATTTCGTCATTATGACAACTATAATTCTTCAATTCACTCATTTCTTCTGATTCGCTTATATTGTTGCTTCTTTCCGAATTTGGCTTTTGTAAAGATTCCTTTTTATTCTCTTCCTCTTCTTCCAACACTCTGCTGTCACAAAAATGAGTTTGATTCTTCGCTAATGACATATCGAATCTTCTAGTTGAGTCACTATATGTATCCACCATTTTCATATTTGAAAATTCTTCACTGAGGCTGATATCTTCTTCATCGTCTAAAATATCTATAATAGGATTCATATACACTGCTGTTTGTTCTTCTTCTAGAGGCTTTTCTACATTTTAAATAGCTTTCTTGTTGTTTGATTCGTCTTTTTCTGTTGCGAGCTGTAGTTCATTTACGGAAGGTGAAACATTATATTTTAGTCGTTTTTCGTCCTCTAAAAAAGTTTGGTTTGTGGTCTAATCCTTGAAACGAATTTGTGGTATGATAAAATCATAATCATAAGCTTTAATAAATTTTGGTCTGTTTTCTTTTAAATAATTTATTTCGCAATAATCATTATTAAAAGATGGTTCCTCACAGCTCATATAAGATTCTTCGTAGTTTGTATATCTATGGTCTCTATGTTGCTCTCTTCTGTAACTATTCTGAACGTTGGTGTATCTTCTGTTCACAATGTAATGTTGTGAATTTCTGTAATCGATGTTATATTCGTCAAAACTCCGATCCTTCTTATCAAAATGTTGTACTTTATAATCCTGTGACCTCATGTTCCTGTCTTGTTTACATTCTCTGAAATTCTTGTTTCTATTTCGATTGATAAATCCACTGTAGTTGTTGCTTCTTTTACAGTAATGCTGTTTCTGTTATTGATTCCATTTTTGTCGCTGTTTCCTTGGTTCATACATGTTATAATGGTTGTACGAACTTTGGTGACAATATTCATTGGCGTAATCACCCTGTGTTTTAATATTCTCAAAATATCGATTGTAACAATTACCTTCCATTTTATGTTCATTTTGTCTCAAGTTAGAGTTACCTTGGTGTTGGCTTCTATATTCTCGATTCTTGTTAACGTGTTGATAATCCTTTATTTCAACATCAAATCCCATCGACTTCCATCTTTCAATGTGGCCTCGTAGTAACAGTTCCTCATACAATGTGGACATTTTACTTTAATATATAATTTGAACATAAACAATGAATAAGAAATGACTTATTTTAACTTTTTGCAATATAGAACATCTTTTCGTGATTTAAAATTTTAAATAAAATTCCTAAGTTTCACAAATTTTAATTCAACTTTCGCACTGATTTGAAATTACAAATTTTGTATATTTTTTGGTTATTAATTTCGTTTAAATATTTTTTTTCATTTGTCAGATATGAATTTTATTGAGGGCGTTATAATAAAAAAATTGTACACAGGGAATGATTACGAAATTTCATTGATCCTTACTATTCGCGTACGCACGGCCTTGTGTTGTAATCTAACCCCGTTTCGTATTTCTACACCTTGTTATAATTCTTAAATACTGACCAAAATTTAATTATTTGATTTATATTATTTAAACGAGAAATTTATAATTACAAAATTAATTTCACAAAAATTATGTGTTTTTTTTTAAATTTGATCGCAACTGTAGCTTACAAAATTCGATTTCTGTTTCTCTATTTTTTCTCAAATAATTACCTACTAATTTAAGTTTCTCACGAATCTCAAATCTGCTTATTTGCAAAAAATTTATTTTTCTCTTAAACTCAATTCTAATTTTTTTTATCCTCGTAGTTTCAAACTATACAAATTTCCTACTATTCTTTCAAAAAAAGTGTATTAATAATTTTTTTTTAATATTTATTTACCAGAGTGGAAAAATTATTTTCAATCGTAAAATTTTTTTTTAATCCCTTCACTTGCCCAAGTGGCTACACACTTCCGGCAAGGTTAAATCAGGGAATTTGGCGCAACTTATTAAAGAAATCACAATTGTCCGTGCAAGTGTAATTACTGGTCCCCTACAGTCCGACGTTAACGGACTGCTTTAGCTACTACCCGCACTTTCTCTAAGCATATGTTTTTTTAATATATTTCTTTTATCTGAAAAAGTTTAAAATGTATTAGTCACAATAAAATTTTTATTCATATAAAGTGCATCAAAGCAAAATTTCTCAAATACGAAAAAAATGTTATGTAAGTGTAACTTCTGTTTTTTTTTCGTGTACCTACAACTTTTAAAAATCCAAAATCCACTATTGCAAAAGTAAAGGAGAGTAATCCCACCGCTCCCACCAATTGTAATATATTAAAATTATGAATAATAATTTGATTAATTAACAATAAAATTAAAGGTAAAATGTTACACAAGAAAACTTGTAGCCTTTAAAGTTTGGTAGCGGATCCCCTCCTTCCTACTTATCGTTCAAGTAGTGAGGTGAGAATCTCTACTGTTTGGAAATAGTGGATTTTAAGGTTTTGGAATTGTTGTGTAGATGCTAATAAAGTTAAACAAATTTACAAAATAATGAGAATATATTATAACTTCTAAACCCTAATACAATTATCTAAATTTCCCATATTTACTTTATCTTAAAGATTATAATCTTTATCTTCTTTTAAGTATGTGATTCTACACAATATCTATTTTCTGATGCGTAATGTGTTTATGTGCATGTATTGTATTTTAGTGTGTAAAACAACTTAGCTCACCTTTGTCATATATATTTATATATTTTCTTTTAGTTTTATTTCCTTTAGTTAACTTCCTTTGTGTTTTAACGCGCTTGCACTTTATTAAATATTTCACTTATTATTTCTTACTTTTGTCACTTTATTTTATAACCATTTATTTATTCACTTATTTTATTACTTCATCTTTATCTTGTGGTCTATTATTCAAACCTTCAATTTAATTAAACAAACAAGAGCTTCGTACAATAACTTTATCTGGCACTATAGCCTTAACTCTCCGTCTTGGTCACGCCGAGACAGACGGGCAAATGCTCAGATTTCCGTGTCAATCGATTTTATCAATCGACATTACAGTGTTAAAATCATACTTTAGTTTATTGCACCTTCTCGTTGCCAGGCGCTTTTCTGCAAGCTTGCAGTTTTAGGCAGTAGTGTGATCATGGTTCATTAACCTAGACACACCACTCCTTAAGTTTCACAATACATTAGTACCTGAAGCCTCATTCTTTCAATTAAAGTTAAATTCTTAATCTTTTTCAATGTAAATTTATATAAATGTGAAATATAATTAACTGCAATAATTCAGAGAGATATTATATTTTATTAATATCTAAACTCTTTTTAACCGAGATTATAACGAACAGATGAACTAAAACTAAAACTAAACTAAAACTAACTAAAACTTCTTATAAACATTATGTTTATATTTTGTTATCACGAAGGGATATTTAGTTACGAAGTCGATCGTAACAAGCACTTTTTGTTAAGGTTAGAATTGGTCAAACTAATCATTTATTTTGCTCTTCTTACCTTCCACCTAATTCTAATTTATGCAAATTCTATGAACTTTTGTCTGGTATTGAAGAAGCTATGATCACAGAACCAGATTCATTTTTTCACTTTATTGGAGACCTCAATATGCCATATGTAGAATGGAACTTGGAAAATACAGATTTGCCAAAATGTGTTCTAAAACCCTCTTCGTCTCGTACTCAGGCTAAGATAGCGTCTGCTATCTCTGACGCTATGGAATTTCTTGATTTGTCGCAGTTAAATCAGGTGCGTAACGATCATGGTTCTTTGTTGGATATTGTTTTATGTAATTATAATTTAGAACCAGTGTCTTTGTCTCCATTTTCTTTATTGCCTTGTGATAAATATCATCCGACACTTTTATTTGAGGATTGGGACTCAGAATTAAAAAGTGACTATTATTATTTTAATTCCAAAAAGCTAATTATGTAGGTATTAACGAATATCTTATTATTAATGTGGATTGGAGTGCATTGTTTGATTCTTCGCTTCGTGTTTTAAGTAATATCACATTGGACATAGATCAAAATAATTTGTTTTCTCACGTTGATGAAATGATTAATGTATTCTATTCACATCTTTATTTTGCAATTTCATTACATGTATCTTATGTTAAGAAATGTAGTAGTACTTTCCCACCATGGTTTTCTAGGGTATTAATTAATCTCGTTAAGGGGAAGTGACACCTTTGACCCGAAAAAAAATCGAATTTTTTTTTTGCTTCAACGATACTTTATAATGTGTAGAATAAAAATTATATCATTAGAGATGATTTCGAAGTTATTTTATGTGAAAAAAATCAAAATCAGCAAAAGGTGTCCAAGAGCGCTTCAAGTGCTTTCAAAACTTTAAACGTGTTTTTCTCGAAATGACGTTTTTCAAAACGGTGGGCAGTCCTCGACGACGCTGATTGGGGTCGCTGATTACGAATCTAACATTCGTTTTCCAAAATTCAAAATGGCAGATACAATATGCCGGACGACAAAATAAAAAATTAATTATAATGGCTTGAAACTAAATACTTGGGGGATTTTAGGGTCGCTGATTACGAATCTGTCATTATTTTTTCAGGGTATTTATCGAAATTTGATTTCACCAAAAATTATCATACTGATGTCAGATTAACCAGTTTCAAACAAATTCAATAAATTTTAAAAAATTTTCCGCCATATAGAACCAGATATTTTGAATTTTGAAAAACTGATTCCAGATTCGTAATCAGCGACCCTGAAAATCCCCAAGTATTCAGTTTCGAGCAAATCTGATCAATTTTTTATTTCGTTGTCCGCCATATTGGATCCGCCATTTTGAATTTTGGAAAACTAATGTTAGATTCGTAATCAGCGACCCTTGAAACCCCCGAGTAACAAGTTTCAAGCAAATTCGACGAATTTTGAAAAAATTTCCGCCATCTTGGATCCGACATTTTGAATTTCGAAAAACTGATGTCAGATTTGTAATCAGCGACCCCAGAATCCTTAGGGTACCAAGTTTCATAAAAATTCATTAAAAATTTTTTCTACACACTTTTGGCCTAAACAGTGGAAATCTTGTTGACAGCCAAGGGGTTAAATGAACATATATTTTACATTGACCTTTTTGACACTTTAATATTCATGATAATTTTTTGAATTTTTTTAATCCTACTTTTACGGTTTCAAATTTTTTTGGAAAAATGTATTTCACAATACCAGTTAATAATTTTGATTCTACATTAAATAGAGATTGAAACAAGACCAAGAACTCTAAAAAAAGTTAATTAGTTTTCGAGAAATTAAAAAATTACGAAAAGCATGCAAAATTCAGTATTTTTTCTGTATCTGAGAGAATAGTCAACGAAAATTTTTCGATCAGGTGTCAGTCTTTTCATAATTTCATTAGCTTTCAGGAAAAAAATACGAAAAATTTTTGTCATTCTTATTGTTTACGTTTTCAGCATTTTTCCACTCATGAAAAAAGGGGCGTCCTGATACTCACGGACGGTAGTGTAAGCCTGGGTAAAGTGTAGAGGAAAAGATTGTTTACATTAAAAAAGGAAAATAATGTTTATAAAAAAGTTAAAAATATATTGTTAAACTGTTTATAATAATAATATATTCGTATATGATTAATAAATGTATTAGGGGCGGGCAGTAAAGGTCATATCGTCTTTTAAAATACACTGTTATAAGTGCCGCTTAGTTAGCGTAACACACAAAAACTCGTAGCGTAAACTTCAAAAATTTTTTTCTCAAAAACATCAAAAAGCACTTTTTCAAAAATTTAACCACTTATTAAGGAAGGTTCAGATTTTGAGAAAATAATTTTATTAGGAAATTCCATGATGTTCCTAGCATGTTTTTTAACAATAAAAAATTATTGAAAAATTAATTTTTCTTAACTTTTTTTAATATTATGAAAAATTGACATTTTCTCTATAATTTTGAATAAATGACTTTTTCTTGTAGAATCAATAGTTTTCGAAATAAAAGTTCTCGAAAAAAGTCATTTTTTTCAAATTCCAAATTTTCAAATGTAAATATCTTGCAAAAAAAATTTTTTTTTGCAAAACTGTTTGGCACAGTTATTTAGTACCCTAAGTACTACAAAATGACATAGTTTAAGAAAAATCGGTGTTCCACGTTTTGCTTTTCCTATGGAACTGCCCTGCTTACATTTCGGGAGTAGATTCTCGCCTTTTTGAGGTGAACTGCCTGCAGCCTGCCCAAAATTTAAACTATATTTTCAACAGTGATTCTCCACATTATTTGTCAAGCTGTGCTCATGATTCAAAAATGGAAAATTAGAAAAGTTTTAAATTTATGACAGTTGATTTAATAAGTAGGGTTAAAAGATGGACAACCATGAAGACTATTGAAAATAAATTGCTACAAATTTTTGGAATCTATTCCCAATAGTTTCCTATTGTTGTCCATCTTTTAGCCATACTTCCATTTTAACGCGGGTATATCTAGTAACATATTATAACTGATACACAGTTTTATGTAAATCTATATCATTTCTCAAGAAAATTCTTTCACTATATTGGATCCGCCATTTTAAAATTTTTAAAAGTATTTTCAGATTTGGAATTACCCACCCCAAAAACCTATGTCCTATAAAAGGTCAATGGTTAGTAAAATTCGAAAACGACAAATCAAATTTTCTATTTATTTTTTCATTCGTTTTGACATTTAAGCAAGGTTAATTATAAGTCCATCTAGCCAGCAACCAAAAATTTTAAATGCTGTCAAAGCCATCTCAGACTATTTTCACACGAAATTGATATCGATAATTAATCTTAAAATTTCAATATTCGATATTTAGGGAACATCTCTTTGGTAATTCTTCCACAAGGAATTTTAGATATATATAAAAGAAATAGACTGTTCACAAGAAGATTAATTATAATTTTCCAGAAGATTCCCACTATTTTCACCGAAGATAATGCATACGCGAAGGATGACACCCTTATCTCAAAATCTTTAATTCCAACCGCGAGATTTCATTGAAGGGTTCGCCGCAGCGACCGAAACCGCGTCGTCATTTGTCCGTTGCATCGTGCCGAGAATCGCTAGGGAGGAAGGAGGGGGAAGTGTATGGCTCTTATACGGACATCCTCAACGCACGGTGAGCTTGGATGAAATTCAACCCAAAAGTCATGACCCTTTCTGGTTTATTTTTGATATTATTTAAGTGATGTCTAATAATCATTTTAAGATAAAAATTAAAATAATCGTTGGAGGGAAACTCAAATTATATTGATTTTTTAATTTTTTTTCTAGGTTATTGTACATATTTTCTGAAGGATAATGTTTTAAACAATATTTATTGCTTGAAAAGATATCTTTTAACATTAAAAAACATTCTATTTAGTAAAAACAATATTTTAATATTTATAAAGCTAAAAAATTGTCGAAAAAGTCGAAAAAGTGTGAATTTTTTCGTTTTTCTGAAAATTACTCTTTTATAAGTCATTAAACACTACTATTAAATAAATATACTATTAAATATATTAAATATATATACTATTAAATTAAAAATCGTTAATGGAATTTCGTTGAATTTTCTAAAATAAATGAACATGATTTCTGTTAGTTCAATAAAAAGTTTATTTATTTAAAATTGTTTAAAATTAAACTTTTTTAAACATAATTATTATTATATGGTTTTCAAGTAAGGTCCAGAAAAAAAGATTTCACCAAAGAAACTGGACTTAATGACAAATTTCAATTACTTTTTTATTAAAAACGAACTTTAAATCATCATATTTCTGTAACGACAATAGATAGAATAGTTTTTCTTGTTTAGTTTTCCAGGAAATTTTATGTACTTTAATTTACATTTGCATAATAGTAGTGTTTAATGACTTATGAAAGAGTAATTTTCAGAAAAACGAAAAAATTCACACTTTTTCGACTTTTTCGACAATTTTTTAGCTTTATAAATATTAAAATATTGTTTTTACTAAATAGAATGATTTTTAATGTTAAAAGATATCTTTTGAAGCAATAAATATTGTTTAAAACATTATCCTTCAGAAAATATGTACAATAACCTAGAAAAAAAATTAAAAAATCAATATAATTTGAGTTTCCCTCCAACGATTATTTTAATTTTTATCTTAAAATGATTATTAGACATCACTTAAATGATATCAAAAATAAACCAGAAAGGGTCATGACTTTTGGGTTGAATTTCATCCAAGCTCACCGTGAACGAAGAACTATATACATAGTTATTGGGGAGAATATTGTATATATATATATATATATATGGGCAATTCCACGTGAGATTTCAGTCGACCTCTTAAAATCAGCCAAAAATATTTTTTTTCTATTCTGTATTGAAAAAAAACAGATACGTATTTTTTTATTATTTTTTTGGAGGCCAAATTTTTGAGTTATGAATTTTCAAAATTTTCGCTTTTTAAATGTAGGTATATTTTTAATGTCAGATAACTCAAAAAATATTGCTTCTTTTCATTTTTTGACAAGAGAAAAAAAGTTTTGTTTTTCTCTCTACTTTTGAATAATCATAACAAAAAAATTTTTTTTTTATTTTTTATTAAAAAAATAAAAAAATTTTATAAACAAATTAATTTTTTTTAACTTTGGGTATGATAAATTTTTAATTTTCTTTTTTTAAAACATACCTGAAAATGATAAGAAGGTTTTGCAAAAAGTTTCAGAGTGGGCCTGACAAGTTTGATGGGTCCAAAAAAATAATTAAGCTCTCCGTGCAGGTCGCACGCACGTGGCACAATGGGATTTTTTTACAATTTATTATTAAAAATTGTTTAGAGCCTAAAAATTCAATAATAATCAAAATCCGATAAAATTTGTAGGCTCTAGACAATTTTTAATAATAAATTGTAAAAAAATCCCATTGTGCCACGTGCGTGCGACCTGCACGGAGAGCTTAATTATTTTTTTGGACCCATCAAACTTGTCAGGCCCACTCTGAAACTTTTTGCAAAACCTTCTTATCATTTTCAGGTATGTTTTAAAAAAAGAAAATTAAAAATTTATCATACCCAAAGTTAAAAAAAATTAATTTGTTTATAAAATTTTTTTATTTTTTTAATAAAAAATGAAAAAAAAAATTTTTTGTTATGATTATTCAAAAGTAGAAAGAAAAACAAAACTTTTTTTCTCTTGTCAAAAAATGAAAAGAAGCAATATTTTTTGAGTTATCTGACATTAAAAATATACCTACATTTAAAAAGCGAAAATTTTGAAAATTCATAACTCAAAAATTTGGCCTCCAAAAAAATAATAAAAAAATACGTATCTGTTTTTTTTCAATACAGAATAGAAAAAAAATATTTTTGGCCGATTTTAAGAGGTCGACTGAAATCTCACGTGGAATTGCCCATATATATATATATATATATATACACAAGACGAAAGGGAGAGGACGGGCTGGAAATTGCCTTCGCTGATTTCATTTCGTGGTAGATTATTTTAAGGGGACCATAGCTTTTTCCCGTATGATTAATGCGATTTTTGAGAGGGTGCTCCGACGAAATACCCGCGAGGCGGATAGCGAATCCAATTTAATTTCTGCGTGCCGCATCGTCCGATAGACACTAACTAACGCAGAGGCGACCCTTTACGATCCTCTAAAAGCGATCAGACTCTTTCTTTCTTTCATTTTTACTCCCTTTTCCAACCCCTTCCTCTCTTTCTCTTTGGGCGAATTTAACTTCTTTCTATAAGAATCTGTTGCTCAAAATGGTAATAGAGTTGCGTTCAAATCAAATTAGCAGTCTTAATCAAAGTTGTCAATAAAATTAATTCGATCCATTTAATTTCTACACTGAGAAACAAAATTTGGGGCTTTCGTTTTATTAGATAATTTTTTGCTTATTATTACCTAATTTTAGCTGCCAAAAACAATATTGTTTTACTATTTCAATGGAATATTTAATTGTAGTTATCAACAATGGATTAATACATAATTATATAATAGTATATTAAGCAACAAGAGGAGAAAGGCAGCCATTATTTTACGGTGATTTTTGTGACACGAGTGGAGGTCGAGGGCGCCGTAGGCGCCCCGAGACCGGAACGAGTGTCACAAAAATCATTGTAAAGAAATTGGCTGCCTTTATTCTCGTGTTACTTACGATATTTTTTATTCCTAATGCACAAAAGCGGCGATTTCAGATAGCAGACGACAGGGAGTAAAAGTCATTCACTTGTTCGATTTGTATGAAAATGGCGGCCGATTTCTCCCTTGGGCAAAAAAAATGCATGTGAACAGCTAATTTTCTTGCCCTTGGGAGAACACGGCCGCCATTTTCATACGGTCGAAGAAATGAATGTCTTTCCTCCCTGTCGGCTGCTATCAGAAAGCGCCGTTTTTGTGCATGTGGGATAAAAATATAATTTTATATATTTTTTTTACCGACTTACATATACTTTTTAATGTTAATTTAAATAAAAAAGGATAAAAATACAATGACAGGAGTACACCCAGAGAAAAATATTATTTAAACCAAAAATATTTTATTTGAGTTAAATAAACGTATATTTGTCTCAGAACCAACTAGACTTTTTATTTCTTTTAAATAAAAATTTTATTCGACACAAATAAAACATATATTTGAGATAAATAAAATTTTATTTAAACCAAATAAAATTTATTTCAAACAAATAAAAAGTCTAGTTGGTTCTGAGACAAATATACCATTTTTCTGGGTGTAATTTCACTCCATGATATTTATGTAAAAGTCTACCTTGAAAGCATGCCAAAGTTGAAAAACCTACTTTTTGAGACTGTAATCCCAACTCAGATGTCACTGTTGTGTTGACTTCATTTTGTTATTTAAACGTACATTTTTTGGTTATGTCATAGTATGCGATTACAAAATGTCATCATATGAACGTAAACAAAAATATCGTTTTTTGGAGAAGTGTAGACGAAAAACAAATGATGAAATTCTACAAGTGCTTCATAATTTTAATTTCAATGAGTCTGACGAGGTTTTAAATGATGAGATCTCATTGGGATACAAGTATGTTTTTATTTGATTTATACACCCGTCTTAAGCTTATCTAGCAATACAAGTGTGTTTACATTTCTCTTACAATATTTCTTATAAATATATTTCTTAATACTAAGTTTGCGCCTACAGAACGTCTTGAAATTAGGAGTACTCGCATTTGCCTGGACTACTCGTCTAATAGGTTTTCTCGCCAGTGAAGAGGGAAACTGTAGAAAACCTCTCCTGAGTACAACCGGTTTATCGACAGTCGAGTTCTAATGGTGTGTACCGGACAATAATCAACGGTGCACATCATTGTCTCACGTGCCGGAAAAATACCAAGCCAAATGGGCGTGAACAAAGGGTGCATACCCTTGGTCCTTAAACGACCGCCAAGCGAGGCATCTATCCGACTGAGCTAATCTGTCGGTCAGGGATACAAGTATATGGGCAAATCCATAAAACTTTTGACTTTTAAGAAAAAAATTTTTTTTTTCTTAATTTGTATGCACATAGATGTCACTTTGAATACGTGTTCAAGAATATTTTAGCACCACAAATTCGTATGCGTGATTCATTTCTAACCCATGCCCCCAATGTTTAACACTTATTATTAACCCCTTCCGGAACTGAAATATTATAAAGTGAATAAAAAATGTGTAAGACCTTCCCATCAATTAAATCAGTTGAAACTTTTTACTCGGCGGTTTTTGGGGTCGCCGCTGGACAATCTGAAGTCGGTTTTTTAAAATTCAAAATGGCGGCTCCATTATGACGGATGACAAAATTAAATAGTTGGATTTGATTGAAACTTGTTACTCGGGGGTCTTTGGGGTCGCTGATAACGAATTTAAAGTTTAAATTTAAATTTAAAATGATTAATTAAACTTTTTGATTTTTAAGAATTCAACTTCTGAAATTTTAAGCATATTCTTAACTTAATAAAATTGATAGTTTTCAAAATCCTTGAGCGGCATACTTTTTTTTTGAATATCTGTAAGGCAATGCTTCGATCACACTATACATGGACTTGTTTAAAGTAAAATTGTAGTTGTGCCTTTCAAAAATGTATAAATTTAAATAAAATCACGATTTGTATTAACATCTTAAAATTGTTTCTACAGGAATACAAATATAGGCACCCTAATGAAAAAGGTCTTAAAATGTTCGATTTTTTATTGTCTATTTACAAAATTATTGAACTTTTATTTTTATTCTACGCCGCACTAGGTATTTTCATAAGAAGACGTTTAATTAAATTTTCTTAAAAAGTGTCATCATTCAATCAAACCTTCATATATTTTCTTACAGTCGTAGCACACTAATGGGATAGTAAAAAAAGTTTGAAAACATACGTCTTTTAGCTATTTTCCTTGTAGCTGAATTAATATTTCACACGCCGCAAAAATAAAAACGTTAAAAATGTATACTTTTCTGAGAGTTTCAAATGAAATTTAAGCGTTTTTTCAATTTTAAACTTATAAAATTAATTGACAAATTAATATTTTGTTCTAATACTGTACATAAATGGTGCTTAGTATATAATTTTGGAAAATATGATTAAACAAAAAGTTTCAATCTAAAATAATACGGAGTTTTAAGTGTTCGATTCGAGTATCATAAAAGTTAACAGTTTCGTGGATTTGCCCATATATATATCAGAGATCATCCATAAATTTTGTAGCACCAAATTGTAGTTAAAAAATATTCGTATTTTGTATTCTGACTCTCTAGAATTCACACCCAGAGAAAAATATTATTTAAAGCAAATATATTTTATATGAGTTAAATAGATGTATATTTGTCTCAAAACCAATTCAGGGTTGCCACAAAAATTTAAATTTGTTTTTCCCTGATTTCCAGACAGAATTTTGACTTTTTCCATGACCCTAAAGAATATTCTGATTCACTCTAATAATTACTGAGAAAAATGTTTTAACCTGTTGACTGTCGCTGACGCATATATGCGCAAAACTAAACTGGCCAATAGTGGTTCATGACGCATATATGCGCAACTTAAAAAAGGTGATTAAAAACTTTTTAAATGTTCCTAAAACCGGTTACTCGGGGGTTTTCGAGGTCGCTGATTACGAATATGACATTAGTTTTCAAAATTCAAAATAGCGGATCCAATATGGCGAACAACAAAATAAAAAATTGATCAGATTGACTTGAAACGTAGTACTCGGGGGTTTTTGGGGTCGCTGATAACGAATATGACATCAGTTTTTCGAAATTCAAAATGGCGGATCCAAGATGGCGGAAATTTTTTCAAAATTCGGCGAATTTGCTTGAAACATGTTACTCGGGGGTTTTAAATGTCGCTGATTACGAATCTAACATTCGTTTTTTAAAATTCAAAATGGCGGATACAATATGGCGGACGATAAAATAAAAAATTAATTATAATGGCTTGAAACTGAATACTCGGGGGTTTTTAGGGTCGCTGATTACGAATCTGTCATTATTTTTTTAGGGTATTTATCGAAATTTGATTTCACCAAAAATTATCATACTGATGTCAGATTAACCAGTTTCAAACAAATTCAATAAATTTTAAAAAAATTTCCGCCATATTGAACCAGATATTTTGAATTTTTAAAAAACTGATTCCAGATTTGTAGTCAGCGAGCCTGAAAATCCCCAAGTATTCAGTTTCAAGCGAATCTGATCAATTTTTTATTTCGTTGTCCGCCATATTGGATCCGCCATTTTGAATTTTGGAAAACTAATGTTAGATTCGTAATCAGCGACCCTTGAAACCCCTGAGTAACAAGTTTCAAGCAAATTCGACAAATTTTAAAAAAAGTTCCGCTATCTTGGATCCGACATTTTGAATTTCGAAAGACTGATGTCAGATTCGTAATCAGCGACCCCAGAAACCTTAGGGTACCAAGTTTCATTAAAATTCATTAAAAATTTTTTCTACACACTTTTGACTCAAACAGTGGAAATCTCGTTGACAGCCAAGGGGTTAATACATTTATTTGAAACTTTCTTCAATTGTAAAATGATTCGAAAACAACAATAACTTTTTTGTTGAATCATGATATTTAATCATTTTTATTTTTCTAAAAACTTTTACTAAAAACTATTGAAAATAATTAATTTCTTTTAAGGAATTTGATTAAAATTTTACTGAAATTTATTATGTTAAAGAGTTTTATAACAATTTTTTTAAATAATTAAAAACTTTTGAAAATAAATGAAAATTGAATTCATGCGAAGCTTCCGTACGCTTTTAGGCCCTATGTGCAAAGAGAAAAAATACAATATCTCCGAAAGTTTAAGAGTCTCCATCAATTTCTTTTTTGAAAAATACTCATGAAATCCTAAGGAATCGAAATATCGATATTAGAAAAAAATTAAAGGTACGCTTATCAAAGAAAAGTTTGATTAAACAATATTTTCTTAATTTTTTATTTAAAAAAAAAATTATTTTTTTTGCAAATATTTTTTATTAATTGTTAGTAAATAATAAGTAAACCCTGAAAAAATTATTTAAATCTATACATTTTTCTTTGAGATATTGAGTTTAAAAATTTTTTTTTTAAATTTCGAAAACGCTGTACATCCGTAAATTTTTAAAATTTTCCCAGTAACACATTTTTCTCTCAGTGCAGTCGCCCTTATAGCACAAGATATCCTAGGATATTATGGGAACATCTCGTGGATATCCTAGGAATGTCCTAAAGATATTCAACGGATAATATGAGGATATCCTAGAGAACGGCGGTTTGGTTATCCCAGAGACATCCTCAGGATATATAAAGATATCCATAAGATATCGTCTGGACATCCTCAAAATATCTACACAGGAAAAAAAAGTCTGACTCCGTTTACACCTTAAATTCAGCCTATGTATTTCACATAAGTCTGTCCTTGTTTAACGGGGCTAACTCCTTTTACATCTTAAATTCAGCCTCAAAAATAGGCTGAAAGCAAAACTTTTTTTTTAGTGTGTAAGGATATACATAAGATATTGTAACGTCCTGTAACGATAACGTCATATTTAAAATATTCAAAATTTCTTTATTTTATACAGAAACATATTTTTAAGAAAATATCTAAACTGAAGGAACATACTTGTAAGCTAAAAATAAATGACCTTAAAATCAATACTCTAAAATTTTGGGTCTTAATCTTAGAATATACTATCTTCGTCTTCACACACAAATAGAGATTTCTTGAAACAATGTCCTTTTAGTCTAAACCGCCAAAATGAAGATAAAATTCCATTAAAATGAACCTTCAATGAAAAAAAATATTCTTAATTTAAGAATATATACTATAAAAAAGGTGTCTAGGATATTCCCCACTTAAATTAAGTGGAAATATTCTTACAATGAGAATATATTCTTATAGTAAGAATATTTCCCACTTAATTTAAGTAGGGAATATCCTGGGCACCTTTTTTTTAGTATATGTGGACGTCGACATGAAAAGGGCCCATATTGTCGGTTCTAGTTTTCGAGATAATCGCAATTTAGTAATTTTGGAACAAAATCTTGATTTTTTTTTATTCTTTATTATCATTCTACATATTTTGACAAGTCGAATCATGCGGTTTTCATTAATTTATCGATAATTTAACTGTTTGATTTCATTGGTTCTTCAGAAAAATGAAAAGGGCCCATTTTGTCGGAAATTTGCAAAAGTAATCCGTATTTTAAAAATGGAGGTGTGGAAAAATTTAAAACCTCTTGATTTTTTATCTTTAAGGTGTCCTGGACTGTAAAAAATTCTCATCTGAATAACTTCCCAGAAGAACCAGAGATATTGATGTTAGAGTCTTTTTTTCGTAATTGTCAAAATTAAAATTTGGAAATTGCGTCAATTTTTTCATAATAGAGACTGTCAGAAAATTTAAAATAATTTTAATATCTATTCTTTTTCTTCACATGACACAATAAAATTGTACCTAATCATTAATCTTGTAAAAAAATGGTTTTTTAAATAAAAACTGTCCTTTTTAGAAGAGGGCCCATATTATCGATTTTTCGTATTTTCCAAATTAAGAGGGGGGGATTGTTTTAAAAATTTAAAACCTGTTGGTTTTTTATCTTCAAAATGGAAACAATTTTAATCTGAATAACTTCCAAAAAGAGCCAGAGATACAATAATTAGTTGGTATCGCAAACTTTAATTCCGTTTTTCTCGAAATGAGGTTTTTGGGGTTCTAAACTTTGAAATTCCGTAACTCAGCGAATTTTTAACCAGAAAAGTTTTAAGACCCTTCAAAATTTTCTAAATTTTGCCAGGAATACACCCATATAGATAACTCCAATAGTGCCAAAATGGGTCCTTTTCATGTGGACGTCCACGTATATGGGCAAATCCATAAAACTTTTGACTTTTAAAAAAAATTTTTTTTTATTAATTTGTATGCACATAGATGTCACTTTGCATACGTGTTCAAGAATGTTTTAGCACCACAAATTCGTATGCGTGATTCATTTTTAACCCATGCCCCCAATGTTTAACACTTATTATTAATTTAAATAATGAGGTGTTAAAATATTTTCTCTTTCATCTTGGTCACTTATTGCACATTTACAATTAATTGCACGTCATAACGTTTCGGCTGATTTTCAGCCCTCTTCAGATTATCTAAAATGATAAATTATAATATAATATAAAAGAACAATATAAAATACCTGTGTTGACATTTTATCAGAGAAGGATTAGTTTTTTTTTACCTTATCACAGAAAAGAATTATATTTTAATATCACTAGTCATTCGGATAACCATCCGTCGTCACTTGCCAATATATAAATAAGACATACATAAACATAAATACGATATACATAATAAATACATTTAAAAATAAAATAAAAAGCTAAAATAATAAAAATAATTGGCTGACTAGATAATATCACATGTTGTTTGAGCACATGTCATTTTTTGGGGTTAGGTTATATTGTGATGAAGGCATGATTATTGAAAACAGGTGTGTTTCGAGTGGAATAATCGCTAGTGGCGCGAAATTTCAAAATGTCTACTGTTGTATATAATATTCTTATACGCATTACTTAAGTATTTCACATAGGTTTTTGCGTTTACAGATTTAGGGTTCTTTATAATATGATACATTTCCAGGAAACTGCGTTTTACATAGTTGGATTCATTTGATAAAATTTTAATATTTTTAAAGTCAAAAAGATGACCTTCTCTGTGTGAGTGCTGTGCTAGAGCAGATGACGTGTCGTCAGTTCTGCATGACCTAATATGCTCATCGACTCTAGTTTTTAGCTTCCGTTTTGTTTGGCCGATGTAAACGCCATTACATCCTCCACAAGGAATCTCATATACTACATTCGTTTTGTTGTATAGAGAAATAGGATCCTTAGGACTTCGGAAAGTACCTGAATTGTTTTTACAAGGTTTAGAAACCACTTCAAAGTTGTATTTTTTAAGAAAATCTCCGTATACCTTAACAGTAATATAATTTACTCAATATTAAAATTTGACGTAGGTGTTTTGCTTCGTTTTCAAAATATTAATTTTTTAAAATAATCCACTTAAAAAGGTCAATTTTTGGACTTGAAGTTAACCGACCAATTTCACATCAATATTCTTTTGTGAAAAAAATTTTCGATTTCGCTTTATTAATTAAAAATAATATATTTTTATAGTAATTGCTTCGATTCCTGATTCACCATCAAATGATTTATGCTTTTGTTTAGTTCTGATGTTATGACATAATATAGTTATTGAATAAAAACGATTTTAAAAAAGTGCGAAATTTAAGGTTACAATATAACACTCTGAGAGTCCAACTTTTGATTAATAATATTAATAATAAAATTTAAAAAAATAAAATTCTCGGGATAATATTATGGTTAATGGAATCAGGAAGTCTTCTAGTTTTACATATTTTGAAACCAGATTTTTTCAAAACATAGCCGCAACAACCCCCACACGAAAGGGAGTGGAGTGACCCACCAATATAATATTTGAGAATTGGACATATTTATGGTAGTACCAAAAATATATTTTTTTCAGTGATAGTAATAGGTAAAAAAACTACCCCTATAAATCCTAAAATTTTTTTAAATTGACTTAAGCGGAAGTAAGGTAATTTTTAAAATATTTTTTTATTTTTTAAATATTTTTTTATATTAATGTATGATATCTTAAAAATATTGTGTGAAAATTCCAAGTCGATTTGAACAAAACTAACGAAGATATGGGATTGTAAGTCTCCGCCTCTCGAGTCATAATCTGCGTGCAGTGAATTTTCAATTTAGTTTTTGTCGTGATTTTGCATTTATAATTGCCAAAATGACAACAATTACGCGAAAAGCCATTCGCTTTATGAAGCTGGAATCGATGATTCAGTGTAAGTACAAGAAAAGCATTTTTTTTGTAGTGTAAAAATCATTGAAACTTTTAAAAGCGTTTTTCTCAAATTAAGGATTTTCAAAGTCGGTGTCCACTGTAGCTCCGAATATACTGCACCGATCTTTTTAAAATTTTGCACACTTTTTCTTCACATAAATGACGAGACAGCAACGTCGAGTTTTTATTCTTTCTAAGTTTTATCTTATCTTAAAATAGCGATTTTTACGAGTTTTTTTAATAAAAAAATCGATGTTTTGACTTTTAAATGATTTAAAAATTCGAAAAATCAAAGAAAAACTAAAAACTTGACGTCATTGTCTGCTAAAACATATTAGTTAATGAAATCATTATGATTTTTTGAGTATAGTTGATCCAGTGACGAGGTATGAGGGACACTGTGATGGAACTTCATTTCGAGACGTCAGCGAAGATTCGCTGTCAGCGGCTCGAGGCGCATGAAAAGTCTCCAATTTTTATTTTCCGAATCTTTATTTTATCGAAATTCTTTTTATCTAATAAGAATTAATTATAATTTCTTTTAATCGAAAGAATAATTGTCAAAAACATTATTTTTTTGAATGACTAATCAACAGAATGTTTAATACTGCGAAAGAAAATTTTTTATAATCTTCAAATAACTGAATTATCATTTATAAAAATTATTATTTTTTATATTTCTTATTTACACTAATATTTTTATTTTCGAAATGTCAATTTTGATAAATATTATTTTATAGATTTGTTAAAAATTATAATAATTATATTCCCGAATTATTATTCAATATAATTCAAATATTACCGAATTACCAATTCTTAAAAAATTTATTGTTCCTAACAATATTTTTTTATAATGTGTAAATGTTCTATATTTTAAAGTTTCTAAATTTTATTTTTTCGAAATATCATTTGTTATAAAACTTTTTTCTTATAAATGTCTTTCAAAATAATTTTAACTTTTTCGAATTAACATTACCGTCAACAGGGGTAATTATGGAACATCAGAGGTAAATATGGAACGCGTAATTCTTTTTTATGTAAAATGTTTGTGGTAAATTATTTTAATTTGGTTCTTGTTGTAAACAATAGTTTAATATATTGCCTACAAAGTTACTCAAATGTTTTTATTTTTATTGTCATTGTCAACAAGAAAATAATTATTAAAAATCGAAAAAGTGGAAAGATTATTTCACAAAAGTGTAAAAATCTACTAATTTCTTTGAATTAAATTCGCGTTTAGTTTACTATTATTATCTATTATTATTTTACTCTGCAGTACTAAATAAAGTTTTCTTAATATACAGACAAAGAAAATTTGTTATACTTGCTCTTATAATTAATTATAATAATTTGTTCTGTAAATGCCCCAAATGCGAGGCAATTATGGAGCAATATTTATGTTTAAATAACTCCGTCAAAAAATTTTTTTTGGAAATGGAACTTGAAGGAAATCTTTAGAAGAATATTCACAATATATTTGAATAGCTAATAAAATTTTTTTGTACACTTTAGATTTTTAGTAAAGAAGAAACTAAAAAAATCGCGTTTTTTTGTTCCATAATTACCCCTGTTGACGGTACTCATAATTTTCTTTACTTCTAATCATTCTTCTTTATAATTACTATATTTTCTAACATGTATTTCTTCTAACTATAACTTTCCGAATTGTTACTTCTCATAATTATTATTATATCGAAATATTATTTTCCAAATTTTTGTAATATCTAATAATTTTTTATACAAATTTTTTTATTGTATAATAACCAGTTTTTATAATTTTATTTTATTCGAATAATTATTTCGTATAATTTTTTTCTTACCGAAATTATATTTTAAATAATTTTTTTTAATCGATTTTTTATTTTTCATAATATTCATTTTTCCAAATGATTCATTTTCATAATTTTTATATTTCCTAATTCGTATTTTGCATAACATACATTTTTTCTAAGATTTAAATTCTCTAATTTATTATTTTCCTAACCTATAAGTGTCATAATAAGAATTACACCGAATAGTTATTTCACCTACAGAATATCCGGTTTCGACGTTTCCCATCTCTGAAGAATATGGCGCCAAATTTGAAAAAGTTTATTATTTTATTATATAACAATTATTAATTATTACAAATATTATAATTAGATGTAGTTTTTTTTAGTTTCGACTTGTGGCTGAATATATCATATGTAAGGTGTAAGCAATAGTTTCTTATCAAGTCAATTTCATAAAAGTCCTATTTATTATAGAAGCTTCTCGATCAGGTCAACGCTGATCATCTTCAGTATTACTAAAAAATAAATGTTCATAAAAAATTATATTAACAAAAAAACGAACATTCTATAGAGAGAGACAAAATTATTTTCATGTTACAAACCTATGCTAATATAGTAAATTATACATGTTATTATTACGATGATGACAAGACGAGGCCAAATTGCCGAAAACATTTCACATATTTGAAACAACTATCACAGGCATATTGCATGCTAAGACATTAAAAAACATTAAAAACATTGAAAATTCAGTCTTGCCGTCAACATCAGCATGATAGCAGAAGGCATTAAAGGCCTAAGCACAATAGGTTCGCGAAAGTCTTTCGCGAACGCAAAGCATGAGTTAAGAAAGGACAGAGATATATTTGTGTCCTTGTCTATCTCATGCGTTTCGTTCGCGAATGACCTTCGCGAACCTATTGTGCGTTGGACTTAAAAAGAAATTCGTAGGTTAGGCTAAGTTGGTAAAGTTAAAGTGTTATACACAGTTTATACAAGCCTAAAGTACAGATCACAGTCTGTTAAGTTTGGGTCTTATTTTAAAATTATAATTAATATTTCCGAACTCTGTCAATGTTAAAACCGACACGCAATTTTTAAAAAGATCATATCAAAATTTTATTGTTAGTACTAGGAAATATTAATTATAATTTTAAAATAAGACCCAAACTTAACAGACTGTGATCTGTGCTTTAGGCTTGCATAAACTGTGTATAACACTTTAACTTTACCAACCTAGCCTAACCTACGAATTTCTTTTTAATGACTTCTGCTATCATGCTGATGTTGACAGCAAGACTGAATTTTCAATGTTTTTTAATGTCTTAGCATGCAATATGCCTGTGATAGTTGTTTCAAATATGTGAAATGTTTTCGGCAATTTGGCCTCGTCTTGTCATCATCGTAATAATAACATGTATAATTTACCATATTAGCATAGGTTTGTAACATGAAAATAATTTTGTCTCTCTCTATAGAATGTTCGTTTTTTTGTTAATATAATTTTTTATGAACATTTATTTTTTAGTAATACTGAAGATGATCAGCGTTGACCTGATCGAAAAGCTTCTATAATAAATAGGACTTTCATGAAATTGACTTGATAAGAAACTATTGCTTACACCTTACATATGATATTACAAATATTGTTTAAAACAATTTCCCTAATGATATTTAGCGTAATTAATTGGTTTAAACAATGTTTGTAATAAATAATAATTTTTAAATAATAAAATAATAAATTTTTTTCAAATTTGGCGCCATATTCTTCAGAGATGGGAAACGTCGAAACCAGATATTCTGTAGGTGAAATAACTATAGGCCAACGCAGAATAGATCTGTAACCGGAACCGCAATCGTAACCGTAAGCGTAAGAATGAGTTAGAGAAGGATAAACAATATACCTATCCTTCTCTAACTCATTCTTACGGTTACGCTTACGATTGCGGTTCCGGTTACAGATCTATTCTGCGTTGGCCTTATTCGGTGCAATTCTTATTATGACATTTATAGGTTAGGAAAATAATAAATTAGAGAATATAAATCTTAGAAAAAATGCTTGTTATGTAAAGTACGAATTAGGAAATATAAAAATTATGAAAAAGAATTATTTGGAAAAATGAATATTAGGAAAAATAAAAAATCGTTTAAAAATAATTATTTAAAATATAATTTCGGTAAGAAAAAAATTATACGAAATAATTATTCGAATAAAATAAAATTATGAAAACTGGTTATTATACACCCTACTAAAAATAAAATCAGGAATCGTCATGAATGGTCAGAATTTCTCAACATTCCTGAACAGTCTCACCACTTCTGACATTTTCGAACGTTTCTCACCATTCCTAACCAAATACTTTACAAGCTCCTCCCACTTTACTCCCACCATTTTCGAAGCTGTGACCATTTCTGAAATTCCTGACCATTTCTGAAATTCTTGACTATTTCTGAAATGTGTGAACACATAACCTATAAAAATTTTGGTACATCTTTCTAATTTTGGTAAAGTCTCATGAAAATTTATATATACATATAAAATCTTTCAAATTTATTTTTTACATTTCAGAATACATTATTCTATTATAAAAATTGTTCTTCTAACTTAACAAAAGTTCTCATTTTTCAAATTCATATAATTATTGAATTAATTATACAGCAAAAGTAGGTAAATAAATCAAAACATTCGGTCCATTCTTTTAACATTATTTAATATATTTATTTAATGTATATTTATAATATATTAATTTAATATATGTATATTTACTTGTAATTATTTAATATAGTTAATTAATAATAAATTTTGTTTCATAATATTAGTAATTTACTATACCAGTCAGTACTTATTATGAGAAGTATTTGCATTATAATTGAAATACAGTTATATTTAAGTTATTATTAATCATTAATAGAACAATTTCTTACTATAATGATTATTAATAATTTAAATTTAAAATTTATAAAAATTTCAATATTGCATTAATAATTCATTATTATTATAAATTATAATGTTAAATTAAATTAATATTAAATACTAAATTCATTTTAAATGCAGATATAATAATAATGAATTGATAATCTGTATTCGTATTATAGTTTATGAAACATTCCAAATTGTAAAGTTAAGACTTAATTTATTACTGATTCAATTAATAATGTTAATTTTTATTAATTCACATAACCTATTATGACTAAATTGAAATATACTTAATTAATAAAAATTATTTAACAGTTTATTCTGATTTATTGATAATATTGGTAATTGAATTTTACTATTTTACAGTTGCTCTTTATATAGACAGTTGAATCCAGAAATATGTAAGTCGGTTCGGTAGTCGCAGTCGTTAGGGCAGTTAGTTTAGGCACTAGGTTAGGTCATGCGTCGGGGTTCGATCCCCGTAGGGTCCAAATTTTAATTTAATTCCGGGAATTAGTTTCAAGTTGTTCCGTATGTAAACAAACTGATATTAATTAATAAAATATATTTTTTAAAATTAATTTGTTGCAACTTTTTGCATATTGTTTAAGTAAATAAAACAGAAGTGGCTTAAAAATATGGTCAAAAATGAGATACAAATGGTCTCAAATAGTCACCAATTATGGGCGGGGTCAACAAAGAGGAGGGGATAGTAGCAAACTTGTGACCACTTTAAACTTCCTCCTGATCAATTGTGATAGATTTCTGACGAGATCCATCCAGAATCGTAAGAAAACTGGATTAAAGTGGTCAGGCGGCCTGACCATTTGTCTGATCATTCCTGAGTTTATTTTTAGTAGGGCAATAAAAAAATTTGTATAAAAAGTTATTAGATATTACAAAAATTTTGAAAAATACTATTTCGATATAATCTCCTATAATATCTACTATAATATTAACATATTTGTCGTCGTTTTGTCGTCCGTCGGTCGTATAACTCCGTACTTCATCGTTCGGTCGTTCGACTTTTATCATTTATTCATCGTATCGTATATACATATACATACTCATTGTACATACATGTACGCATGCGCAGTAGTATTCTATCAATGGTACGCATGCGCAGTAGTGTTCTGTGAATGTCAGGCAGGCGCAGTAGTGTTCTATCAATGGTACGCATGCGCAGTAGTATTCTATCAATGTCAGACATGCGCAGTGTTCTGTGAATGTCAGGCATGCGCAGTAGTATTCTATCAATGTCAGACATGCGCAGTAGTGTTCTGTGAATGTCAGGCATGCGCAGTAGTGCTCTATCACTATAACGCATACGCAGTAGTGTTCTATCATTATTACGCATGAGCAGTAGTGTTCTAATACTATAACGCATGCGCAGTAGTGTTCTATCACTTTAAACCATGCGAAGAACATTCAGAACTTTAAAATTGAATTTTTTAATCCATACACAATCCAAAAATTATTTTTCTACAATACAAAATTCCCAAAGCCCAAAATGTCCAAAATATGAAATTTCCTAAATAAGAAGTGTTGAATTGTACTGTAAGTGAAAAGGATTAGATTATTGAGTATTGAGATTTAACAATTCTATGTATGTGTAAGATATTTTTAAAAAATCATTATTGTCAATGTTTTACAAAAATTTAAATAACTTCTAAAAACATGAACACTTTTAATGATCTTAAGCTTACTTTAAAGGTTATTTTCTACAGAATGGGAATTACTTGTAGACATTAACGTGTAATTTTTTCTTAGAAATTGCAGGTCGGCAAAGTTATACAGAAAAATTTCAATTTGAAATAATTTTTTTGTACAAAAAACTATTCTTCAAAAAATATAAAACATGATATAATGTAGATTTTTCAAGAAAATTTAGTAAAAAAATATGTTTGAATTTTAAAAATTATTTTTCTGTTAACCCGTTGCCTGTTAACGACTGTTGGGTAGTAAACTTCTTAGCGCAAAATAAATGCAATTTTTTATGTAAATTATAAAATAAATTGTTTTATATCATTATTAACACACTATTGATTGCAATGATCCTAAATTAAGTAATAAATAAATTATTATTTATTATTTTTAAATAATATAACAATTTAAAAACAAGTTAAATTTATGAAAATTTATTTTTAATTAAAGTCACATTTAGTGTGTAAGGGTTTTTGGAGTCGGTGAATTCGAATTTGACCTTAATTTTAAAAAATTCAAAATGTTGGATATCATTTTTGAAATTCATTTGGATTTTTATCAATTTCAGTACTTAAGGGTTTTTAGGTCGCTGAATTCGAGTTTGACAATCATTTTTAAAACTTCAAAATGCAGGATCCAAATTGGCGGACATACTTTTTGAAATTCATTTGGATTTTTATTAATTTCAGTATCTAGGGGTTTTTCGGGTAGCTATAGTCAAATTTGACCTTCATTTTTAAAAATTCAAAATAGTGCACATAATTTTTAAAACTCATTTGGATTTTTATCAATTTCAGTATCTAGGGATATTTTGGGTCGCTGAATTTAAATTTGTCTTTCAAAATAAAAAATTATGAATTCAAAATGAGGGACGTAATTTTTTTAATTCATCCCGATTTTGATCAAATTTTGTACTCTATTCTATATCCTTTGCATTAGCTGATAAAACGAATCATGACCCCAGAATGTGCCGCGTGGAGGCTGCAAAGGTTTTACATTACACTTTCTGTTCTTTGTTTTTTTTGTTTATATTATCTGTTTCAAATTTAAAAATTTTGTCCGACATATTGGATTCACCATTTTGAATTTTTTTTGACGTCATATTTATATTCAGCGACCCCAAAAACCCTTGTATACTAAGTTTCATAAAAATGCATCTAACAGATTTTGCTGAAGGTGTATTCCACGTCAGTTCAACACAAAAAACTTTATTAGGTTTTGGGATTCGGTTGAAATTGGGTAGATTATATCCTCTGGTTGTAATAAATAAAATCCCCAAGCGATTTTAAAAAATTTCAAAAATTGGCGGACATATTGGATTTTTAATTTTTTTGTACTTTTTTTTTAAAAATATATATCTCTGCTTCTTCTTAACAGATTTAAGTTTATGACCTCTTAAATTGTTCGTATTGAAATATACTTTTATTTAAAAAATTAAAATTAAAAAAATTATTTAAATTTTTTGTTTAAAAAGTTAATTTAATTTTTTGAAAAGCCATAGAAAAAATATGCTACCTTCAATTTTGATCATTTTTTTACCATTTGTAGCCATAAATCTGTTGAACTTGTCCTGAAATTTTCATCGTGGGACAGCCAGTAGTTTTTGAGAAAAAAAAATAAAACGTAAATCCTCGCATAGCGCTGTAGCGGTCAGTTTTAATGCCGCACGATTGTAAATGGAATTTTAATAAAAGTACGAGTTTATATTAACCCTAGAACTAAAATATGATTTTTTTATAGACTAACGAAAAACTGGGGTGGTTTGGTACCCCAGATTTGAAACAATTGTAAAAGGTTACCTTTTTTGTAATTTTTTTAATTTGTCAACAATGTGGCTAATTTGAAAAAATTAAACGGATTTTAAAAGGTAAATAAAGAAAAACTGTACGACTTTGGAAACTCCCCCGTAAAAAATAGAAACCTTCTTTGTATTAAATGATTTTTATTCTATTTTAAAATCATTTAACATTTGTATATATTGTAAATAATATTTAAATTTTCAAGTTGCCTTAATCAAAATGAAATTGTCTCTATTTACCTTTTAAAATCCGTTTAATTTTTTTAAATTAGCCACATTGTTGACAAATTAAAAAAATTACAAAAAAGGTAATCTTTTACAATTGTTTCAAATCTGGGGTACCAGACCACCCCAGTTTTTCGTTAGTCTATAAAAATATCATATTTTAGTTCTAGGGTTAATAAAAACTCGTACTTTCATTAAAATTCCATTTACAATCGTGCGGCATTAAAACTGAGCGCTACAGCGCTATGCGAGGATTTACGTTTTATTTTTTTTCTCAAAAACTACTGGCTGTCCCACGATAAAAATTTCAGGACAAGTTCAACAGATTTATGGCTACAAATGGTAAAAAAATGATCAAAATTGAAAGTAGCATATTTTTTCTATGGCTTTTCAAAAAATTAAATTAATTTTTTTAACAAAAAATTTAAAAAATTTTTTTAATTTTAATTTTTTAAATAAAAGTATATTTCAATACGAACAATTTAAGAGGTCATAAACTTAAATCCGTTAAGAAGAAGCAGAGATATACATTTTTCAAAAAAAAGTACAAAAAAATTAAAAATTCAATATGTCTGCCAATTTTTGAAATTTTTTAAAATCGCTTGGGGATTTGATTTATTACCACCAGAGGATATAATCTACCCAATTTCAACCGAATCCCAAAACCTAATAAAATTTTTTGTGTTGAACTGCCGTGGAATACACCTGAACATTTTGGGCCAATCATATGATTATTATTTTTCCAAACAGCGAAGGGGTTTATAAGATTATTTCAAATTTTTTAAATTCTTTTGGTCTAAGTTTGCCAACCTGCATTTTCTAAGAAAAAAGTTTCGTATATTCGCATAATTTAAGTTATTTGAATCAAATAAATATATAGATAAAAAAATTATTTGAATGAGATAATTTTTTTTAGTGTGCTAATACTTTTACGTATGCAAATGGAAGAACATTAATTTATTTATTATAAATTTGGTATAAGGACTACATAAATAATTATTTGACGCAATTAAAGAGATATTGGTCTAAATTAAAATAATTAATTATGAAAAATAATTGCATATTTAATATAAATAAGGAAAATTCCACGTCAACACGGACAGAGCTCTAAACAAAAATTGCTTTGATGGATTTAAACGTTCTAGGGCTTAAAATATTTCTACATTCAAGTACTTTAAGATGGCGATGGGCGTTTTTTGCAAATTTTCATTTCCGATGCCAATAGAGCTGTCGAAAGTCAAAAGGTCCAAAAATCTCAAAATACTTTTATGGGGCGCATGATTATTCCCCAAATGTCATTTTACCGAACTGAACTTTTGCGAATAGTCATTTTTGCAAAAAGCCATTTTTGCGAAATGTCATTTTTACGAATAGTCATTTTTGCGAATAGTATTTTTTGCGAAAAGTCATTTTTGCGAAAAGCCATTTTTGCGAATAGTATTTTTTGCGAAAAGTCATTTTTACGAATTTTCATTTTTGCGAATTGTCATTTTTGCGAATCGCCATTTTTACGAATTGTCACTTTTGCGAATCGACATTTTTACGAATCGCCATTTTTACGAATTGTCACTTTTGCGAATCGACATTTTTACGAAATGTCATTTTTGAGAATAGCCATTTTTGCGAAAAGTAATTTTTACGAATTGTCGTTTTTGCGAATTGTCATTTTTGCGAAAAGCTATTTTTGCGAAATTTCATTTTTGAGAAATGTCATTTATGCGAATTGTCACTTTTGCGAATCGCCATTTTTACCAATTGTCACTTTTCCGAAAAGTCATTTTTGCGAATTGACATTTTTGCGGAAAATACAATAGTGAATCTATATATACTACAAGTTTACTATTGTATTTTTCGAAAAAATGACAATTCGCAAAAATGACTTTTCGGAAAAGTGACAATTCGTAAAAATGTCGATTCGCAAAAGTGACAATTCGCATAAATGACATTTCTCAAAAATGAAATTTCGCAAAAATGACAATTCGCAAAAACGACAATTCGTTAAAATTACTTTTCGCAAAAATGGCTATTCTCAAAAATGACATTTCGTAAAAATGTCGATTCGCAAAAGTGACAATTCGTAAAAATGGCGATTCGTAAAAATGTCGATTCGCAAAAGTGACAATTCGTAAAAATGGCGATTCGCAAAAATGACAATTCGCAAAAATGAAAATTCGTAAAAATGACTTTTCGCAAAAAATACTATTCGCAAAAATGGCTTTTCGCAAAAATGACTATTCGTAAAAATGACATTTCGCAAAAATGGCTTTTCGCAAAAATGACTATTCGCAAAAGTGCAGTTCGGTAAAATGACATTTCGGAAAAATGACATTTGGGGAATAATCATGCGTCCCTACTTTTATGAATTAAAAGCAAAAAACGGGGTAAATTATTTTGTAACTCATTCTTTAACAGTTTTTAGGGTCCCCGAATATAAATCTAAAGTTTTTTTTTTAATTCAAAATGGCGGATCCAATATGGCAGAAAAAATTCAAATTTGAACAGATTCGATTAAAACTTGTTACTCGGAGGTGTTTAGGGTCGCTGATTACGAATCTGAAGTCACTTTTTAAAAATTCAAAATAGCGGAAAAAATTTTCAAATTTGATCCGATTCCCTTAAAACGTGTTATTCGGAAGCTTATGGGGCCACAGATTACAAATATGAAATCAATTTTTAGAAATATAAATGTCGGATCCAATATGGTGGACAAATTTTTAAATTTGATCAGATATAATTAAAACGTGTTACTTAGGGGTTTTTTAAGGTATCTGATTACGAATCTGAAATCACAATTTAAAAATTGAAAATAGTGGATCCCATATGACTGAAAAAATGTCCAATTTTGATACATTTCGCTTAAAGTTTGTAATAATAACAAATTGTTTACATTATAGAACAGTATGAAGCTAGAATTTCTTAAAAGTGACTTCAAATTCGTAATCAGATACGCTAAAAACCCCCGAGTAACACTTTTTAATTAAATCTGATCAAATTAAAAAATTTGTCCATACCATATTGGATTCATCATTTTCAATTTCTACAAAGTAACTTTATATTCATAATCTGCGACCCCAAAAGCCCCCGAGTAACACGTTTTAAGGAAATAGGATCAAATTTGAAAATTTTTTTCGCCATATTGGATCCGCCATTTTAAATTTTTAAAAAGTGACTTTACACTACCGGTCAAAATTGAGAGACCACCCATTTTCAGTCGAATGAAAATCGTTTTAAAACATAAAATTTATTAAAATTAAAATTTTTTTCTGCTCATTTTTTTAACACCTTGACTGTGGATGACGTGTATACACGTCATGAAAAAAACTGGCCCAAACTGTGGATGACGTGTATACACGTCATGGCCCAAACAATAAAAACATCTTAACGTATATTCGCAAAAATTCTTACTCGGGAGTTTATGGGGTCGCTGATCACCATTCTAAAGTCAGATATTCAAAATACATAATTTTTTATCCAAAATGGCCGCCAAAAATTTTGAAAAATTTCAAAAGTGGATAAATTCTCTTAAAAATTCTTACTCGGGGGTTTTTGGGGTCGCTGATCACGATTCTGAAGTCAGATTTTTAAAATATATGATTTTTTATTCAAAATGTCCGCCAAAAATTTTTCAGAATTTTAAAAGTGGATAAATTTTTCTAAAAATTCTTACTTGGGAGTTTTTAAGGTCGCTGATCACGATTCTGAAGTCAGATTTTCAAAATACATGATTTTTTATCAAAAATGTCCGCCAAAATTTTTTTAAAATATTAATAGTGGATAAATTTTTCTAAAAATTCTTACTCAGGGATTCTTCAGCTCGCTGATCACGATTCTGAAGTCAGATTTTCGAAGTACATCATTTTTAATAATCGTCTGCCATATTGGATCCTCTTTGTTGAATTTTGAAAACCTAACAGCGGATTATAGCAATCAGCGACCCCGAAAATTCCAGATTAACAATTTTCAGACCAATCTAATGAATTTTTAAAAATGAGTTGCTATATTGGATCTGCCATTTAACATTTTTTAAAATTAATAACTGTTTCGTAATCAGCAACAACAGAAACCTTCGAGTAACAAATTTTAAACAAATGCAATGAATTTTTCAAAACCATGACCGACATATTGGATCCGCCATTTAAAATTTTAAAAAACTAACACCGGAATCGTAATCATCGACTCCAAAAACCCCCGAGTAACAAATTTTAAGCGTATGCAATGAATTTTTCATAATCGTGACCGCCATATTGGATCCGCCATTTTGAATTTTTAAAAACTAACAGCGGAATCGTAATCAGCGACCACGAAAACCCACGATTAACGAATTTTAAGCGAATCCAATGAATTTTTCAAAACCATGACCGCCGTATTAGATCCGCCATTTTGAATTTTTAAAAACTAACACCGGCATCGTAATCAGCGACCCCAAAAGATGATAAAATTTTGAACAGAAGAAGATATTTCAGAAGTCGTTTGGCCAATAATTCATTCAGATATTTTTAAAAAATCGCCATTTTCAATGTTTTACAAAAATTTGAATAACTTCTAAACATTCTTATTTACAGAAAAATAATTTTTAAAATTCAAACGTATTTTTTTTATTAAATTTTCTTATAAAATCTACACCATATAAAGTTTTATATATTTTCTAAAATAGTTTTTAGTACAGAAAGATTGTTCCAAATTTTTTGAGTTTTTTTGGTTCAAGTTTGACGGCCTGCGCATTTTCTAAGAAAAAAATTATACGTTAATGCCTATAAGTAATTCTTATAGTGTATCAAATGACCTTTAAAATAAGCTTAAGATCATTAAAAAGCTTTCATTATTTTAAAAGTTATTCAAATTTTTGTACACTGTTAAAAATTTTTGTTCCAAATTTTATACAAAAATGTTTGAAGCAATTATCATATACAATTTTGAAAAACTACAACACACATTTTTAAATTTAATACAAATTTTCTTATTCAATTTTAAAACACATTTCTTTAAAATTTTCAAATTATTCTTTGGAAAATTAATACAAAGTGTTTGAATGAAATTTCAAATATTTTTGTTTGAAACTTCAAACAGTTTCAAGAAATTTCAAACAAATCTGTCTGAAATACCAAAACGATTTAAATATTTAAATGAAAAATCTAAACTGTTTATATTGTGTTTTGATATGTTACAATAAATGTAAATTAATTAAAAAAAAAGTTTCATTGGCATTTTTACGGAAATTCAACACTACGATTTGAACCCTTAGTCGTATATGTTGTCTGTGTATAGTGTGTCTTGCATGGAGCCATCAACCTTTGGAGCTGCGCCTAGTCGCGCTCGACCAAGGGAGGCTATGAAAATCTCTTGCAAAGTATCAGTAGTGAGAAACATGTGGACCATTCCCTTTTTTTGACTTCTTTTAAATTTCTAAACATTCAATATCTTTAAAATTCTTCACCAACCGATTCTTGTATTCTTTACTTTTTTTCTCTTCACGTCTCTGTTAAATTTATGATATGTATTAAGATGTTTAAGAAATATTTAAACAATACTTTATAAACAGCAGATTTTGTATGGAAAAATATTTTTCTATTTAATTTAGCAGTTTTTAAATTTTAATCTGTACAAAATAACTAACTATATTAATTAATTATATTATATCATCCAAAATGTTTTTTTCTCTTAACAAGTTTTGTCGAATTTAACTAATTAAATTGATTAAAAAAAAATTTTAGTTATTTCAACATTTGAAAATGTATTTACTTATAAATAATGTTTTAAACTAATTTAGAGAATTATTAAACACATATGTTTGAAGCAATTTCGTATAAAAACTAAAAAAAAACTCATTCTTTAACAGTGTTTTAAGGTCCCCGAATATAAATCTAAAGTTTTTTTTTAAATCTAAAATGTCGGATCCAATATGGCGGACAAAATTCAAATTTTATCAGATTCGATTAAAACTTGTTACTCGGTGGTTTTTAGGGTCGCTGATTACGAATCTACACTACCAGTCAAAATTGAGAGACCATCCATGTTCAAGTGATTGAAAAACATTTTAAAACATAAAATGTAAAGAAAATAAAATATTTTGCTTTTTATTTTTTGAAAGATGATAAAATTTTGAAAAGAACAAGATCTTTTAGAAGTCATTTAGCCAATATTTTATTTAGATATTTTTAAAAAATCGTCATTTTCAATGTCTTACACTGTTAAAAAAGATTGTAAATTTACAATACTTTCATACAAAAAGTGATCGAAAATTTACAAATATTGTATATGAAATAATTTCATAAACGCGTGTTTGAAAGATTTGTAAATTTACAATATTTTCAAACAGAAGTGTTTGAAATTTTCAAAAATTTTTGTATGGATGAACTTCAAATACATATGTTTGAAAGATTTGTAAATTTACAATATTTTCAAACTTATGTATTTGAAGTTAATCCATACAAAAATTTTTGAAAATTTCAAACACTTTTGTTTGAAAATATTGTAAATTTACAAATCTTTCAAACATATGTATTTGAAGTTCATCCATACAAAAATTTTTGAAAATTTCAAACACTTCTGTTTGAAAATATTGTAAATTTACAATCTTTTTTAACAGTGTAAGACATTGAAAATGAAGATTTTTTAAAAATATCTAAATAAAATATTGGCTAAATGACTTCTAAAAGATCTTGTTCTTTTCAAAATTTTATCATCTTTCAAAAAATAAAAAGCAAAATATTTTATTTTCTATACATTTTATGTTTTAAAATGTTTTTCAATCACCTGAACATGGATGGTCTCTCAATTTTGACTGGTAGTGTAGATTCGTAATCAGCGACCCTAAAAACCACCGAGTAACAAGTTTTAATCGAATCTGATAAAATTTGAATTTTATCCGCCATATTGGATCCGACATTTTAGATTTAAAAAAAACTTTAGATTTATATTCGGGGACCTTAAAAAACTGTTAAAGAATGAGTTACAGAATAATTTACCTCGTTTTTTGCTTTTAATTCATAAAAGTATTTTGAAATTTTTGAACCATTTGACTTTTGACAGCTCTATTGGCATCGGAAATGAGAATTTGCAAAAAACGCCCATCGCCATCTTAAAGTACATGAATGTAGAAATCTTTTAAGCCCTAGAACGTTTAAATCTATCAAAGCAATTTTTGTTTAGAGCTCTGTCCGTGTTGACGTGCGGAGTGTCCCATAAATATTTAGTTATTTTAAAAAAATTATTTTATTGATGCAAATAAATATTTATTTGAATTTTTTTTTTTTTATTGTTTATACTCCTGCCCTATTGGCCTTACGCACTTCGACAAGAGTCCCCGAGAAATATTTTTTTGGATTAAGCATAACCATTCTACTTTAGAAATTTTTCTATATATTAACCTAATTTTGCGTCTACAGCCGACTTTATTAGGAGTACTCGCATTACACCTGGACCACCCGTCAATGGGTTTTCTCGCCAGAAAAGAGGGAAACTGTAGAAAACCTCTCTGAGTACAACCGGTTTATCGACAGTCGAGTTCTAATGGTGTGTACCGGACAATAATCGACGGTGCACATCATCATACCTCGACGTCAAACCTCCCGCTCAGATTGTCTCACGTGCCGGGGAAAAATACAATCATACGAAAAGTAAATGGTGGATCACCGATTTTTCTTAAAGTTTGTAATTTTGTAGTATTTGGGGTACTAAATAACTGTGCATTTCTCGTCCTCGCTTGTTTACAGTACTCGGCTTCGCCTCGTACTGCAAAATCAAGCTCGGACGAGAAACTTGCGCTTTGCGTCCTCGTTGCACAATGTACTATTATTTATTTAACTATATATTTTAAACTTTTTTATAAAAAATATTTTCCTTTTTTATTGTAAAAAATCTTTTCCTCCACACTTTATCCAGGCTTATATTTCTAATTTTTTATTTTTATGGTCTTCAGTGGAACAAAAGTCAAACGTTATTGTATCAAATTTATTTTCTACTAACTTAAAAAATGCTTTAAGGAAAAGATTTTTTACATTAACCCATTGATGCCTACAGGCACAGGAATGCAGATATTATAAAAGTAACTATTGAAATCCTGGCATGGGATCTAATGATAATTTTTGTCGTTGAATGTTAAAAAAATTTTTTTTTTTACAATTTTTTTTTTATAAACAAATGAAGAAAAATCGATTTTTATAAGAAACTTATAGCGCTATTTGATTCTACGCTAAAAACCACTACGAAAACATATATTACATAATTTTTTAAAAAAGACCTATTGGTGTAAAAATGTTATAAACAATTAGCCTGCATTCATATTGTATGAGGTATAAGGATCGTTTTTGAAGTTAAAGATTTTTTTAAACAAAACCCACATAGCACAATAGTATGAGGTAAGGTTATGTTGAGTACTAATCGTAAGGCTCATAAGGTTACACGATATTGCTGTGGTAGACCTGAGGTGAACTAAAAACTTCCGCCATGGAGGTAAGGTTACATGTTAGAGTGTGGTAAGTATATATGATAAGGCTATGGTAACCTTACACGTTAAGGTTGAGATAACCTTACACGTTAAGGTTGATGTAACCTTACACGTTAAGGTTGAGGTAACCTTACACGTTAAGGTTGAGGTAACGTTACACGTTAAGGTTGAGGTAACGTTACACGTTAAGGTTGAGTTAAGGTTATATGTCAAGGTTGAGGTAAGGTAATTATTAAGTTGTAAGGTTGAGGTAAGATTAAGGTAAGGTTGTGATAAGTTTACCAGTTATGGAAAATATTGACAAAATAATTAATAATATAATAAATAAATATTAAATTAGAAAGTTAAGTTTGTTGCTCTTCTCTATTTTGGAAACCTGACAAGAAGCAGAAAATTTTGAAAACAAATTTGGGGGGACTGGGATTCGAACCCGGGATCGACGCGCATAAACCTAACATCCTAACTAACTGAGCTAAGTGGAGAACTGGTAGCAAGAAAATTAATTTTGCCTTTAAGGAGTTAATCATATTCTTGGTTCACCTTAAAGGCAAAATTGATTTTCCTTCTGACAGTTCTGTACTTAGCTCAGTTAGTTAGAATGATTGGTTTATGCGCGTCGATCCCGGGTTCGAATCCCAGTCCCCCCAAATTTGTTTTCAAAATTTTCTGCTTCATGTCAGGTTTCCAAAATAGAGAAGAGCAACAAACTTAACTTTCTAATTTAATATTTATTTATTATATTATTAATTATTTTGTCAATATTTTGCATAACTGGTAAACTTATCACAACCTTACCTTAACCTTACAACTTATTAATTACCTTCCCAGTGTGCAAAGTTACAGAATAATTCTATAACTATTCTAGAACAAAAAGAACAAGTTCTGTAACTGGTGAGGAACAGGCAGGTCAAAATGTCGTCCCCCTGGAGGCACAAAATAGGAACCAAAGTCTGTAACAATTCTAAAACAAAAGTAGAACATTGTTTTAGAACAAATATATAACAATTCTATAACAAAAACGATTTATCATAAATAATACCCAAGCAGAAATTTAATAGTTGCATAGAACAAATAAATGTTTATGAGTATGAATAAAAATATGAATAATTAATAGAATATCTTTTTTTGCAATAAGTTTTTAAAAAATATTTTTCTTATTTTCTTTAATAATTTAAACAGAGTATCTTATTTATTTAAATTAATGACTAAATTATTATTATCATTGTTAATAATTGTTTAAACTTATCGACGCCTCCCGTTCATATAATGCTTATTGAAAAACAAATGCAAGATCATTCTTATTCAGTTTTTAGTGCAAGACAATTCTTATTCGATTTTCCGTGCAATAAAATGAATATTTAAAATTCTATGCTAAAAAGTACAATCTGAAATTAGCTTACACTATGAGTTTTATAAAATTTTCAATTGAATATAATTTTTAATTACAATTGCTTAAACAATATTTCTTAATACGTAAGAGATAATCAAGTATTAAATTTTCTAATAACAATAGATACGCACTGAAATTCTCAGATATTTAATTGCAATTTAATATTAAAAAGATGATTTAGGGTTACATTTATTGTTCTGTCAGTGGCAATTGTTTTGCACACAATTTTGAATAAGCATTTTATTGCACGGAAAATCGAATAAGAATTGTCTTGCACTAAAAACTGATTAAGAATGATCTTGCATTTGTTTTTCAATAAGCATTATATGAACGGGAGGCGTCGTTATACTTTATGTAACAATATTCAGAATTATACAATATACACAGAACACTTAAAACTAAGAATGAAAAATTTCTCACACACGGGGGATCGAAACCTAGACCTAGAGGACACAAGTCGAATACGCATACCGCATAGCCACGCAAGCTTGGAAGTGATTTTACTTCAACTTCCTTTTGAATTGTGGGACCGTTATGTGCAGTGCTAAAATTATAAATTGAAATGTAACATACTTAATAAAAAAATAACTATATATGGGGCATTCCAGGCCAAATCGGAAATTATTTTGCTTTTGCATCTCAAATTTTTTTTAAACATTTTTTTTCTTTTAGTACTCTTTGAAATGAGCTACCTTGAATTTTTTCAAATTTTTTCATAAAGCGGTTCAGGAGATACAGATTTATGAAACATGACGTTTTTTACGTAAATTTTTTTTTAAATGCTTATAACTCGGTCAAAAATTGATCAAATTGGACATTTTTATAATGAAAAGTTTTGTTTTCACACGTAGTTTTAAATAAAAATATTTTTGAGATGCAAAAGCAAAATAATTTTCGATTTGGCCTGGAATATAATATAATAATAATAATAATAATAATAATAATAATATATATAATATAATAATATATATAATATAATAATAATATAATTAGGCTACAAATAATAACAAATTTTAATTAATTAGTTAATAATAATAATTTATTATTGTATTTTTATGATATACCTATTAATTAATAATTGATAATAAAATAATTAAATATTTGATGTTATTGTTGGTGAATAATGTTTTTAAAAATCTTGAAAATTTATGCAAGCTGACAGTGAAAAATTATTTAATTTTTCACGAATCATCGATACGAGTCTTTCTAAGTATCTAAATTCAAAAGATTTTTTGTAATTCATGCAAAAACGCGGCTGCACTCTACACTTGTAAAATACTTTTATAAAATTTAATAATAACATCTTTCCGTGTAGTGAAAATAAACACGAGTTTATAATGAAAAAACAGTTATATTAAATTTTTGTAACAGTGTTCTAGAACACTGTAGGAACAAGGTTACTTCAAAATTCTATAACTATTTAGAACAAATGTTACATGTCTGTTATAGAACAGATACAGAACAACTGTTCCAGAACAAATTTAGAACAAAGCTCTAGAACTGTTCTATAATAAAATTGTAACACTTATTCTAGAACACTGTTCTTTTTTTGGTCTAGAACAGTTATAGTACGTGCACACTGGGTTACCTCAACCTTGACATATAACCTTACCTCAACCTTGCCATATAACCTTACCTCAACCTTAACATGTAACGTTACCTCAACCTTGACGTGTAAGGTTATCTCAACCCTAACGTGTAAGGTTATCTCAACCTTAACGTGTAAGGTTACCATAGCCTTATCAAATATACTTACCACACCCTAACATGTAACCTTACCTCCATGGCGGAAGTTTTTAGTTCACCTTAGGTCTACCACAGCAATATCGTGTAACCTTATGAGCCTTACGATTAGTATTCAACATAACGTTACCTCATACTATTGTGCTATGTGGGAATTAGCTTAATCAAGAGAGTTTTTGACGTTAAAAATTTTTTTAACAAAATTTTTACCTCAAAAACTATTTATGTAAGTAGAAATAAATAAGAAAATGTCTTCCGAGCGAGCGTTAGCGAGCGAGGAGTATGACGCTAGTAATAATTATGAGAAGTGACAATTCGGTAAAGTTATAGTTAGAAGAAATAAAAGTTAGAAAATGTAGTAATTATAAAGAAGAATGATTAGGAGTAAAGAAAATTATGAGTAATGTTAATTTGAAAAAGTTAAAATTATTTTGAAAAACATTTATAAGAAAAAAGTTTTATAACAAATGATATTTCGATAAAATAAAATTTAGAGACGTTAGAATTTAGAACATTTACACATATTAAAAAAATATTATTAGAAACAATAAATTTTTTAAGAATTGGTAATTCGGTAATATTTGAATTATATTGAATAATAATTCTGGAATATAATTATTATAATTATTAACAAATCTACATAATAATATTTATCAAAATTGACATTTCGAAAATAAAAATATTAGTGTAAATAAGAAATATAAAAAATAATAATTTTTAGAAATGATAATTCAGTTATTTGAAGATTATAAAAAATTTTGTTTCGCAGTATTAAACATTCTGTTGATTAAAAAAATAAATAAAAAATAATAATTTTTAGAAATGATAATTCAGTTATTTGAAGATTATAAAAAATTTTGTTTCGCAGTATTAAACATTCTGTTGATTAGTCATTCAAAAAAATTATGTTTTTGACAATTATTCTTTCGATTAAAATAAATTATAATTAATTCTTATTAGATAAAAAGATTTTCGATAAAATAAAGATTCGGAAAATAAAAATTGGAGACTTTTCATACGCCTCGAATATTAAGGGTTTATTTTGGTCTGACATTTTGTTTTAGATGGTAAACTAATAATTTAGGGGGCGTCGCAAGAAATATAAACAACTTGGTAAATAACGGACACCTTAATATATATAGTATATATTAAATGTAAATAAAAGAAATAAAAAACATATTTTCAAGAAATAAATCCAATAAACTAGAATTAAAATTAACTTACGTAAGTGTCCAGTTTAATGGAAAATACGAATATAAAACTTTCCTCAATCGGCGAAACTCTATAAATTTTGAGCACTCCTCCCCCTCTCCTGCCATAATAGGAAGCAGATATTCTATAGCTGGTGCATGTCTGAGACTTTTAAGGAGTTTCAACGTCCCATTATAAAGTCTTCACCGAATATAATAACATCTGACTCCGTGGGTTGGAAGACATTAGGGAAATAGAACTCACCTCCCCCCAACCCTTCTCTCCCCCACCTTGTACCATTTCCCAATATATAAGGGAGCCTAATCGTCCAACTTGAAAGAAGCAACGGCTTTACTTTTGCGATTTCGATACATCGAACGTTATTGAACGTATCTTGAGGTGTATACAACCAAAAAAAAATTCAATTCGATTTGAAACGACGTCATTTTGAGGAATGGAAAGTGAAATAAAGTAAAGATTAATGTTTGCTTTTTATTTTCTTGGTATTAATAAAAGAATGATTCTGTATTTTTTCGTTTTTTTATTTTTCCTCAGTAATAATTGAGACTCTATTCTCTCGTAATATATTATTAGTGTGCTAATAATGATAGTATATACAGATGAAAAAACGATAAGAAAATTGTGTGTGTCCCTTACGTAATTTTTTAGGGAAAAAAGCAGTTAATCGCCTTTATACAATTTTTGTTGAATTTTTTGTACTTAATTATACAGAGCAGTAATATACAATCGTCGATTATGTTTTATTTCATATCCCCCCTCTCTCTCACTCTTTCTCTCTCGAAATATTTAGAAAAATGTTTCGTTTTATTTGCAGGAAAAAAAATGTTCCACTATTTTTTTAAATTTAAATATGTTTCAATAGAAAGATTAGAGCAAATAAAATATAATCATTTAGAACAAATAAACTTGAATGCTATTTAAAACTTTAAATGTAATGTAAAAATGTTTTATTGAATTTTTTTAATCCTAAAATATACGATTTTTATTCTTTTTTTAGGAAATTATGTAGTCGACGAGACATTTTTCTGTTGTGAATAAAAGATTTGTTTTTCTCATGCGTGTCAAAGGTTTCCACATTAAAAATTGTTTTTATTGTTACATTTTAAAAGCTTTAACATTCTTTTGGTATCGTTAGCTTTCTTTTTGGCTTTCGCAACAATAAAAAATCTGACTAAAACCCCTCGTGAATAAAAAAGTAAACAATATTTTTTATAGATTGCAAATCGTAAATTTATAAATTCTTAAAAGTTAGTAACATTCGTAAAAAAAAATTTCCAATTTAAAAGCAATTTCAAATTAATATATTTTTTTCGCTGAAAAATGAAAGAATTGAATAATTATTAATATACACATTTAAAATCACATTGATTCATTTATTTTTTTTATGAAGTATAAATATATTTTGTCGTGGGAATTCTAAAATTACACGAGGTTACAAACGAAAAACATTCGAGGGGTAAATAATCTATAATCTTTGGTGTTAGCTGTATGGAACTCAGTTCGCGCTTTTTTTCTGCTTACTAAACAAGAAAAAAAGAAGAAAAAAAATTTCATTTCATTCTGTATTTCTAAACATTATAACTCAGATTTTTTTCACTAACTAAACAATAATTTTCAAATAAAAGTCTCAAATATTTTTAAAATTGAATCAATTCAATTTCACCTTCATAACACATAAACATAAAAAGAGATAAAAATTATCATAATTTTCCTCAAAAAAATTAAAAAGTAGAAAAAAATGGAATAAACATTTTTTTAATGAAAAGAGAAATGAGATAAAAAAGTTTTTTTGTAAATCCATGTAAAAATTATTCAGAAAATATTAAAACATCACTTCCGTAAATTATTCCACATGGAATAGAAGGAAACATGATAGAAAATTTTTTGAGGAAAAATTTGTCTAGTGAGAATTAAAAATATTATAAACTTTTCTACATAATAAATGGCACATTTTAGAAATTTTCGCGCGATTCTTGAGGTAACGATGAAAAAAACAACAAACAATTAAAAATTCAAGAGCAAAAACTCATATTTCGCATACTCGATCATTTTCACTCTATCTTCCTCACGCATACAACAATCTAATACATCGTGTATTTACAAATTCTCGCACTCCGATTGTCCAACATTTACACCTTTTTTATTATCACTATAGAAATATCTTACACGACTTTTTAAAATCAAATAACGTTCCTTATATTTGAATTATATTCCAGCTGCATCGGATTATATCGTTATGTCCGTTTTAACACAAGTCCAATCACAGTTATATACTCAACTTGAATAACAAGTTTTTTTTTAATGCGATTTTATTTTTTATCACACCGTTCGATTTTCTGATTTTTGAATTCGTTAAAAATTATCGATATTTTACGTTGTTTTCTTTTTGGATCGAAGAAAATTACGATTCTTTTTTCTTTTTTGGTATTCGATTCAAAGTGAAGATTATTATAATCGATCATTGTAACGAATTCTAAGGTTTTTTTAAAAAAAAGCACTCCAATTTATTTCTGTGAAATTGAAAAAAGTTTTGGAAAAAATTTGGAGGATGATCACGATTTTGTTTTGCAGTTCATCAAGAATTTAAATTTAATTCTTGAATGAAGGACGAGAAACCACTTTTTTCTTAGTATCCGTCGAGGCATCGCAGCTTTTTTAAGGGAGGCTGCGCCTCGTCTCAGCTCGTCGGTGCCGACATCGACATTGGGGGTGGTTTTACTGTCCCCATTCCTGGGCCTGAGAGTCCATTATTATTCATGTCACCTGGCCCCCTGGGGCCCACTCCAATTGCTGTGCCATTCACCGTAGGCGTTCCACCTGACATTTGACCCTGTAAAACGAAAGAAACAATCCTCCTTTTAAAACAACATTTTTATTTGAATATTTCTTCAATTTTATATCAATCATTTTTGCACATTCAGAATAGTAAAAAAAATTTCAATTTTATTCGCATTTATATTTAATTTTAAAATCGTTTGAAATTTCCTTATGTTCTTATCCCGTGTGGAAATTGAATCTGGGCTCTAGCCGTGCCATGGCCGGGGAGCCCGACTTAAAGTTGGGCGCTAGTCGTGTTATGGGAAGGGATCATAGACGTAACCTGGGCACTTATCGGGCTTCTGGCTGGATCCCAGCCAGAATTGATACACCATTTTATTCGGTGGCTATTTGGGCGAAATCTAAGAACACTCTACTAGGGCCTGACTAATATTATAATGGTTTTTTGAAAATTATTTTTTTTAACTAATTCGTAATTAAACTTGTGTTTTATATGCAAAAACAAATTGAAATGTCAAATTGACATCCTGGAACAATAACTGCTCGCACTAGGTTTTAAAAAAGCAACCTCTTCAAAGAAGACTTGCTCAAATTTCAATTTTATTTTTAAAAGAAAAAGTAAGCTATTCAATGCACAGGAAATGTTTGGAAAATTTTTTGTTTTTATGTCTTTGGTTTCCTGAAAATTAAAAGGTTAAAATAATAATGTGAAATTATTCATCTTTTTTATAACTGTCATTTTTTAGGGTTAAAAAACTTTATCTTTTTTTTATAACCAATAAGATTAGAATTCGAAGCAGAAATAGAAGAATAATTTCAACTGTAAAAAAAGAATATATTCTGAAGAATTTTCAAACAAGATAATTTATCGAGGTAAAAATATAATTTACACATAAACTTTGTTTAAGTTTTTGTAACCTAAACAATTATTCTGTTAAACCTTTTGCATAATTGAATTTTACTTTGCTAAACTTTTACACATATTACTTTTTCTTTTAATATAAAATACACGTTTATAAACACAAACAGTATTAATTTTCTATATTTTATTGTTAATCAGCAGTGTAGTTTGACAGAAAATAATTAAATTTTGAAAAGTTCAAAAATTTTATATGATCTACATTTAAATAATTGAAATATAATTATAATTTAATTTAAATGTAATTTTCAATTTTTTTTATATTTTCTATATTTAAATGTTTTCTATTTTTATATATTTATTGTATGTTATTGTGTCAAATTTGATAACTGAAAATATTTGTTTGTTATTTTGAAGTCAAAATAAAAAAATTCCAGTTTTCAACTAAAGATGCAGATTCAGTGGCAGGTAAAAACTTTATTAATATAAAAAAAGAAATTCTGGATTAAGAAATATTACTTTTATGTCAAGATAATAACTTTAAATTTTTTAAGTTGAAATTAAACTGTCCAGAATTCAAGTATTTCCTAGTAAGGCTTTCAAAAAACTGAACCCGACTTGTCCCCTACCAGATATGATATTCCTTTTACGTGAAAAATTAGTCCATCTAGCCCCTGACCAGAAACCGACTTCTATTCGGGCGAACTTGGGCTTTTTCCACACGGGATTCTCATTATTATTGTCATTATTTAGGATTTAGAAGTACTAATTATACAAAAGGTCTTGTCTAGTTTTTATGATTGTCAATAAATAAATAAAATGAATTGTGAATATTATTACTTCTATTATTACTATTTTATTATTTTTGATTATATTTATAATATATTTATATATTATACATTATTATATTATTATTATTATTATTATTAAAACACTCTAAAACATCTATTAATTAAATAAATTTTATGAAATTTAAAGTTTTTTGAAAAATAATTGAATTAATTATTCAATATTTCACCCCGAAAAAAGCTTCTCTAGAATGACGAAAGTTTTAATTGAAACAACTAAAAATTTTAATCATAACATGAAATTTATAACTGTTTTTGGTTAAGGGGGATCTCCCTCATAAGAAGTGTGCAAATTATGTCAAAATTCAACATTTTTTTTCTCGCTTATTTTATTATAAAATTTAAAAACCTTTTTGCTTGATGAAAAGTATAATTTGAAGTATTAAAAACAATAAAAAAATTTTAAATTGTTACATTATGTTAGGCTGTAGAGGGCGTCAAAAACGATGCTTTTATTTTGAGGCGTTCTGCGGTTGCAGGTCTAGGGCCGTCCCCTGTGGTCTAAAACAAAAAACCAAAAAAACTTTTACAGTTGAGGTACTAATCTAGTGGTTATACCTAAAATTACCTTAAAAAATTAAAATTTAAAAAAATGGTACCACTTTTAACAAAAAAATTGAAATTTTCTTTTTTTGTTCCGACATTTTTTATTAAAAAAAAGTATTAAAAAATTTTTTTTGGTAATTTTTGAGGTTTAACTACTAGATTAGTACCTCAACTGTAAGAGTTCTTTTGGTCTTTTGTTTTAGACCACAGGGGACGGCCCTAGACCTGCAAGCGCAGAACGCCTCAAAATAAAAGCATCGTTTTTGACGCCCTCTACAGCCTAACATAATGTAACAATTAAAAATTTTTTATTGTTTTTAATACTTCAAATTATATTTCTCATCAAGCAAAAAGGCTTTTTAAATTTTATAATAAAATAATCGAGAAAAAAAATGTTGAATTTTGACATAATTTGCACACTTCTCATAAGGGATCCCCCTTTAAGTATTTTTCGGTGCATTAATTAATTCACTTGCCACACGCAGAAAAATAGTTGGATACAGTCTATACTATGTGTTGGATACCCCAGCTATTTTAGATAGTGTCTGGAGCGCGATCTATTTAGTTGGACAGGACAACCAATTTAATTGGATTCTTAGATGTTGGATGTACTATCCAATTCTGTTGGATAGGGGAGCCAATTTGTTTTGTGAACTGTCTATTTTTTCGTTATCACTACTTTTAAGTTGGATAATGCAATTATTTTCTAATAGTGAAATAACCATTTATATTTTACATATTTAATTAAATTTACACATGAATATTAATAAAATTATTTGTTTATTTAATTTTACTAATTTAATTCTTACTGAATGTTTTAGATATAATTAAGATTTAAATATCATTAGTTATCACTGAAAATTAATTCTCTTTATGATTTTTTTCTTTAAAATTAACAAACATAACCTAAAAAAATTTTCCGCGTTAGGTATTCCTCATCGTGGAGCGGTTGTTCCTCATCACAAATAAATCAATTTATCAAAATCATATTCTCTTTAAGAGATAATAGTGTTTCATAATCTATAAGATTCTCTGTAAAAGCAAAGACAGAATTTCACAAACTTTGATTTCAATTTTGCTACTTTATTACTTGACACTTTCACTTTCACTTAATCACTTTCGATTAACAATGTTATTAAATGTTCACAGTTTGTTGGCGCGATTATTTTCAAAAAATTTATCGTGTTTTCGTCCATTATAGTATTTTTGTCTTGACAGTTCACGTTCACGCACGAAATTGTCGGAATCGAGTCGCAACTTCTTGACAGCGCATGCGCATCATAGGAATCAGGACTTACAAATTTCAGTTGGCTGCCACATCCAACTCGTTGGAAACCGTATCCAACTAAATAGATATAATGACTAATCATAAGTACACCGAAAAAAATGCCTAGGACCCGTATACCAGGAATTGAAGGGATACATAAAATAAGGGGACGAACGCGTGGTTGAAAGGGATAATGTCAGTCAGGTATCAGCGAGCGGCTCAAGGCTTGTCACTGCTACCCGACTAGTAGTATCCCTTCCAAGCCTCGCGTTCGTCCCCTTATTTTATGTAGCCCTTCAATTGTAGTCAATTCCTAGTTACGAGAGGAACCAACTATAGAATCCTGGTCAAAGTAATAAGATTCAAGCATAGTTAAAGTGACCAGGAAAATTAGTCGATGTAATCAGGAAAAAATAGTCAAATTGACTAGGAGAATATTATTTTACAGCTCATTATAATTAGTTATTTTACTAATTGCTTTTTATTGCTTATATTCAAAAATGATTTTTTTGGAAACTTTGATACTCTAATTTTCCATTTTCGTAAAGAAAGTGTAAAAATGTTATTTTTTGTGGGAGAATTGGCTGTCGCAAAATTGCGTTTTTAGTGCTGGTGTAGTAACCTTTTAGTTTGTTTACATTTCACAACTTGGACATAGCCTTAATCAGAAGATGTTTTATACATTTCGAGTACACAATTTTATACACTTGTCAAAAACTATTTATTTTTAATTATTTATGACATTCAAATGAAAATAAATTTAAATACACAAATTATTGCAAAGGTAAATTTTCAAACACACTGCGCGATTAAAATAGTAAAAATGTTGTCACCACGTGCGTAAAAATTTCGACGATTTATATTGAAACCTAACCAAAAAAGTCTGAAAGAATTGACCGAATTGACTAATATAATTAAATAGTTTACTTTCTAAAACATGGACTATCTATATTTCCAGAGGTTCCGAGAAACCAGCAATTTTGATGTATATAAGAACTCCATTTTATGTACAAAAAATAGACGCGAGTAATGGTAAAAAATCGTTTTACGAAATCACGATAAATGACGCGAAAGATATAGAGGTAAACACTGTCAGAACAGAAGCAGACGCGTGCGCATTATGGAAATAGGCAAAATTACTAAAATCCTAGTCAATTTGACTAGGATTTGCAGGGTTGTTTTTGCCAGGCATGAATTTGTTGAATCAACCTAGCGATCCTAACCATAATGATTAGGAATCCTTATTACTTTTACTAGATTAAGATTAACTATAGAGTCATAGTTAATAATACCATCGAGATTTTTTTCGGTGTATAAATTTAAAATTGTCACTAGAACCAACGCCGTTTGTTCATATATGATTTTACATAGATATAACAGCTAATTTCCTTCTATCCAATAAAAATTGGATGTATTATCCAACCTTTTTTTTGCGTGCACAAGTAAGGGAAATCAGGGAAAGTCAGGAAGTTTTATTAAAACTACCTGCTGGAAAAATAATTAACTATTTCTAGAATTAATAGGCTTCCGTTTCCGGTACCGTTGAGTAGTGCGCGCGTATGGTATAAGTTATGATAATAAGTGCGGTGTCTCACTGAGGGAGGTAAAGGCCTTTCTTCAATAGGTTCCCAAAACTCGTCGTTGCGTCGGATGCTATGGCAACATATGCTAAAATCAACGCAACGCAGTCATTCGCAGACAAACGCAGAGTTTTGGGATCCTATTGGAGAAAGGCCTTAAGGCCTTTCTCCAATAGGTTTTAAAAAGTGTGCGAATGACTGCGTTGCGTTGATTTTAGCATATGTTGCTATAGCAACCGACGCAGACGCAGAGTTTTTAAAACCTATTGGAGAAAGGCCTTTAAATGTTTTGGAAAATGTGTGGTAATTTCTCAAATGCGCCACTGGACAAATGCTCCACCGGTCAAATGCGCCACGGATCAATTGCGCCACTGGACAAAAGCCCCACATTTGTCATATTTGAGGAAAGTGAAAAGTTTGTTCGAGAGATGGAGCTAGGTGTTCTTGGTGTAGAAATTTGTCAAGTGAATTCAATTTATTGTCAATTTCGCTCCGTATAGTGAAAATAAATTTAAGTGAATGGTTAATTAAATGGAAATTAATTAATTGTTCTATATCAATTGCGGATAACATTTTTTAAGTAAGTTGCTGTTTTTATTTTACATTAATAATAATAATAATAATAATAATAAATATTATTATTATTGTTTAAAGAAATGTGGAAATTTTTCTTAATAACTAATTTATGAAACATTTTATTTTTAAATCGTTTTTATTTATATTTTCTCATGGAATAATTTAATAATTGCTTTAATTTAATAATAAGATTTCTTGATATTTTCAAAAGATCTTTATTTTTATAGAATTATGTATTTTAATTAAATAACGAGATTAAGAATTCTTTGTTGTATTATAGTAAATTTTACTTACCTAATTATAAATTAATTGCCTTTATTTTAAATTTAGAAAGTACTTAAGTTTTCTTGAAGACTAATAAAATATAATTTATTAACAATTGTAATATTGAATATAATTTTCTAATATGAATTTCATATATAATTAATTTTTTAAATTATATAACGTAAAAGTTTTTCTGAATTCACGTTCATACTTTTAGAAATGATAAGACTTCTTACAAAGTTTCAAATATTACGGAAGTTTAGAAAAATTATTCCAATTTTTATTTTATAATTAATGGTATTTTTTTATATTAAAAACAGTAATATTTTAAAAAGTAATATTTTTTTGGAAACGTTTAATATATAAAAAAAGCAGGCTTCGCACTGACGTACTAAAATCTATACTATTTACTCCTTTTTTTGTCAAATTTCTGACACTTAAAGCTACTTTTTTACAAATTACATTAGTTTCAATCCTCTAATGATTGAAAAAAAAATTATTCTCAATCAATTTTTTGTGATTCGAAAATGAAAATTTATAATTGTTATTGAAAATTCTTTTAAACAATTGTAAATTGAAGAATGTTCGCAATATTTTTAAAAGATTAAATTACCATGTATTGATGCGCAAAACTCCAAGGATTAATTTTAAAAAAGACAAATCAGTAATCTCCAATATTATAGAAATTGTGTAGAATTTTCTGCCAAAATGCAGCCGAAAATCGACTTTTAATCTTAAAAATCCGCTTGAAAGCGTGAAGTTTTTAACAAAACAAGAGAAGATCTTATTTATATATTCATTTGCAATTTTATTTTTCCTGGAACTCGAGTCGATTTTCGTCTGCATTTTGGCATTAAAATAATTTTTTTGCCAATAAATTTATATTCTTAATTTTATTACAATTTTTATACTCACTTTTTAATTTTTCTATAGTTATTAATATAATCTTTCTACAATTTTTCTATAATTTTTCTATAGAATAATGCAATTTGTAATTGTTTTTGTTTATTATTTTTGAGAGATAGGATAGATATTAATTTCGCAATAATAGAGGGGTAAATAATATTCAATACCATTGTCAAATAACACAGGCACACAAAAAAATAAAAAAGTCAAAACCCAGAGGTTACACCCCCCTATCCCCATGTTTTTAGGGTCGCTGAAACCGAATATGACCATGAAAAATTTTTTTCGTCGGCCATTTTCCCGCTACCACCCCCTTACACCTGCTCCCTGGGGTTGGAATTTCAGTTTTAAAAAAGTGGAGAAGGGTGTCAATTCCTATGTTTTTTGGGTTGCTGAAACCAAAAAAGACTACCAAAATCAAATTCTTTACACCCTCAACCCCCTACTACTATCCCCTGCAATAATTTTTTTTAAATAAAACGGACCGATTTTTGGGAAATTGAAAATTAAATATTAATTATCAAAAATTATTGAAGGGGGTTGTAGGGGGTTGAGGGTGGTAAGGATTTGATTTTGGTATAGTCTTTTTTGGTTTCAGCGACCCAAAAAACGTAGGTTTAGACAGCGCAATCGGCTTTTCGCGAAAATTCGAATTTCGACCCCTCACCCTGGGGTTGTTAAGGGGGTTGTAGGGGGTTAAGGGAGGGAAGAATTTGTTTTTGGTAGTCTTTTTTGGTGTTAGCGACCCAAAAAACATAGGAATAGACACCCTACTCCACTTTTTTAAAACTGAAATTCCAACCCCAGGGAGCAGGTGTAAGGGGGTGGTAGCGGGAAAATGGCCGACGAAAAAAATTTTTTATGGTCATATTCCCCAGGCGCGAAGTGACGCCGAGTTCAGGCTTTATAAAGATTGGCCGAGCATTGGTCAACATTGATTGAGCATGAGTGAATCAGCGAGAGCAGGAATGATCGAAGCTTTAATGTAACACCGATTCCAGACTGCAGAGCGAGCCTTGATTCAGCATTGGACATCAATGCTCAATCAATGCTGCGGACGCCTAACGCAGGACTGAAACAAGACTGCTTCCACTGTTCCCAAATTTACTCGTTTCTCACGTTTATTCAATATAATGTGAATATATGAATTATTAATAATAATAATAAATATTATTGTTATTATTTCAATTCATGTATGTGTGTATATATACATTTAATGACAATAAGTTATTATTTGTAATAATTATATTATTTTCATATAAATAAGAATATATTACTAACAATAAATATCATTTGAATAGTAATTTTAAAAAAATAATTTTAGTAAAAAAAGACAATTTTTCTGTTAATCGTTACATTTTTTTCTTGATTTTTAACATACTTTTAACATTATTTATAAACATGTTCACATTTTTTATTCACGACACAACACACAATTTTATTTTTTTATATAAACGCTTATAACAAAGAATGAAAAATATTCGCTCGCATGTGGGATCGAAACTCACGCACCCCGCCCCCCTAACGCATACCGGAAGTTCTCAACGCACGCATTTAAACCGCTCGGCCACAGAAGGCTGGAAGGCTTCTCGCCATGTGCACTGTACAATATTAAATATAAATATTTATAAATTATTTAATATTAAAATATTTTTTCTGATAATTTTATAAGTTAAATTATATATTATTTTTTTTCTCGCACAGTGTCAAATTATTATTTTCAAAGTTCAAGAGTTTCGTTTATCTGTAAAATTTTCAGTGAAAAAAATGTTCATTAGGTAGTAGTAAATATTTATGCCTAGTAGTTTTACACTAGGATTAACTGTTTACTGAATATTATCAAAAATATATTTTTCGTCAAACGCGCGCGACTAAACACAAATAACCTTGAGACTTTACAGCGTGACGTTGCGATTGTCGTGCTCCCACCATCCCATCTACTCAATACACTCCCCGCCTGTGACGTCATGAGGGGAAAGCATTGAGTAGATGGGATGGTGGGAGCACGACAATCGCAACGTCTCAAGGTTATTTGTGTTTAGTCGCGCGCGTTTGACGAAAAATATATTTTTGATAATATTCAGTAAACAGTTAAACCTAGTGTAAAACTACTATAGGCATAAATATTTATTACTACCTAATGAGCATTTTTTTCACTGAAAATTTTTCAGATAAACGAAACTCTTGAACTTTGAAATAATAATATTTGACTCTGTGCAAGCAAAAAAATAATATATAATAATTTAACTTTATTGATATGAATCTAATGTAATTAATATAAATATTATACACTAAATAAATATTAATATTTGGGTCAGAATTTCTCAAACGGATCACTTTAAAAAAAATAATTTTGTTTTTTATCGAAAATAATTTTTTTTTACTCCTCGTAGAGTAAAAAATAGACCCTGAAAATTTTAGAACAAAAAAAAATTTTTTGTGAATGTTATTAACAATTTAGTTTTTTTGTAGTCTTAAATTAAAAAATTTTTTTCTCGTAAACTATTTGACCGATTTAAAAATTACGATATGGGTTTTCTTCGTCATGAAACAGAGTATTTAAAAATAATTTTGGATTTTAAAAAACTTCATTTTTAATAGTTTTTTATATTAATTGTTTATAAAATGTTAATAACAAATTGTGTTCTGCGTCTCAAAAAAAAAAAAAAAAAATTGCCTAGTATTGCCCACATTCCCCTGAAAACAAAACCGTTTTGAAAAAAAATGTACGTTAATTACGAAAAAAGTTATTAAAAAATAACTGTGGCGGTGCACAGCGATTCATGACTCGCAAACATGGCTCTCATGGCACCTGTGAGGCATTATTCCTGAACTGCCCCAAAAATAAAAAAAAGTTCTTGGATTTCCTTTATACTTTGGAAATATGTTACCCTAGTAGGTACAAGTTACTACACCAATTTACAGGTCCAACCCCCCACCCCAATCAAAAGGGTGGGGGGTTGAAATTTCAGCTTAAACTCGAACATGCATTCTTTAAACATTTGTAGTTACTACTTAAATTATTCAATTAAAAAAAGTAAGTAGTGTTTTAGAAAGGTTTTTTTGTGTACTTTTAAAATATTTTATTTATATAATAAAAAAAAAATTTTTTTTGCAAAAATTTTTTTAAATAAATAGTTTTTTGCAATTTTGCACTCCAGCGCGATGAACAGTGGGATTTTTTTTCAACTTACTATTGAAAATTGTCTAGAAACTACAAATTTTATCGGATGTTCATGTTCTTGATTTAAAATTACTAAGAAATCCATCAAAGTCGATTTTTGAATTTTTAATTGTTTATTTTTTTCTTGTTACTCAAAAATTTATCAAATTACAATATTTTTAGAAAAAATCATGTTAATTTTTTTATTTTTCCATTACACATGATCGAAATCAATTTAAATTAGTCGAGTATGACCACCGGACAATTAATAAAGCATAATACAATTTATTTAAATTGTTGCAAACAATGTTAATTAACAAATAGATTACTTCGGACCTTCTTCATAAAAAAAATTGGTTTTTTTGCAGACAAGTTTAAATTTATGTCTAATTTAGTAAAAAACTAATTTACAGTTAAAAATTATCATTAATATTAACAATTATATAAACAATAATCAACTTCCTTTTGTATTTGTAAACATTTTCGTCATTTTTTAAACTTTAAATATTTATATCATATGTACATTCTTTCAAAAACTTAAAAAATTTATTTGCTTAAATAATTACATTTGTTATAAACAAATTTTTCATTTTTAAACAAATAAGTAGCTTTTTTCATCAAACAAAATTTTTTCCTTTTTTTATATTTACTATCATAAAAAAGAACTCCTTAATGAAATGGGAATACTATAAATTATTCATTTAATTCTAACGAACATTATAAGTTAAGAAATATATATATTTTTAATGAAGTAAACCATTATTCAGTTAAAACAGTTTACATCTAAATGCATATAAATAAATATATTTTTTCTGTGAAAAAAGAACAAAGTTAAATATTTGTTAACTTATAATGTTCGTTAGAATTAAATGAATAATTTATAGTATTCCTATTTCATTAAGGAGTTCTTTTTTATGATAGTAAATATAAAAAAATGAAAAAATTTTGTTTGATGAAAAAAGCTACTTATTTGTTTAAAAATGAAAAATTTGTTTATAACAAATGTAATTATTTAAGCAAATAAATTTTTTAAGTTTTTGAAAGAATGTACATATGATATAAATATTTAAAGTTTAAAAAATGACGAAAATGTTTACAAATACAAAAGGAAGTTGATTATTGTTTATATAATTGTTAATATTAATGATAATTTTTAACTGTAAATTAGTTTTTTACTAAATTAGACATAAATTTAAACTTGTCTGCAAAAAAACCAATTTTTTTATGAAGAAGGTCCGAAGTAATCTATTTGTTAATTAACATTGTTTGCAACAATTTAAATAAATTGTATTATGCTTTATTAATTGTCCGGTGGTCATACTCGACTAATTTAAATTGATTTCGATCATGTGTAATGGAAAAATAAAAAAATTAACATGATTTTTTCTAAAAATATTGTAATTTGATAAATTTTTGAGTAACAAGAAAAAAATAAACAATTAAAAATTCAAAAATCGACTTTGATGGATTTCTTAGTAATTTTAAATCAAGAACATGAACATCCGATAAAATTTGTAGTTTCTAGACAATTTTCAATAGTAAGTTGAAAAAAAATCCCACTGTTCATCGCGCTGGAGTGCAAAATTGCAAAAAACTATTTATTTAAAAAAATTTTGCAAAAAAAATTTTTTTTTTATTATATAAATAAAATATTTTAAAAGTACACAAAAAAACCTTTCTAAAACACTACTTACTTTTTTAATTGAATAATTTAAGTAGTAACTACAAATGTTTAAAGAATGCATGTTCGAGTTTAAGCTGAAATTTCAACCCCCCACCCTTTTGATTGGGGTGGGGGGTTGGACCTGTAAATTGGTGTAGTAACTTGTACCTACTAGGGTAACATATTTCCAAAGTATAAAGGAAATCCAAGAACTTTTTTTTATTTTTGGGGCAGTTCAGGAATAATGCCTCACAGGTGCCATGAGAGCCATGTTTGCGAGTCATGAATCGCTGTGCACCGCCACAGTTATTTTTTAATAACTTTTTTCGTAATTAACGTACATTTTTTTCAAAACGGTTTTGTTTTCAGGGGAATGTGGGCAATACTAGGCAATTTTTTTTTTTTTTTTTTGAGACGCAGAACACAATTTGTTATTAACATTTTATAAACAATTAATATAAAAAACTATTAAAAATGAAGTTTTTTAAAATCCAAAATTATTTTTAAATACTCTGTTTCATGACGAAGAAAACCCATATCGTAATTTTTAAATCGGTCAAATAGTTTACGAGAAAAAAATTTTTTAATTTAAGACTACAAAAAAACTAAATTGTTAATAACATTCACAAAAAATTTTTTTTTGTTCTAAAATTTTCAGGGTCTATTTTTTACTCTACGAGGAGTAAAAAAAAATTATTTTCGATAAAAAACAAAATTATTTTTTTTAAAGTGATCCGTTTGAGAAATTCTGACCCATTTATTTACCAATTGATATCTTAATAACAATAATAATAATACTTATTATATTATTTAATAATAATTAATAATAATAATTTTTAAATAGTATAAAAAATTACTAAAAATTATCAGAAATAATATTTTAATATTAAATAATTTATAAATATTTATATCTAATACTGTTAAGTGCACACGGTAATAAATAAACTATCAAGATTGATTCAAGCTTGAATAAAGACTGGATGTTGAAGCTTCACTCACGAAGTTTGACCGAGTGTTAAATCGAGCATGGGACGAACATTGGTGTCCCATGCTGAACCAATATTGAGTGACAATGATATAAAGACTGCTTCAACTCTGGGTTACCCACGCTGGGCGTTCAAGACTCAGTCAAGTTTCAACCCATCGTCAGCACTGGTCTTTCGCGCCTGGGTCGGTTTCAGCGACCCTAAAAGCATGGGGATAGGGGGGTGTAACCTCTGGGTTTTGACTTTTTTATTTTTTTGTGTGCCTGTGTTATTTGACAATGGTATTGAATATTATTTACCCCTCTATTATTGCGAAATTAATATCTATCCTATCTCTCAAAAATAATAAACAAAAACAATTACAAATTGCATTATTCTATAGAAAAATTATAGAAAAATTGTAGAAAGATTATATTAATAACTATAGAAAAATTAAAAAGTGAGTATAAAAATTGTAATAAAATTAAGAATATAAATTTATTGGCAAAAAAATTATTTCAATGCCAAAATGCAGACGAAAATCGACTCGAGTTCCAGGAAAAATAAAATTGCAAATGAATATATAAATAAGATCTTCTCTTGTTTTGTTAGAAACTTCACGCTTTCAAGCGGATTTTTAAGATTAAAAGTCGATTTTCGGCTGCATTTTGGCAGAAAATTCTACACAATTTCTATATTATTGGAGATTACTAATTTGTCTTTTTTAAAATTAATCCTTGGAGTTTTGCGCATCAATACATGGTAATTTAATCTTTTAAAAATATTGCGAACATTCTTCAATTTACAATTGTTTAAAAGAATTTTCAATAACAATTATAAATTTTCATTTTCGAATCACAAAAAATTGATTGAGAATAATTTTTTTTTCAATCATTAGAGGATTGAAACTAATGTAATTTGTAAAAAAGTAGCTTTAAGTGTCAGAAATTTGACAAAAAAAGGAGTAAATAGTATAGATTTTAGTACGTCAGTGCGAAGCCTGCTTTTTTTATATATTAAACGTTTCCAAAAAAATATTACTTTTTAAAATATTACTGTTTTTAATATAAAAAAAATACCATTAATTATAAAATAAAAATTGGAATAATTTTTCTAAACTTCCGTAATATTTGAAACTTTGTAAGAAGTCTTATCATTTCTAAAAGTATGAACGTGAATTCAGAAAAACTTTTACGTTATATAATTTAAAAAATTAATTATATATGAAATTCATATTAGAAAATTATATTCAATATTACAATTGTTAATAAATTATATTTTATTAGTCTTCAAGAAAACTTAAGTACTTTCTAAATTTAAAATAAAGGCAATTAATTTATAATTAGGTAAGTAAAATTTACTATAATACAACAAAGAATTCTTAATCTCGTTATTTAATTAAAATACATAATTCTATAAAAATAAAGATCTTTTGAAAATATCAAGAAATCTTATTATTAAATTAAAGCAATTATTAAATTATTCCATGAGAAAATATAAATAAAAACGATTTAAAAATAAAATGTTTCATAAATTAGTTATTAAGAAAAATTTCCACATTTCTTTAAACAATAATAATAATATTTATTATTATTATTATTATTATTATTAATGTAAAATAAAAACAGCAACTTACTTAAAAAATGTTATCCGCAATTGATATAGAACAATTAATTAATTTCCATTTAATTAACCATTCACTTAAATTTATTTTCACTATACGGAGCGAAATTGACAATAAATTGAATTCACTTGACAAATTTCTACACCAAGAACACCTAGCTCCATCTCTCGAACAAACTTTTCACTTTCCTCAAATATGACAAATGTGGCGCATTTGACCGGTGGCGCATTTGTCCAGTGGCGCATTTGAGAAATTACCTGTGCGTATAGATGACGAAGAGAAGGAGATATAATGAATGCAGAAATGGCCGAGTGAGGGACTACACTGAAAGAAACTTTGTTACAATATTTAATATTTTAGGGTCACTATTTAGTATATTTAGTTACCAGTGTTGGACATTTTGGTATAGTAAGGATTTTCCTTGCTACTTTTAAGAAGGCTTAGAAGTAAAATAAGTAAATATAATATATTTGAAAAGATAATTTAGTATAATCTTCACAAAATTAGAAATTTTTGTATTAAAACTCGAAATGTCAAATTCTGATACGTCCTTTAAGAAGTATTATAACCAAATATTTCAAACTCCGTAGTTAGAATTCTGTTTAAGTCCGTAATAGTTTCAAATTTTGATAAAGTTGATATGAAAATGCACGAAAAATTAAAAGAAAAAATTGACGAGAATTGTCAAAACTTGCCGAAGTTGAACGAATGAGTCTTGCCTGAATTAACTGACTCTAAACAAGCAGTAACAAATCCGCCACGACGCTTTACTACGATCCATTACGTCTGTACGACCTTAACTATATTTATCAGTTTTATTTTGAAGGTGTTAAATAAAAATTGTTTTTTAAAACATAATACAATGTTTGATATTTTATTAATTAATTATAATTTTTATTTTTGGTTTTAAACATCCCAATGGGAAATTAACCATTGGCGCAATAATGGTCCTATATTGGGAGCCAGCAGTACCAATGATGGTGCAATAATAGCAACCAATATTGGGCCACTATTGCCAGAGTCTTGGGATGATCACGACTTTGCCAAGGCAAATGCCGGACTTTCCAAGTATTGGATATTCATTGGCAACAAAGATTTGACCAATATTAATGACCGCAAATAATTAATGCTTTAAAATTAAATTAACGCTTCGTTATTTTTTGGTTACCAATACTGAACCAACGTTTGAAATCAATGTTTTACAAATACCAACATATAGCAAAAATTTAAAAAAAATTAAATTACTAATCTAAAGAAAAAAAATAATTAATTTAATTAGAACACCCTGTTAAAAACAGAATGTGATAAAAATCAGACAAAGACAAAATTTGTCTAAGTTTGAGAATGCAAGCGTCTCTTCTTATATAGAACTGGTGAAACAACTTGCTAAGGAGAGGAAGAAACTTTGGCGCACTCTGGTGGCACTTATCCAAAGTAATTTCGAGCATTTACTTTGAAGCAGCGCGGGACATTTCAAAATCGAACACCAGGGTGCGCCAAAGTTTCTTCCTCTCCTTAACAAGTTGTTTCACCAGTTCTATATAAGAAGAGACGCTCGCATTCTAAAACTTAGACAAATTTTGTGTTTGTCTGATTTTTATCACATTCTGTTTTTAACAGAGTGTTCTAATTAAATTAATTATTTTTCCTTCTCTAGATTAGTAATTCAATTTTTTTTTTTTTGAAAAATGTTTACTATGTGTTAGTATTAGTAAAATATTGATTTCAAACGTTGGTTCAGTATTGGTAACCAAGAAATAACCAAGCATTAATTTAATTTTAAAGCATTGGTAAATAATTGGTCATTAATATTGGTCCAATCTTTGTTGCCAATGAATATCCAAGGCTTGGAAAGTCCGGCATTTGCCTTGGCAGCCAATAGTGATCCAATATTGGCTGCCAATGCTTGGCAAAGTCGTGATCATCCCAAGACTCTAGCAATAATAGCCCAATATTAGTTGCCAATGTTTGACCAAGAAAAAACTGTTGGCAGCCAATATTGGTCCATTATTTAGCCTTTGGTGAGCATTGTCAATTTCCCATTGGGATTTTTAAATATATTTTCACCTATCTCACAAGCGCAGAAAAATCTGTCTGTTTAGTATATAAGACAGCTCACATATTTCCACAATATCATAAATTATGTATTTGTACACTCAGAAAAAGAGTTGGCTGTCATAACCAATTAAATAGTTGCTATAGCGCGATCCAATCAATTGGTTAGCACATCCAACTATTGGATACTGTTTCCATGCGAAAAGGTACCCCAGCTATGTATGTAATGCAGTTAAGGTAATGCAGCTAAAAAGTTGGATGTATCAACCAAGAAATAGTTGCCCCATCTAATTAATTGGATCGCGCTATAGCAACTATTTAATTGGCTATGGCAGCCAACTCTTTTTCTGAGTGTATGCGAAGTCTTATACACTGCGTTTATGTATGCGTTTCGTCGTTAGTGTGTGTTTGCCGATGTGAATTCTCAATGCATTATATGTGGTAGTGTGTGTGTGTGTGTGTGTGTTAAGAAGAAAATTTAGAAAATCCATTGTTGTCTATCATTGAGTAAAAAAGGGAGTAAACTTTGGCGAAGAATTTGGTCGTCTGCTGTCACGACCATATACTATAGTTCTGATTTTTTGTTAATAGTTTTATCAAATTATGAAAAAATCGTTCTGAATTTTCGTATACATTTTGTAAATAACGAATGGGCGCGTCTGTTTACTCACATGGTTGCTACTTTTTTTTCGTATACTTTTATTAATATTCAAAAATTCTAAATTCAGAATAAGAAATAATACTTTTAATTTCTTGAATATACTCACTTTAAAAGCTATTCGTAAAATTATATCAATCTTTGATATCAACCCTGAATGTCCTACGTTTGAAAAATAAAATACTAAAATTTCCTGTCAGCTTTATCATATATTGTAACAAAGTTTCTTTCAGTGTAGAAAGGATGCAGGAAATGTGGAAAAAATGGTAAAAATAATCAGGGAGGGCAGTGAAAATGAAGGTTTTGATCGAAAAGTTAGTGATTTATAAAAAACAGTGGAATGTATGGAAAAGGAAAAAAGAAAGATGAATATAGTGATTAGAGATATGAATGTAGGATTGAATGAGGTAAGAAAAGAGGTGAAAAAATTGACTGCAAGGATAGGAGTAAAAGTTTACATTAAGAGAGTACATGCGATAGGAAATGATGTGGATGAAATTCAAAAAATATGGTTGGTAGAGTTGGCAAGTTAGGAGGAGAAAGAAGAAGTCATGACATAACTTTACATCTTTTAATATTGTTGTTACATTTTCGAGTTGTTTTTTATTCCACATGCAACGATTACTTGTTTTTTAAAAACATTCTTCTAATTTACTTTCAAATTCAATTTTATTTACAATATTATTCTCCATTATCCAGAGCACTTATTAAATTAACTGTTACTCAAAGCAGATAGCAAGAAACTAATTTTCATTTTCAATATTATGCAATTCAAAATAAATGATACAAAATTCAAATTGCCAATAAATATAAAGTTGACAATAAATAAATAATGTTTACAAAACTTGTTTATAAATCGATGCTTACACTCTGGTACATAATACACGTCAAATTTTCTATTTGCCGGAGGCCATTTAGGCAAGTAGCTTAATAACGAGAAAATAAGCTTAATTACTGATTGACTCTAGGCAAATAGAAGAATACACATCTTCCACATGTCCATTCTTCTATTTGCCAAAATTTAGCTTAATTTCTAGGCATTAAGCTACTTGCCTAATTTCTCTATATATATCTCGGTCAAAGAACAAGAAAAAATATGAGGTCATGATTTACTTTCGCCACTCTCTTCAGAGGAATTGAGAAAAGTTCTACTTTCCAGACACTTATCTAACAAGAAAAGTACTCCTTTTCTCAAATGCAAATGAAGAACAAAAAAAATTATACACCGTTTTTATTTATATACACCAAAAAATGTACACAAAGAGTAAAATTTTTTGCAAAGCCACACGGAGAGAAAAAAACAAGGCTTTTCCCTGTGACTTCAATTCATGCCTTTTTCAGGTAGGAGTTTCACCGGATTTCCCGATGAATTTTTTGCGTTTAGCGGTTAGGCCATGCCTTAGCCCCTATTGGCCTTAGCTCGTTGCAAGAATCTCACAGGGAAAACCCGTGAGCGTCCTGAATTTTTACTGTGATAATTTTCACGCGTTAAATGCATATTTTTTCATGGGGAAAAGCCTTGTTTTTTCTCTCCGTGCAGTAAAATAAAAAGTTTAACTAAACTTCATTCTAGTCAAAATTAAAGGTTAATATATAATTGAAGAAGAAGTTGAATATAAAAGTTAACCCCATATTTATTTTAAGTGAAATTGTTAAAAGTGAATAAAAGAACTGATATTAATGACATATTGTGTTACTTACGTTAGACAAATGATTATGTTGTCCCATTTGTTGGCTAAGAACTTGGGTCTGTTGATTCTGATGCTGATGTGGATTGTGGCCGTGATGAAAATTTTGTCCAGGACCCGTTGGCATGGGGGGCAGTTGTCTCTTGATATGTTCTAAAGATGAAGGTGGATGCAATGCCATATTGGCAAACACCAATCTCTCTCCATAATCGTACTCACAGAGAATTTTATTTTCACACAAGTAAAACTTATCACCAACACAAAACCTGAAACAAAAAAAATTTACACTTATTATTATTTAAACCAATTTAAATTAAAAAGTCAATAACTTATTCTATATTTATAAAAAATAGTTAATAGTAACAAAGTAGTCGTAAATTTAATTAATAATTTAACTAAAGATAAAAGCTATAACTAACTAAAATGAAGAGATTATTATGGCCGACTGTAAACTGATTTTTACTACTGAAAGTAATCAGTTTACAGATTTAGTCAGGTATAAATTATAAAAATTCCAATTTTATTATTTTCAATAGGAAACAGATGACTTTAGTATAAGACAAATTCATTATTATTTTTAGTTGTATAAACTGATTTTTTGTCAGATGGAGAATTTTATTTTTTGTTATCTTCTATTTTTCCATGTAAGTAGTGAAGATCCGTTTTAGTCATACACTTAAGGGTGTTTCTTATTTCGGCGATGTTTCCAAATCTTCGGTCTCACCCCAAAAAATTAATCAAGATATAAAAAAAAAAATTTTCCTGAATGTTTTAAGCAAATTGAACAATATTAACACGTGCCTCTAGTCGACTGGAATTTTAAATGGAAAATAGGGTAAGTGTGCCAATTACTGCAAATGCCCCAATTACTGTCAGTTTGAATGAAAATGATGATTTAAAATATTTAGTATAAATATAATTTTTGTAATGAAAGAATTAATTTTATTTATAATGTTATTTAAATAATTACAATGAAAATAACCATATAAAAAATATTTTTATAATTTTTATATTAATTTCAAATATGCAAGTGACAAAAGTGGCTAATTTTACTTCAGAGATTTGTGGACATGCCATGTACGCGTTTGTAGAAAAGTATATATATTTTCGTCTTTCAAGAAAAAATATTTATTGCAATAGTATTCTTCGATTTAAAAATAAATAATTTTTCAAAATATCTATTATAAAACATAAAAAATTAAGTAGTTTAGTTTTAGCTTTTAGGTTTTAAACAATAGTTAAATAAGTGCAATGAGTAACCGAAATAAAAAAAATGTTCCAAAGAAGGTGGAGAAAAAAAAACCAAAGAGAAGTAGAATGCAATATTCTAAAGATAGTGTAAAATTAGCTCTAGAAGAGGTTATGTCAGGCAAATCGGAAAAATTAAAATTTCAAAGAGAATCTGAGAAATTAATGAAAAAAAACAAAAATGAAAGATTTGGAAAAAAGAAGAAAGCAAAAGAAGAATTTCTTTTTAAAAAAAAGTTGATAAATAAAAAAAAAGAAACAAAAAATCTTTGAGCGTTTTCTAAAAAATGTGTTCTTATTTCTTACCCTTTCTTTCTTGTTATAATATATAATAATTTAATTTAATTAATAACAGTTTTTTAATAAAATGTGTTAAAACTCCTAAGTTCTTTTTATTTATAATAATTGAATTTAATTGTAATAGAATAGCAGTTTTCAGACAAAATACTTATAGTAATTACGTCATTTGCAGTAATTGGGGCATTGATTGACAGTAACTCACACAAAGTGACAGTAACACCAGCATTGACAATTTTTTTAAAAATGTGTGTTTTTCTAAGTTAAATATGTTTCTTTTAGAGTTGGAATCCTACATTTACTTTTATTAGATCCCAATATTGCTAGAAATACTAGTTTTATGTTATTATTTTATTTTTGAATAATTTTTCAATTAAGAAAATTCGTAAATAAAAGTATAGAAATTTTTTTGTATGTACCTATCTAATAATTTTTAGAGTGAATCAGAATATTCTTTATGATCAGGAAAAAAATCAAAATTCTTTCTAGAAATCAGAGAAAAACAAAATTAAATATTTGTGGTATTGAAAAATTCAAAATTATTTAAAAATGAAAATTCTTTTATTTTTATTCTCAAAAATTTTGAAATTTTATTAAGTAGAAATTTGTTTATACAATGCAACCAAAATAATATACCTCTTAAGGTAGTATTCTGGTCTGTTTTTCCGAGTAGGATAAAAAAGAAAGTTTAACACTTTTAGTATTTACTTTCGTTGCAAATTGTTTATTAATGTTTAAAAATACAGAAAACAATTAGGAAAAAAAATTAAAATTTTTTTAAAGCTATAAACTGGTAAAGTGGGGACTGAAAAAAAGAAAGTGCAAACTGGTTGACAGTGTGGAGAGTTTTGTAATGCTCTAAAACAAAAAACCCAAAGAAATTCTTGATTATTACAGGCTTCGCTATGATCGGTACATTGGAAAAGAGAAAAATTTTTTTTTAGCAAAATGGCGACGATTTATAGAAAAAAGTTGTGTTTTTTTAACATTTTTGAATTTTTGAAAATTAAAAAAATTTATTTTTTAAAATCCAAGGTTCCGATCACAAAGAGATATATATACAAAGAACATTTCTGCAAAATTTAAAGTAAATCGGTTGAGTAGATTTTGAGTTATCGTGCGTCAACCAGAATTTTTTTCAGTTATAAACTTCAACAGTTTATTACTTAAAATTTTTGTATTGTATTTTTCTGTATTCTTTAAATATTAATAATCAATTTGGAAAAACAGCTGCCAAGTTGTACATTTTTATAATTTTGGTGTTCATTTCATGAACACTTTGCTTCCTCATAGAAATAATAATAATTGAAATATAAGAATTACTTTTTATAAAAGGGTTAAAGATCATTAAATCTTGGTCCAAAAAATGTTTTTATATATTCTATAAGATGGTAATAATAGTTTAATAATTACACATAAGTTAATAAACAAGAATGTTAAAAAAATGATATTTTCCACAATTTTTGAATTTTCCAATACAAATAATTTTATAATTTCTGCCCGAATCAGGTTAAAAAATAGGTCAATCGAAGCGTTTTTTAATGCTCTTCAAGTTGGTAATAATTTTTTGAAGTTACTTTTACATAATTTAAAAAAAATTTTATAAAAGTCTTATTTTTCAAAATTTTAGATTTTTAAAAGTTTAATATCTCCACTGAGAAAAATAGAGTTTGAAAAACTGGGAGTCAATATTGAAAAAACTGGACTCAGTCCACTAAAAGTACATTAATTCATTTCCATCAAGCATCTTAGGGTGTTGCGTATAGTGGATAGAGGGTCTTAGTTTCAAATGTCACTGTAAAGAGCATTGAAACACAGGCGAAGATTATAAGGCGCGCTGCAGTGTGCATAGTAGAGAAACTGGACTCAGTCCCCTACTTCGAAATTTTCACAATAAGGTAACGCAGGCGCGGAACCTGTCAAAATAAATGGCCGACGAGACGCGAAACGAGTGTTTCCTTTTATTCACTTCGTCAATTTTATATAAAAAAACAGTAACCAATCATTAAAAAAAAAAATATATGTTAAATGCACTCTTTATATATTCATATTCATTAATTCACAAGTTTTATTCTTCCCACATCTTCATACTTACAATTAACAACTAAATGCATCGGAAAATCTTACAATCATACGGGATTGAACACCTACCTAACCATACAACTAAATATACGCATAATTATAAATCGCACGCTTTTACATTAAGCCTCTCGGCTACGCAATCGATGGGGGAAATTTCCTATTTAAGAAACATCCCTTACCAATGAAATAAATTAGATGATGCGTGGATTTTACTTTGTAATTAATGTAAGTATGGATGTCAACAATATTCATAATATTGAATAAATATAATATTGTCAACTAGTTTAAATTTGATACGCGGTTATTAGAATTTAATAATAAATAAATAAAAAACATTAATTTTTTCCTAACCTTTTTCAAGTTTGACACTCCTCATGGTAAATTTGATTATTCTTTTTTTCTGTGTACAAAATAGTAAATTGACGTTGAATGAAATGTATAATTAATTATTCTCACAGCAATATTTAATAATTTAATGAACTTAACTGCACTGCATAAGGGTCCGTACACATAATACGTCACGCAGCTAGGGGGAGGGAGGGGGTCTGAGAATTGTGACTTAGTGTGACATGGGGGAGGGGGGGTGAACTCATGTGTTACGTCACAATCTTTTAAATTCAAAGATTATAAGAAATTATATGTGACAATGTCACTTTTTCTAAATAAAATATGTTAAAAATGCTTTAAACTATTTAATATCAATTATGAACCTGTTTAACATCTATAGGTATATTATTTATAATATGATAAATAATATATTCTCTTAAATTGAATCAGTTAAAATTCATGGTATTAACTGACAATCAGCAGTGACTGACTTTTTGCTTCTGAATCAGTTAAAAATAACTGAAAAATTATCCACAAAACACCGAAACTTTTTTAAATATGTATATTAAAGATTTGCTTGCATACTTAGAAACATTTACTTGCAAAGTATAGTTAAGATTGTGTAAAGATTTAAATTTCTCACTCCAATAAATGTTTATCATCAAATTTTCTTAAAAATGTAGCTTGAAGCTTTCCTGAACATTTGAATTACATTTTCGACTATACTTTCGTGAAAATTTTCCTGAAAATTTAAGTTAAATTTTTAAGAAAGTTTCGCGCTAAACATTTATTGAAGTGGAATATTTAAACCTTTATACAATTTTCACTAAACTTTGCATTTAAATATTTCAAAGCTTACGAGTAAATCTTTAATAAATTTTTTGGAAAGTTTCGGTGCTATGTAATTAAACGTGACTAATTGAATCAATAAAAAAAATGTATTGAAGCATCAGTTATTTTTAACAAATTGTCAGAAAAAAAATATTACTATTTGAATTAGTGACTGACTTTTTGCTTCTAAATCAGTTATTTTTAACTGATTCAATAATTTAGAGAGTAGGATATAATATATAATGTCCAATGTATAAAATTTATAGTGAAATTTACGTGTGTGACGTGACGTTGTAGGGGGAGGGAGGGGGTTCAAGGTTTGTGACGAAGTGTGACATAGAGGGAGGGAGGGGTTAAAAATGGTCAAAAATCGCGTGACGTATTATGTGTACGGCCCCTAATAGTTGAGAGCAGTAATAGTAAGTGAAACGGTAAGATAAGTGAACGACCATTAGTGTGAGAGAGAGAGAGAGAATAACTTATGGTTTTCGAGTAGGTATCTACTTTATGTGCACGGCGTTCATTTTTCGAAAGAACTGGACTGAGTACTATTTGTTCAATATTCGCTTCTATTATTGACTTGTGTTTTGTACACTGCCGCGTTCTTTTAACAATTACATGAGAAAGTAATTTCTCATTCCAATTTTTTATACTCTTATTCCCTCTTAGACTATATAAACAGTCTTGTTTAAGCTGATGAATGGGATAACTTGTGTTGAGTCCCAAACTGTTCAGCTATGAAACTTCTAATACTATAGTGTGTACCTGTCACATATTATTCTATAAAGGAGTACTACACTGACTGCATAAATCATTTTTCCATTTTTCTCCGAGTCCGGTTAATATGGACGAAAAATGTTCAATTAGGGCTCAAAAGATGCGTCTGAAAAAACTCTACAAAACTAAATACAAAACGAAACTTCTACATTTTTCAACAAAATTTTCAAAAAAGTCTTGTTTTCTAAAATTTTTGATTTTTTAAAGTTTAATATTTCCGGTTAATATGAACGAAAAATGTTCATTTAGGGCTCAAAAGATGCGTCTGAAAAAACTCTAAAAAACTAAAGAAAAAGATTTATAAGTGTCCTAACATTTTTTTAAGTTATGTCCAAAAAACGTTTTTTTACAAAATGAAAAATGCAAAAAAAAATAGTTATACTTCATGAATCGGGCTAAAAATACTCTCATTTTATGTCCCCCAGGGAGACCTACAATTTAAAAAAAATTGAGGCCTTTAGCTCTTTCTCGTTCTGAGATATTGAGGCAAATGTAATGTTAGTACACACATATATATATATGTGCATATATAAAGTACTAAAGTATTAGACATAATAAAAAAAAATTTATAAATATGTCAAAAAATGACAATCCAAAATTTTGCTAATACAAAGCTTCCTTTATGAGGAAGCAAAAAATTAATATTAAAAATATTAAACTTTCTTTTTTATCCTAATTTTTCAAAAAATTATCATAAAAAATTATTACTAGGCATCAGGCTAAAATTAAAACATTTACTTTCTGAATTCTGATTCATGTTCACATCAGAATTAAAGTCATGTTATTTAATGTGATATATTTTTCCATAATAAAATATATCGGATACGTGAATAACATATCTTTAATGGGATAATACACATATCATAATAAGTTTTTCATTGTGAAATAAGAAATATGATATGCGCGCAAAGTTTGCTAGTAAAAGTAGTAAACGTTACTTCATATTTTTCTCCGTACATTTATTTCCACGTGATTTTTACAAGTAAAACCATTATTTTACTTAATTTCTTTAACTTGAACTTTTTTCACTTGATGAAAATTATGAAACAACAGTATTTACTCGATGCCTGACCACAATTTATATTATTAATGATAATTATTATTAAACAATATTGTTCATGATAGCTAATATTAATAATACCAATTGTTAACTATAGCAATTAATATTAAATACCCATGTGGAAGGATTTCCCTAAATGACTTCCGTAAGTCATTTCCGAACATCCTTCCACATAGGTAGGTAATATAATTAAACTACAATTATTATTATATAATATTGTTAAATGATAAATATGAATTGTGTGATACATTACGAAATGAGTAATGTAATAAATGATAAAGGAGAATTTAAGTAAATCTGTAACTAATTATTATTTCCGTGTCGCAATAATGCGTAATGAAGAGTAAGCATAATAGAAGGAAGATAGCGATAATCGGAACAAATAGGAGTGCCAAGAGTGGCTGAATAATTATCACCCAGCTTCTGTTCGTGGTGGTATCAGTTGTGAATCCTAGCCGGAAATGCGAAAGCGCACTGGACTGGTCTGGCTCGAGGTAGATATTCATAATCAGTCGGCAAATAGAATTATCGCAATGCGCGCGTACGCCTCGTTCCGGGTTGCATTCCCATTATTGCCTTGACAGTGTCGACTGACTCATCCAAAAACATGTATATGAATATACGTATTATTAGTTAAGGTTATACATGTACGAACTCTGTCGGCCCGAGATACCTAGTCGACTGATTCGAAAATCCAACGTGATTTTCCACTTTAGCGTGTTCAGCAGGTGATTTCGAAAATCGCAACTTTCGCGCCCATATGCATATCACATTGCTGTATGCATACATGTGCACACAGATAATAACATGTTAGCATTCAATTTATGCCTTCTGACGACAATTTTGCAATTTGTATGTTTCAATTATTTCTATTTTATTTATTTATTTTTTACTTTCTTAACAACGTTTTCTTCTATCTAATTTTTTAATTTGACTGACATTTAAATGACGACAAAGATTACTTTTGATTGGTTTAACATTAAAAAATTGTCGGTCAACTTTTTTTTTAAATTCTTTGGATCCACTTGCAATTTTACTTGAGAAACAAAAACAGCTACAAAAAAGTTGAAATTTTTAAAAAAGATAAAATTTTAAGAATTTCAATGTTTGTTTGTTTTTTTTGCTCTTTTTTGGGTTGGTAAGTAGAAAAGAACAAATTTACATGCGACTAGAAGATATATGTATATATGTATATATAAAAAGTGCGTCTGAAATATTAAAAGTATGTTTTTCGCAATGGCGAATTCGCGAGAGAGTCCTTTTCATTGCATGGAAAATTTTCAATCTGGACGTGCACAGATAACTTGCTTGAATCTTTAACGAAGGTCCCTGAACAAATGAAGCAACGAATTGAAAACAACGACAGATACAAAAACAGACACACATACGAAGCATGTCGCCACTCTTTTTGGTTTATAAATAAATAAATTTAAATTGCAAATGTCAATGTATATACGTTGACCGCTATTAATAGTTAATTGTTTTTTACTGTTTTCTGGATCTCTTCAAAACGATAACAAAATTTTAACTATTTTAATTTTACTGACATGTAAAAACGCATTTTTCAAATAATTAAGAATGCAGTTTTTAAAAAATATTTTCTTTCGAAAAAACATTTTTTTCACGAAGAAAAATGGAAAAATGATTTATGCAGTCAGTGTAGTACTCCTTTATAGAATAATATGTGACAGGTACACACTATAGTATTAGAAGTTTCATAGCTGAACAGTTTGGGACTCAAACAAGTTATCCCATTCATCAGCTTAAACAAGACTGTTTATATAGTCTAAGAGGGAATAAGAGTATAAAAAATTGGAATGAGAAATTACTTTCTCATGTAATTGTTAAAAGAACGCGGCAGTGTACAAAACACAAGTCAATAATAGAAGCGAATATTGAACAAATAGTACTCAGTCCAGTTCTTTCGAAAAATGAATGCCGTGCACATAAAGTAGATACCTACTCAAAAACCACAAGTTATTCTCTCTCTCTCACACTAATGGTCGTTCACTTATCTTACCGTTTCACTTACTATTACTACTCTCAACTACTATGCAGTGCAGTTAAGTTCATTAAATTATTAAATATTGCTGTGAGAATAATTAATTATACATTTCATTCAACGTCAATTTACTATTTTGTACACGGAAAAAAAGAATAATCAAATTTACCATGAGGAGTGTCAAACTTGAAAAAGGTTAGGAAAAAATTAATGTTTTTTATTTATTTATTATTAAATTCTAATAACCGCGTATCAAATTTAAACTAGTTGACAATATTATATTTATTCAATATTATGAATATTGTTGACATCCATACTTACATTAATTACAAAGTAAAATCCACGCATCATCTAATTTATTTCATTGGTAAGGGATGTTGCTTAAATAGGAAATTTCCCCCATCGATTGCGTAGCCGAGAGGCTTAATGTAAAAGCGTGCGATTAATAATTATGCGTATATTTAGTTGTATGGTTAGGTAGGTGTTCAATCCCGTATGATTGTAAGATTTTCCGATGCATTTAGTTGTTAATTGTAAGTATGAAGATGTGGGAAGAATAAAACTTGTGAATTAATGAATATGAATATATAAAGAGTGCATTTAACATATTTTTCTTTTTTTTAATGATTGGTTACTGTTTTTTTATATAAAATTGACGAAGTGAATAAAAGGAAACACTCGTTTCGCGTCTCGTCGGCCATTTATTTTGACAGGTTCCGCGCCTGCGTTCCTTTATTGTGAAAATTTCGAAGTAGATGACTGAGTCCAGTTTCTCTACTATGCACACTGCAGCGCGCCTTATAATCTTCGCCTGTGTTTCAAAGCTCTTTACAGTGACATTTGGAACTAAGGCCCTCTATACACTATACGCAATACCCTAAGATGCTTGATGGAAATGAATTAATGTACTTTTACTGGACTGAGTCCTGTTTTTTCAATATTGACTCCCAGTTTTTCAAACTCCATTTTTCTCCGTGTTGGAGTCAAAAAAATTGTTTATCAATTTTATTTTATTATTTCCATAGTGGATTCTTTGAAATAAGTTTCTACCCGCGTGGAAATGGAAATATGGGTAAAGGATGTCAAAATATCGCACAAAGTTTGACAAAAAAAAATTTTTTAATTAATTATTTATTTTCCAATAAAATATTATTAATATTTAATAGATTCCCTACAACTTTCATATTGAACATTTTTTTGTACCTATAATAGATTTCGAAAGAAAAATTGTTGAAAAAAAGTGACTTAAAAGTTTAAATAACAATATCTTGCAAAATAATATAAATTTTGCAAAACTATTTTCACAACTTATGTATGTCCCTTAAGACAACAAAATGGCAAATTGTAAAGAAAATCTGAGATTTGCCCTGTGCATGGAACGCGCCATTGTTAAAGAATAGCGACAATAAGCATTGATTTTTCATTAAATCAACTAAAATAAACGTAAAACCTTTCCATTTTTTTTATTTTTGAACCATGGGCAAAGTATGGAAAAGCATGGGGAAAATAAAAAAGGCTGTTTTTAACCCTATAAGGAGTATGTGAATTTACTCACCCTCTAAGGAGTAACTGGGGTGTCCCGACACCCCACGCTTTAAACTTGTTTTATAAGGTTTCTATTTGACGTAAAAAAATGGTGTATAGTGAATTTGATTGGTTCTTAGTAAGGAATACAATAATATTATTAATATTTTAATAAATTAAAAAAATTTTGAAAAAAACCGTAAAAACCCAAAAAAAAACACCAAAAAATTGCAAAATTGACTTTTTTTACAAAAAATGCTGTAGTTTCTTAAAAACTTGACTAATTTAAAAACTATTTTAGTTTTTTAAAGTTAAATAGATACACTTTTAGAAAAAATAATTAGTTTTTGAATTACATAAAAAAACATAATTATTTGAACATCTGAAGTGAAAGAAATTTAAGACAATTGGCAAATAGTGAAAATCATAAAAATGAACTATAAGATGGACTTTAACAATTAATATTTACTAAAAATGGTGTTATAAATTTAAAATTTTACAAACCTAATATATCTGAATATATTAACATTAAAATTTATAACTTATGAAGTGATTCTGTAAATTAATATATTTAATCAAAGTTTTAATTAACAATTTTAAATACCTCTAATATATGTTAAAATATAATTAACAATGTAGAATTTATAATTTAAATTTGACTGTCGTTTACCACATTTTGTTTGTATTAGAATTTAATCTCTGCCTGTAGAGAGAGCACAGAAATTTTTAATAAATCTTAACTCAAATGTCATAAGTTGTTACAAATACAGATTGTCTATTTTTCATAAAAATAAAATTTTTGTATAAAAATGTTTCTTTTTTATAAAATACATATGTACAACTTTTTCATGCATAACCTATCAATTTATACTTTATCAGATGATTTTAACTGATTGAAAACGATTTTTTTAAAAAATTTGATTTTACTTATCTTTATAATTTTTCTAACGTTAGGGAGTAACTGGGGTGTCCAGACACACCAGACGTATTTTAACAGGAGATATAGCTCTTTCTAGAGCAAAACTTTTGGCAGCACTACAGGTGTCAATAAAAAGATAGAGGTTCAAACTAAATTATCAACGGGTTTTGAGCGTAAAAAAATTATTGGTTAAGCTAGGGGAATACCTTGAATTTTGCTTGGAGTGTCCAGACACCCCAGCTACTCCTTCTAGGGTTAATATTTTTAAAGTTTATTGTCACTCTCATCCTTGATTTTTAACTTATTTATATCAGATCTTGGGGATCAGCTTAAATACTATAAATACCATAAATATGCAGACGATTTTAAGTTTTATCTTTCAGGTCCACTGTTATCGCTTACGGATTTAATTCGAATGATTCAAATAGATATTGATTATGTTGTCAAGTGGGCGGGTGACAATGGACTTGTTCTTAATTCGAATAAGACTCAAGCTATATGGTAATTTCCTCAACCAATAAACTTTCTACTAATTCACTACTAACTTTTCCACAGCTTTTGGTTAGGGGAGTTCCAATAGAATACAAGGAATTGGTTAATGATCTCGGTATAACATTGAATCGAACCCTGTCTTGGAGAGAGCATGTTTCTGGAATTTCAAGAAAAACGTTTATGGTTCTTCAACAGTTAAATCGAAACAAGGATTCTCTACCAACATCTACACGTTTGTTATTAGTTAAATCTCTCATACTTCCTTTTTTCTATTACTGTTGTCCCGTTTATGATGACATCAATGATGAGTTGAATAATAAGTTAGAAAGAGCATTAAACGCATGTATTCGCTTTATTTACAATCTTCCTAAATTGGAACATATTACACAATAAAGAGTGAAATCGGCATTATTAAACGTTGCAACTACCCGTGCAGAAAATGCCCCACTTTGCCCTATTTAAAACAGGGTTCTGGTCGGGGCCTGGACAGTTTTCCCTATTAATTTTTTTTTTTTTAATAAAGTTTTTAGAATTCCTTTTTGTTGTAGAAGCTATTATCAATGAAAGGCAATCATTATTTTAGTTATTTAATAATTTTTTTATTTTAGGGGTATGACTAGAATTCTTAGCCAGAACCCCAGGTAGGGTGTTCATTAGATTTTAGATAGGGTACTGATCAGGGCCTCGACAGTTTTCCTTGTTTAAATAAAGAGTAAAAAATTACATCACTAAAATTACTTTTAATAAAAAATAATTAACAATTGAAGAATACAATTAAACAGAGTAATTATACTATCGTTTTAATAATTTTTTTATTTTGTGATGTGGGTTTGACCAGAATTTCTGGCCAAAACCCCAAGTGAGGTGTTCACTAGATATTAAATAGGGCTCTGATCAGGGCCTCGACAGTTTTCCTCGTTTGAATAAAGTGTAAATGAATTAGGTTTTTTAAATTAGTCCCCATAATAAAATTATAAACAATTGAAGAAATTAATTAAACGGAGTAATTATACTACATTTTTAAGAATTTTTTTATCTTATGGGTTTGATCAGAAATTCTGGCCAAAACCCTAAGTGGGGTGTTCACTAGATATTAAATATGGCTCTGATCAGGGCCTCGACAGTTTTCCTCGTTTTAAAAGCATGTAAATAAATTTAATTTTTTAAAATTATTTTTTTTAATAGAGTTATTTAAGTTAAAAAAGCGTGTTCTTTTAAAACACTTTATAAAATAATTATGGTAATATATTTAAAAAACAAAAATACATATAATTTTTTTTCCTTTAAATACGATATTATAATAAAGTTTATTTATTAATAATAACAACTAAATTATAAATAACGAATAATAATAGTTATTAAATAATTAATTATTATACATTTATTTAAAATAAAAATTATGAATTTAAAAAATAATAATTAATAAACAATTATTAACAAATTATACTTAATGAATTTAAATAATTATTAATTTATAGGATGAATTTATCATTTGGTTTGTATATATATAGGTATTATATTATTTTAATAATAATTATTATTTTATATTATATTAGCTTAAAGTGAGAAAATGATTCGGAGAGATTGTTAAATTTAACACCTTCAATATTTAATAACTATTTTTTAAACATAATTAATAAATTTGAATAAAATATTTATTAAATAAATATTAATTATTACTTATACATTTGAAAACAAAAATTATAACCTTTATTAATATTATAAAGTTAAGGAGGCAGAAAGGAGCGACAACCTTTAAAAGAAAAATGAATTAATCATAAAACCAAAAATTATATTTTTAAAAAATTTTTAAGTTTTTCTATTCTTGAAATTATATTATTTTTATCATTTTCTCTTTTAAATTAGTCAAAATGACTATAATACCTCATTATGTTATGTATAAATATGTTATATAATATAATGAATATGTTCATTATGTTTCTAATATAATAATATTTTTAATTACAGTAATTTTATTGTAATTTCTTTTGAATAAAATTAACCTAACAAAATAGGGCAATTTTAAGTAAAACTGACGAGGCCCTGACCAGTTTTTTCCTAAGTAGGGCATTGGTCGGGAACAGCGTCACACACTAATCGGGCACTGGTCAGTTTCTCTACCCAGAGCCACACCAGAGATCGGGAAAACTGTCCAGTACCCTATCAGGCCCACATTTTAATTTCTGCACGGGTAGAAGACAATTTTTATAGGAAATTTGCTCTATTCAATATTTAATAACAAAATCCCCCCTCATCTTTATGATTTGTTTGAGTTTAGGGATTCGGATGAACAGAATCTTAACAGGCTCCGAGAAAGAAAATCAGTTATTAAGATACTTACTCATCGTACTTGCAAAATGCAAAGTTCTTTTATGATTAGAGGTGCGAGGTTATGGAATAAACTACCAACTTCGATTATAGATATATCACATCAATTTTCATTTAAGAAACTTTTTTTTGAATTCTTCTTTACAATAACATATTTGAAATAACTTACTGGTAAATTTATTATTTTTTTTTCTTTTACAGTTATTTTGTTATTCTTTAAATATATTTTATATAGAATTATATTTGTATTATATTCAGTTGCAATTATTAACTACAACCAAAGAATTGCTCAAAGCTAAAAGCATATTATATAATAAGATCTCAATTTATTTTAATCTTTAATACTCAGTATTTTACTTTTACTATTATCTTTTTTTCCGATGTACTATATCATTTAAATCTTTATATTATATACTGTTCCTTGGAGGGCTAACTAGCCCTAGGAACTTTGAAAATTTAAATAAATAAATAAAATTTTGAATAGAGGTCAAAGTATGGCGAACCATGGGAAGAAAAAAAACATTTTTTTTTTAATATTTTCAAGACATCGGCAAAATGCAGCGAACAATGGGATAAGAAAATATTTTAATAAGTAGTTATTTTTCTTCCCATGGTTTGCCATATTTTTCCCACAGTTCAAAATTTTGACAATAAACTTTAAAAATATAAGAAAACCTTTATTTCTTCTCCCCATGCTTTGTCTTACTTTGCCCATGATGGTTCAAAAACAAAAAATTGAAACGTTTTGGGTTTATTTCAGTTAATGTAATGAAAAATCTTTGTTATCACTATTCTTTAACAATGGGATTCGTTCATTACCAATACTTTGCCATATTTTGTCAAACTTAGTGCCATATTTCTTCGTCCTTTACCCATAGTTTGCCTTCTTCTACCCATACTTCCATTTTCATTTTCATTTTTTTATATTAATATTTAAAAATATTGCCGAATCCTTCCATTAAATTGATAAATTTTTTGATAAAATATCTTTAACTTTGAAATTAATCAAACAGTAGGGTAAAGTTAATTAGAATTTTTATGAGATTCTTGGGGTAAACATTTAGTAATAGAAATAAAATAAATTTAGTTTAATTAACTTGCATCAATTGCTTAACTATCCAAGTTATAAAAGAAAAAAGTGAAATTTTAAATGGAGAATATTTTTTTCGCCATTAATGTATGTTTTTTTTCCAATTTAGCGAATCTGGCAAAGTTGAGAGTTCGGTAAAGATTATTTTGTAAGGGAGTGTGGAAGGTGCAAGTTGGGTAGAAATTGCGCACGAAGGCCCTTGGTAACGCGAGCAGACGACTTAGGACTTGCAATTAAACAGCAACAATTACACGGGGGTAACTTTAGACTGTAATAACATGGAATAAAGGGTTTGCCAGTGGCAGTGTCTGGTTGCAGAACCCCCCCTCTTGTTACGGGATGATTTACCGATCCAATTAGCTCTTCGCGGGCACTCTCCTAAAAAGACGTCCGGTCTAATTTAACGGGCATCCAATTAAAGAGTAACCCTGTGTGATCTGAAAGGAAACGTCGTGGTTTCTTCTACGGCTTTTTCAGATTAAAGTTAAACATCTTTCTATTTATCTTAACATTCGAAGCTATCCTTTCGACTTTCTTATCTTCTCCTTGTAATAAATTATTCGCTCATTTCTATAAAACTTACATATAATACATGTTTAACTTTATCATTTTATTTCATTACTCTCTTAATACTTAATTCTTCCCTCGTATTTAATTTCCCCTGTGTATATTTGACTTGAAAAGAATTTTCGCATTTGCGATAATTAATGTTTCTGATTGGAATTTAGATTAATTAATATTTACATGATAAGTTCATTATTTATGATGAGCACATAAATTTAATTGACTAAATTTCACATTTTACCCCAGTTACGGTATACACATTCGCAGTCTAAAAAGAGTAAAAAAAGAAGTAAATAAATAATTTATTCTATCCCCATCTCTGAAGAAGTTTATAATTTAAATGTTAATCAACTTCACAATGTTTATAATATATAAGAAAAAATACTTTTTTCTGGTAATATTTTAATAAATTTTTGTTTTAATATGTTTTAAATCCTTTTTTTGATGAATAATTTAAAAAAGAAAAATTTGTAAACAAAAAATTTCAGATTTCCTCGTGAAAAATATTTTTTTTCTTTCAATCGTTGGTCAAAATCGCGAAAAACGAAACTTTTGTAACGTAACAGTCTTTTTAAAACGTTCATAACTTTTAATTAATAAATACAAAAATTTTTATATTCTTATTCAATATTGTTAAAAAAAATATATTTTAAGATGCATACATTAAAATTTATTAGTTCCTTGTTATTTAAAAGTTATGGACAAAACAAAAAGACTGTTACGTTACATGCTTCGCGTTTTTGACCCCTTGATTATAAACGTTGTAAACTTTACTGACGTTAATTAAAATACAATTTTGAATTGTGTTTTTAATTTAAAATATTAAACCTATATAAAAGTTTACCTCTTAATATGAGTAAATTTTAATTTTTATATTTTCTTGAAAATATTTAAATTTTTAAACAAAATTTCCCATTACACATGACCATCACAAAATTTTTTTTAAAGGAAGTATTGACCGGACTCAGTTTTCCGCAATCACTTCAAATTTCTTCAAAATGGCGGATTCAATATGGCTGTCGAATTTTTTAAAAATTTATCAGATTTACTTCAAACTTGTTACTCAGGGATTTTTGGGGTCGCTGAATACGAATTTCACCTTAGTTCTAAAAAATTTAAAATGGCGGATTCAATATGGCTAACGATTTTTTTAAAAATTTATCAGATTTGAATTTTTGAAAACTAAGGTGAAATTCGTATTCAGCGACCCCAAAAACCCCCGAGTAACAAGTTTCAGTCAAATTGAATAAATTTACAAAAAATTGCCGCCATACTGGATCCGCCATCTTAAATTTTGAATATTTACGAGTTTTTTTTTATTGCTTAACATTATATAATATTTTTTCAGTGTGTTAAAGTTGTTTTTTAATAGATTCTTCTGCTTATTTTTATTTATATCTTGTTCACAGTCAGTTTTTAGCGAATTTTATTCATTTGTGAAGAAACTTGACGTGTTGGCGGATAACTGAGTTCGAATTCGAATTCATCGACACAAAAAACGTATAAAAATCATGGTCCTGTCAATACTTCTAAAAAAATGTTGTGGTCCTGCGTTATTTTACCCCAATTTTTTTTTATTGTACATGAAAACTTTAAACTTTTACATTTATGTATTTCTAAAAGTTAATAATTTAAATACAAAGTGTATACAAATTTAATAAATATTTAAGAAAATTTTATAAGCAAAAAGTCGGTCACTAATTGAAAATAGTAAACATTTTTACTAATTTTAATTTAGAGAGTTTTTATTTAGAGCCCCTTAAGGAAAATTATTAAAAAAAACCAACTTATCTTTATAATAATACATTTTTTTCGTCATTTTCTACTCATTTCGTTATTTATCTTTAATTATGTTTAATTAGAAACTTAAAAAAAGAAAGTAAATTTAAAAAAAAAATTCATTTTCTGCCATCACCCAATTTGTGGGGTATTGGGAGCTTTAACTTAAAATTTAAAAAATTTCTATTTTTCAGGAATACTTTTTGTTTTTTAATAGAAAAAAGTGTTAATACTTACAATAAAGCCAAAACTTTAGACTTACAATAAATTTTTTCCTAAATTATAACCCAGTGGGAAATTTCCAACCGGCGCGGATCCTCGCCTGTACCGACGCCGGAGTAGTGGTACTGGCTGGGAACCGCCTGCCTACCGCCCGAGAACTGGTATAATTCAACCGGCTGGGACCCGGCACTGTACCGACTGCGGATCTTTCATTTCCTAGCCAGATGTGCGCTGGCAATGCTGGCATTCTACCGCCTGACAACCGGCTCGGATCAAAATGATAATTTCAACAAATATCAATAAAAAAAATAATAATTAATTGCAAAATATAAATACTGATGACAATTCATTGACAGTTCACTTTACACATTTTTTTTTATTTTTTTATACACTTAAACGCAATTTTTTATTATATACACATTTGAAAAATCCTAACGCTTGGAGGTACGAACCTACGCCTAACCGAATATTTACGCACCGAAATCACGCACGCTAACCACTATGCTACGCTCGCATGGAACTCTCAAATCTTAAATGCTTTCAAGTCTCACTAGCTAAAATGAAAATTGTAAAATTACTACGCGGCAATAAACAATTTTCAAATACGGACTGATGTTATACCGGTATTTATGAATATTTTAATATTTCGTTTAAAAAGGAACTTGTTAAAATTGTTATTTTATTATTATATTTTTTAATATTTTATTACGTAATTATTAATAATTGAATGAAATTTGAATGCACAACACATTTTTTTAATTATTCAATTTGCAGAAAAGTGTCAATAAATAATTACTTAATATATTGTTTAAATTAAAAAGAGATTATTAATTAATTAACAATAAATAAATGAATTAATAATCTGTTTTTTATATATTTATTTAATGTGTTATTTATTGTAGGTATTATTATATATTGAACACATTTTCTTTCAAGTATATTATTTATTAAAAATTATTTATTTAATTGCACATTAATAAAGTTGGATTTTTAAAAATATAATGAAAAAATTAAGTTTCTTATATTCTTCCTTTGCATCAATACAATTAATTTATTTATTTATTAAATAATAATAATAATAATAATAATAATATTATTATAAATGCAATTAGTTATTGTAATAATTAATTAGCTATGATATATATATAATAAAATAAATTTATGATTATACTGATAATGTGAACTATAACAATAAATGACGAGATCCGCAGTCAGATCCGCCCAGCATCGAGCCAGTACAGACCTAACATCCGTCATTCTTCCGACGCCCGTAGAAGAATGAAATCCGCAGGCGGAACAAATCCAGTACCACGCCAGTACTGACGAAAGTAGAAAGGCGGATCCAAAATTCTGAGCCTAATCTGTTCCGCGCTGGTTGAATTTTGGGATCCGAATCGGTACAAAACATCGGTACTGGCGGTCCGCACGGGCGCGGATCCCAGGCGGTTGTAAACTCCGACATTCGTCCGACTTTTCCTCCTGGGAATTGAATGAAAAATTTTTGAAAAAAATTTAAATTTTACATTTTTTCCACCAAAAATTATTTTTTAATTAAAAGTTTTTTGATAAGGTGATACCTTTTACAATCCTCAAAGAAATAATGAAAGCCGTAACATGGTAACGAAAACTCAAAAAATACTAAAAATCTGTCAAGAATGTGATCGTTCGTTTTGGAATGATATAAAGAAAGGTTGTAGATGATTTTCTAGACATTGCAGCGAATTTTAAGGTTTCTAGGTACGTGAAATTTAAAAGCTACCATTACCCGCAAGCTCCATTACCCCACGCTCCCCTACCCCAAGTAGAAATGTAATACTGGCATAGTACTGATCTTGTACTGACTGCCAGTATTGCAGTACTGACTCCAGTACTAAGTCAGTACTGGGAAAACCCTGGCTGGTAACGCTGTCCAGTACTGATTTTTACCGGCAGTCAGTATAAGCTCCTTATTTAATTATTAAAGCATGGGGAGTAATTTATTGAATACTAATAATTATTATTAGTATTAATTATTATTAATTAATTATTAGAATTCCTTTTATTAAAATAAGTTTTAAAAAAATATTTTTCTTATTTTTTCATTATTTATTTAAATCTTATTTATTTAAATTAATGACTAAATTATTATTATTACTGGTTATTAATTATCTAAACTTATACTTTATGTAACACTGTTAAGAATTATACACAAAACACTTAAAACTAAGACGGAAAAATATCGCACGCACGGGGGACCGAACCCTAGACCTCGAGGACGCAAGTCGAATACACATACCGCATAGCCACGCAAGCTCGGGAGTTATCTCGCATAAACTTCCTTTGAATTGTGGGACCGATATATACAGTGCTTTAATAATAAATCCACTGCATATTATATTTATTTCAAGAAAAATTATTATACATATATCTTTATATACATTTTATCAAGTCATTATGTAGTAATTAATAGATACATCATAATAATATGGTAAAAATTATTAATATAATTATTTATTTATTATTTATAATCTAATTATTTATTAAAATAATAATAAAAAAAAATTTATTTAAGAAAAATTTTTGTTAAATAAATAAATAAAAATATATATACAGCTTTAAAAAATAAAATTTTTTTATTATTAATAATACGTAATAATTCTAAAAATAATTAATAAATAATAATTTATTATTATATTATTAAAATATATCTATTAGTTAATAATAAATTAATAAAATGTTTGATATTATTGTTGATGAATAATGTTTTTACAAATCTTTGCAAATATTTTAATTGTTAATAAATCAAACGATGTTTAATGTTTAATTACATTATAACAAATTTTGATTGTTTTTTTAACTCCTTCGCAGTACTGATTTAGTGTTAAGCCAGTTTTCTGCCAGTACTGATTTTAGAACTTTTCTAACTCCGACATAGTACTGATTCGGTTTTGGAGTCAGTATACTCCCAGTACTGATCGGGTTCCGAAAGTCAGTACCGACGGTCAGTACTGAGTCAGTACCATGTCGGTGTTTAACTCCGTCCTAACTCCGGACATTTCTACTTGGGACTTTTCTCCTATTTTTCACCAAATTTTAAACACATTTCTCCAATTTTCTTTATCGGTAGACTATGAATTAGAAGTATATTTAAATAAGATATGTTATACCCCAATTTAAAATTCAATACAATTAAAATACAATTAAAATTCTATACAACTAACTTTAAAAAAAATTCAAACGTTTTCAATATTGAAATACATAAAAAGCAAAAAATTCTCCTTTGAAGTGTATTAACTGTAAAAAAAGAAAAGAAAAGATGAAAAAACAATTTCTATCGTCTTTTGAGATTTTTTAAAAATTGAAGAATGTCAAAAAATATATTGGAAATTTCTGTGGTTGAAAAATTGCTGAAACGGAATGTATATGTATATATCCGCAGTGAACCTGCCCCTCTGGTAATATACATAACAATTTTATACGTGACACATATCATGCTCGTAAGCAGCATCGGGAATTTCTCCTCTCACCCTCACTTTCAAAACTGTTTCTTCGTCTTCTCTTCGTCTATGGAGAGTCAATACTCACACGCATCAAAAATGTTGAATCTCCGCGCGTAAAAATCGAGACTTCATAACTTTCTTTCTTTTCTTAGATTTCTCTCTATATATATTTTATACGCATACACAAACATGCGAACAACATGCGCAAAAAGTAACGGTTCCACAAAACGAAAATCTTATTACTTCAAAAGGAGGGTGAATGCCGTTATTAGAATTTCCCCCTCGACAAACAAATTTCTAATAAATTGCATACCCCGTCTCTCAATATTGTCAAAACCTTATCACTGCCACGGCGTCGCAATAATAATATTTGATCTATACCACTCTAAAAATTTAATTTTTAATCATAACAATAACAATAAACATATTATTATTAAAGTAAATAATAACTATCATTTTTATTACTTTTTTTTATTACATTCTTATCACATGAGAAGGTATTAGTTTTATTCGAAAATTGAATTTTTCTAATTTTATGAAATCTTCACGTTTTGGGGTCCCCTGAACCCAAAAAACATGGTTTGGCGATGGTGTCTGTCTGTAGAAACAAAATGTTGCTCCCATGATAACTTTTGAAAAATTTATCGGATCGTTTTTAAATTTAACACACTTAAAGTTGGTGTAAAATAAAGGTTTTTATTTGCTTAGTTCAAATACGTTTTTTGAAATGGAAGATATTTTTTTTACTTTTCTAATGGGGGTATTCTAATTTCATTCGTTTTTATATACATTTAGGTTACTTAAAATACTTTAATTTAATGTTTTTAAAGTATTTTTAAATGTTAGAACAATAAATTATGTGTTTTATTTTTTTATTGTTCTTCATGTATACCCCATTTGGGTTTCTACATATATGACAACCCCTAAATATTCTCCAATTTTCCCAAGATTCCCAAATACCCCCTATTTGCGGTCCGTAGCCGGCTTTTATTAGAAGTACTCGTATTCACATGGCCCTCTCTAGCTATATTCAAGGGAAACTACGGAAAACCTTAACTGAGTACAGCCGATTTATCGACGCCGAGTCTTGGATGTATAAATTCGAAGTCTCGAATATTACACAACCAAGTCCTCGACGTTCAAATCTCCCGCTCAGATTATCTCACGTGCCGGAAAAATCCCAGGCTAATGGGCGCGAACCAAGTACCCTTGGTCCTAAGCGTCCGCCGAGCGAGGCACTTATCCGACTGAACTAATCTGTCGGTTAAATTATGTGTTTTATTATAGCTTATTTAATTTTTAGGATTCCGTACCTGGTAGGAACCCTATTAAAACGGTTACGGAAAATGACTATGTACCCCCCCCCCCTAGCGCTCACAGTTTTTCATCTAGAGAGCTAAAAATTGGTACACGTATGTATTTTCACGCGTACACGGAAAATCTTTGTTCAAGAAAGATTACAAAATTTCTTCAGGAAACCTGCGTTTTCTTAGCCACTTGTGAGAAGAAATAAGGTTTTAATAAAATTAACTTTTTTTAATTAATTTAAATTAAAATAAATGTAATATGGAATAATTAAGTAAAGGTTAATTTTTTTGACTGAAAAGATTCTATATTTTGACGAAATTAAAAAGCTAGTAATTATTTTACTTATACATTTTAATATTTTTATATAAATTGTAATGTTTTATTATCATTTAAATTTATTTATTACAATATTTAAAGAATATATATAAGCAATTCCACGTGAGATTTAAGTCGACCTCTTAAAATCGGCCAAAAATATTTTTTTTCTATTCTGTATCGAAAAAAACAGATACGTATTTTTTTATTTATGTTTAATTGTTAAAATTTTCGAGTTATGAATTTTCGAAAATTTGGACTTTTAATTGTAGACCTATATTCAGTAGCTTATAAGTCCGAAAATATTGAGTTTATGAAAAAGTTGTCAAAAAATGAAAGCTTTAGTTTTCTTTCGACTTTTAAGAAATGTAAACAAAAAAATTTTTATAAAAAAAATTTTTTTTTTATAAACAAATTAATTTTTTTTAACTTTGGGCTGGATTTTTTTTTTATTTTTTTTTATTTTCTTGTACCTTATAATATAGAGAAGATTTTCCAAAAAGTCCCGAAATGGGCCTGATGTGTTAAATGAGTTTTAAAATATTTTCAAAAATCACTTGCAAGCATCACAGTGGGATTTTTTTACATTTAACTTTTTAAAACTGTTTACAGCGTAGACCCTTTTATTTAAAACAAAGAACACTCAAATATATAAAAAATTATACGCTGTAGACAGTTTTAGAAAGTTAATTGTAAAAAAATCCCACTGTGATGCTTGCAATTGATTTTTGAAAATATTTTAAAACTCATTTAACACATCAGGCCCATTTCGGGACTTTTTGGAAAATCTTCTCTATATTATAAGGTACAAAAAAATAAAAAAAAATCCGGCCCAAAGTTAAAAAAAATTAATTTGTTTATAAAAAAAAAAAAAAAATTTTCAATAAAAAATTAAAAAAAAAATTTTTTGTTTACAATTCTTAAAAGTCGAAAGAAAACTAAAACTTTCATTCTTTGACAACTTTTTCCTAAACTCAATATTTTCGGACTTATAAGCTACTGAATATAGGTCTACAATTATCCAAATTTTCGAAAATTCATAACTCGAAAATTTTGACAATTAAAAAAAAATAAAAAGATACGTATCTGTTTTTTTTCGATACAGAATAGAAAAAAAATATTTTTGGCCGATTTTAAGAGGTCGACTTAAATCTCACGTGGAATTGCCCATATGCAAAACCACTCCTTAAATCAATGCTAACCAATATAATAATTTACTATTATAAATTACGAATTCAAGTGGGACAATTTGTGACAAACAATTTTATTTTCTTAAATAGTATACATATACACTTAATAATTTAAAAAAAAGAACCATTAATTTTAATACATAAATTTTATAGGTCTAATAACTTGACAGTATAAACTAATTAACCCTTTTTACCTCATTTCGGAACGGCTCCATGATCTCTAGTGAAACAATAAAAAAATACACGGAATGAAAAGGTCTGGAAGAGATATCCATAAAAATATTGTTGAGCAGAATATTGTTGTGTTATCTAATTCAATGGAAGAGACAACTATCAGAATAGAAGCACATTCCATATTCAATGGATGAGAGAGCCATATTATATTGTTGAATCAAATATGGATGTGACATCCATAGGCATGGTTGGGCTTACAATTCATGCTATGGATTTTCATATATGGCTGCCTCATCCATATAAACTTTGGTTGGGAGATCCATAGTTAGTTCAAAATTTCGATACATGTTGCGCTCAATTCATTATCATGGCATCCATTTAAAAATGGTCGTCTCAATTTGTCCGTCGCTTGTCGGTCTCCTGTCGCGTCTATATAATCTCGTTGTGAGTTTATTGTGTATAAATAGTGTTATAATTGTTTATTATTTATTATCGTTATTCTCTATTTGTGTTTATGTAAATTCATTTTCATGAAATATGTGTAGAGTAATACACATATACTACAAATATTGTAGTTGTGTGTATAGTGTAGTGGATAGCGTTAGTGTTAAGTATGCGTTAGGTCTAGGGTTCGTGTCTCCCCCATCGGTTGATAATTTATTTCGTTAATATGCGGTTATTCAATAAGTGGTGTGTATTAATTAACAAAAATGTGTATAAAATATCTCAAGTGACATTGAATTTAATTAATTGAGTGATTCCAATTTTTTGTTTCCCATTTCCATTACTATGGTTCACCCAACCATAGATCTTTTGCTGCTCCAACAATATACAGCCAGCCATAGAATATGGATGCAGCAACCTTAACTATGGATATCCCGTATTTTTCAATATAATATGGCTGTGATATCCATGTATCTGGATGTGTCAACTATTCCTTTTTCTCCGTGTAATATTCTGAACATATTTATGTTCAAATTTAATTTTTCAAAAAACTATTATTATGACTTTTACGAATTATACTATGAATTTAATCAATTCATTATTAGCACTTTCAAATAATCCGTTAACCAAGCATTATCGTTTGCCGGTTATGTCAGTTTAGGCTAGGGTCTTAATCACCTCTCACAGAGATGTACTTGCGTAGTGCTTACTGAACATCAAACGATTCTATTCCAGTTTTGTAATTTTCAGAAACGCAGAAATAAAAATCTTACATGACATAAAATTTAAATACTTTCAAAAGAATTATAAAGAACTATTAAATCTTTTGAAAGAAATATAGAATTATTTCAAACATTCTCCGAAATTATTTCTGAAATTTCATTTATACCTTTTCCTAAAATATTAAAAAGGATTTATTTACAGTTTCGTAAAAATAGAGAAAAGTTTCATTTATTATACAAAACATTTATAAACAGTCATAGAATTTTTTCCATATCTTCATTTCCTGAAGAAATTTTGTAATCTTTCTTGAACAAAGATTTTCCGTGTAGATTACACGAAAAATATAGCGAACGTGATTTTGGCCGTTTTTCGCAAAAAAAGCATGTACCCCCCCTAGCGCTCACAGTTTCTTACCTAGAAAGATGAAAATTGGTATGCATATGTATTTTCAAAAATGGATTGCAGGAAAAATATAGCGAACATATTTGGTATTGATCTTCATAGTTTTTTCAGCGAAAAACTCGAAAATTTTGAAAATTTAGAAAAAAATGCATGTACCCCCCCTGGCGCCCACAGTTTTTTACCTAGAGAGCTGTAAATTGGCATACTTATGTATTTTTTCGCGTAGATTACAGGAAAAATATAGCGGAAGTGATTAGAATTGATCTTCATGGTGTTTTCATCGAAAAACTAAAATCTATTTTTGCAAGTTCGAAAATTCTTTAACCCTTCTGCTGGTGTTCTCACAATTTTTAACCTAGTGAACTGGCGTTTTACATTTTTATTTATTTTTTCGTGCAGATTTCAACAAACATACAAAAAAATTATTGCAGTTCATCTTCATATTTTTTTTTTGCAAAAACTAAAAACAATTTTCGTTTTAGAAAGAAAAGTGTGTACCTTCCCTTGGTTTTCACAATTCATGCTCTCTAAATCTGAATATGTGAAATTTCACTTATTGTACGTTATAAGTCGTCCTCTCGATCAATAAGTGCATATACACTTATAAATAAGTGAATTTTTCACTTATTCTGAGTGAAATTTCACTTATTATAAGTGTATATGCACTTATTGATCGAGAAGACGACTTATAACGTACAAATATGTGAATTTTCACATATTCAGATTTAGAGAGTGGCCTATTAGACTGCAGTTTTGCTTATTTTATATATTTTCGTGTGTAGATTTCAGGAAAAATATAGCGAACATGACTGGATTTGATCTTCATATTTTTTTTAGCGAAAAACTCAAAGTTTTTAAAAATTTCGTCAAAAAAGCGTGTTTTTTAACCCTAGCGCCTACAGTTTTTTATCTGAAGAGATGAAAATTGGTTATGTATTTATTTTCACCTGTGGATTACAGAAAAAATACAGCGAAAAATATTGGAGTTGATCTTTATATTTTTTCAGCAAAAAATTAGAAGTTTTAAACTAGGGTACGGAACCCTCGGTTTTAGTACGAGTTCTACTCGCACTTGTCCGTTTTTTTTTGTTTTTATGTTCTTTGATTCTTTTTTCCAAACTACGTTTTGATTTAACAATTATTTTAATTAATTTTTTAAACAGTAGGGGAGAGTCTCCAGTTGTGAGACACCTCCAGTTGTGAGACAGTCAATTTTTTTTAACATGCAATATTAAAAAGCCGATTGGTTTATAAAAAAAACATTTCTTTTTATATGAGCCAACTTTTTCGAGTACGCCGAAGCGGATATATAAACTGTTTTTGTTAAATACCAACACTGTGTGTGATAATCGACTAAAAAGCGTTTTTTCAATAAATGCAAAGTACTTTTTTTCCAAGTTAATTAATTGGAAAAGGTAAATGTAATGCATTTTCTTTTAGTGTTTTCCTTATATTTTGTGATGCAATATTGCATTGTTCCAATCTACGGTTGAAAATAATTTAATTTTCCTTTTTCAAAATAGCGCCAATTTCTGGGTGTGAGACACAGCATATCACCAGTTGTGAGACGGTGTCAACACCCATCTGGGCAGCATAAAAAATACGACTTTACAGGCATACTATTTAAATGTTGTTTTGATTTTTTTTTCTAGTATTTTTGGGCATGTCAAGTGGAAAAAAGTCAATTGATTCAGAAGAAATCAATTTTAATCCTCTTGTTGAAGCTATTAAATTGTGTTTATTTGATAGTCATATTTTAGTGAATAAATATTATTATTTAGTATATAATAATATATATTATTAATATATTTAATTATTTTTACTAAACATAACGTTTTATGTCAAACTTATTAAATTTTAGCAATTTTTAATGAGTGTATCACAACTGGAGACATTTTTTTTTTTTTAAAAAAGCGATGTGGGCAGCTCCATACGAAAAGCAAATGGTGGATCACCGATTTTTCTTAAAGTTTGTAATTTTGTAGTACTTGGGGTACTAAATAACTGTGCCAAACAGTTTTGCAAAAAAAAATTTTTTTTGCAAGATATTTAGATTTGAAAAATCGGAAACTGAAAAAAATGACTTTTTTTGAGAATTTTTATTTCGAAAACTATTGATTCTACAAGAAAAAGTCATTTATTCAAAATTGTAGAGAAAATGCCAATTTTTTATAATATTAAAAAAAAAGTTAAGAAAAATTAATTTTTCAATAATTTGTTTAAACAATAATTTTTTATTGTTAAAAAAAAGAGCAAAGGACATCATGGAATATTCTAGAAAAATTATTTTCTCAAAATTTGAACCTTCCTTAATAAGTGGTTAAATTTTTAAAGAAGTGATTTTTGGTGTTTTTGAGAAAAAAATTTTTGAAGTTTGCACTACGAGTTTTTGTGCGTTGCGCTAACTAAGCAGCGCCTATATCAGTGTATTTTAAAAGATAATATGATCTTTACTGCTCGCCCCTAATACATTTATTAATTATATAAGTATATATATTATTATTATAAACAGTTTAACAATATATTTTTAACTTTTTTATAAACATTATTTTCCTTTTTTTAACCCATTAATGCCCATGGGCACAGGAACGCAGGTATAAAAAGTAACTATTGAGATCCTGGCATAGGGTCTAATAATAATTTTTAACGTTAAAAATTAAAAAAAAAAATTTTTTTTAACAATTTGTTATAAACAAATGAAGAAAAATTGATTTTCATAAAAAACTGATAGCGCCATTCGATTCGACGCAAAAACTGCTAGGAGAACGTATATTACATAATTTTAAAAAAAAGAGATATTGTTGCAAAAATGTTATAAACAATTAGCTTGCATTTATACTGTATGAGATAGAAGGATCGTTTTTCAGGTAAAAATTTTGTTTAAAAAATTTTTGACTTCAAAAACTCTCCTAATTAAACTAATTTTGTTTAAAAAAATTATTAACTTCAAAAACAATCCTTCTATCTCGTACAGTATAAATGCAGGCTAATTGTTTATAACATTTGTTAGAAATATTCAAATTGAGCCTCCCTTTTTATTACTTGTTTTATTTTATATCTGGTGGTGCCATCTGCTTCCGCTATATTTTTGTTTAATCGCCTGTTACGGCGTCTTTCTTTTTATTCGTTCAGTTCTCATAGAGACGCTTGAGACAATAGTACATTTTTGTATCTAATTAATCTTTTTCGCTCATTATTAATAAATCTGTGACTTTACTTAAAACCGTGAATCTTTGGTCTTATTTCGTGATCCCTGGAACCTCGTTAATAACATTTTTACAACAATATGTCTTTTTTTTTAAATTATGTAATATACGTTCTCGTAGTAGTTTTTTGCGTCGAATCGAATGGCGCTATCAGTTTTTTATGAAAATCAATTTTTCTTCATTTGTTTATACCAATTGTATAAAAAATTTTTTTTTTTTTAATTTTTAAAGTCAAAAATTATCATTAGACCCTATGCCAGGATCTCAATAGTTACTTTTTATACCTGCGTTCCTGTGCCCATGGGCATTAACCCGGCGAGTATGTGGTTGGGCATGTCATGCCCCACATTTACTTAAATCCTTTTAAATCCTAAAATTTCCACTGTAACGTTTTGAAACTTCGAGTAGCTAAAGTTATGGGTTCATAAGAGAAGATGATGGTATGGTGATAGTGTTATGTAAATTATATTTTAAATTACTTGGACGTAAACGTCAATTTTGCATATTTTTGGCGAATTTTTTTTTCCTAATTTCTACTAAATTAATGACAACTGAATTGAGATATATTCTAAAAAGCAGTATTATGCTCCTCATTCACTAATATTTAAAGTCCTGCCTTTATAAAAGTGCAAATTTGATTTTATAAAAGTTTTAAGTTTTCATTGTTTTATTTAATCATATGATAAATCTTATGACAAAGAGTTGATTTTATCTTTATAAATAAATAAATAATTAAGGAAATATATTTTATTACATGCCTTTTTATAATAAAATACCAGAAATTAACTTAATATAGCTATATGTAACATTTATAAGCAATTTTACATTTTGGGCATGTCATGCCCACCACATAGTCGGTGTAACAGTTTCCCGCCACATACTCACCGGGTTAATGGGTTAAAAAAAGGAAAATAATGTTTATAAAAAAGTAAAAAAGTAAAAAAAAAAGTAAAGTAAAAGTATATTGTTAAACTGTTTATAATAAAATATATACGTATATAATTAATAAATGTATTAGGGGCGAGCAGTAAAGATCATATTATCTTTTAAAATACACTGATATAGGCGCTGCTTAGTTAGCGCAACGCACAAAAACTCGTAGTGCAAACTTTAAAAATTTTTTTCTCAAAAACACCAAAAATCACTTCTTTAAAAATTTAACCACTTATTAAGGAAGGTTCAAATTTTGAGAAAATAATTTTTCTAGAATATTCCATGATGTCCTTTGCTCTTTTTTTTAACAATAAAAAATTATTGTTTAAACAAATTATTGAAAAATTAATTTTTCTTTACTTTTTTTTAATATTATAAAAAATTGGCATTTTCTCTACAATTTTGAATAAATGACTTTTTCTTGTAGAATCAATAGTTTTCGAAATAAAAATTCTCAAAAAAAGTCATTTTTTTCAGTTTCCGATTTTTCAAATCTAAATATCTTGCAAAAAAATTTTTTTTTTGCAAAATTGTTTGGTACAGTTATTTAGTACCCCAAGTACTACAAAATTACAAACTTTAAGAAAAATCGGTGATCCACCATTTGCTTTTCGTATGGAGCTGCCCATGTGCTCGGAAAATGTATCGTAAAATTTTTTGAGTTCATCGAAACACTATACTTTCTTTTAATAAAAGTTGCGTATTTCTGTTACCTTTCGAACGGTGTATTTTATTTACAATTTCGTTTGCCCGTTTACAATTTACGGGTCAAAAATAAAACCCGTCTCACAACTGGAGACTCTCCCCTAAGTGCACAACAAATTTTTTTAATTGTTTATAATTTTGAAAAAAGTCTCAATAAATAATTACTTAATATTTTGATTAAATTCATTTATTAATTAATCATTATTTTCTAAAATAATGCAATTAATTATTGTAATAATTATTTAGTTATGACACATTTATTGGGGCGCATTATTATTCCTCAAATTTCAATTTCCTAATGTTCAAAACATCGAGATTCTTATCATCGAAACATCATTTCGCCTAATTGAAATTGAAATTTGAAAGTGAAATTTGAGGAATAATCATGCGCCCCACATTTATTGAAAATAAATTTATAATGTGATTTATAATGTGACAATAAATGACGACATCCGCAGTCGGATCCGCCCCAGCACCGAGCCAGTACAGACTTAACATATCCGTCATTCTTCCGACGCCGCAGAAGAATAAGATCCGTCGGCGGAAGAAATCCAGTACCGAGCCAGTACTGACAATAGTGGGAAGACGGATCCGACAGTCGGAGCATAATCTGTACCGCGCCGGTTGCTTTTTCAGATCCGAATCGGTACAGACCGTCGGTACTTGCGGTCTGTACGGGCGCGGATCCCAGCCGGTTGTAAATTCCGACATTCGTCCGACTTTTCCGCCTGGGCTATTGCAAAATCCAAGATAGATATAGTGGATGACAATTATTAAAATTCGGGACTATTATAACGGCCACACTTTAAATAGAAGAAAATAAACAAAAATTATAAACTTCAATTTCAATAAATTATATATAAAAACACTTTAAAATTAAATAATGCTGTCGACAAAAGGCAAAACTCGAATAAAATTGAATTTTCCTAAATCGACAATCAAACCCAAATCAATCAATGCCCCACTCCTAGAGAACACGGAAATTAAATATTTGCAGAAATGTTAGACAGTCAGTATCATCTAGGAGCTCCCTACTCTAAATATAATTAATTATTGAAAAATACATGAAGTGACCGCTTCAACTGATTCTAGTATTAGGTACTAACATTGAAATAAACAATAAATATTGACAATAGTCATCCGCAACCGTTGTGCATTACTTGCATTCTTGTTCCTGTTTCCTATTATATGTTTTATAAAACCTTTTTTTTCTTAAATTTATTACTACTTTAAGGATTACATTCGCATCACATATTTTTGTTTGCTGATGATTGCGAGATTAAGTGGACTTAAATGTAAATTTTTGGTCTTGATGATTAAAAATGTGAAATTATTTTTAATTAGTAACTTTCTTCACAAAAACCTGGTTTGCTGAAGAAGCTACAAAATTTGTAAAATACTAGAATCAAGTTCTGTGTACGTAATTTATAACAACAATTAGGGTAGTGGCACCAGTGAAAGAATATTTAAGGGAATGTATACTCTAGATATTTTTTAATTTTAATTGACATTCTTGAATTTATTTTTAAACATGCAATAAATAGCAAAATTAATATTATATTAAAAATGGACCGACTTTTGGATAAGTTGATCTGACCCCAACTATCGTCGGCGAACAGTTATCATTTTACTTGTTGGCACAATTGTTGACGGATAATTTCACACTAAATTTTCGCCTATAATAGATTTACATGAAAAAGTAATTTACATTTTCAGAAAAGTTCCACGCTAAACATTTTTTATTAATAATGGGACATGTAAACATTCACACAATTTTCTTTAAAATTTTGAAGTACTTTAAATTTACATACGATTTGGAAGTGAATAATTAGATTAATTTTCTCCATGATTTTTTAAAAAGAATAAGACGTTACAGGAGTTATTTGGTCAGAATTTTGTCTAGATATTTTTAAGAAATAGCCATTCTCAAAGTTTTACCAAAATTTTCATAACTTTTAAAATAATAATCGCCTTTTAATAATCTTTGGCTTATTTTAAAGGCCATTTTCTACAGTATGAGAATTATTTAAAGGCATTACGAGTAATTTTTTTCTTAGAAAATGCAGGTCATTAAAGTTAGACAAAGAAATTTGAAATAATTTTTTTGTACTAAAAACTATTCTAGGAAATATATAAAGTACAATGTAGTGTAGATTTTTCAAGAAAATTTAAACTTTGTTTTTACAGTAAAATAAAACCAAACTGGTAGGGGAGAGTCTCCAGTTGTGAGACGGGTTTTATTTTTGACCCGTAAATTGTAAACGGGCAAACGAAATTGTAAATAAAATACACCGTTCGAAAGGTAACAGAAATACGCAACTTTTATTAAAAGAAAGTATAGTGTTTCGATGAACTCAAAAAATTTTACGATACATTTTCCGAGCACATCGCTTTTTTAAAAAAAAAAAAATGTCTCCAGTTGTGAGACACTCATTAAAAATTGCTAAAATTTAATAAGTTTGACATAAAACGTTATGTTTAGTAAAAATAATTAAATATATTAATAATATATTATTATATACTAAATAATAATATTTATTCACTAAAATATGACTATCAAATAAACACAATTTAATAGCTTCAACAAGAGGATTAAAATTGATTTCTTCTGAATCAATTGACTTTTTTCCACTTGACATGCCCAAAAATACTAGAAAAAAAAATCAAAACAACATTTAAATAGTATGCCTGTCAAGTCGTATTTTTTATGCTGCCCAGATGGGTGTTGACACCGTCTCACAACTGGTGATATGCTGTGTCTCACACCCAGAAATTGGCGCTATTTTGAAAAAGGAAAATTAAATTATTTTCAACCGTAGATTGGAACAATGCAATATTGCATCACAAAATATAAGGAAAACACTAAAAGAAAATGCATTACATTTACCTTTTCCAATTAATTAACTTGGAAAAAAAGTACTTTGCATTTATTGAAAAAACGCTTTTTAGTCGATTATCACACACAGTGTTGGTATTTAACAAAAACAGTTTATATATCCGCTTCGGCGTACTCGAAAAAGTTGGCTCATATAAAAAGAAATGTTTTTTTTATAAACCAATCGGCTTTTTAATATTGCATGTTAAAAAAAATTGACTGTCTCACAACTGGAGGTGTCTCACAACTGGAGACTCTCCCCTATACTTTATAATTATTATAAATAAAGGGCTTAGGGGATTAAGTGTGCAAAAACTGCCCCCGCATCTATTTTTCTCAAATTTGGCCCATATATTACTATCCATATGACTATAACTTTCTGCAATTTTGAACTCAAAATTCGCTTTTTTGGGGGAGTTATGGAGGGGGAAAGCAAAATCAAAAAAACTTATTTTTCTCGAAAACTACTGAACCGATTTTAATGAAATTTTAAGAGGTTGTAAATATAGATAAGACGATTTTAGAAAAAAAAATAAAAATTTTTTTTCAAAAAAAATTTTCAAACAAATTTTTTGAAATTTTCAAAATGTTTTATTAGAGTTATTTTTTGAAGTGACCACTTTCTCTTTTGTTGTAAAAAGTACCTTATAATGTCCCCTTTAACATATCGACGCCTCCCGTTCATATAATGCTTATTGAAAAACAAATGCAAGATCATTCTTAATCAGTTTTTAGTGCAAGACAATTCTTATTCGATTTTCCGTGCAATAAAATGCTTATTCAAAATTGTGTGCAAAACAATTGTCACTGACAGAACAATAAATGTAACCCTAAATCATCTTTTTAATATTAAATTGCAATTAAATATCTGAGAATTTCAGTGCGTATCTATTGTTATTAGAAAATTTAATACTTGATTATCTCTTACGTATTAAGAAATATTGTTTAAGCAATTGTAATTAAAAATTATATTCAACTAGCTACATATACCTCACTCGCTAACGCTCGTTCGGTTGTAATTAAACTTATTTGTTTTTACTTATTTCTTTGTTTTTATTTATTTGTGCTAAGTAAATATTTACTGGATATAAATATTTTAATTTATAGTATCAAATATATAGTTATTTGTAGCAAATTCGAATTATTTAAGTCAAATAATTGGATCTAATAAATATTACTTTAAATCAGTTATAGGAAAATTACTTGATTCAATAATGCATGGTTTTTAATTCAAATAAATATTTATTTGCATCAATAAAATATTGTTTTTAAAATAACTAAATACTTATTTGTATCAAATATGCAATTATTCTTCATAATTTATATGTTAATTCAGACTAATATACTTTTAATTGCTTTAAATATAGTCCAAATACTCAATTTATTTGCATCAAAACAGAGCAGTGTTAGATTCAAATAAATCTCAATTTGTATTAACCCTTTAACGCTCAAATGTGCTGATTTTTAACTTCAGTTTCAAGCTCATAATATTGAAAGAACAAAATTATTTAAAATTCTACAAGGACATATCCCTACGTTTTTAGGGTCGCTTTTTCGAATGGCATGGTCAAAAAAAGTGACTGATTACGAATCTGAAGTCAGATTTAAAAAATTCAAAATGGTGGATACAATATGGCGGACAATAAAATTAAAAATGCATAGTATTCGCTTCAAATTTGTTACTTGGGGGTTTTCGGGGTCGCTGATTACGAATCTGAAATCAGATTTTAAAAATTCAAAATGACGGATTCAATATAGCTGGATGATAAAATTAAAACTTTATCCTATTGGCTACAAAGACGTTATCGTATGTTAGAATATTTAACAGGGCATGAGCAGTTAATACGATGCATTTTTAATTTTGTGGTCCGCCATATTGAATCTGCCAATTTAAATTTTTTAAATCTGACTTCAAATTCGTAATCAGCGACTCCGAAAACCTCCGAGTAACAAATTTGAAGCCAATACATGAAGTTTTAATATTGTCGTCCGCCATATTGGATCCGACATTTTGAATTTTTTAAATCTGACTTCAGATTCGTAATCAGCGACCCCAAAAACCCCCAAGTTACAAATTTTAAACGAAGGCGATGCATTTTTAATTTTTTAGTCTGCCATATTGGATCCGCTATTTTAAATTTTTTAAATCTAATTTCAGGTTCGTAATCAGCGACCCCGAAAACACCCGAGTATCAAATTTCAAGCGAATACTATGCATTTTTAATTTTATTGTCCGCCATATTGGATTCGCCATTTTGAAATTTTTAAAATCTGACTTCAGATTCGTAATCAGCGACCTCGAAAATCCTCAAGTAACAGATTTCAAGCGATTTCAAGAACTTTGGAAAATTGTATCGGTATCACAACTAAAATTGGATTAAAAAAAAATACTTCCCAAAATTTTATATTTTTTGAGTATTTTTGAAAATAATAAGGGTTAAACGTCACTTTTTGGAAATTTTGACCATGCCATTCGAAAGAGCGACCCCAAAAACATATGGACATGTCCTTGTAGAATTTTTAATAATTTTTTTCTTTTAATATTATAAGCTTGAAACCGAAGTTAAAAATCAGCACATTTGGGCGTTAAAGGGTTAAAGAAATGAATTTTTTTCCATTTCCATACGTAAAAGAATTTTAAAAATAGGGGAGAGTCTCCAGTTGTGAGACGGGTTTTATTTTTGACCCGTAAATTGTAAACGGGTAAACGAAATTGTAAATAAAATACAACGTTCGAAAGGTAACAGAAATACGCAACTTTTATTAAAAGAAAGTGTAGTGTTTCGATGAACTCAAAAAATGTTACGATACATTTTCCGAGCACATCGCTTTTGTCAAAAAAAAAAAATGTCTCTAGTTGTGAGACACTCATTAAAAATTGCTAAAATTTAATAAGTTTGACATAAAACGTTATGTTTAGTAGAAATAATTAAATATATTAATAATATATATTATTATATACTAAATAATAATATTTATTCGCCAAAATATGACTATCAAATAAACACAATTAAATAGCTTCAACAAGAGCATTAAAATTGATTTCTTTTGAATCAATTGACTTTTTTCCACTTGACATGCCCAAAAATACTAGAAAAAAGAATCAAAACAACATTTAAATAGTATGCCTGCAAATTCTTATTTTTTATGCTGCCCAGATGGGTGTTGACACCGTCTCACAACTGGTGATATGCTGTGTCTCACACCCAGAAATTGGCGCTATTTTGAAAAAGGAAAATTAAATTATTTTCAACCGTAGATTGGAACAATGCAATATTGCATCACAAAATATAAGGAAAACACTAAAAGAAAATGCATTACATTTACCTTTTCTAATTAATTAACTTGGAAAAAAAGTGCTTTGCATTTATTGAAAAAACGCTTTTTAGTCGATTATCACACACAGTGTTGGTATTTAACAAAAACAGTTTATATATCCGCTTCGGCGTACACGAAAAAGTTGGCTCATATAAAAAGAAATGTTTTTATATAAACCAATCGGCTTTTTAATATTGCATGTTAAAAAAATTGACTGTCTCACAACTGGAGACTCTCCCCTAATAAAAAACTATTTAGAAAATTATATCAAGATTCGTGGTAGAGAATTGCCGCTAAGTAAAAATTAAAAACCGTGTATAGGGTAAACCAGACAGTAGTCGGCCACTTTTCAATTTTGAATAGCTATAAAACCGTATGAGATAAAAATATTTTGTTTGTTGATAATCATTTCTAAGGTGATTATAAACAAATCTAAGCTTTTGTAATTGAAAAAAAAATTTTGTACGGTTTTTGAAAGCTTTTTTAAGTGGCCGATCACTGTCAGATTCTTACTTGTTTATTTACTAATTTTGTTAACGAATAAAAATTTATTTTTTATAAACATGATTGTTTTAATAGTTTTGTTTGATCGTAAGGAACAACATTACATAAAAGAATTCGAAAAAAATATGAAAAGGCACTTTTAAAACATTGTTAATTAAAAAGATTGCCTTAAGTGGCCGACTACTGTCGGATTCTTACTTTTTTTTGTAAATTTTTTTAACGAATTAGAAATTTATTTTTGTAAATATCAACTGTTTATCGATAAAATCGAATAACTCGAGTAAATCTTCACTGATTTTGCTCAATTTTTTTGTTGGATAAAGAATGATAAAAGAAAGAATTATGATAAGGTTATTCAATATTTTGGATACTTTTATAGAACTGAAGCAAAGAAAACTAAACTTCTAAACGGATTTGTAAATATTTTGGAATATTATTAATTGGTTTAAAATCTCGATAATATATTTCAGGAAATTTCAATACATTAAATATTTTTTGAAATAATTGGATTTTTTGACAGTTAGACAAACGTATAGACTAAACTCCATAACGGATTTGCTAACAGCATGTGACTGTTAGACATTCAATGGTAATTTTTTTGACCACATTTCTCTTTAAATATTTAATAAATTGAGCTGAAAATTTTGTAAGAAAGTCAAAAATATAATAAAGAAGGGCAGTAATGTGCAAAAGTTTTAATAAAATAAAATTAATTAATTTTAAAAAATAAATTATAATAAAACACTTTGAAATCGGTAAAGGCGAGAAATTGATTAGAAGTGACCGTGACAAGGTGACAACTGATAATTTTAAAGTAATTTGTAATAATTGATTTTAAAAATAGTAATACTTTTGCACATCACTGACCTTCTTTATTGTATTTTAGACCATGTACAAAATTTCAGCTCAATTTATGAATATTTGAAGAGAAAAGTGGTTGGAAAAATTACCATTGAGGGCCTAACAATCACATGCTGTTGAATACTCTAGAATTTAATAAATTGGGTTAAAATCCCGATATATGTTCCAGGAAATTCCAATACATTAAGTATTTTTTGAAATATTTGAATTTTTTCTAAACAAAATTGGATTCTTTGACATTTAGACAAACGTAGAGCCTGAAGTACTAAACAGTTTCATAAATACCCTAAAATTTTATTAATGATGCAAAAAGTATTTTGATCCCAATAAAAACATCTTTGATGTAAAAAGATCCGCCAAGTAAAAGTTTTTGCAAATGTCCAAACAATTAGTGAAATAAAAGTTTACCAAGTAAAATTTAGAACTAAAGTTATAATATAGAATTGTAACAAATATAAAATTTAATTTAATACCCATTAAGTCCCATGAAGAAACCAGACGTTTTATTTAAAAAGTAACAATTGGATTCATAAGAAAATTGAAAAAAAGATAGACCTGTTTTTTGTTTTTAATTTCCAATTGTTTAAACAAATTAAAAATAAATAAATTATGCTGAGTATAGGATGTTTTATCCCAAGCATAAACAAATGCATTTTGAGTAAAAAATTGAAAAAAATGTACCTGTTTTTGTTAATTTACAATTATTTAACAATAATTGTTTAAACCAATTAATAAAAATGTAAAAATTATCGAAAATTCTTAACGTAAATCGATTCAGTGTAGAAAATTAAGAAAGTTTTGTATGCGTTATTTTCTTCTCCAGGTCGTATTTTGTTTATAAAATTGTTATTAACAAATTATGCTGGATAAATGTGTTTTTTCCTAATTAGTTTCTGAGTTGGCACAAAACTATTCAATTAACAAACTGAGTTTAGTTTCGTGTTGAATCGAAACTAAATTCAGTTTGTTGGTTTAGTTTCGTGTCGACCTGAAACTAAATTTACAAATTAGATTTAGTTTCATGTCGACTGCAAACTAAACTAAAAAAAAATAAATTAGATTTTTAAACACTTGAATTTATTTTAGTACAGATAAAAAAAACTGAGAAACTCAATTATCTAGTTCTAATTAAAAAATCACAGCTAACAATAAAATATTTAAAGAAATAATAGAATTATAACTTTAATAATAGATATACAGTAGTATGAGGAGACTTCAATAAAATTATAATTTATTTTTAGTTGACATGAAACTAAATTAAACGTAAATTTTTAATTTAGTTTCGTTTTAGAATCGGTCCCTGAGATTTACATGACGTACAAACATGAAAAAAATATGTTTTTAAATTATCATACATTTAAAAAAAATTGTTTATTGGTAATTGCATTTAAACAATAATGAAGAATATGTTTTTTTCAAATTTATTATTTTGATATTATAAAAGTAGAAAATATTAGCTTTGAAATAAGATCTTAACTAACTTTCTACCCTTACTGACATTGATAGAACATTACTGCGCATGCGTAACATTGACAGAACACTACTGCGCATGCGTAACATTGACAGAACACTACTGCGCATGCCTGACATTGATAGAACACTACTGCGCATGCATAACATTGACAGAACACTACTGCACATGCCTGACATTGATAGAACACTACTGCGCATGCATAACATTGACAGAACACTACTGCGCATGCATAACATTGACAGACCACTACTGCACATGCGTAACATTGACAGAACACTACTGCGCATGCGTAACATTTGCAGAACACTACTGCGCATGCGTAACATTTGCAGAACACTACTGCGCATGCATAACATTGACAGAACACTACTGCGCATGCGTAATATTGGCAGAACACTACTGCGCATGCGTAACAGTGATAGAACACTACTGCGCATGCGTAATATTGACAGAACACTACTGCGCATGCGTAATATTAATAGAACACTACTGCGCATCCGTAACATTGACAGAACACTACTGCGCATGCGTAACATTGACAGAACACTACTGCGCATGCCTGACATTGATAGAACACTACTGCGCATGCATAACATTGACAGAACACTACTGCACATGCCTGACATTGATAGAACACTACTGCGCATGCATAACATTGACAGAACACTACTGCGCATGCATAACATTGACAGACCACTACTGCACATGCGTAACATTGACAGAACACTACTGCGCATGCGTAACATTTGCAGAACACTACTGCGCATGCGTAACATTTGCAGAACACTACTGCGCATGCGTAATATTAATAGAACACTACTGCGCATCCGTAACATTGACAGAACACTACTGCGCATGCGTAATATTGACAGAACACTACTGCGCATGCGTAACATTGGCAGAACACTACTGCGCATGCGTAACAGTGATAGAACACTACTGCGCATGCGTAACATTGGCAGAACACTACTGCGCATGCGTAACAGTGATAGAACACTACTGCGCATGCGTAATATTGACAGAACACTACTGCGCAAGCGTAATATTGACAGAACACTACTGCGCATGCGTAATATTGACAGAACACTACTGCGCATGCGTAATATTGGCAGAACACTACTGCGCATGCGTAACATTAACAGAACACTACTGCGCATGCGTAACATTAACAGAACACTACTGCGCATGCCTGACATTGATAGAACACTACTGCGCATGCGTAACATTGACAGAACACTACTGCGCATGCGTAACATTGGCAGAACACTACTGCGCATGCGTAACAGTGATAGAACACTACTGCGCATGCGTAATATTGACAGAACACTACTGCGCAAGCGTAATATTGACAGAACACTACTGCGCATGCGTAATATTGACAGAACACTACTGCGCATGCGTAATATTGGCAGAACACTACTGCGCATGCGTAACATTAACAGAACACTACTGCGCATGCGTAACATTAACAGAACACTACTGCGCATGCCTGACATTGATAGAACACTACTGCGCATGCGTAACATTGACAGAACACTACTGCGCATGTGTGATTTGTGAATATGTATACATTTGTGTTAATATTATTTTTAAAAGATATACATATATATATATATACGGCTAGGGTCGGTCGGTCGGTCGGTCGGTCGGTCGGTCGGTCGTTCTTCAACTTAATATAATAAGAGATTGAAAATTTTATAAAACTCATAGTGTAAGCTAATTTCAGATTGTACTTTTTAGCATAGAATTTTAAATAAACATTTTATTGCACGGAAAATCGAATAAGAATTGTCTTGCACTAAAAACTGAATAAGAATGATCTTGCATTTGTTTTTCAATAAGCATTATATGAACGGGAGGCGTCGATATATTTTTTCCAAATTTTTTAAAAATATAGTTTTTGAGTAAAATGTCAAAAACCATGGTCATGCTATTTGTCACGTACGGTAATGCACATACACTCGATTCTCGTTATAACGACGATCTCGGGACTTCAAAATCTCGATATTACGACGGAAGGAGGAATCCTACTTCACGTTCTATTAAAACACATGAATTTATCTGTGATTAACAGAACAAAACGTCAAATACGTGTAAAAAATTTCGTAAAGTATGTTTATTTATATTAAAAGTTTCTGCATTATGGAATCAGTTTAAAGAAAAAGTAAAAATTTTCAATAATAATCAGATCACTAGATTCTTTAGGTTAAATAAAGTTAAGGTTTGATTAACTTAGTCGTTTTTTTTAAGTTAACCAAAATTTTGGTTAAATTAAATTCTTAAATTCGTTCGTGTTTTTTTTGTCGTTGTATCGAGAGTTTTAATGTTCGTTGTAACGAGAGAACGTTGTAACGAGATTCGTTATAACAAGATTCGAGTGTATATTCATATGGGCAATTTCACGTGTTAGGGTATAGCCAAATAAGTATGGAAAAAGTGACCCGAATATATTTTTCCCATTCTTTCCTACCCACTTAAAAATAACTTTTTTTTGAAATTTTTAACTTAAAATTTTGAGTTTTTTGGAACTTATGTATGGAGGGGAAAAAATCGAAAAACGCATTTTTCTCAAAAACTACTGTATGTATTTTAATCAGCTTTGGATATGTTGAAAAGACAATTAAAGAGATCCAAAAAAATTTCAAATTTTTTTTCAAAAAATTCCAAAAATCTTTTTTTTTTGAAAATTTAAAAAAAAAAAAATTTTTTAGTTCTATTAAAGTGACATTTTTATGTATTTTCTCATTTCATTCTCTTATGTGGTCTACTTAATAAAAAAATTTTGCCCGACAGGATTTCAGGGTGTGTCACGGTAAATAACTCAAAAACCCTACCCGGTACATTTTTATGTTGTATGTGAATGGTTAACTAATTATTAATTTATTTAATTACAAATTAATACTTAGGGGTTTTCTGAATACAAGTCTAAAATCGATGTCAAAAAAAAATATTTCCAAAGAAAAATCCAAAAATTTTTATTTTGGCATTTAAATTTTTTTTCTTTTTGGATCGTTGAAGCGGTACATCACACTTTTTTATTTAACTTTTTTAACAGTCTTACTTTTTAAAAAATAATGGCCTAGATGATTTTAGAGTGCGACAAGGTAAAAAAACTTCAAAAATCCTAAAATTTGATTTTAAAATGAAATGAGAAAATACATAAAATTGTCACTTTAATAGAACTAAAAAAATTTTTTTTTTTGAAAATTTTCAAAAAAAAAATATTTTTGGAATTTTTTGAAAAAAAATTTGAAATTTTATTTTGGAATCTCTTTAATTGTCTTTTCAACATATCCAAAGCTGATTAAAATACATACAGTAGTTTTTGAGAAAAATGCGTTTTTCGATTTTTTCCCCTCCATACATAAGTTCCAAAAAAACTCAAAATTTTAAGTTAAAAATTTCAAAAAAAAGTTATTTTTAAGTGGGTAGGAAAGAATGGGAAAAATATATTCGGGTCACTTTTTCCATACTTATTTGGCTATACCCTAACACGTGAAATTGCCCATATGAATATATGTGCATTACCGTACGTGACAAATAGCATGACCATGGTTTTTGACATTTTACTCAAAAACTATATTTTTAAAAAATTTGGAAAAAATATATGTTAAAGGGGACATTATAAGGTACTTTTTACAACAAAAGAGAAAGTGGTCACTTCAAAAAATAACCCTAATAAAACATTTTAAAAATTTCAAAAAATTTGTTTGAAAATGTTTTTTGAAAAAAAATTTTGATTTTTTTTTCTAAAATCGTCTTATCTATATTTACAACCTCTTAAAATTTCATTAAAATCGGTTCAGTAGTTTTCGAGAAAAATAAGTTTTTTGATTTTGCTTTCCCCCTCCATAACTCCCCCAAAAAAGCGAATTTTGAGTTCAAAATTGCAGAAAGTTATAGTCATATGGATAGTAATATATGGGCCAAATTTGAGAAAAATAGATGCTGGGGCAGTTTTTGCACACTTAACCCCCTAAGCCCTTTATACTATTAATATAAATTTATTATTATTGAGATATTATTAATTAATATTATTGAGAATTAATAATAAATTATTAATATTAATAAATATTAATATTCATGTTAATTAATAATATCTCAATAATAATAAATTTATTATTATTGTGATATTAATTAAAATTATTAATATTATTATGTTCAATATTATTATACTGAGATACAATTATTTTTTTTTTTTTTTATTGTTTATACTCCTGCCCTATTGGCCTTACGCACTTCGACAAGAGTCCCCGAGAAATACTTTTTTGGATTAAGCATAACCATTCTACATAAATTTTCTATATATTAACCTAATTTGCGTCTACAGCCGACTTTTATTAGGAGTACTCGCATTGCGCCTGGACCACCCGTCAATGGGTTTTCTCGCCAGAGAAGAGGGAAACTGTAGAAAACCTCTCCCTGAGTACAACCGGTTTATCGACAGTCGAGTTCTAATGGTGTGTACCGGACAATAATCGACGGTGCACATCATTATACCTCGACGTCAAACCTCCCGCTCAGATTGTCTCACGTGCCGGAAAAATACCAAGCCAAGTGGGCGCGAACAAAGGATACTTATACCCTTGGTCCTTAAACGACCGCCAACGCCAGGCATCTATCCGACTGAGCTAATCTGTCGGTTGAGATACAATTATTTGATATATTATATAATAATAAAAATATAGCTGTAGCATTGACGCGTAGTTATTCGACAAGTTTCATTTCAGCTTGTGACACTTGAGAGTATTTAAGATTTGAGACTCCCATGCGAGCGTAGCATAGTGGTTAGCGTGCGAGATTTCGGTGCGTAAATATTCGGTTAGGCGTAGGTTCGTACCTCCAAGCGTTAGGATTTTTCAAATGTGTATATAATAAAAAATTGCGTTTAAGTGTATAAAAAAATAAAAAAAAAATGTGTAAAGTGAACTGTCAATGAATTGTCAACAGTATTTATCTTTTGCAATTAATTATTATTTTTTTTATTGATATTTGTTGAAATTATCATTTGGATCCGATCCGGTTGTCAGTCAGTAGAATGCCAGCGCTCGGCTGGCTATTAAATGAAAAATCCACGGTCGGTAGAGTGCCAGGTCCCAGCCGGTTGAATTATACACGGAACGGCTTCTCCCGGCCGGTCAGCGGGCGGTAGAATGCCAGTTCCGAGCCGGTTGCCAGCGCGTTCCTGGCCTAGTCACTATTCGGTAGAATGCCCGTTCACATTCGGTTGGCAGGCGGTTCCCAGCCAGTACAGTTACACCGCCGTCAGTACGGGCTAGGATCCGCGCCGGTTGGAAATTTCCGCCTGGGAGTCATCCAGAACTCTTATCGCAGGAGGGAAACTTTGATACATTTCTGGAATTTGGATTATTCTGGTCACTCCACATTGAATGGTTTGAGAGATGAGTACCGTTATTATTTATGAAATTGTATATTTATTTTTTGTATTTATACGTTTTGTTTTATGTGAAATTTAATTGAAATATTTATTTTATGTAATAATTTTATTTATCTATTTATGTATGTGTGTTTTGTGTGTATGTGACTAAGACGCGCCTCCAAATTTAATTTGTTATATAAGGAATATAATCTTCTGACTATAGATAAATATTAATAAATTATCAAATATCCCAATCAGCACATAAGCTTACCACAAACTTGCATTAAGCTTGCTGTGCAAGGTGTGCAAGCTTACAGAGCAAGCTCGTGACAAGTTTGTGGCAAGCAACAAAATGTCCTATTGCTGCAAGCTTACACTGCAATCTTGCTACAAGATTATGATATAAGCTTGCTGCAAGCTTGTGAGGCAAGTTTTCGACAAGCTTATTTGGCAAACTTGCTACAAGTTTGCCGGATAAACTTGCTACAAAGTTGCTGCAAGCTGCCGGATAAATTAAAAAACTTGATACGATGCGCAGTTGAATTCTATGGCATTTACGGCTGCGCAGTAAATTTCTTTGCCACCTGGATATGTTGCTGAGTGTATATTTTGAAATTTATAAGAAAATCTCCAGAAAAAATTAAAATTGATTCAATTAAATTGTATGTACTTGTGCAGCAAGCTTGCAATAAGCTTACTGCAAACTTACACTACAAACTTGTAGCAAGTTTGCTAAATAAGCTTGTCGAAAACTTGCCTCACAAGCTTGCAGCAAGCTTATATCATAATCTTGTAGCAAGATTGCAGTACAAGCTTGCAGCAATAGGACATTTTGTTACTTGCCACAAAATTGTCACGAGCTTGCTCTGTAAGCTTGCACACCTTGCACAGCAAGCTTAATGCAGGTTTGTGGCAAGCTTATGTGCAGATTGGGATTATTAAAATTATTTCTTTTATTTTTATTTATGTAATTTTACTATAATTTGTGTTGTAAAAAATGTTTATATATATATGTAATTAATTGAATTTATCTTTGATTTAAATTTATTTTTTTGTAATTTAAATGTTCTTCAATAATTTCACAAATCTGAGAATCAAAATTTGTTACACAGTAGAAAAAATTTCTAAATATGTAACAACTTTTTTAACTTGTTCAACCAGAAAACAAAAATGGTAGTTTGTAGAAATCAGTAGTGTAAACCAACTAAAGTCAGCCAATTTGTTTTTAATGCTTTATAAATATCACTTTTTTATAAAAATGAATTTTAAAAATGATGATGATTTATCAAAAGAAATAAATCTATAATAATAATATTTTGAAATTTTCTGTCAATTAATTATAAATTATGTATTTTTTCAAGTTGTATATTGTCAGTATATAAATTTTGATGATGTAAAGGCCTAATTACGGTTTGTAGGTGTTAATTTCTTGTGAAAAGAAGTTTTCCTTCTCTCTAGATTTTGTTTAAATAAAATAAAAAATAAAAAACTGATCCTCTCTAAGATCTCTCTACGTCTATCTATCTGTATTTGGATGATATGTACTTTACGAATAATCTCCTGATGAGGAACTAATAAAGGTTCGAAACTAGTTGAGAGAAAAAGAAAGAAAAGTTCTTTTCACAAGAAATTAACACCTACAAACCGTAATTAGGCCTTTACATCATCAAAATTTATATATCAATACGGTCAAAAATACAACTCATTGATTCCAGGTCATTTCTCCGAATACAATTTTCCGAATAGACAGTTTTCCGAAAGACAGAGTTCGGATTTCAAATTTCCGAATTTATTTTACCGAATGTTATTCTTTCCGAATTAAAAAAAATTTTTAATTAAAAATCTTACATCAAATGACAATATTGTCTCTTGATCGAATGTTTAAGAATTTCCGCATCTGCTTCTTCCCGATTCGGTGGATGAGAATGAGGAGACTTTTCAGGACCTTTTACAACAACTATATCTTCTCTATCATATATGGTGACAGCTCGCGCTTCACATTCTTTATTTAATCTTAATTTACGACATTCCCAATAGTACCGATTTTTGTTAACTTTATTTTTATAATAAATATATCCTTCTAAAATTAGTCGATTGCCCACAATTTTTGGAACCGAATTCATGACGAAATTTAATATAAATTAAAAATTTAGAAGAAAAAGATATAGACACGAAAAATTTTGAAACGTTAAATTTTGAGGTTGTCAGATATACTACAGTCAACTGTTTTTCATATTATGTATAAAACAATGCATTCGGAAAATATAACTATTCGGAATAATGAATTCGTAAAAAATCATTTTCGGAAAATGTCCTTCGGAAAAAACCATTCGGAAAAAGACTTTCGGAAAAAAAGCTTTTCGGATAATAAACATATTCGGAAATTTTAATTCGGAAAATTGTTTTCGGAAAAATGTCTGGGAACCCAACTCATTAATTGTCAGTATAGTATCAGTCTACTTTATGTCAGACTAATTGAATGAAATAAAATTAATCAATGGTTTATTCATTTATTTCATAAGAATAGGTAATAATAATAATTATTATTGTTGTTGTTATTATAAAAATAATACAAAAAATAATATACACATCAATACTAATAATAGTAATCATAATGTTTTACAATAGGAAGAAGCATTATCGTTTGCTATAAAACGAATTAAAATGTAACGATTTGTACTAAAATTTTCATAAAATGTCAATTAAAAAATAATAAATAACAGTATAGGTATCAATGATACAAGGTTGAGTAATAAATAAATAATTATTTATTATTTTTAAGTAATATAACTTTTTTAAATTTGTCGATCAGAATTTGATGAAAATTTTGGGACCACATTATAATTTTTTTATGAAATACTAAAGGAGCTTATAACATAAAATTCATTTTAAATTAATACCTACATTATTTTATTAAAATTTTATTAAATTAAAGTACTTTAATTTAATAAAAATGTATGTAATTTAATATTAAATGTATATTTCTATTCATTTTTCATTGAGAAAGTAATAATCAATTAAGGGGACACCTAAGTGGAAAAATGACAAAAAATCGATTTTTTTTATTTGATTTTCTAAAAGTTAGACTCAATTAGGAATAGAACAAGACTTTTTAAAACCTTTTCTGAAGAGTTGAAAAAATCTGATTACATGATTCTGAATACCATGAGTTTTTAGTATTTTTTCTTTTTTCGTGTCTCCTGTAAAAATTGTTTTTTTCCAATTTTTAAACTTTCGGTACACTTTTCTCCGAATCTACTAAACCGATTTGTAATTTTTTTTTTTACTTTGTTCAGTAAGGTTCCAAGAATACGAATAAGAAGTTTAACATCATTTTGAGTTGTACAAACGGAGATATGAGTCAATGAATCAGAGAAAATGGGATTTTTATTTTGCTTTTGGTATAAATATCCATAAAAAAGTTTCTATTGAAGATAACGTCGTATAACTTCTTATTCATATAATTGATTATATTTGTAATCGAATGAAAAAAGGGCGAACGCAATTGGAATAATAGTTTTCGAGAAAAGTGTACCGAAAGTTGACTCTTTTTGCATTGTTTTTAGGTGACTTAGGTGTCCCCTTAAATAATTAATAATTAATTTAATTATTTTTCATTAAGAACATTCTAATTAATTAATTTATAAAATTATAATTATTTTTTTTTATTTTTTACTAAAAACGCAAATAATTAATTTAATTACTAAAAAAATGATTAATTAAGGTAGTCAGAAATAAAATATAATAATGAAACTTTTTTTAATTGAATAATTTCTTCTCACTTATAAAACACAATTATTCACGAATCATTTGCTTAGAAAAAACGACGAACGGATATAATATAAGAAGGCTAACAGGAAATCAGAAATTTTGTAGATCAGTGTAACTAAACGAAACGAATTACAGAAAAAGAGTTGCTTTTTTTGGTTCGAGACACAAGGGAGGAGAGAGGGAAAAAAGGGAAAGGAAAGAGGATCGAGAGAGACATGCGGTATTGTCAAAGATAGACAATACTAGACGATAAAAACGTAAAATTGATGCTCTTTTGTTCGCTTTGTTTGAGGAGCAGTACAACGTTTGTTGCACGCCTGGACGAGCCATTACTATTGGCTTCAAACTACACCCTGCTTCTGGTTCACTTCTATCTATCTCCCCCAACCCCTTTAACTCATTCTGACCACCCTTCATTCCACAGTGTCGTCGCCTCTCTCTCTCATCCCTGTAGCAGCCAATAAGCTAGCATTGTTGTACTTTACTGGCTTTGTATTTTTGGCATTTTACGTTTTCAACCACCGTTGTCTCACTTCCTTTTTCTATTTCTCTATCCCTGTTTTTTCCTTTTTATTTATTTTTTCAAACACAATTCGATGAGTGTGACCGACCCGCGTGAAATCCAACCCGGAAAGACGCGGATGAAGAGGTGTTTTAAAGATTATAAAGAATCCATTGAATTGTTTTAAAATAGAAAAAAAGTTTGCGGCATTTCTGATTAAATCGTTTAGAATTTATTTGCTTTTTTCAAAATTTAGGTCAAAAATGTAAAGTGAACAAAGGCAAAAAGGGTTTACTTCACTTTATTTCACTTTCACTATCACTTTATTTTAATTGAATTAAAATTGTCTTAAAAATTTTAACAAAATCTTGGAATGTGAATAAAGTTAAATTCAACGAAAATAAAGCGACAGTGAAGGTGAAGTGAGAGTAAGGTGAAAATGAAGTGAATGTTAAGTGATAGTGAAATGGAAGTGAAGTGAGAGTGAATTGAAAGTAGAGTTAAAGTAAAGTACAGTGAAAGTGAAGTTACAGAATCGACTCCCAGATATTGAACCAAGTTACATCCCTTTTCTGGAAATTACAATTTTGCCATCAAAGATTCAACAATTTTTCCGTGAACGTGCCAATCTTGGTTACAACATTACTAGCAAGAATAGTCTTGTGTAAGGTCAATTTTATATTATCCTCTAGGAGAAAGAGCCTATTTGAATGTCCCACTTGAAATGAAAAATATATTCAAGGACATGGAGAATAATGAAGAAGGAGAGTAAAAAAGCAAAATGGAATAGTGCGGTAATAGTTGTGGGGAAGATGAGATGAAAGAGAATATAAGGCATTTCCTTCAACAGCAAGTAATCTCGCTCGAAGCGACCAATTTGATAGAAAAATGTCAGCAGTATCTAGATAATTACATAACTGGCCATCTGTGTGAGAAAAGTGGGTGGTCAATGCCCATATATATATAAACTTAAATGTACATGTATAGAAGGGATGAAGTGAGGAACGTTTCCCGTGCAAGAGGAAGAAGGGAGTTAGGAGGGTGATTTCCCAACTGGCCTGTTAAGCAACCCCTCGAGTGGACTGTGTCTCGCGACCAGTTTTCCACCTATATACACGCGAGCGACTTCCGCTCTCTCTCTCTAAAACAAATACACAAGAGAATGGAATGAGCTGCCGAGGGATGTCCTTGCATCAGCACGCCAATGGACTATTGCGCATCATACGGTATTTCACAACAAGATCGACGATACTAGACTTGGACTTTTCAATCAAGATCGATGTATATAGAAGCATCACGTATGTACCTATCCATAGTCGCGCGATTCATAAAAAAAATGAGATTGATAAAACAGACGCGCATTTCGCATGGTATTATAAGTTTATAAATTTACTATTTTGTATTTCTCCGACATTTCTGTGATTTCCAGAAAAGTTTAAAAAATTTTTCCCTTATTATTTCAATAAATTCAATTCTATCGTAAAACAGGCTAATTTCGCTGATGCACGGAGAAAAAAGGAAAATTAAGGATAATTAAACTTATTATGAGGAATGTAAATTTAACACTCCTCAGGTAGTGATGCATGTCGGACGAGACGATCGAGAAATTACAATTACGAGAAAAATGATCGTCTTTTTATTTAATAATATCGTTCGGCTCGTTATAAATTTGACAATCTCGACGAATTGTCGATCAAAGTTATTTTTTAATAAATTGAAGTTAGTACTAAAGAAAATATTATTTTTCAATATCTATTGGTTATAATTTTCAAAATGAAATAAATTCATACAATAAATAGTTACAGTGTAACTTTAAATTTATAATTTTTTTTACACAAATTTTCGAAAATATCTACAGTTAAGTTAATTTTTATTTACAAAAAATAATTATATTTTCTATATATATGTTGTACATATATTAATACTGATACGTTTTCTTATTTGAAGGGTGGCATGACAAAAAGGGTCAAGTGACAATTTTTCAAAATTGATATTTTTTATAAAAAAAATCAGGTAAATATATTTACACAGTTCTGTAAAAAGATTTTTTTGTAAATTGCTTTTAGACTTGTTTATAATAAAAATAAGAATCAAAAATATTATTGTGAATAGGTTAATATGGTTAAAAATATTACTTTCTTTTTGATATCATTAAATATATTAAATTTCACTGAAAAATTTTATGTCTATTTAAAAATAGTTTCATTCTTTATCTAATTTTGAACAATGTAAATATTGTTCTTCTGTTAATTTTTAAATATTCCTGTTTGTAGTTTGCATTTAAAAATTTTGGTACCGTTTACTTTCAAAAGTAAACATTTAATTAACAATTTTCTTGAAAACAAACAACTTTTTTAAAGCAGACTTTTTTGCAATAAAATCGTCAATTGAATATTAAAAAAAAAATTTCTCAGTTTTTCTTTAAACTGTATATTTATTTAACAATTAATTTTATAAAAAATATGCGCATTTGACGTAACCCCAAAATGGTCCACTTTTACTTATTTTTCTCACTAATATGTAGATTGATCTTCATAAATTGTATTTCCACTGGCAAAGCTCAATAATATTTCGAAACAGTATTATTAGATTTCTTCTGAAATGATCAGGGAAATTTTTAAATGTATTTTCGTTTCCTGTGAAATCATGAAATTATCATTTTCCGCCTTTTGTCATGCCACCCTTCATTTCTTATATAATTTACTGTCATCATGATTCGATTTTTGTCGAACGAAACGAGCCGAACAAAAACAAAGAAAAATAAAAAATATCGTTTCCTTGAAGTTCGTTTCAAACGAGAACATTCGAACGATGTCGAGCATTTATCGGTTCGACGTGCATCACTATCCTCAGGTTAAGTTCTAAAGAGAAGAGTGTCAACTTTTTCAAGTTTGACACTCCTCAAAGTAAATTTGATTATTCTTTTTTCTTCGTGTGTGTGTGTTTAATTCGATCAAGAAATACCTATCTTTTAAAATTATATTAGCATACTTTTTAGACAGAAATATTTAACATTTACAATTTTTTTGGTTAATATAAATGTCAAACTTTAGGTTAAAATTAATTTGTAACAGATTCACTAGTAACTTTAGTATCTTCTCTCTAAATCTGAATAAGTGAAATTTTCACTTTTTTCATGTGTGAACCTTTTTCTCACTTATTAATAAGTAGAATCTACTTATACATAAGTGAAATATTCACTTTTTTATGTGTGAACTTGACTTCACTTATCAATAAGTGAAATCCCCACTTATGTATAAGTGAAATATTTAGTTAAAAAGAAATTCATCTGCGCATTATATTACAATTTATTATTTATACTAACTTTTAAATGTTTAAAAACAATGTTTTTATCATTTTAGTTAATATATTAGAAATTTTTTATTTTATTTAATTATAAAAATTGTCATTTAAAATTTAATAAATTTTTTAAAAAATATTCAGTTAAATATTATATTAACAGTAATCTAATAACTAACTTTTTATTTACTAAGTATTTATATACATATATAATAAGAGAAATCTTAAACAAAACGTTAAAGTAGAACACAATAAACTAACTCTTTATAAGTATCACCCAATAATTTTCTATGAGTATAAGGCAACTTATTAAGTGGCATTGTAGTGTTTCTCGTTGATCATAAAAGTTAAGCGACATTGCTTGCGGTTAATATTAGGATGGGTGACCGTTTGGGAATTTAGCTTAAAAAAGTTGAAAAATTGATATGTTTATAAGTTCCAGACTGATAATGAGAAGAGAAGAGAAGAGAGTGTTAAATAGTTGATAGTAAATAAATATTTTTTTATATAATATTGATCCTGATTATTTATTTACATTCACTTCTTAATGTCTGAGTATTCACTTATCTCATAATTGAATATTCACTTATTCATAAGTGAATGTAATTCACTTATTCATAAGTGAATATAATTCACTTATTTCATGTGTGAATATTCACTTATTCTACGTGGAAGAGTTTTGAAACATGGAATAAGTGAATATTCACTTAAAATAAGTGAATATTCACTTAAAATAAGTGAAATTTCACTTATTCAGATTTAGAGAGTTTAGTATGAAGAAACAGGTAATAGATCTTTACTTCAAAATTTTTAAGCTGAACTCAACTGTACATTACATTTCCTGTATGCCCAACATGATTTTCATAAAGCGCGACACTAAAAGCAATAAATAGATGATAAAGCAAGAACTGAAAATCACTTTCAGTTGGTTAAATAAGGAATATTTAAGAAATAAATAATATTCTCTATTATTTAGTTTTATTTTAAAGTATTACATCTGTGGTCAAAAGACAGCGAAGAACTGACAAAAAGAAAAGAAATAGGGAAACGCTCCCTCAGATACACACACACATACAAGTGAGGCTTACCCGAACGCAGTCGGAGATGAACGAACCTATACGAGTAAAGGAAATGCGATAAACTGATTTAGCTTTAACAATAGATTCTGCGAAAAATCAATTTAAAAAAAAATTAAAATTTGTAGTGTAGCTCAGGAAATAAGTCTACGAAAAAGATGCGTGGGCTTGGATATTTTAAGTTCATTAAATATTTTAATTTATAATTCAAGTTTTTTTTAATAATAGTACTCTTATAACTGAAATTTAAATAATTTATAAACGGTTAAAGCCAGGGACTGACACGGACGCGAAAATTCGTGTCGTGTCCGTGTCGTGCCTTGACACGACACAAAGTAGGCCTGGTAATTCGTGTCGTGTCCTGACACGACACAAAGTTCGATTGGTAATTCGTGTCGTGTCAAGGCACGACATAAAGTGCGCCTGGTAATTCGTGTCGTGCCAAAACAAGTTTTAAGAACACACATGAAACACTGTGTAGAATCTTGCAAGCGTTATTTGTGTCGTGACTTGACACGACACGAATTGCCAAGTGAACTTTATGTCGTGCCAACACGGAGAGAAAAAAAAGTAAGCAGCTCTATCTGTCGGTAGAGCGGTTGCGTTAAATGCGAAACAGCCGTTCAACTTGAGGTTAAGCACGCTGCTTAAGGCCAACGCAGAATAGATCTGTAACCGGAACCGCAATCGTAAGCGTAACCGTAAGAATGAGTTAAAGAAGGATATGTATATTGTTTATCCTTCTCTAACTCATTCTTACGCTTACGGTTACGATTGCGGTTCCGGTTACAGATCTATTCTGCGTTGGCCTTTACTCTCGAGGGGAGAACGGTTCTCCTTTTTGGGGAAAGCGGGTACACTTTTTGAAAAGTAAGCGGCTCTATTTGTGTGGAGAAGAGAACCGATACTCCACAAAAAGTATAACCGTTCGACGTTTGCGGCGCTACTGCTGCGCTTTATAAAGGGAAAACAGCGCTCTCTTGCCAAATCAAACGGCTCTCTTTTTTTTCTCTCCGTGAAGGCATGACACGAATTACTAAGCGAACTTCGTGTCGTGTCAGGACACGAATTATCAAGTGAACTTTGTGTCGTGTCATAGCACGACACGAATTACTAAGCGTACCTTGTGTCGTGTCAAAGCACGACACGGACACGATACGAATTTTTTGTGAAAATCAATGGTTAAAGCACAAAACTCAAACTTGACCTTATTTTGTATGGTTATGAGTACGTTTAATTGAATGATTGAATCTAATTACTTCCCAGTAAAAAAAATTCGATACACGGACCGCGGAGTTCGTATATGAGCTCGGTAGCTCGTATGAGAAATATGAGAAAACTCTCATACGAGCCTTTTCCGTAATGAGAAGTGTATAGATGCTTGTATACGAGGTGACTTTTAAAGCATTTTTCTTAATATAACACTATTTAAAAGTAAATGTAGATAATAGAAATTAATTTTCAAAGTAAAACAAAGCTAAATTTATAAGAGAAATGAAGTTTAAGAAAAAGGATAATTTTATTCAAAAAATTTATTCACACTGAAAACAGGTTAGAATTTGATAATTCCTTGTTACTCTAACTAACCGACATTAGATATTTCTCGTATACGGTAAGCAGATTTTGTATTAAATTTAATTATTTTATATAAGAACATTTATATAATAAATAAATAATAATATATTATTAATTAGTAATGAAAAAAACTTATTTATTCTACCGCCAATACAAAATCGTGCTTACCGCATCCGAGAAATATCTAATATCGGTAAGTTAGAGTAACAAGGAATTATCAAATTCTAACCTTTTTTCAGTGTGAATAAATTTTTTGAACAAAATTAACCTTTTTTCTTAAAACTTAATTTCCTTTATAAATTTAGCTTTGTTTTACTTTGAAAATTCATTTCTATTATCTACCCGTGTAGAAATTTCGCTGGGGCCCTGATCAGGGCCGGATAGGGCCGACCTATTAGGGAATGAAACGCCGCGCCCGATGTGGCCCTGATCAGGAAATCCACATTTTCTTGTCGCCCCGATCTGGCCCTGATCGGGCGCGGCGTTTCATTCCCTAATAGGTCGGCCCTATCCGGCCCTGATCAGGGCCCCAGCGAAATTTCTACACGGGTAGATAATAGAAATGAATTTTCAAAGTAAAACAAAGCTAAATTTATAAAGGAAATTAAGTTTTAAGAAAAAAGGTTAATTTTGTTCAAAAAATTTATTCACACTGAAAAAAGGTTAGAATTTGATAATTCCTTGTTACTCTAACTTACCGATATTAGATATTTCTCGGATGCGGTAAGCACGATTTTGTATTGGCGGTAGAATAAATAAGTTTTTTTCATTACTAATTAATAATATATTATTATTTATTTATTATATAAATGTTCTTATATAAAATAATTAAATTTAATACAAAATCTGCTTACCGTATACGAGAAATATCTAATGTCGGTTAGTTAGAGTAACAAGGAATTATCAAATTCTAACCTGTTTTCAGTGTGAATAAATTTTTTGAATAAAATTATCCTTTTTCTTAAACTTCATTTCTCTTATAAATTTAGCTTTGTTTTACTTTGAAAATTAATTTCTATTATCTACATTTACTTTGAAATAGTGTTATATTAAGAAAAATGCTTTAAAAGTCACCTCGTATACAAGCATCTATACACTTCTCATTACGGAAAAGGCTCGTATGAGAGTTTTCTCATATTTCTCATACTAGCTACCGAGCTCGTATACGAACTCCGCGGTCCGTGTATCGAATTTTTTTTACTGGGTTATTGATAAAACAATATTAAATATTTATTCCAATAACTTTGGACATTGTTCTTAATTTTTTTTCTCATTTAAGGGTAAATTCGCTCACACAAAACGGCTTATAAATTTTTGAATGTTTTAAATGATCTTCGGATTCATAATCAGTGATCTTAAATTTTTCGGAGTTTCAAGCAAATCCTATTAAATGTTTTATCTTTTCCTACATTTTTAATTTTGAGTTATTTTTAAAGCATTTTCCACATTTTTCTTCAAAAATAGGATTGTTTTTAAAAAATTTTAAGGAAATTCTCCAAAGCAAAAAATTAATTTCCATAGAATTTGACAAAAATTATAATTGTTCTGCATTTTTTTCAGAATTTCTACACTTAATTATTCAAAATTTTAATAATCTTATTAAATAAATATTTAAATAGGTACACAGATATTAAAATTTTTTATTTTAATTTCAAACACCCGTGTGGAAAAAGCCCCCATCAAGCCCACACGACGTGAGGGCCCCCGGCAGGGGCCGACGAGGGCTTATCCATGTGGGCAAATCCATGAGGGCCACACAGGGGGCCCGCATGGATCGCCCACATCATTTACCAGCAAAAATTTCTAAGTCCAAACAAAAAATTTTTTTACAAAAAAAATTAATGTTTATAATGATTTTAAACAATGAAAAACACGTTTTTAACAAATATTTAATGGTACTTTTAAAAAAATATAAAACTCACATGAGGGCGCCCTCATCGATCAGCATGTCGTCTCCACGAGGGGCCTCGCCTGGATCACATACGTGGGCCCCTCATGGATGTGGGCGATCCATGCGGGCCCCCGGCGTGGGCCAACACCACTTTTCCACACGGGCATACACAAATTTTATTACTTTTAATGAAAAAAGTGTTTTTATCGTTATTTTGAGAGAAACTCAATGGCTTTATTATTATAATAATAATATTATATTAATATTATTAAAATATAATAATTATAGTATTATTATATATTATTATAAAAGGTTGGAAAAAATTTTGACTTCTTTTGAATTTTTATTTTTATTGATAAATTTTGAAATCTAAAGGTATATGTAATTTTGTAGTTTGAAATTTTTTCGGAAAAAAAATCTGTTTTTAGGCTAAAAATTCTAAAAAGTATCATTATTCTTTAATTTTTTATTTAAAGATTTATTTGTTTACATTAATAACTTATTTGAAATTATAATTTTACCTATCATAAATTTTTTATATTTCTTATCTTTTATTTAAAAAATTATGATCTGATATAAGTTAGATAAAAAAAGAATTTTCAAATAAAAAATTCAAACAATAATATTTTTTAGCATTTTCAACTTAAAAACAATTTTTTTTCAAACGTTTTAAAAATAATAAATATTCATTGTTTCATTCGGCAATTTTTTTTTGGTTACAAAAACTTATTTAAAAAAATTTCTGTACATAATTCAAAAAATTAATTAATTCAAAAACTATTGTATGGAATATTTAAATTATTTTCTTGATATAGTTAAAAATATCTCTGCGGTGAAGTTCACAACGTTTATGATCAACAATTGAGCGAAAAAAAATATTTTTCCTGATAAAAATAACAAAATTATTTATTTACAAATTTTTTTTTTCAAATTAATAGGGTAAAAGTGGGTATTATCGCGGGTGTGGGTATTATCGCGGTATTTTATATTTTAATGAATATTTCAAATAATATAAAAAATTTTTGACACTAAAAAATCACTCCTTGAACCTGACAACTAAGACATTATAATATGCATCATATTTTTGATTGTTTTTCTATTAATCAATTTATTAAAAATGTTTTAAAATTTGTTGTCTGAAAAAAGTTCAAAATGGCTCACCTTGGTTTGAGATTCAACTCTACAGTGGTGTCAAAAATTATTGTTTTTATGTTCTATAAAACTCTAAGAGATGATTCTTTTTTTATATTTTGGTAAATTTATTGTTATTCTTCATAAAAAAAATTGATTTTTATTAAATATTTACAGTCACGATAATGGAGACATCTTTTTTTTAACATGTGGGTATTTTCGCGGCTCCTATCATAACCCTTGAAAGTAAGGTTAGCAGTGTGTCTCTAAAGTTTAAAACGTTGAAATTATAGCCGATATTATTTTTGCTTGTTTTAATTTATATTTTAATAAAAGTACTTTGTATGTGTATAAAAAAAATTAATTTTCAACTAAATAAATGTTGAATTAACATTGTTTTTCCACTTTGCACAGTAACTGTTAAACACATTTAGACACAATAAAAATTTCGTTTATTTGAACGTTCAGAATTTTAGTATATCTTATAACAGTTACAAAATACAAGCAAGAAAATAAAGAGTAATGGAAAAGATAAAAAAATTAAAGTAAGTGAGATCTGTATATTTAAGGAAAAAAATTTTAATAGCTATAAAAAAGGAGCAAAAGTGTCAAATGAGAATTGACTATACGTTAGAAATATTTGATAATAATTGCTTTAGAATATTTTATCAGAGTATTATTTTATATTCTGAGACTAATTAAGTTATTATAATAAAACCAAGTATCTTTCTTCTTGTGATACTAGTTTACTATTGAATTCGTCCATTTATTATAATGCTTAAAATTTTCTTTAATTCAAGTTCTTGCGATATTTATATTTATATTTTTAAAAACTATATTATTATTCCTTTTAATTTTTTACATTTACTACATTTTAATTAAGTAACTATTACAAAAATCCAAAAAGCAATAAATAAATTATCCGCGATATTTACCACGCGATAATACACTCATCCGCGATATTTGACACGCGAAAATACCCTCAAGCCATTACAAGTCCCGCGAAATTACAAGCAAAGGAGTCTTCTATTTAATCATTTATTTAACGATTAAAACTATTTTTTATAACATTGGCAATTTTTTTTTAAAGAAAAGAAAGCTTAAATATTCATTTAAAAAAAAACAAAGCCATATACATTTATTTATAATTTTTAAACCACTTGGATGTATGACGTATACAAAATTCCTCGATAATACCCACATTTGCCCTAATCGAAAAATTATGCAAATCATTTTTTATATAAAAATATAAATATAAAAATACTTTTTCTTCTAAATCGTTGATTATAAACTTTGTAAACTTCACCAACATAAAATATTGATGAAACCTCCCCTTAAATATTTTAACTTCTGCATCAATTCAAATTTTCAAAAATTATTAAGTTGAAACCTTCTGAAATTGAATTATTTCTAAAAATTAATATACTGAAACTTTTCCAAAATTTAATTATTTTCTAAAATTTTTATTTGAAAATTTTATATACAAATCCATGATTTTTAATAATTTAAAAAAATATATATAAGAATTAAGAAAAAGAAGGTAAACTTAATATACGTCTAAAATTCAATTGTTTACAATTTAATTTTACAAAATTTCGTTTATTCGAAAATTTTTCAATTAAATATTCGAAAATTCAACTATAATTTCGAAAAAAATCTCATTGAAATTTTTCGAAAAAATGAATTATTCAGAATTTTGAAACTTAATAGTTTCTAAAAATTTCTACTATAATTCTTCTAAAATTCCCTGATTCTTCTGACCTGTGACAAATTTTTTATTGCCAAAATTTATTAAAAATAATTTTAAAAAAGTCCAACTTAAATAAAATTTTTTTTAAATATATTAAAAACTAATTTTTTAAAAATTCATTTTAATGAATGATAATTTTATTTTTTGTGACTAAAGTTTGTTTTATGCTCTGAAAGATTTGTAAATAAATGTTAGATACTATATAGGAAAAGGTTTGATTATAGTTATTTTCATATTATGGAAATCAAAATAAATAGCATTTTTTACCAAAAGTCGAAAAGTCATTATCCGAGGTTTGTTGTCATTAACTGAACATTGATTGCAGTATTCTGTCCGTTACGTATGTTAACGATAAAGAGTATAGTATTGAGTATGCAAAATCGAATAGAGAATACCTATAAAATATTTTCAGTTTCTGATGATTTTTTTACATCCAGCATATTATATAAATTATTTCTCTTTTCTTTATTTAACAATTCTAATTTAATAAAGTACATTATCTTACTAAGCCACCTGCAAATTAACCTGAAAACCTAAACTGCACAAGAGGGAATTTTATCAGAAGCTTCCCTTGATTAGACCAAAATATCGAGGGGTTATAAAAATGAACGACTAATATTGGTTCAAGAATTCCTTTTATTGTGGTCGTTTTTATGCTTTATCGTATACGTATATATAGTTGGAAAAGAAACGTGCTGGAAGATCATGAAGCAGAGGAGATATAAATTTTTTCTACAAAACGTATAATAATAAACAATTCTTAAATCCTAAATATATATTTATACATGTAAATAGAGACGTATAAAAATAGTTTCTCAAGACTCACCGTTGATAACACTGTTGACACGCGAAACATTCCAAATGGTAGACATTCGTTCTTGCTCGCATCACCATTTCGAATGCTGGTATTGGTTTGTTGCATGCCGAACAATGTCCCGTACTTCCAAATAACCTCAGATAGTCCCTTTTGCAAAGAATTAAATCGGCTTTCGTGTATAATGTCGAGCCAACCTCTCCCAATCGGCAATCGCAACAACCACATTTTAAACAGTCCTCGTGCCAAAAACGGTCCAGGGCTTTCAGCAAGTACCTACGTCAAAGTAAGTAGGTTCTTTTATCAATTTCGTTAAAAGTGCATTCCTCACTAAACAAATTTAGCAGAGAAATTTAACTTTTAATTTTGACTTGTTTTTGCGACGTTTTTTGACTTTTTTTAAGAATGTCAAATTGAGACAGAAAAACAATATCAGATTGAGTCTTAATTTGATATCCTTAGAAAAACTGTGACGCTGTCTATCTTTTGAAATAAAATTATCAACTCCCAATGGGAAGTAAACGATTGGTTCAATAATGGGCCATGCTTGGCGAACTCCGTTCCATCATTGGAACATTAATGGCAACCATCATTGGACCACCAATGGTTTAAACTTGGGATGATCACGCTACTGCCAATGATCGGTAGCCAAGCATCGGGCCAATATTAGTTGCCAAGGAATTGCCAAGAAAACAAAATCGATTTTTAAAAGCTTGATTTTTTATTGGCAGCCAACAAAAAACCAAGGTTTTGAAAATTGATTTTTTTTAATTATTAATTAAAATTTATTTTCAAAAAATATATTTTTCAAAAATTAATTTTAAAAAAATATATTTTTCAAAAATATATATTTTTTTAAATTAATAGAACATATTAATTTAATTTGTCACCTCTGGTAAAACAAAGATGAAAGACTGATAAATTCCCTCACTTTATATTTTACAGTGGAGGGATAACTGTGAATGTCTTTGCGAGAGAGGAGCAGGTACTTATATAGAGCCAGTGAAACAGGTCACAAGCGAGAAGAAATCACTAGCATGCACTCTGGCGGCGCTTGTCGGAAGTGGCGCAACGTTGGTTGCCAAGCGCTGTGTCGATAACGTCAGGATATGCATGCGCGCCAGAAAACAGTTCCGACAAGCGCCGCCAGAGTGCATGCTAGTGATTTTTTCTCGCTTGTGACCTGTTTCACTGGCTCTATATAAGTACCTGCTCCTCTCTCGCAAAGACATTCACAGTTATCCCTCCACTGTAAGATATAAAGTGAGGGAATTTATCAGTCTTTCATCTTTGTTTCACCAGAGGTGACAAATTAAATTAATATGTTCTATTAATTTAAAAAAATATATATTTTTAAAAAATAAATTTTTGAAAAATATATTTTTTAAAAATAAATTTTAATTAATAATTAAAAAAAACCAATTTTTAAAACCTTGGTTTTTTGTTGGCTGCCAATAAAAAATCAAGCTTTTGAAAATCTATTTTGTTTCCTTGGCAATTCCTTGGCAACTAATATTGGCCCGATGCTTGGCTACCGATCATTGGCAGTAGCGTGATCATCCCAAGTTTAAACCATTGGTGGTCCAATGATGGTTGCCAATTGTTTTGCCAAGAAAAAACCATTGGGCACCAAGCATGGCCCATTATTGAACCAATCGTTAACATTGGCAACTTCCCGTTGGGCTGTTTTTTTAACTTTTCTAGTATGATCATTTTATATTAAGTTTAAAAACATTCAGGGTCAAACCATTTTAATAAAGTACTTTTGACCTTTTTAAAAACCTTTAAAACTTTGGGAGAATATTTTTGCATATTTATGCAATGGCGATATTATTCAGATACATATTATTCTCGTTGGGTTTTGCACTTCTTTTTGAAATAAATTCATGCAAAATAAATGTTTATTTGGCAGGTTAACGACATGTTGGCTAACTTAAAATTGGTTTTCAACTTTCGATAAAAATCAAAGTCAAAATAAATCAACTTTCTTGTCAGTTCAAAAAAGTATACAAATGAATTTCAAATATAGGGGAGAGTGGGGCAAGACGGGGTACTTAAGGTTTAAAGCGTAAAAAAACGAAAATTATCGAATATATACTTTATTATTATTTTTAATTATCATCTTTGGGAATCAGTCTTTCGTAAAAAAGTCGTACAAAGGCCATCTGTTTCTTAAAAACAAAAGCCTTCATTTGAGTCTAAATAATAACCATTACAATAGAGACAAGGTGTATTTTCCACTTTACCATCGCTAATTGATGATTTAACCTGACAAGCTTTTTTCTTTTTGGTCACTCTTATTTTATTCAGTCTTGATTTTAGTAGTTTTCTTAACTTCTCTTATTTCTCTTTTTTTTTGCTTAATTTGTGAACCCCGTCTTGCCCCACTCTCCCCTACCCCATCTTGCCCGCACCTACGAAATTGAATAAAACGATTAATTACTACAATTTACGATTCAACAAAGAAAAAAAAACATATGCTTCCCTTCTTCTGTAACCCTTGACAGTTAGAAAAAAATTTATACAGTTCATTAACTGTTATTATTAAGTAATAAACACCTCCTAAAAAAGTGAAAAAATGACAAGAAAATCGTCAAAAACAGTATTTTTAGTAAAACAGATAAAAGATTTGTTCTCATGTCGTCTTACTTAAAATATATTTATTTGTTTAACATTTTTTTAATTTTTATTTTATGAAAAAAATTAAAAACAAGTTTCAAATTAGATTTGAAAAAAATTCGGTAGAGTGTCAATTCCATGGAAATTTCAATTTACGGATAACAAAAAAGAAGGTTAAAATATTTTGATTATTTTGACTTTGATTTCTATGAAAAGTCGCAAACTAACTTCAAGTTAGACAAAATTACTTGACGTTAACTTTCAAAATAAACATTTATTTCGAAAAGTAGTGCGAAACCCAACGAGAAATTTTAACAGCAAGCAGAAAATGCTTCAATCTGCATATCCCAAGAATTTGGAATGGATTGGCTTTTCTCCAAGAAAGTTGTAAACTTTCAAAATACTGATAAAATGAAGAATGATCAATTTTATGGTAAAATTTTATATGTATTTCTAACCAAATCATCAAAAGTATTTACATAATATTAAAGTGTAATTACATTACTTTGCAAAAAAAATTCTTAAATAGATTTTTGATATTTCGTACAGAAACTGATATAACATATTTTGCATTTTATTTAATATTTTTAAATTTTAAATTAGTTGCAAAACATAAATTGAGGAGCAAATTTTCAAAAGCTGATAAATCCAATATTAAAAAAAATGGATATAAACATAAAAATATTGTATAGACTACAAAAATCGACCAGTCACTGTCAATTTAAAGAAATAAATTTATTAACAACGAATTTTCAATTTAAAAACTTTTTAAAATAACCAAGATGACATAATTTTTTTGTTTTTTATAAGAAAAAATTACCAAAACCTTTAAATCACTTAATTATGATAATATTTATATAAAAACATTTAAAACATTGTATGTAAATAAATTATTATAAATTTTTATTTTAAAATTAACTGTAGTGGTTATGTTAGGAAAGTCATTTGTTTCAGTTTCTCAAAATAAGAAAATAAGAAATTTTCAAGTTTTGAAAACTTCTTCCTCAACTATGCTTTTAAAAATAAATGTTAATCGGTTTAAGACATTTGTATTAAAGTGTTTTTAAAAAGGTCCGAAGTACATTTTGATGAAATAAAATGTCTCGACTCACAAATTAAATTGTTTTAAAAATTAGTTTATTGCACGGTAATGTACAAAAATTTATAGTATAAGTCACTAAAACCGCGTAAATGAAGTTAAAAAATTTATATTTAGTTTTAAGAATACACTGTGAAAACGAATTATTAAACTACTTTTAGTTTAAACCTGTTTTTCCTTAAGGCTATGTCCAAGTTGTGAAATGTAAACAAACCAAAAGGTTACTACACCAGCACTAAAAACGCAATTTTGCGACAGCCAATTCTCCCACAAAAAATAACATTTTTACACTTTCTTTACGAAAATGGAAAATTAGAGTATCAAAGTTTCCAAAAAAATCATTTTTGAATATAAGCAATAAAAATCAATTAGTAAAATAACTAATTATAATGAGCTGTAAAATGGCATTTTTGACGCGTCGCGAAAAATAAACTGTTTGAGTATATCAACCGCACTGACGATGAAGAAGTCTCATGTCAGCGATTGGACCTTCAACATGTGGAAAGGGAAATTTTTCCCTTTCCTCCTTGAAATTACAAGAGAAAGGGTAAAAACTTCTTCATCGTCCGTGCGGTTGATATAGTCAAACAGTTTAATTTTTCGCGACGTGAACTCTGTTGCTCGCTGCGCGTGCGCAGACCGTACCAAGGTCGCAATGACATTGCCATGCAAAAAGGCACATTTTTTTTTTGACTGAAACTCAGTGGTTTTCTCATTTTTTCAGTTATTCAAAGTTTAGTAACCAAATTCGATACTTTAGTTCGCCATTTCCATAAAGAAAATGTGAATTTATATTTATTTACGCAAATGGGAACCGCGAAAAAATGCTTCACTATTCGGTCTATAATGGGGCATTTTTTCGCTGTTCGCATTTGCGTAAATGAATATAAATTCACATTTTCTTTATGGAAATGGCGAACTAAAGTATCGAATTTGGTTACTAAACTTTGAATAACTGAAAAAATGAGAAAACCACTGAGTATCATTCAAAACCAAAACTAAGAATGCATTGACAGCACCATGCGAAAATGCACATTTTGTTTTCTACTGAAACTTAGTTATTTTCTCATTTTTTTCAGCTATGCAAGGTGTAGTTACCAAATTCGATACTTTAGTTCGCCATTTCCATAAAGAAAATGTGAATTTATATTTATTTACGCAAATGGGAACCGCGAAAAAATGCTTCACTATTCGGTCTATAATGGGGCATTTTTTCGCTGTTCCCATTTGCGTAAATAAATATAAATTCACATTTTCTTTATGGAAATGGCGAACTAAAGTATCGAATTTGGTTACTAAACTTTGAATAACTGAAAAAATGAGAAAACCACTGAGTTTCAGTCAAAAAAAAAATGTGCCTTTTTGCATGGCAATGTCATTGCGACCTTAGTACGGTCTGCGCACGCGCAGCGAGCAACAGAGTTCACTTCGCGAAAAAATAAACTGTTTGACTATATCAACCGCACGGACGATGAAGAAGTTTTTACCCTTTCTCTTGTAATTTTAAGGAGGAAAGGAAAAAATTTACCCTTCCACATGTTGAAGGTCCAATCGCTGACATGGAACTTCTTCATCGTCAGTGCGGTTGATATACTCAAACAGTTTATTTTTCGCGACGCGTCAAAAATGCTGGTATACAGGTCATTTTAACTAGTTATTTTACGAATTGCTTTTTATTGCTCATAGTCAAAAATGATTTTTTTGGAAACTTTGATACTCTAATTTACCATTTTCGTAAAGAAAGTGTAAAAATGTTATTTTTTGTGGGAGAATTGGATGTCACAAAATTGCGTTTTTAGTGCTGATGTAGTGACCTTTTGGTTTGTTTACATTTCACAACTTGGACATAGCCTTAAATTCAACTCATTTTGGGACTTAAAATAAAAATAAAGCAATTTTAGATCTCAAAATCAGTTTTCTAATCAGAAATTTAGTCAATATTTGGAATAAAGTAAGATGTTTCAGTAGAAGTCAAACTTAAAACAATAATTATTTTTTACAGTGTAGGTATATAAATAAAACAAACTTTTTAATTAGAAAAAACTTTGTTAGTTAATAAAAATTAAATTAATGAAAATTATAAAAATTATAAAAATAGTCTCAGGAAATTATAATTGAATATAAATTTTCAAAGAACATTTAAAGTTTTCTATGTTTTTTTATTCTACTCGATTTTGTTAATTTAAGAAATGTAAGTCTCTAGCACGTTAGGTTAAACAGGAAAAAAAAATTTGTTTAATTAAAATTAGTTTGTAAGCTTAACTCTAATACCTGTGTAGAAAATATGTTCATTGGAACATATTTTCAAATATGGATATACAAATATATATACAGTACGAAAACCTACCACGTCAGTCATATCCCATGAGTGGGAGTGAGACAGACTTATGCGATTCCCATACTTTCCTATGACTGACGGATAGCTTTTCTTACTGTATACAAATATTTTCATTGGATGAAAATTCATTATGGAAACTACTCCGAAAATAAAAATCGAAAAAACCATGCGGGCCTGTATTATCTATGATTATCATAATTTATTTATTCATTCCTTTTAACGATTACTGATTTATTTCATTAGAATTCGTCCACTTTTTTCATTTTTGTTTTACCCATTATATTGATCCACGTTGTATATATATTTTGGATAAATATAGAAGTAGCAATTGTTTTTAGTAAATTACATTTTAAAATAAAATTGTGTAAATCTTTTATTCATTAAAGTGGAAAAAGTGCCTACCTTTCTGTGATTGTTTTTCCACAGCCGGCGCACTCGTGCTGAGTGGAACCATTTTTGTTAGTCTCCGACTTGCTCACATCCATAGTCATCGTGATCTGAGCTATTTCGTCCCCTAAAACAATGAATGAAAAAGAAATCAACAAAAATTAACTTTATTTCAAGAATTAATTTTTCTTTTAATTAAATTTTTTCTATTCACTGAAAATTCTGCACTCTAAACTAAAAACCATTGTATTTATTTTTTTTAAATTATTTAATAAAAATTTGTTATCCTTGTAATTGTTAAATAAATAAGTATTTTACATAAATTAAAAATCCTAATATTTTATTACACTAAGTTAACTTTAAGTAAATTAATTGTTTAATCCAATTAATGATTGCAGTAGTTGATTTCTATCTGGTATTTGATAATAAATACAAAATTAATCAATAAATTTAATTCACGCACATTTATTTATTTAATTATTAGTATTTACTATTAAATTCATTTATTATTTTTCTATTTAATTCAATTATTATTCATTTAATTTAATTAATTTAATTATTAATATTTACTTAATTACCTACTATGTTTAAAAATTAATTATTTAATTATTCTGCTTTTTATTATAATTAAATAATTAATTATTATTTAATTAAAGTAATTAATTTCCGTGTACATTAAATAAATCAAGAATCAATTTATAAATTTAATTTCAAACACACGAATACAAAAAGGAAATAAAATACACTAATTAATCAAAGAACCTAATTGAATTATTTTTTTCCTATTACATTATTTTTCATTGCAAATGAATCAGTTTTCAGATTAAAATAAACACGATACGATAGGTAATTAGTAAAATCTTTTAATTTTTTTTCTTTCTTTTTTGTGATTCCGTCATATTTGCCATTAGTTTTTTTTTCTTTTTAGTTAATTAATGACCGGACATGGCAAACCGTACTAATCGACTATGTCAGTTACAGGAAAGAATCTCGTAATTTCACGTTAAATCTCGACGGCCCGTTTCCGGCTTCGATAATAATTAGAAACTTAACCAGTAAATCAAATGGAATCGTCCAAAAGACGTTTTAAGAAAGACACAAACGATAGAGGGACTTTCCAAATGGAACAAAAATGGTCCTTAGACGAATATATTACATTTTTTATTATACTATTTATTACTTAATATATTATTATATTATATAATTATTTACATTGTATTATATTCAGGCAATATTTGTGAGCCTCATAAAGCAATTATTGACGAGAATACCCAATGGGAAAAAAACCACTATGGCGCATTAATGGCCCAATAATGGGAGCCACCATTCCATTATTGTCCCATTATTGGCACCCAATAATGGACCACTAATGGTAAAATCGTGGGATGTCCACCCCGATGCCAATAATTGGCAAACCATTATTGGCACATTATTAGCTGCCATTAAAAAACCAATAATAAAAAAAAAATTTTTTTATTAAATTTTATTGAATAATAAATTTATTTATTTAATAATTATTTTATTTATTATTATTATTATTTATTATTATTAAAAATATTAATTTTTTTAATTAATTATTTTATAGAAATGGTTATTATTTTCTATCACATCAAAATATGAATAACCCTTTCGTTCAGAGTCTAAAAATTATTTACCTCACATCCATCAGTGCAAAAATAGGAGAGGACGGGCAGAATAAAATTCTACAAATATTCGTGAGAATGCTGCCTCCTTATATTCTTTTCTTCTTCTTCTTCTTAAATGACTTGAGGCTTAGCCAACTGTCAGAACAAACACTTAGAAGAATAAGAATTAAGAATCAAAAGTGCCCATGAAATTGGTTAATGTGAACAAAAAGAAATGGCGTCAAACGGAATTCGGTAAACTATATAAATCTATGGCGGCTGATAAACACGTGTTGAGAGGTAAAGATGTGAATTAAATATTTATACTATTGCAAATATGAGTTTAAGTTAAAAAAAAGTCAGTTTAGAATCATTTCCTCCGAATACTTGAAGTTAGACACTTTAAAAATAGAAATAAGTCAAAATTAGAGAACTATAGACATTGTGAGGTAAATCCTCACTTAAATTGATGCTTGAGAACTGTACTTGGGAACGGTTAAAACCAAACTCCTTATATTCTTTTCAAGTTTCATGTTAGTTCCCAGAGAGTTTTAAGCAACACCTCCTATGGGGCGTTGAGCGAACTACATACTTACTACATGATAATTTCTGCAGCGTCGGTAAGTAATTGTATGTAGTTCGCTCAACGCTCCGTAGGAGGTGTTGTTTCAAACTCTCTCGCAACTAACATGAAACTTGAAAAGTATATAAGGAGGCAGCATTCTCACGAATATTTGTGGAATTTTATTCTGCCCGTCCTCTCCTATTTTTGCACTGATGGATGTGAGGTAAATAATTTTTAGACTCTTAACGAAAGGGTTATTCACATTTCGATGTGATAGAAAATAATAACCATTTCTATAAAATAATTAATTAAAAAAATTATTATTTTTAATAATAATAATAATAATAATAATAATAATAAATAAAATAATTATTAAATAAATAAATTTATTATTTAATAAAATTTAATAAAAAAATTTTTTTTTTTATTATTGGTTTTTTAATGGCAGCCAATAATGTGCCAATAATGGTTGCCAATTATTGGCATCGGCGTAGACATCCCACGATTTTACCATTAGTGGTCCATTATTGGGTGCCAATAATAAACCTAAAGAAAACCAATGGCTTCCAATATTGGGCCATTAATGCACCAATGGTAGACTAATGGCTATTTTCCATTGGGTACTTATAACCTTATAATGATGATGGGTATAAGTAATATTTTTTTTCATAACTTTTTTTCTTTATAAGACTCTTATTATTAAGTTGCATAGCAGCAGCAGTGAAGCAGAATGTTAAAATTAATGGATCGTCGTGGGCGAATAAATTACTACCCCGATATCCTACGAGCTTAATTTAAACTTTATCGCCAGTCTTTTCGAGAAAACGAAATTAAATGTATGCCTATCTCTTGGTATTTCGCCTTGAAATCAAACGGAAAACTTGACGCTTAATTAGTTTACAGAGCGCGTTATCTCTAACAGAGTGTGTTTACACTTAGAATTTTGTCTGCACGATGTATAAAGTGTATATATGTGTGTCTATCTATGTATAGTTGCGAACAATAATTATAATACATTATTGCTTATTAAACTCATCGTCCACTCGGAATAAAAAATATTGAAAGAACAGAATTTTTCTTTATAGAAATATTAATATTATTTTTGATTTATTATTATAAAGCTAATTTGCATAATGTATAATTCTTACAGTAGTGTAAAGGAGTATTGAACTTGCACTAAGCAGTTTTAAATTAAATGAATTAGTATTAATGTTAAATTATAATTTACCACCAATTATTATTTAGCACCAATAGCGAAAAATACTAATAATTTAACAAAATTTGCTGAAATTATAAGCAGAAAAACAATTTTAATTAAGTTGCAGAAAGTTGCATTAGCGACAGAGTTGGAGCGCCACCCTCGAAGGCTAAAGTCTTACGACAGTTCCGAGGGAGGGTAAAGGGCTCCAGAAGAAGGGTTACGGGTTTTAGTGGGTCGGGCTGGTAGTAGGTCGCCAGTTTATTAAATTTATTATAACATTTATTTATTTATCTTTTTTTTAATATTTCCTTTTGTTTCATTTTACCAACCCCACATAACCTTAAAGTGCGGAATCCAAGGTATCTGTAGGCAGATTTCCCAAAATTCCCTAAGCAAAAAAAAAAAAATTTAATTAAGTTAGTGCTAAATTATGTTTTAGTACTAATACCAAAACATTTAATATAAGTTCAAGTCGAGGTACAAGTTTAACAATGATCACTAAATTACTCAATTAAAAGTTGTACAAATTAAGAATTATTTCGTAATACTTTAGGTATTAATTTAGCATCATTTGGAAATAATTTATTCTAGTATACTAATTCAATGAATTTATCACTATTTAGCTCTAGTTATTAGTTGTACTAATTTAACACAATATTATTCAATTTTAATATTAACGTAATGTGAGTACTGCACAGATGAATTTATAATTTGTCATTATTTAACACTATACTGTAAAAAGAAGGCATCTTATTTTAAAATACTATTGTAGTCACTTCTAAGTTGTTTCAAAAAAGTTATCAAAAACATCTTAAAATGCATTGGTTTCTAAGATGGATCTTAAAAGTGACTACAATGTATTTTCCATTTCCGAAGAGTTTGAAACAGCAAACTTCAAACTCATCGGAAAACAGCTTCTTTCTGTACTTGTTGCACAATGTACTATTAAGATGCTTCTTTTTGCAGTGTATGTATACAACATTGTACAATATTTTAGCACTATTAATGGTGTTCTCGCATTACTAATTTAGTACCACTTAGCATACAACTTTAATACAGCATAGCAGTAGTGTATTTAATTTAACACTATTTAGGACAAAAGAGTATTACTTAATACTAATTTAAAACTGTTTAACAAGTAGCACTTATTTAGCACCATTTAGCATATACTAACTTAGTACAACATATAACAACAATGTACTAAATTTGACATTATTTAGCAAAAAAATATTACTCTTTTTATTTTAATACTACACGGCAAAAAAATTCACGGAACACTCGTAAACTATAATACATCACTTTTGGATGGTACACGAAATTTCAAAATTTTCATTCACTTTCGATTAGAAATGACGAACTTTAACGAAAAAATGAAAGAAAGTTAATGAATTATTGACGAACTGTGCACGGTCCTGAGCTCCACAGCTGACTAAAGCTAATCGTGTCATTTGACGAAGTACAGTGTATCTAGATTTAGCAGTGGCTGTTAGTTGTTAGAACAATAATGTTATATGGTATAGGTAAATCTGAATTTGTAGAAAGTTACTAATGAAATGACGAAAAGTCGTCCACCAAATGATTTAGTAATAATTTTACTAAATAGTGAAATTTTACTAATTGCTTACACTGTAAAAACAAGTGTCTCAATGTAAGACGTTTTGTCCCCACTTTTGAAACATTTGAGGTGTTTTACCTCAAAATTACTAAGGTAAAACACCTCAAATGTTTCAAAAATGGGGACAGAAACGTCTTACTTTGAGACACTGTTTTTACAGTGTAGTACAATATTTAAATATTATACTACCAATTAGTAGAAATTCAATTATGTTCAAAAATAAAAAAAAATCTCGTCGAAATTTCAATTATCTTTATAAATAATAAAATTCTTCTCCAAAATTCAATTATTTTCAAAAAATTTCCTCTACTCAATGACTTCCAATACCTACTATTTTAATATAAATTTATAAAAGAATTCAACTATTTTTAAAAAATTTAATAAAATTCTATGCAAACATTTAATTATTTTCATAAATAATTAAATTTTCACAGGAATTCAATTATATATAAATTTTTATCAATTTTTTCGCAATAATTCAGTTATTTTCATAAATAATAAATTTTTTACTGAGATTATTAAATTATTTATTTTCGTATTTAAATAATTAAATTCTTGTAGAATTTTTTAATAAAAATTAATTTAAAATGCGTTTTAGTTAAAATTGTAGATTATAATTGAAAATTAAATGCATAAATGCAATTATAATTCTGTAGAATTATAATTGTGTGGAAAAGTTTACCTAATTGAATTTATTTGAAATTAATATTTTTCGAATAATTGAACAATTAAAGAAATTTGTAAATAAATCTAATAGAACATTTCTTTGAGTATCTAATCGAGTGAATGAAGCAGAATATTCTTTAGGGCCGGGTTAAAAGTAAAAAATTTGTCAATAAATCAGGGAATAATAAGTTAATAATAGTTAATAATAAGTTACCAACTGCAAAGTATTAGATTAAGGGGACATTCCAGTTTAAAATGTCAAAAAAATCGATTTATTTTTGTTTTTATTTTCGGATTTCTTATAGTGTCAAGAATACTCTCCTAAAATATTATTGCAAAATTCGAAGTAAAACAAAAGTTATACATCCTTATTCTTCGCCATGTCAAAGATGTTTTTGTATGCGGATAAGCAATCGAATGAATTAAATGTTTTCTCATTTGCATTTTTTATAAAAGACAAACAAAAATGTATTTGGTGTTGCTGATCACAAATTACACGGAAAAAAAAGTACGTGAATCCTTCCTTGAAAGTGCTTGACTTTTGGATAGGACACAAAATACAAGGTTGTATCATATACTTTTTATTAGAAAATATAGAAAAGTCCTAGAGTTATTCTAGTACTAGTATGGGCAACAGTGTTTTTTAAATTTTAACGAAAAGTCATTTGTTCAGTTTTATAAAGTACGTGAAAGATTAGTTGACTGCGCTTGAAAATTCTGTAGAGCATGCGCAGTGTGCGTTGCGCGTTTTTACCCAAGGTAAATGCCAGCTGATCGTCTGTTTCCATTTGTGTTAATTTCAGATGTGAATATACTATTATTTTATGAAAAACAAATAGTGTTAATATATATTTGTCTTCAAGAATTGACTTTCAAAAAAATATTTTTTATTTTGTGTTTCTCACAAAACAGAATGTTATGTAAGTCTCAGTTTTCAGTGAAATAGCATGTCTCAGAAGTCGTGAAAAATTTCACCATGTGGTATATAAGAACAATTCGATACGTACTTTTAAGTGTTAAGTGTGTGTTTATATTTAAGTTATACGCGAATATATGTGTGTGTTATAGGTTAGTTCATAAGTGTTGACGAACGTCGAAAAGTGATACAATAATTGTTCTTTGTTTGTGTGATTAATTATCCAAATATGTGAATGAATGAGTGAATTTCAGAAAAACTGTATGAACAAGTGGAAATTATTATTTTTATTTTACAATTTCTTTGAAAGTCAATGAAATTCTCAAGCAAGGTACTAGAAATTTTCATTGACTGCTTTTGAAACTCTCATGCAAAAGTACAAGACTGTTTTCAGTATTTTGTGTCGTATCTAAAAGTCAAGTACCGAGTCAATGAAAATTTCACGTACTTTTTTTTCCGTGTAGATATCAAATTTTAAAATTCAAAATGACGGATCCAATATGACGGAAAAGAAAATTTAAAAAAAAAATTTTTTTTCTTCCACCATATTGCATCTGCCATTTTTAATGTTGAAAAAATGATGTCATATTCGTAATTAGCGACCCCAAAAACCCCCCCGTAACGATTTTCAAGCTAATCCAATGATTTTGAAAAAAATGTCCGCTATATTGGATCCGCCATTTTGAATTTTAAAAATCTGATTCCATATTCGTAATTAGCGACCTCAAAAACCCCCGAGTAACGATTTTCAAGCAAATATAAATAAAAATGAAAAATTTTTTTTTTATACAAATTCTTAAATAAATTATTTATTACCTGTAAAAGAAATTTTTTAAATAAATGTCATAGTTATTTTAATAATATACACTAAAAAAGCCTTCTTTTTGCCTGTTTTGAACTGGAATGTCCCCTTAATTAAACATTATTACTATAACTTGGAATTATTTACTGCTAAGTTAAAATCATGAAAATTGTGCTCTAGTACTAATTTACTATTTCCCACTATTTAAGTACTTTTTTCACCGACAGATTAGCTCAGTCGGATAGATGCCTCGCTTGGCGGTCGTTTAAGGACCAAGGGTATAAGTATCCTTGGTTCGCGCCCATTTGGCTTGGTATATTTCCGGCACGTGAGATAATCTGAGCGGGAGGTTTGACGTCGAGATATGTGACTGTCCACGAGAAAACAAGGCTTAGCTCCCAAACGTGAATTTCATAGGGCGAGCGATTGAAGTACTACGATTGAAGTTAACTACGCTTGACATACCCATCTTTAAAACGATATATTGTCGAAAGTAATTGATATTTTTAACTTCTGACTTTTGCATTTGAAAAAGCAACATAAAATCTGTCGATTACCATAAAAAACTCAAATTGATTTTTTCGACCTAAGCCGTGTTTTATCGTGGACAGTCAACGATTGAGGTTAACTACGCTTAACATACCCATCTTTAAAACGATATATTGTCGAAAGTAATTGATATTTTTAACTTTTGACTTTTGCATTTGAAAAAGCAACATAAAATCTGTCGATTACCATAAAAAAATTAAAATTGATTTTTTGGACCTAAGCCTTGTTTTCTCGTAGACAGTCACATATAATGATGTGCACCGTCGATTATTGTCCGGTACACACCATTAGAACTCGACTGTCGATAAAACCGGTTGTACTCAGAGAGGTTTTCTACAGTTTCCCTCTTCTCTGGCGAGAAAACCCATTGACGGATGGTTCAGGCGAATGCTAGTACTTCTAATAAAGTCGGCTGTAGACGCAAAATTAGGTTAATATATAGAATTTTCATATGTAGAATGGTTATGCTTAATCCAAAAAAAATATTTCTCGGGGACTCTTGTCGAAGTGTGTAAGGCCAATAGGGCAGGAGTATAAACAATAAAAAAAAGTACTTTTTTCCAAGCTATAAATTGAATTGAAATTCAATAAAAAAGAGAATAGAAGTTTAATAGTGGATAACAGACGAAAAAAGTAACATCCAATCAACAAGATCATTAAATATAGATCGATAAACTGTCCCTCTTGTTCTTGTATAAATCGTTTTTCATATCTTAAGAGACCAAATTGTCTTTGGATTATGACCCTGCAACAACAAGAACAATAGTGATAACGACGAAAACAAGAGAGGACGAGATTAACTGCGTTCACGGCAACGTTGCTTCCGGGGGGTGAATAGGTAACTCCCTATTATTTGGTAAGAGTGGGGCGGCGGAGGGAAGTAGACCGCGCTGAGGCACGGGAGCTTAATTAATTAGCTGGATACTTTGAGTAACAATCCATTATTGCATACAAACATCCCCTCGGCCCCCAAAGAGCCAAGCTGCAGCTTTATGCTGCTAATTGGCCTTCTCAGAGTCGGGAGACCCGCGCGAGTTATAAACGCCCCCCTCTACTGCTACTATTTCTCCCCACCCTTTCACATCCCTGTTCTCCTCTGTATTCCTTCCCCTCTATTTTCCCCACTCTCTCACATTTTTTCTTTTTTCTTTCCCGTTTCACTTCATCACATCACTTGCTCCTAAATTTCTCCTTATTCAACTACATGCTGATAGCAGTTTCCGTGTTTCGCTCTATGTTTTCAGACACTCATATATATGTATACAGGACATGAAAAAACATTGCTCGAACGAATAGAGCTAATAATGCACGTAAAAAGGAGCGCTCTCGGCGAAAAAAAAGGAAGAAAGAAAATAGAATTCCCAGTACTTATGTGACTTGCGACAGGTATTTTTTTCGCATGGAATTCGTAAACAGTTCGTTAATTGGAAAGCAAATTAAATACAAGTAAAGAAAAACTCGCGAGTTTTTCAAAACTACTAGATTTCCTCTATTTACATGATGATAAAAAACTTTCTTCTTTTTCTTTCCATTGATACATTGAATTTGTGGTAAATTTTCTCAATATACAAACTATTTTATTTCAATCTCAATTAAAATACACGTAGACAACCTCTATCTCTGTGTTTAAGCATTACTGAAATTTACTAATATTTAATGCAGAACATAACTGACTATTTAATTACTTTTCATATAATTGCCTCTTGACTATATATTTAGTTTTTTTCATTAAAAAAAATAATTTACTATCTTTTTAAAAATTTTTATATATGTAAAAAAAATTAATTTAAAAGATGTAAATTAGGTTAATTAGAAATATGATATCAAATATTTATTTCTACATAATAGTTATAGTAAAATAGAATTTTTTTTAAATATAAAGACAAATAATATGAGGTACAATTAGTGTTTATTTGAATCAAATAAAACTTATTTGGTTCAAGGTAAATATTTATTTTACATTACTTTCAATTTAAATAAATAATATTAATTAATAAATAAAAACACAAGTAGAACCAAAATTTGTTGATTTAAGGTAAACACTTATTTTATATCCATGGAATCAATAATAACCTGTATGTAATATTTTATTCATATTTTTCTATCAACATTATTTTATTCACAAAATATTTTCTAGTAAAATATTATTATTGGAAAAAAAATTAAATATAATAAAACTTAATAATAATAATAATAATAATCCCCGCCGGGTTGTCCACTACCGAACATCATCGATGTCTTTGACGTGCTGGGAGAAGCGGATCCACTGCCAAACGTCATTGATTTCTTTGATGTACTGGGAGAAGTGGATCCACTGCCGAACATCATTGATTTCTTTGATGGGCTGGGAGAAGTGGATCCGCTGCCAGACATGATTGATTTCTTTGATGAGTTGGGAGAAGTGGGTTCGCTGTCAGACACGACTGGCATCTTGGATATGTTCGGTAGACCTTGCCGTGGTGGCGGGGCTTTTCACTAAAGGACAACCAACAGGGTGGTACCCTGATTCTAAAACCAAAAAAAAAATATGATTATGAATCATAATATCAATGAATTACCCCAAGGAGGAACCCCGAAAGGGGACAATACTCCCGACGGTGTCTCTTCGAACACCGCCGCAGGCCCCACGGATTTTGGGGGGGGGCCAAAACAATGATCAGCCGATAATCTATGAGACAAATGTCTCAGACCAGTTCCTGGCTATTCCGAGAATTTTCAAAAGCTTGCGCCAAGGATTCAAGCGCCAAAAGAACGTCAGTCGTGAAATCCAGGATGGCGTGACGGTTTTGGAAGGTGCGTTTGACATAATCTGTAAGAATTTACGTTTTATCCCCAAGCCTTTCAAAGACCAAGAGCCGCAACACCCAACTGTGGTAGCTCCACAGCAGACGGAGAGCACTACTGCATCTGGGTAAAAATTTTCCAAGTGATACCGCCAAAAATTTTATAGTCTCCAATTTTGGTGTAATTACTTTTAAATTGTAGTATTAGTTGACCTTTTTTAAATCTGTAAAAATTGCTGACCTAGTATGACGGGTTGCCAAGTTACAGGGGCCTGAATTTATCTGCTTTTATTGCGCGCGGTGAATTTCAATTAATCATAACTTTCATTACAATTAGTCGATTTTAATTTTTGATGGGTGCTTTTTAAAGCATTTTTTACCAGATTTTCAAAAATGCTATTAGTTTTTTTAAAACTAAAAAATTTAAGTAATTTTCTTTGAATTTTAATAATATATTATAATATTTTTGTGTTTTTCTCCCCATGGGCCCATTTTGATTTTTTAAAAAATATAATATATCGAAAGCTTGACTCTTTCCCTACAAAAACATGTAAATCCGAAAATGGGATTGAAAGAATTAATATTTTTTTAGAAGGTTTTTCATACGCATGAGTACGCTACTTAAGTAGCCGCAGTGTTATAAAGCGTTTAACAGTATTTATTAAAGTTACAAGCGCTAACTGAAAGTTAAATATTAATTTTTTATGAAGTTATCATTCCCTATAGCTAATACAGATGACTAAAAATTTTCACTTCTTGATTAAGTTAAAAATAACATTGTTTTTAGATTGCAGTTTTTGACCGTTAATCCAGGTTTATTATATTTTCATGGCTTATGCGTATGTCGCTACTTCTTGATGTGTACGTTGGGGTAAAGTTGAAGTTTTGTATTAGTCGCTCGCTGTAGCTTGAGTTTATTTTCAGTGCTTTTAAACTGTAATTATAAAATTTCTTTGAGGTACTTCATATACATTTCTTAGTAGCTGGATACGTAACAATATTGTATAGAATAACAAGTTTTAATTTTTCTTTGTAGTTCTGACATAATGAAACGACGAAAAAGTCATAGTGATCAATGTTATAATCGTTTTGAAAAGGATCATCACGGATCTTGTGATGATATAAGAACGATGTCTAAAAATTTGAGAATAAATTATATTAATGTTCCACTCGATGCAAAATTATGCTTATTATGCAGAAAGGAAATGTCACTACTTTCCTCTATGTCCCCTTTACAGAAGAGTGAAACAGTGTCAGTTAAAAATGATTCTGCATTTTTCGTAAGTGAAAACGAATGCGAAAATGCAGTCAATACTGAAACATCATAAAAAGTTGGTTCCGATATTGATGATTTTATAGAAGATGAGACTTATCTTTCTTCTTCTTCAAAAAAATTAAAAAATGCTAGTGATGACGAACAGCATAAAGCAGCGATTGAGATTTTCGATCAAATTAAAGAAAAATTTAAAATCTGTACAAGTCATTTAGAGAAAGTATTACTTTTAACCCTTTGCCCCTAAATCTTGGGGTCGTAGCGAAAACCTCAATCTCTGCTTTATGCAGTTCGTCATCACAAGCATTTTTAATTTTTTTGAAGAAGAAAGAAGATAAGGCTCATCTTCTATAAAATCATCAATATCGGAAGCAACTTTTGATGATGTTTTAGTATTGACTGCATTTTCGCTTTCGTTTTCACTTACGAAAAATTCAGAATCATTGTTAACTGACACTGTTTCACTCTCCTGTAAAGGGGACATAGAGGAAAGTAGTGACATTTCCTTTCTGCATGATGAGCATAATTTTGCATCGAGTGGAACATTAATATATTTTTTTCTTAAATTCTTAGACATCGTTCTTATATCACCACAAGATCTGTGATGATCCTTTTTAAAATGATTATAACATCGATCACTATGACTTTTTTGTCGTTTCATTATGTTCATTATGTTTCATTATGTCAGTACTACAAAGAAAAATCAAAACTTGTTATTCTATACAATATTGTTACGTATCCAGCTACTAAGGAATGTATATGAAGTTCTTCAAAGAAATTTGATAATTACAGTTTAAAAGCACTGAAAATAAACTCAAGCTACAGCGAGCAACTAATACAAAACTTCAACTTTAACTCAACGTACACATCAAGAAGTAGCGACATACGCATACGCCATGAAAATATAATAAAGCTGGATTAACGGTCAAAAACTTCTATCTAAAAACAATGTTATTTTTAACTTAATCAAGAAGTGAAAATTTTTAGTCATCTGTATTAGCCATAGGGAATGATAACTTCATAAAATATTAATATTTAACTTTCAGTTAGCACTTGTAACTTAAATAAATACTGTTAAACGCTTTATAACACTGCGGCTACTTAAGTAGCGTACTCACGCGTATGAAAAACCTTCTAAAAAAATATTAATTCTTTCAATCCCATTTTCGGATTTACATGTTTTTGTAGGGAAAGAATCAAGCTTTCGATATATTATATTTTTTAAAAAATCAAAATGGGCCCATGGGGAGAAAAGCACATAAATATTATAAAATATTATTAAAATTCAAAAAAAATTACTTAAATTTTTTATTTAAAAAAAAACTAATAGCATTTTTAAAAATCTGGTAAAAAATGCTTTAAAAAGCACCCATCAAAAATTAAAATCGACTAATTGTAATGAAAGTTATGATTAATTGAAATCCACCGTGCGCAATGAAATCTGATAAATTCGGGCCCCTGTAACTTGGCAACCCGTCATACTAGGTCATCCATTTTTACAGATTTCAAAAAGGTCCACTAATACTACAATTTAAAAGTAATTATACAAAAATTGGAGACTATAAAATTTTTGGCGGTATCACTTGGCAAATTTTTACCCACCTCTGAACGGCGCAACGACATGTCCTAATAAGGCAAAAGCCGTTAATAAACGCCCCAGGGAAGGTGCAAGCCCAGATGCGATTCCGCGACGGGCGACCCAAGGCGGGAAGAGAATTAAGCGAAAGGAGGCTCCACAGCTTGGTTCTGAGTCGCTAGTTGGAACAAAAGAGGCGCCCTCAAACAGTCCTGGCAAGTCGTATGCTGGGACCGTTTTGAGAGACGGAGCGGACAATGGAGACGGTATCAAAGTTGTTAAAAACAAAAAGAAACGGACTCCAAAAGAGAAACCCTCAGGTGAGAAAAAAGAGCTTCCGAAGCCCCCTTTGAAGCTAAGGAGCACGGAAGCTGTTAAAATTACGGCAAGCGACCCAAAGTTTTATGAGGGTATCTTGCCGCTAATAAAAGCAAAGGTAAACCCAGAAGATACGGGTACCGTGATCCGGAAAATCAGGAGAACTTTTAAACAGGAGGTTCTCGTGATAGTGAAAAAGGGCGGAGAGACCTTAAAATTTGCAGATGCACTGTCTTCGGCCCTGCATGGTAAAGCTGAGGTCACACCTCTAGTGAATAAAAGGTCTCTAGAGATTAAGGATTTGGACGAAGCCACCTCAGAGGATGAGGTAACTGCAGCACTAAGAGAAAAGCTGGGTAAACCCGACCTGAAGATGGAGTGTCGACTTTTGCCGCGCTACAGAGGAACTAAGGTTGCTCTGGTACGTCTGACAGAGGCAGAAAGTAACACTCTGCTAAAGCTTGGTAAAATAAAAATCGGCTGGATAAATGCTCCAATTCGCGAGCATGTTGAAGTAGCTAGGTGCCAAAAGTGCCTAGCATACGGACACTCAACCCGAACCTGCAAAGGCCCCGACAGAAGTAAAAACTGTCGGAGATGCGGCGGAGAGGGACACCTCGCGAAGAGCTGTAAAGTTAAGCCGAAGTGCCTTACGTGCTTGGACCTGGGGAAGCCAGAGACGGATCACGATTCCGGAAAGATAGTCTGCCTGGTTTACAGAGAAGAACTGCAAAAGATTAAAAGGGCAAATCCTTAAAATTTTTGCAGGTCAACCTGCATACAAGTAAGGATGCACAGTTGCTCCTAATGCAAACAGCAAGGGAAAATGAGGTCGATATCCTGTTCTGCAGTGAGCAGCATCAAGGAAGCGACCTCGCACCTTGGTATCAGGATAAGGCGAAGAGAGCCGCCATCAAGCTGTGCAACCCAGAATTGCGGGTTGACAAGTTCTTGGAGACAAGCAGCGGGTTTGTGTGGATAGAGGTGGCTAATATACGTATGTATAGCTGCTACTTCTCACTCAACGACCCGCTGACCACCTTCGAAGCCAATATAGAAGACCTAGAATCGAGCCTCATAGAATCCAAGCTGGATGTCATCATCACTGGCGATTTTAATGCAAAGTCGCCAGAGTGGGGTGAGACGAGGCTCGACAAGAGAGAAATTCTGATTGGAGAAATGATCTCCAAGAACGATTTATTAGTTGTAAACCGGGGAAAAACATGGACGTTTAGACGAGGTGCAATCGGATCGATTATTATTGATTACATTGAGTTCTCAGTCTCAATGGGAGACACACGAGGAGGAAAAAGACAGGAAGCTCCTAGTCGCAAAACCTCCTCATGGAACATTAAGAAACTCGACAAGGAGAAGTTCAGCCGGTCTCTAGAAGAATCTATCTTAATTGAGGATTCTGGTTGGGTGAGGAGGCCGAAAAGTCTAAATGGAGAGATGCGAGCGGTGCGAGATATAATCGTCACCGCTTGCAATGCGTCGATGCCACGTCGCAAAGGCGCCTTTCCAAGGAAAAAATCCTTGCAATGGTGGTCAGAGAAGCTGGCCTCCTTGAGAAATGAATGCCTCAAAGCAAGAAGGACATACACCCGATCTAAGGGAGATCCTTTGCTGAAAGAGGCTTTCAAGGAGGCGAAAAAGGACCTCAAGAAAGAGATCCGCAGGTCGCGACGCCGTAGCTGGAAGGACCTAATCGAGGAAGTCGGTAAGGACCTATGGGGTCTGGCTTTTAAAATCGTGACTAAGAAATTAGTGACGAGGCAAAAGACCCCCGGGCTGGACAATCCCGATTGGGTCAGAAAGATAATAAGTTCTTTGTTTCCTCCTGCAGAGCCATACCTTAGAAGGGACTGGAGTTTTTGCAAAGTCGAAGAGGAAGAACTCTTCACACTTAGTGAACTGCAAAAAGCAGGCAAAAGATTGAAAACAGGCAAGGCGCCTGGAATCGATGGGATAAGTAACGAGATCCTAAAGTTGGTAATCGACACTTCACCCCAGATTCTGCTTCGATGCTTCAATCTTTGCCTTGAGAGAGGAGAGTTCTTCCGCGACTGGAAGCGACAGAGGTTAGTTCTCCTGAGGAAAGGTGAAAAACCTCTAGATAAAGTCTCATCATACAGCCCTATATGCCTGCTAGATACGATGGGTAAACTTCTAGAGGATATGGTTCTGCAGAGAATGCAAAGCCACTTGACCGGAGAGAATAGTCTATCGGATCACCAATTTGGTTTCCGTAAAGGCAAGTCCACAGTTGATGCCATCCAGGCAGTTGTGGACATAGCCAAAGCAGGAAAAAACAAGTTGGGACCTGAAAAAAAGAGCTTCTGCGCGTTGGTAGCAATTGACATACGCAACGCGTTTAATTCCGCAAGATGGAAAGATCTCATCGAGTCGATGGAAAAGAAAAACATGCCGCCCTACTTGTTGCGGATAATGGATAATTATCTTAGCGACAGGTGGGTTATATATGTGGGAGACACCTGCACTCTCCAGGAAGAGATGCAACGTGGGGCTCCTCAAGGCTCGAGGGTGGGTCCATTTGTATGGAATGTATCTTACGATGATTTTCTGCGAATGGATCTACCCGAAGGTGCAGTGATCATCGGCTTTGCGGACGACGCGTTGTTTGTGTGCACTGCCAAAAGTGAGGAGGCTCTTGGGACATTGGTGAACAAATGTCTGCGACTAGCAAAAAGCTGGCTGGATACCAGAGGTCTTGAAATGGCCCTGGAAAAGACCGAGGCACTGCTGGTCACAGACAGACGTGGTTATGAGCTCCCACGAATCGTGATAGACGGATTCGAGGTCAAGTGGAGTAATCAAATTAAATACCTTGGTGTGGAGTTGGATGGAAGGTTAAACTTCCACCACCACATGGCTACGGCGTCAAATAAGGCGATCGAGTGTGCGGCTAATCTTTCACGGTTAATGCCAAATGTAGGCGGACCCCGTGAACAAAAATGGAGACTGGTGGCGAGTGTCGCCCATGCTAAAATGCTCTATGCAGCACCAGCGTGGGACCCATCCCTGAGGAATAAAAGATGTGTTACCATCTGTGAAAAGATACTGTCGGCGCAGAGATCGATAACAACACGTATCATCTCTGCATATAAGACGGTATCTACGAGTGCTGTGCAGGTCCTTGCAAGTGTCCCGCCAGCAGATCTTTTGGCGAGGGAAAGGGAAGAAATGTTTCTCTTTTCTAAAGAAAGAAGTTCCTTAGATGAGGAAATAAGACCAAGCAAGGGCCTGATCCGCAAAGAAGCGAGGCACAGGCTCATAGAAAGATGGCAAGAAAGATGGGATGGTAAGGAAAAAGATCGATGGACTTATCGCCTTATCCCGGCACTCGCCACCTGGATAGATAGGAAACACGGTCAGGTTTCCTATTATATGACTCAGGCGTTCACAGGTCACGGGTGTTTTGGCTCGTACCTGTGTCGCTTTAAATTACGCGAGAGCGAGGTGTGTGCATATTGCCAGTACCCTGAGGATAACGCGGAGCACACCCTCTTCTCATGCAGAAAATGGGACTTGGAGAGGCGGGCCATGTTCGAAGGTGTAAATAGTCAAGTTACACCGGAGAACATGGTATCGCTGATGACCCAGTCGGAAGAGAATTGTCGGCAAGTCGAGAACTTCATAATCTTGGTTATGTCGAGGAAGGATCTCGACGGCCGCCAAAAAGCGTAATTTAAACAGCTTTGAATTTTGTACGTTTGTTTTTTATTAATTTATTTTGTGATTTATTTGTCCTTGTACATTTTTTGATTGTTTGTGTTTTTTATTCATCTTTGTACAGTTTTATGTTTTCAATATTTTATACACGTTTATTTTTTCTTTTTTTTATATATCCGTTTGTAATTTTATCTTTTGACTTTTTACCCTTTTTAGAATTTGATTTTTTATTGTTGTGCTGTAAATTCCGCTTATACTTTGAAATGGTTTAAATTTTTTTTTAACTATGGACGCAGGTTAACCGCAGAGAGAAGGGTCGCATTAGTGACAGAGTTGGAGCGCCACCCTCGAAGGCTAAAGTCTTACGACAGTTCCGAGGGAGGGTAAAGGACCGCAAAGAAAGTTCCACTTAAAGAGGATTCCCACTTATCGAGGGACCACTTATCCAGGTTCGACTGTATAATATATATTTATTTTTCTTTTTTTTATATTTCCTTTTGTTTTATTATACCAACCCCACATAACCTTGGAGTGCGGAATCCAAGGTATCTGTAGGCAGATTTCCCAAAATTCCCTAAGCAAAAAAAATAATAATAATAATAATAATAATAATAATAATAATTACTATTATTATTATAAATGTAAATTAATAGATATACATTTTAACCCGTTGCCTGTTTCCGACCCACGGGTGGGTCGTGAAAAAGTTTAGCCATAACTGTTTCCGACCCACCCGTGCCGTGGGTCGTGTTCATTTTCACTCCAAATAAATATAATTTGTATATAAATTGATAGATATTTTTCTTTATATTAATATTATAAGACATTATATGGGTCATTAATGATATTTTTACAATAATTGAATAATTAGTTATAATTTAAATATATTATACTATTTGAAAAAGTATCAGATTCCGCTGGGCATTTTGGGACAATCATGTATTTTCCTCAAACAGTTAAGGGGATCAAAATCACACTGTGAGAAAAAAATTTATTTAATTGAAATAAACAATAACTTGTTTAATATAAAAAAAATATTTATTTGGATACATAAAATAATTTTTATTTCATCCAACTAAATGGTATTTATTTCAAATACTGAAATTGTTGGTACAAATTAGAGGTGTACAAAAAGCTCGAAACTCGATCGAGCTTTTCATTTTTTGAGCCGAGCCGAGCTATGTAAAAAGTTCGAATAATTTCGAGTACTCGAATTTTTCGAGCACTAGTATTTTGAGTACTCGAATTCACTCGAGTGCTCGAATTTACCCGAGTACTCAAAAATTTCGAGTAATCGATACATCGAGCCGGCTCCGGGTCGGACATTCGAGATTTTTCACACCTCTAGTACAAATAAAATTTATTCGATTCAATTATAAAAATAATTTGATTCAAGTTTATGGTTATTTGATAATGGGCAAGTAATCGAATATTTAAAATCAAATTTTTTTTAAATGTATATTTAAATTTCAATAACCCTATTGCGTAATTAATAATAAAATTGATTATTATGACTATTATTATTTATCAATTAATTTCCAAAACAGTGTAAATTTGTTAAATAAATATAAAAAAATATTATAGAGTAATTAGATTTTTCTTAAAAAAATGGAAAAGGAAATAGTATTTTATAGTAGTTTGCGATAATTCATAAATATAAATATAGATAATTTAATATCAGTTTCTCGTGTACTCTTCATGATAAACTCTTAATAATTAGATAAAGTCTAATTAATCCACACTCATAGGAAAACAATTATGTTTACAAAAAATTTAATTTTTATAATTATGATTCAATTATTTATTATGAATTATGATTTAATTATGATTCATAATTTTCGAAAGTTCAAATGATAAATATATTTTCAAAAATTACTAATTTAAATAGAATCAAATTGCTTCCATACATTGAGAAAACTGGAGTATTGGACTAAACATCTGGAGGGACAAATCGTTGATATTTGAGAGTTAGCTATTGGATAACAATCTAAATGTTCAAATACACCATTGACAGATATTCGTGCCATTTCTCTTGGAGGGAAAATGAGTTTATAACAGAGGGACAAATTAACCATCTTGAGAAATCCCTTCCTTATCCGGCGCGAAATGAATAAATATGTCAACCTAACCCCTAAATTAAATACATAAAATGTCAGAAAAATAATTTCGCGCGCATCAGATCGTACACATTTTCTGCGCAACTTTTAACCCTCAGATATAATGGGAGAGAATATACAAGTAGATTTCCATTATCAATTCAAAACTTATTTAAGAAGGACTATTTAACTCTCTTCATAAGCAAAGGAAACATACACTTTTTGAACCTCTGAATTTGACTCTCCAGTTTTCTCAGTATAATAACTTTTTATTTACTTAATTCAACTAATATTTGAGTTTGTTCCAAAAACAAAATTTCCCAAAGAGTGCAAATTGTAAATCTTAAGTTTTGTTATTCGTAAAAAAATAGGTGATGTTAAATATTATTTACTTATTTTTTTAATTAGGTATTTAAAAAAATGTGAAATAAAGAAAAAAAATGAAATATCAAAAAAAAATAATGATCATCTGGTTAAATTGCAATTGAGTTATTTTAACACAAGACGTAATCAAGGAGAAAGGAGGAGTGAAGCGGGTGGGTAGAAAAAATGATGACAACGCGTTACTGAGATATTGTTAATAGGCAATTAGAGTATGCTCATTATAAAGCACTGTAATCGCACTTAATCTCTTGATAAGACTTTAAGATAAGAGAAACTCATTGACCAGTTGACTGGTCATGATCACACGCGTGGCGATGAGTCTTAATCAAAAACCCTGTCTGCTTTTCAGTTTGAATACGTATTTAGACTTTTACATCGTGTTAATTTTTCCCCCTTTTTTCTTCATTTTTCCTCATTTATTTCTTTCCTTTTACTCATATTTTTTTCTATTACATACATAAATGTGTACTAAAGAATTTTACATTAAAAGTAATATATAATACCTAGAAAATTATTAATGAAATAGCTGAATAAATAACTTTTTGATTATAATTACACTACCGTCGGGAATTATCGGTACGGCTGCACGCGCACGGCCCAAAAACATACCAATCTTTAAATCACGATTTTTTTGTAAATACAAATGTCAGAAAATTAACAAATATACCTTTCGAAAGATTATTAAATTCTACGATTAATGGTACATAACTGAAAATTTTATTATTGATAAATAATAAAATTTTAAAAATTAAAAAATTAATTAATTAATTTAAAATTTTTTTAATAATTTATACAAAGATTGCAACAATTGACAAATTTGACAAAAAAATTTTAAAAATACAATTTTTTTGGAAATTTTTTCAACCCCTGCACATTTTTTAAAAATTGCAGACAAAATTTGAAACTTATATAGGTGTGATCATTCAAGTCTCATCTTTAATTTAAGACCAAAAGAATTTTAAAATCTTAATCGGTTAGCGAGATATCATTATAAACGCACGAGCATTTTCAGCCAAAAACCGTTCAAAATCGACTAATTCAATGCATTTGTCAAAAAACATGCTCGGACGTTTAGAATGATATCTCACGAACCGAAAAAGATTTTTAAACTCTTGTGGTCTTAAATTAAAGATGAAATTTAAATGATCACACTTATGTAAGTTTTAAATTTTTTCTACAATTTTTAAAAAATGTGCAGAGGTTAAAAAAATTTCCAAAAAAATTGTATTTTTAAATTTTTTTTGTCAAATTTGTCGATTGCTGCAATCTTTGTATAAATTATTAAAATTTTCAGTTATGTACCATTAATCGTAGAATTTAATAATCTTTCGAAAGGTATATTTGTTAATTTTCTGACATTTGTATTTACAAAAAAATCGTGATTTAAAGATTGGTATGTTTTTGGGCCGTGCGTGTGCAGCCGTACCGATAATTCCCGACGGTAGTGTAAATTGAAATAATTTATATAGAATTTAAACCACTAATATTAATTGTAAAATTAATTAAGTTAAAGTTATTTTAACACACTTAAGTTATTATTTATTCATTCACTGCACTGGTTAATTAATAATTCGCTGTAGATAATATGTATAATAAATTAACTTATTGAGGATAAAATTTAATAAAATAGTACCTAAATAAATAATTACTAATTATTAATAATTTCAATTAATTTTAATCAATTTAATATTTTAATTTAATTAAATATTAATTTACATTCTTTCATTGACTCTACATTTGAAATTAGCTAAACTGAGAAAACTGGAGAGTCAAATTCAGAGGTTCAAAAAGTGTATGTTTCCTTTGCTTATGAAGAGAGTTAAATAGTCCTTCTTAAATAAGTTTTGAATTGATGAATTGAATGGAAATCTACTTGTATATTCTCTCCCATTATATATGAGGGTTAAAAGTTGCGCAGAAAATGTGTACGATCTGATGCGCGCGAAATTATTTTTCTGACATTTTATGTATTTAATTTAGGGGTTAGGTTGACATATTATTTATTCATTTCGCGCCGGATAAGGAAGGGATTTCTCAAGATGGTTAATTTGTCCCTCTGTTATAAACTCATTTTCCCTCCAAGAGAAATGGCACGAATATCTGTCAATGGTGTATTTGACCATTTAGATTGTTATCCAATAGCTAACTCTCAAATATCAACGATTTGTCCCTCCAGATGTTTAGTCCAATACTCCAGTTTTCTCAGTGTACATACATTTATGCTTCTTTCGAGATGTTAGAATCATTAGAATTCGTTAGAATCATATTAGAATTTTCGGCTCCTATTTTTCCTCGTTATTGTTATTATTATTTGCCTATTATTATTAGAAAATAATAATAATAATCAAAATCATTATGCATATTAATTTTTTTAACCTTTGTTGTCGCCGTAAGAAAGAACTAATATTATTTTTGGTGAGTTGGTTACTCAACTGAGAGCCAACTGCACTTTATTTATTTAATAAGTAAAAGTAACGAAAATTCTTTGGGCTGACACTTATTCTCCCATTACCCCACAGAATTCTTACAGGCCAAAATTTGAATAAGAAAATAAAAACATAAACAAATTTTATTATTATCTTGATTTTTGTACATGTATACACATCTACACATATTCACCTATAATATAGTAAAAAACATAACTAAATAATACGATTTTAACTAGTTATGGTGATGCTTAGAAATATTTTGCATTTTACAACGAAAACTCAAAAAATACATTTTCCCTTGTCTTTACTAAAAATTTGTCTAGAATGTGATCGTTTGTTTTGGAATGATATAAACAAAGGTTGTAGAAGATTTTCTAGACATTGCAGCGAATTTTAAGGCTTCTAAGTGCGTGAAATTTAAAAGCTCCCCTACTCCTCTTGCTATATGGTTGTGCCTGGGTAGAAACGTTGGTATCTTTATCCAGGGTTTTTCCATGGAATTTGAATCCTAATATTTTTAGAGAATAATAGGAATTTAAGGAAAAAAAGTGACAACAAAATTTTGATATCAAAAATACTAAACTATAAAAAAATTATATGAAAAGTATAATTATATTAAATACTTAGAACATTAATTAAATTTTAATATAACTTTACTAAATTTTACATAAGTTTTTTTAAATTTTACTATTTTTTGTATCAAAATTTTACTTTGTTGCCTTTCTTCCTCAAATTTTAAAATACATTTACAAATGCTAATATATATTCTCTCTCCGTGTATTAATTATTGCAATTTAAATTAATTTATATATTTTAATTTTTGAAAAAATAAAAAAATGTTGACAACATTTAAAACATTATTTTGACTTATAATAACTTTTCATGATTCTAAACAGTTTAACCATAGATTGTGAAATTTTTTCAATTTTCTAAATAAATATTGGTACAATATTTTTCGAAGAATATTTTTAGAACCATCCCCATTTATTCTGTTTAATAATTAATTAATAAAATGAACCGAATTTTGCTAGTTGAACTATTAAACATTAATTTAATTAGATAATTGAAAATCAATAAAAGATTTTTATTTCACAAAGAATTTTCAATATTAACGATTTTTTAATTAAATTATTTTATTTATTCAATACACGGGTTTACAATTTACACCCTTTATAATATAAAAATATAAAAATGTTTAATGCTAAATGCTGTGTGAACTTCGCAATTAATTAAATTAATTATTTTGGTTATTATAAATTCGAAGGTCATGAGTAAATCTTGACTTAAAATTATCGAAAAAATCAATACTTTTAGCATGATTTGCTTGACGGCAAAGACGCACAAGGGGTGAGTTACCACCGAGATTAGTTCGACAAAAAGGCACTTTGAATACAGGACCACTTCTCAGGGAGATGTATGGAACTGTCAATGAGATACCGGACAGCAGTGCCGAACAATCGATAACACCATTGAGTACATTATAAAAAATTGCAAGTCCAGTTTTAAGAATCTACTCTGAATAGTAGGTATATTCATTACATTATTGCTTAGTTTAGAATCAATGTACGATATTGAAAAGTGATTACACTAATTACAATAAATTACATAAACATACACGTATAATATTATGTATTTGTTTATTATGCCCTTGTTTTGTGTCACTACCAAAATAATTAATTAATATAAATGTATTATGTTATAATGAATGCATGTAATAACCGAAATGTAATTTAACATGTAAAGAAAACAGGAAATACATATATTTATACAAACTGTACACAACATTTATATATGATTATAAACGTATGAAAAGGTTATTTTCCACGAAACAATAATAATTAACTGTATTGGCTATTATTTTCATTCTGATATATTCAAGTTTCATATATATGTAATTAACTCTCGAAAGAAGAGTCAACTTACATTATGATAATGAATACCGAATGATATGCTATATTTTGCCAAATCGAGAAAGAAAATTGTACACTTGCAAGCCATCTCATTATCATGATATAATTGGCTCTCTGGTCTCTTTAATTAACAGCATTACTTTCATTAAATTCTGACTTGTTTTATATTTCTAAAAAGAAAAAAACATCAGAAAAATAATGTAACCTCATTATTTCAATATAATTTATAATTAAAAATTTTTTTTTAATACATATAAATACAGACACAATGTTGCTCGCTAATAATGTGCATTATTAATGTAACAATTTATTATTTCTCAAATAAAGGGATTATTCTATAGTAATTGAACAATTTTCCAGTCAATATTATTATTATGTTTATTAAGCGAATTATTGAAAATTTCTCAGAGTTTGTTTAAGCCAATTTGGTGTTTTTAATTATCTATTGTTCGTTAAAATTCATTATTATTATCTCATTATAATATAAAGTCTGTCTAATTAGGTTAATAATTTAAAGCTTCCTTTTCCAGTGAATTTGTGGACTAAAATGTAAAATAAATAATTTAACTGATAAAAAAATTGTAGGGATAATTATCTTTATTTACTCTTCGTTGCTATAGAGAAAGGTTCGAAACTGTAAATACGTACTATACTATTTACCTAGTCAAGTTGAACTAATCATTATTTTGACCTATTTTGATATTTAATTGTTTCTCTCATTGTAGCCTCACTTGTTTTTTCAATACTTTTTATCACTGTTACTTTCACTACCCAGGTGCGAATTTGGGTTGGCCGCCAGAGTTTGAAGGTTGGCTGAAGGTTGGCCTAACTTTAGCAAGCGAAGTTTTGGTTGCAGAGTTTGCCCAACTTTGGCAAGTACTACTCTCTAAATCTGAATAAGTGAAATTTTCACTTTTTTCATGTGTGAACCTTTTTCTCACTTATTAATAAGTAGAATCTACTTATACATAAGTGAAATATTCACTTTTTTATGTGTGAACTTGTTTTCACTTATCAATAAGTGAAATCCGCACTTATGTATAAGTGAAATATTTAGTTAACCACTTCACTGGCGGGGCGTTCCAAATGGCGTTCCACGCGCCGAGGCCCAGACTGGCAAAAACACCGAAATGGCGTTCCTAATAAAACTTTATTTTTAAAGAGTGTACACTACTTTTAACTTATACAAAGCAATATTTCTATAGTTTAGACATCAGGGAACAAGATTATCACAATGAAAATTTCAGTTTTTGGGATTTTCAATGTGTTTTCATACGTTGAAATAGTCCATTTTTACCACTTTTCACCAAATGGCGTTCCACTTTTTTTTAATTTTTACACAGTAAAACTAATATTTTTTATTTAAAAAATATATTTACATACAAAACATTATAATATAATAATGTAATAAGTAAAAAATAAATATAAATAATTAATAAATAAAATTTAATAATTATTAATAATAACAAAAGTGGAACGCCATTTGTTAAAAAGTGTTAAAAATCGACTATTTCAACGTTCGAAGAAACATTGAAAATCTCAAAAACTGAAATTTTCATTGTGATAATCTTGTTCCCTGATGTCTAAACTATAGAAATATTGCTTTGTAGTAGTAAAAAGTAGTGTACACTCTTTAAAAATAAAGTTTTATTAGGAACGCCATTTCGGTGTTTTTGCCAGTCTGGGCCTCGGCGCGTGGAACGCCATTTGGAACGCCCCGCCAGTGAAGTGGTTAAAAAGAAATTCATCTGCGCATTATATTACAATTTATTATTTATACCTACTTTTAAATGTTTAAAAACAATGTTTTTATCATTTCAGTTAATATATTAGAAATTTTTTATTTTATTTAATTATTATAAAAATTGTCATTTAAAATTTAATAAAATTATTAAAAAATATTCAGTTAAATATTATATTAACAGTAATCTAATAACTAACTTTTTATTTACTAAGTATTTATATACATATATAATAAGAGAAATCTTAAACAAAACGTTAAAGTAGAACACAATAAACTAACTCTTTATAAGTATCACCCAATAATTTTCTATGAGTATAAGGCAACTTATTAAGTGGCATTGTAGTGTTTCTCGTTGATCATAAAAGTTAAGCGACATTGCTTGCGGTTAATATTAGGATGGGTGACCGTTTGGGAATTTAGCTTAAAAAAGTTGAAAAATTGATATGTTTATAAGTTCCAGACTGATAATGAGAAGAGAAGAGAAGAGAGTGTTAAATAGTTGATAGTAAATAAATATTTTTTTTATATAATATTGATCCTGATTATTTATTTACATTCACTTCTTAATGTCTGAGTATTCACTTATCTCATAATTGAATATTCACTTATTCATAAGTGAATGTAATTCACTTATTCATAAGTGAATGTAATTCACTTATTCATAAGTGAATATAATTCACTTATTTCATGTGTGAATATTCACTTATTCTACGTGGAAGAGTTTTGAAACATGGAATAAGTGAATATTCACTTAAAATATAAGTGAAATTTCACTTATTCAGATTTAGAGAGTAGTGCCCACAGTTGGCCCGACTTTGCAAGCCAACAATTACATGCAGAGTTTAACCAACCGTCGGGCCAACTTTGGCGACAAAAGTTGGCACAACTCATCGAAAGGTAGTTTAAAGACTTTCAGTTTCGGTTGGCCAAACTCTGGGCCTCGGTTGGCCCGACGGTTGGCAAATCTTTATGAAACGCAGTTTAATTGACTTAAACTTTTTTCGTTGGCCGAACTCTGGGCCACGGTTGGACCGACGGTTAACAAAACTCAAGAAACGCAGTTTAATTAACAAGATTTTTCTTGGTCGGACAAACTCTGGACCTTGGTTGGGCCGACGGTTGGCCAAACTCTGTGAAACGCAGTTTAAATGACTTAAACTTTCTTGGTCGGCCGAACTCTGGGCCACGGATGGCCCTATTGTTGCAGCTTTAATATACATTTAACGTTATATATTCCCATGTAAGCGTAGCGTAGTGGTCAGTGTATAAGTCTTCGGTGCGTCAGGTTAGGGGTCGATCCCAGCGCGCGTTAGATTATATTTTCGAAAATGTATTTATGAGATTGTGTTTAATAATAATAGGTAAAGGTTATATCTGATGTTCCCGCTAATAATAACGTGTGAATTGTATAAATAATTTATTTTTTAAATAATTTTTTACCTTTGGCAGTTGAAGTTGGCCAAAATTTCAAAATTGTGGTTAATTATTTACTTTAAATTTATTATTTTTTTAAATAAAAACTTGTTATTGAAAAAACGATATATTTCAAAAAAGTGAAGAAATTTTATTTTATCATTATGTTTTCAATATCTTTACCTCGAAGTTTAAAAAATGAAATATTTTTTAGTATACCCCTATAAATTCCATAAGAAAAAGAAGGATTTTTATTTTTATCCCACATGCACAAAAATAAAGCTTTTAGATAGCTGACGACAGGGAGTAAAGTCACTCATTTGTTCGACCATATGAAAATGGCGTCCATTTTCTCCCAAGAGGCAAACATAACAGCTGATCCCATGCGTTATTTTTGCCCATGGGAGAAAACGGCCGCCATTTTCATATAAGTCGAACAAGTGAATGACTTTACTCCCTGTCGTCAGCTATCTAAAAGCTTTATTTTTGTGCATGTGGGATAAAAAATATCGTAAGTAACACGGGAATAAAGGCAGCCAATTTGTTTACGATGATTTTTGTGACACGAGTGGAGGTCGAGGGCGCCCTCGACCTCCACTCGTGTCACAAAAATCACCGTAAACAAATGGCTGCCTTTATACCCTTGTTGCTTAATATACTATTATTTTTTATTGTTTACAAATTTTTGTCTACAGTTTATAAAAAGAGTAAATATATTTTTTCAAAAACCCCTATATAAATTTCAAGAAAATGAAGAATTTTTATTTCTCCACTACATTTAAGAAATTAAAGTTACACATAATATTACACATAATATTAAATTAAATAAAAAAATTTGTTTCTATATTTTTTGTTGTTAATAGCGAAGAAATGTCGACTTGAAAAAAAAAAATCTCGAAAATCTGGTTGACATGATATTTTCAGTCAGAACAGACGGAATCAAAAAATTCAAACGGATTATTAAAATATAAGTTAGTGGTTACAGCCTGAACTAAAATAAAAAAATTTCATTTAAAAATAACAAAATGGCGGACTTTTTACTTTTTTAACCCTTCTTTTGTAACTAAAATTGTTTAAAAAGCAGGTTAAAAATTATTTAAAAATTATGATTTTAGTTCAGGCTGTAACCACTTACTTATATTTTAATAATAATCCTTTTAAAATTTTTGTTTTCGTCTGTTCTGACTGAAGATATCATCAATTATCATGTCAACCAGATTTTCGAGATTTTTTTTCAAGTCGCCATTTCTTCGCTATTAACAACAAAATATAAAAGTACAAAATATAAACAAATTTTTTTCATTTAGTTTAATATATGTGTAATAATATGTAAAAATTTTAAAATGTTTAAATAAATTTCACTATGCAAAAAAAAATTCTTCAAAATACGTGCAAAAGACCCAGTCTTCCCCCTTAAAAGGAAAAGTTTTCATTTAAAAGCTAATAAATTCCAAGAAAATGAACAATTTTTATTTTCCCACTGTTTTCGAATTTTTGCCCAGAGTTAAAACAGAGTTCACTTCACAATGTTCCTATGGTTTAAGTATTAAATTCGCTCATTACCCACATTTCGATAGCTTTCTGAAAAATGGAGACTTCAAGCATAGCTTATTCTTTTCTACCAGGGATGCTCCACTGTAAAAATAATATCTTAAAGTACTTACAGCTCAAACGATTTTTTTCTCAAATTCAACTCATTTTTGGGCTTAAAATAAAAATTAGACAATTTTAAATCTCACTAAATTATAATTTAAAAGTATTAAACTGCAAGGAATTTATATAAAAAATGGGGATAAGTAAATTTAATGAGGCAAAAGTAAATCATAACGTCACTAGAGATGCATTACGAGCGAGACTCTCGGGAAAAAGACTATGAAAACAATTGAATGTTATATAACCATTCAATCGTTTTCATTGTCTTATTCTTCGCGAGATTCTCGTTCTCGCCGAGACGAGTTTCTCTCGAAATGCATCGTAAGTTTTTCTACATCTTCCCAGTAAAAAAAAAAGTATTCAGAATAGAGAAAAAGTATTGGTGGAGACGTTCGGTGAATGCGTTTTCGCGACAAAACCGTATTGGTGGGTCACGGTGAATACATTTCGCTTACCGTGAATACTTTTTTTTTAAACTCTCGATTTAAAGATTCCTAAGCAAAGTTGAGAATATTTATAAAGAGCGTAAGTGATCTGAAGTGTTACGTCCGAAGATATAACATAGTAAAAAAAATAGTTAATAATAATTATTAACTAGATATTTGAACCTAGACTCTAAAGTCCAATAGTTCGGGAAACTTTTAGTCTAAACCTTGATTAATTAAATTGTCTTAAATTTGAGTATAAAAAAAAAGGAAGTTTAAAAGAAAGAAGAAAAGAAGCTAACGGAAGAAAATTGAAAATGTATAGCCTACGCGCTTAATAAAATAAGGTTAGCAACTATACATATCAATACCGCGCGTTTTCCCTATTCAAAATTGTCATCATGAAACTCGGTTGTACAAGTTTCTATTTCAGACGAAAAAAATGTAAAGAGTAGAAGAAAGTAAACTTGTGTAAAAAAAAGAAAAAATGAATGAATGTAAACGAATTAATTAATTTTATAACATTTATTCATTAAACTTACTTTTGTTGTTGTAATTTAAATTTTCGGCAAACAGAATAGGCAGCAAAATAAATTTGTCGTCGAAATCCTTGATAATTTCTCCTTAAGGTTTTCGGTGATTGTAGAACTCGTTTAAAAATAATAAAACTTGTCGAAAACTGATTTGATATTTTAAAACTTGTTAAAACTTGTTTGAATATGTCAAAAACTTGTTTGACTTTTTAAAATTTGTAAAACTTTGAAAAGCTTATTAAAACTTGTCAAAAACTTGTTTGACTTTTTAAAATTTGTAAAACTTTGAAAAACTTATTAAAACTTGTCAAAAACTTGTTTGACTTTTTTTAAAATTTGTAAAACTTTGAAAAACTTATTAAAACTTGTAGTAATTTGAAGAAGTTAGGACAGTTGAAACTTAAAAATTCAAAGTTGAAATGTGAATGTGTGTATTGAAAAAGAAATGAAGAAGAAGAAGAGAAATGAAGAAGTGTAGAGAAGTGAAGTGAAGATTTTTGCCAAAGTTCCAATTTTTATACTTTTGTCCCCTCTAAAAAATTTTCTAGTGGAGGAGTATGGGCATGGCAAAATTCAGTTTTGTCGAATAGAAAAAGAAGAAGGCGTAAAATCTCATTATCGAGGGTCTTATGATTGGGACCCTTAGTTTCGTCCCTCCGAAAGTTGCCAAATTTTCATGTGGGCGTTTGAATTTGAAAATCTTTAGAGTGGGATAAAACTTGAGAGTTTTTCCAAAAGATGGAGATACTGTTAGGTTTTCCGTAAAATTCAAAGTTTTAAAAATTCAACCTTTTTGAGAAATTATCAAAGATTTTTACAATTAAATCGAATAAAAATCTTATATAAAAATTAGTACGATTTTTAACAAAGAATCTGAAATTAGTTAATTTAAGTTGTTTACAATAAACCTTAAAATATAGAGTAATTTCCAATTTTGATTACAATTATTATTTATTATTAAAAATGATCGAATATTTGTATATTACTAATTTTAGTAACTAAATTTGAAATTTTGTGAATTATTAGAACTAATTTAATTTCATCATTTTAAATTAAAATTGTTTAAATCTTAATTTTGTAGAGTATTAGTATTAAACATTTTATTTTTACAAAATTTAGTAAATTAGCATTTATCATTAATTTAAACAATTTTATTATTTTGCCATGTTGAAATTAGTCAAAGGATTATTAAAGTTCTAAATTTTTAATAATATATTATTTAAACAATTAAATAATTGAATTTTACTAATTAGTAATTTCTAATTTATTTTAGAATTTATTTTACACACGAATAGAAATCATGAATAGAATTAATATTTTATTGAATATATTTATTAAAGATAACGATTGTTTAATCAAATTTTAAACTTTATTGTTAATAAAGAAAGAAATTTCAATTATTTAAATGTTTATAAATTTAATTGATCGTTTGGTACTTATGAGTAAGAGAGAGAAAGATAAATTAAAAGAAAATTCAAATCCTATTAAATAAATGAAATCGCATAAAGAGTAAATAATAATAAAAAAATTGGTTTAAAAATTAATATTTTCCTCATGCAATAAATTAATAATTGTTGCAAAAACAAGAAAAAGACAAAATTCAATTTTAACATAATTTTTACAAAAATAAGAGAAAGTCATTAAACAGGCGAATTTTGGGTTTTTCCCGCTTTGCCGTCAACCGATCATTATCTTGCGCCGGGATCTGTCCACGCAAATTTAGACTGAAGGGTCCAGATTTTTCTACTATGAGATCGCTCTATGGTTTCCAAATAAGTAACGCATTTTTAAATCTATTTGCTAACAAATATTGATTTTTCTCTTTGAAAATCTTAATATGATATTTGACAAAAATTCTTTCTTCGAGAGAAATCAATATTTGTTATTTTCAGAAACAAATTTTAAACTCTCTAAACTTTTTTTCAAGTTTATCAAACGAGAAAGAGAAATTAAAATAATAAGAAAAAAAAAATTTAGGAGGAAGAAAATTAATTCTGACGTCACACCCCCATAGTTAAATGGTTGCTTATAGATAGTAACAAAGTGATATCGGAGAAGCGACCACAGAATGTACATATGTTTTAATATTTTGATTATTAGGTATCCCAGTTTAGGTTTCGTTGTTTGAGAACTGACACTTGCAGACAAATGGTATCGTATAAAAAAAGGTTGAAGAATCCTTTGGAATATTTGACTTCAATAGATGTAGTTTTCTCTGAAGTAGGTGTGATAATATAGAGTATAGTGTAGTTTTAGTTTGATCTTGTTGATACGATTGTTGTTGACGTTCTTGATTAAAATTTGGTGGTTGACATCAGTCGCACTGAATGATGGGTTGTAGAACTACAGATGGCTCCTAATTTGTTCATCGGACATCTATAGATTGTGGAGTTTTCTATCATTTTAATATATTAAGAGACGATAAAAACTGGTTCAACTTCTGCATTGACTGTGCTCACAAATAGGGAATGCATGCCACAGCTCATCCCAGGAATTTTCTGCAATTTCTCGACTACTTCTTTGTTGAAAAGGGTCCTATAACGCCTTCACTTGAAGATAGTACTGGTTGTCCTCTCATTGATTTGGCCGAGTCGTTGAGTATAGACGGTTGTTTTACGAGAAACTTCATTTATTCCCGCAAAAATTTAAACTTCTCTTTGGAATATAAATTACCGGTTAATATATTCCAAAGTATTTGATGATGCTGGTACAAGTACAGCAGGTGTTTGTATTTCCACAAATGAAGTTAGGATTTTGTAGTATTTTTCGATGATTTTGTGGTATGATGGTATAAGTTACACTTAACTTCTATTCCCATGATCTTCCAGATGAGTGTCCTTGATATCAGGTAGTAAGATCCATTATTTCTGCTCACTTCAACTTCTATGTAACACGTTCCTCCATGTTGAACCTTTATTTCAACAGATACACATTTGACTATCTGAGTCACCTCTGTTACAACTACTGCACTGTAACTTGGACCTTACAAATATATATAAATATATAAAGAACATAAATAAATCGTTGATTGGTATTTGAAAATATAAATAATTTATCTTCCAGTAATAATTTGTTTCAAGTCGCAATTAAATGATCATTATTGTTAACATATAGATTTGATATTCGATAAAATTGAACGTATACATTAAATTATATCTTTTAAATTTGTATATATTCTATAAAAATTCGAAGGAAAATTAGTGTTGTAGACAGTGATGATATTCTTAGTTAGTATGAATTTAAGTTAATAATAATGATAATATAAAAATAAATTTTATCTGGAACATATGCATTCTAAACTTTTATAACATGATTTAAAAAATGTAATGTTTGTATAGCAAAAAAAAGTGGATTTTTTTTTTAATTTTGACATTATAATAAGAAGAAAATTTTAACAATAATTATTTTAAACATTTGACGTTTACGCGGTTCAGACAATTTATTCTCCAATGTTAAATGATGATTTGTGTTGTAAGTTTTTGTATTCCTTGTTGAAGATTGTGATGATTGTTCTTCATTGGTTCCTTACAAATTTTTATTTATATTTGTGAATTTATACAATATTAAAAGGTTTTCCTTGACCTACATTTTTTTAAATTTATATATATAGTAGATTAATATAATAATTTGAATACATAGATTGATCTGTAACATAAAAATCATATTAAAAAGACATCCTCTGAATCTCATAAAAAAACGTGTATATAAAATAAATTTAAATGAAACAAGAAACATTTATTTAATTTCTTTTTAATTTAGCTCATTAATCAATTATATCCTCATATTATTACAATTTATTGAATACGAATTTATCAAAAGTTTGAACTGTTCGTTTTTTTTATTTTTCCATTTCAAAATATTCAATTTGAATAAAATAATTTTTGTTTTAAATTTGTAATTTACGTTGTGTCTGAAAGTAATTGAAACTTTATTTGTATATAAATGCAACCTTGCCTGCACAAACTTTATGTTGTGTCTGAAAGTAATTGAAACTTTATTTATTAACAAATGCAACCTTGCCTGCACAAACTTTATGTTGTGTCTGAAAGTAATTGAAACTTTATTTATTAACAAATACAACCTTGCCTGCACAAACTTTATGTTGTGTCTGAAAGTAATTGAAACTTTATTTATTAACAAATGCAACCTTGCCTGCACAAACTATTTACTTACAATTAATTATTACAAGAGGAAAAAAAATACCTTATTAAACTTGAGAACACAAATACAAATAAATAATCAAAATAACAGAAGAATTATTTATTACAAGCATTGCTACGCGATAAAAAGAAAATGAACCTTAATTTATGAATGCTGATATTTTAGGATATGCAGGACTTTTTCATAAATGCACCAAGCTATCACGGTGTTTGAAACAAAATAATAACTAATTATTTTAAATATTTATATTAATAAAATTATGTATTCACATTTAATACGCATTATTTGTCTTTTATATTAAACACAAAATTATATTATCTTATACAATTTCCGAATTGACTGTTTCTATTTTGTATTAAATTTCTTTTATTTCAAGAGAGGAGGAAAAAAAAATTTGTTTTTCTTTGAAATACAAAAGAATCATCTTTATCTAGAAATTAAAATTATATGAATAGGTTGAAATGGATTATATGGAAATAATTAGTTGTAAAATTTTTTATTAAATTGAAATAAATGAATCGTAATTGCTTATTTAAAATTTCGTAAAAGAAATAATTAAAATATGATATAAAAATCGCATAGTTAATGTATCAATATTTTTAATATATGCGTTTATTTTACTTTGAAAAATCATATTAATCATTTGAATTTTTCCGGAATCGTTATTTTGATATCAGTACTGATATTACCCATTCTAAAAAAAGAAAATTAGCTTTATTTTCTTGTGTTTGCATTTACATTACAAAATTTTATTTTATTTATTTTTTTTTTTACTACATATGATTGATTTATAATTTAATACTGCATCTTGGTATTGTGATTCTAAAATCAGTATTTTATGAATTTTCTAAAAATTATGAAATTTTTATTTTTTATTCAGTACTGAAGTTTCATATAAATTATAAAAAGATACTTTTTTTTATTTACATTTTGGAATGGATTTTATTTTTACTGACAACGAAAATTAGTTTTAGTACATCATTCATTAAATGTAAATAGTTTAATTTTCAGCGTTTAGTAAACTTTATAGGAGAAAAAAAATTTGTAGTTTGTTTAAATCTTTAGTTTTTAAATAAGCATTTAATTGCTATTAGTTACAATATATTTTTATTTTGATTAGACTTTATATTCTAGAGTATATATTTAGTCCCTTTTTTTTGAAAATTTCTAGTATATACAGGGTTTTTTTTTTTACTTTTTTTTTTTGTTTTGAGTCATTTTGTAAAATTTATTTTTTTTTTTGTAAAAAGTTTATATTATGTTTAGTTTTACTACGATAGCATTACGTACTTTTTTTCATTTTTGTTTTAGTAGAGTTTGTTAAATTTAATTTTTCAATTTCGTTTTTTAGTAAAATTGTTTTTTTTTCTTTTTAGCTTAGTTTAGAAAAATTAAGTTTATTTTAGTAAACTTTAAAAATTGTTTCGTTTTTTTAGTAAAAATTTTTTTTTTTTTTTTTTTTTTTTAGTTTAGTTTAGTTTAGTAAAATTTAGTTTATTTTAGTAAACTTTAAAAATTGTTTCGTTTTTTAGTTAAGTTTGGTAAAATTTAGTTTATTTTAGCAAACTTTAAAATTTTTAGTTTTTAGTAATTTTGTTTTTGGTTTTTAGTTGAGTGAGGTAAAATTTAGTTTATTTTAGCCAACTTTAAAATTGTTTAATTTTTAGTTTTTAGTTAAGTTAGGTAAAATTTAGTTTATTTTAGCCAACTTTAAAAATTGTTTAGTTTTTAGTTAAGTTAGGTAAAATTTAGTTTATTTTAGCCAACTTTAAAAATTGTTTAGTTTTTAGTTAAGTTAGGTAAAATTTAGTTTATTTTAGCCAACTTTAAAAATTGTTTAGTTTTTAGTTTTTAGTTAAGTTAGGTAAAATTTAGTTTATTTTAGCCAACTTTAAAAATTGTTTAGTTTTTAGTTTTTAGTTAAGTTAGGTAAAATTTAGTTTATTTTAGCCAACTTTAAAAATTGTTTGGTTTTTAGAAAATTTGTTTTTTTTTGTTTTTAGTTAAGTTAGGTAAAATTTAGTTTATTTTAGCCAACTTTAAAATTTTTTGTTTTTGTTTTTAGTTAAGTTAGGTAAAATTTAGTTTATTTTAGCCAACTTTAAAAATTGTTTAGTTTTTAGTTAAGTTAGGTAAAATTTAGTTTATTTTAGCCAACTTTAAAAATTGTTTAGTTTTAGTTAAGTTAGGTAAAATTTAGTTTATTTTAGCCAACTTTAAAAATTGTTTGGTTTTTAGAAAATTTGTTTTTTTTTGTTTTTAGTTAAGTTAGGTAAAATTTAGTTTATTTTAGCCAACTTTAAAAATTGTTTAGTTTTTAGAAAATTTTTTTTTTTGTTTTTAGTTAAGTTAGGTAAAATTTAGTTTTATTTTAGCCAACTTTAAAAATTGTTTAGTTTTTAGTTAAGTTAGGTAAAATTTAGTTTATTTTAGCCAACTTTAAAAATTGTTTAGTTTTAGTTAAGTTAGGTAAAATTTAGTTTATTTTAGCCAACTTTAAAAATTGTTTAGTTTTTAGTTAAGTTAGGTAAAATTTAGTTTATTTTAGCCAACTTTAAAAATTGTTTAGTTTTTAGTTTTTAGTTAAGTTAGGTAAAATTTAGTTTATTTTAGCCAACTTTAAAAATTGTTTAGTTTTTAGAAAATTTGTTTTTTTTTTTGTTTTTAGTTAAGTTAGGTAAAATTTAGTTTATTTTAGCCAACTTTAAAAATTGTTTAGTTTTTAGAAAAATTTTTTTTTTTTTGTTTTTAGTTAAGTTAGGTAAAATTTAGTTTATTTTAGCCAACTTTAAAAATTGTTTAGTTTTTAGAAAATTTGTTTTTTTTTGTTTTTAGTTAAGTTAGGTAAAATTTAGTTTATTTTAGCCAACTTTAAAATTTTTTTTTTTTTGTTTTTAGTTAAGTTAGGTAAAATTTAGTTTATTTTAGCCAACTTTAAAAATTGTTTAGTTTTTAGTTAAGTTAGGTAAAATTTAGTTTATTTTAGCCAACTTTAAAAATTGTTTAGTTTTAGTTAAGTTAGGTAAAATTTAGTTTATTTTAGCCAACTTTAAAAATTGTTTAGTTTTTAGTTTTTAGTTAAGTTAGGTAAAATTTAGTTTATTTTAGCCAACTTTAAAAATTGTTTAGTTTTTAGTTAAGTTAGGTAAAATTTAGTTTATTTTAGCCAACTTTAAAAATTGTTTAGTTTTTAGAAAATTTTTTTTTTTTTGTTTTTAGTTAAGTTAGGTAAAATTTAGTTTATTTTAGCCAACTTTAAAAATTGTTTAGTTGTTAGAAAATTTTTTTTTTTTTGTTTTTAGTTAAGTTAGGTAAAATTTAGTTTATTTTAGCCAACTTTAAAAATTGTTTAGTTTTTAGTTAAGTTAGGTAAAATTTAGTTTATTTTAGCCAACTTTAAAAATTGTTTAGTTTTTAGTTAAGTTAGGTAAAATTTAGTTTATTTTAGCCAACTTTAAAAATTGTTTAGTTTTAGTAATTTTGATTTTGTTTTTTAGTTAAGTTTGGTAAAATTTAGTTTATTTTAGCAAACTTTAAAAATTGTTTTAGTTTGAGTAGTTTTAAAGTTTTTTTTTTTGTAATTTAGTAGTTTGTTTTTAATTTTATTCGAGTAGTTTAGTAAATTTTGAAGTTTTCACAAAAGGATTTATTTCACCCCAATATTCAGATTTTAGTAAAGTAGTTTTAGTTTTAGTAGTTTCAATAGTAAAATTTCTCTTCATTTTTATCTTTCTATTTTCATTTAGTAGTTTTACTAAAATTAGTACAAGTTTATATGTAATTTATACAATTTAAAATGAGATGAAGAAGACAACTTAATTTCTCAAAAGTTAACACCAAATAATCCCTCCGGGGCCTCCAAAAATTATATTCCTATGTTACGTCCGAAGATATAACATAGTAAAAAAAATAGTTAATAATAATTATTAACTAGATATTTGAACCTAGACTCTAAAGTCCAATAGTTCGGGAAACTTTTAGTCTAAACCTTGATTAATTAAATTGTCTTAAATTTGAGTATAAAAAAAAAGGAAGTTTAAAAGAAAGAAGAAAAGAAGCTAACGGAAGAAAATTGAAAATGTATAGCCTACGCGCTTAATAAAATAAGGTTAGCAACTATACATATCAATACCGCGCGTTTTCCCTATTCAAAATTGTCATCATGAAACTCGGTTGTACAAGTTTCTATTTCAGACGAAAAAAATGTAAAGAGTAGAAGAAAGTAAACTTGTGTAAAAAAAAGAAAAAATGAATGAATGTAAACGAATTAATTAATTTTATAACATTTATTCATTAAACTTACTTTTGTTGTTGTAATTTAAATTTTTCGGCAAACAGAATAGGCAGCAAAATAAATTTGTCGTCGAAATCCTTGATAATTTCTCCTTAAGGTTTTCGGTGATTGTAGAACTCGTTTAAAAATAATAAAACTTGTCGAAAACTGATTTGATATTTTAAAACTTGTTAAAACTTGTTTGAATATGTCAAAAACTTGTTTGACTTTTTAAAATTTGTAAAACTTTGAAAAGCTTATTAAAACTTGTCAAAAACTTGTTTGACTTTTTAAAATTTGTAAAACTTTGAAAAACTTATTAAAACTTGTCAAAAACTTGTTTGACTTTTTTAAAATTTGTAAAACTTTGAAAAACTTATTAAAACTTGTCAAAAACTTGTTTGACTTTTTAAAATTTGTAAAACTTTGAAAAACTTATTAAAACTTGTCAAAAACTTGTTTGACTTTTTTTAAAATTTGTAAAACTTTGAAAAACTTATTAAAACTTGTAGTAATTTGAAGAAGTTAGGACAGTTGAAACTTAAAAATTCAAAGTTGAAATGTGAATGTGTGTATTGAAAAAGAAATGAAGAAGAAGAAGAGAAATGAAGAAGTGTAGAGAAGTGAAGTGAAGATTTTTGCCAAAGTTCCAATTTTTATACTTTTGTCCCCTCTAAAAAATTTTCTAGTGGAGGAGTATGGGCATGGCAAAATTCAGTTTTGTCGAATAGAAAAAGAAGAAGGCGTAAAATCTCATTATCGAGGGTCTTATGATTGGGACCCTTAGTTTCGTCCCTCCGAAAGTTGCCAAATTTTCATGTGGGCGTTTGAATTTGAAAATCTTTAGAGTGGGATAAAACTTGAGAGTTTTTCCAAAAGATGGAGATACTGTTAGGTTTTCCGTAAAATTCAAAGTTTTAAAAATTCAACCTTTTTGAGAAATTATCAAAGATTTTTACAATTAAATCGAATAAAAATCTTATATAAAAATTAGTACGATTTTTAACAAAGAATCTGAAATTAGTTAATTTAAGTTGTTTACAATAAACCTTAAAATATAGAGTAATTTCCAATTTTGATTACAATTATTATTTATTATTAAAAATGATCGAATATTTGTATATTACTAATTTTAGTAACTAAATTTGAAATTTTGTGAATTATTAGAACTAATTTAATTTCATCATTTTAAATTAAAATTGTTTAAATCTTAATTTTGTAGAGTATTAGTATTAAACATTTTATTTTTACAAAATTTAGTAAATTAGCATTTATCATTAATTTAAACAATTTTATTATTTTGCCATGTTGAAATTAGTCAAAGGATTATTAAAGTTCTAAATTTTTAATAATATATTATTTAAACAATTAAATAATTGAATTTTACTAATTAGTAATTTCTAATTTATTTTAGAATTTATTTTACACACGAATAGAAATCATGAATAGAATTAATATTTTATTGAATATATTTATTAAAGATAACGATTGTTTAATCAAATTTTAAACTTTATTGTTAATAAAGAAAGAAATTTCAATTATTTAAATGTTTATAAATTTAATTGATCGTTTGGTACTTATGAGTAAGAGAGAGAAAGATAAATTAAAAGAAAATTCAAATCCTATTAAATAAATGAAATCGCATAAAGAGTAAATAATAATAAAAAAATTGGTTTAAAAATTAATATTTTCCTCATGCAATAAATTAATAATTGTTGCAAAAACAAGAAAAAGACAAAATTCAATTTTAACATAATTTTTACAAAAATAAGAGAAAGTCATTAAACAGGCGAATTTTGGGTTTTTCCCGCTTTGCCGTCAACCGATCATTATCTTGCGCCGGGATCTGTCCACGCAAATTTAGACTGAAGGGTCCAGATTTTTCTACTATGAGATCGCTCTATGGTTTCCAAATAAGTAACGCATTTTTAAATCTATTTGCTAACAAATATTGATTTTTCTCTTTGAAAATCTTAATATGATATTTGACAAAAATTCTTTCTTCGAGAGAAATCAATATTTGTTATTTTCAGAAACAAATTTTAAACTCTCTAAACTTTTTTTCAAGTTTATCAAACGAGAAAGAGAAATTAAAATAATAAGAAAAAAAAAATTTAGGAGGAAGAAAATTAATTCTGACGTCACAGAAGTATAAAAATGACGATTGCGAGAAGGAAATAAGAAATTTTGAGAAAAAACGAAAAATTAAATGTGACAAACCTACAGCGTATGATGATGAAAAGGAACATTGACGATACCGACAGAAACTTGAGAAATCCAAGTAAATGTATGTGAAACAGTAAGTTCCGCCGGTAACGTCAAAGTTCCTTTTAATCATCATACGTTGTAGGCACAGAAAAGCATATGGTACTTGATCAACATTTGACAATCTGTTTGTCACATTTAATTTTTCGTTTTTTCTCAAAATTACTTATTTCCTTCTCGCAATAGTCATTTTTATACTTCAGGTCACTTACGCTCTTTATAAATATTCTCAACTTTGCTTAGGAATCTTTAAATCGAAAGTTTTTAAAAAAAGTATTCACGGTAAGCGAAATGTATTCACCGTGACCCACCAATACGGTTTTGTCGCGAAAACGCATTCACCGAACGTCTCCACCAATACTTTTTCTCTATTCTGAATACTTTTTTTTTTACTGGGTTTGACCGAGATATATTTTGTGTCTCACTTTTCCCCCATTCAGAGCATTCGTTCGTTAGTTTATTAAACATAATCACACGTTAAATAGAATTTATAGGAAACTTACGAAGAAACCTTTCCTCGCAAGGTGTTGGAGAAATAAAAAAAAGTAATAAAAAATAAAAAAAATAATACATGACAAAAATACAAAGCCACAAGCAAGTTTGTATAAAACAGGGGTCAAACAAAATATATGTCTCATTTGATCGTCGAATTGACAATGTACATAGTTTTTTTATGTGACCAATATAAGAGCGACGCCCTTCAAAGATTATACGAAAGTACTTTAACGGTAATATGGCTTTCGTCTCAGGTCCATCACAAACAGAAGCGCGCAATGGCGATACGATGGTGACCAAGAGGCACGCGTAGGGACACACAGAATACAAAAACTCTTCAAGCTTGAAGTTAGAGGGACAAGGGGGCGGTAGGAGGCGGTTTAATAAAAATGTCAAATATAAAGTAGCCAGCAGGGAAGGACATTTAGAAAATAAATAAATGTAAAAGAAGAAAAGGAAGAGGGGGGGTCAAATAAGGGTCACTATATCCAAACCTATATAAGAGAATGGCACCGATATAATATTACGAGAGAGAGAAAGAGAAAGAGGGTGGGGGACCACAAACGGAACTTGTAGAAAAGCGGAAAAACTCGACGTGCCTCCAATTTCTTCCAGTTTCTTATTCAAATTACATTGCAGTTTGTGATTTTATGGAATCTTTTTTTTCACTGCCCTGCCCAGTAATAAACTCCCCCCTTTCCTTCATCTTCTTCTCTCTTCACTGTTAAAGTAGTAGACATTCATTACTTTTAATAATTTTATGCTCTCTTCTACTTTCTTTAATTCAATCACATTCCATATAAAGTGCACTGATAAAAAGGTTTTGTATACTGCCAACAATATCATTTTCTCAAGAAATTTTGGTTGCATCAAGAAAATTATAGTTAACTAAAACAAAATTATTTCCCAACCAAATATTTTGTTACACCAACCAAATCATAATTTGGGGAATTATAATTTGAAAAATAAAGAACCAAAAATTTTAAAAAAGTTACATTCAGCTCGAGAAGTATTAAATAAATAAAAAAATTTTTAGGATTTGCTTGAAACTTGTTACTCGGAGATTTTCGAGGTCACTGATTACAAAGGTGAAGATCATTTTAAAAAATTCAAAATCGCGTGTCCAATATGGCGGATGAAAAAAAATCATTTAGATTTTCTTGAAACTTATATTACTCGGGGGTTTTTCGGTCAATTTAAAAATATTAAAATCAGAATTTATATTCCTAACCAGAAACACTAAAAAATCTCCAAGTAACAAGTTTCAAGCAAATCCGGTTAATTTTGAAATTTTTCGTCAGCCATGTATTGAAACCGCCAATTAGAATTTTAAAAATCTGACTTCATATTCGTAATCAGCGTCCCCAGAAAGCCGCAAGTAATTAGTTTCAAGCAAATCCGAGTCGTTTTTATCTTTTTTAACGGCCATCTTGGATTTGCCATATTGTATTTTTAAAAATATCAGCAACACCGAATACATTTAAAGTAGATTTTGCCTTTTTTTAATTTGACTATTGTGCATTCGAATTACACGGAGAAAAATGGAGTTTGAAAAACTGGGAGTCAATATTGAAAAAACAGGACTCGGTCCAGTAAAAGTACATTAATTCATTTCCATCAAGCATATTAGGGTATTGCGTATAGTGTATAGAGGGCCTTAGTTACAAATGTCACTGTAAAGAGCATTGAAACACAGGCGAAGATTATAAGGCGCGCTGCAGTGTGCATAGTAAAGAAACTGGACTCAGTCCTCTACTTCGAAATTTTTACAATAAAGGAACGCAGGCGCGGAACCTGTCAAAATAAATGGCCGACGAGACGCGAAACGAGTGTTTCCTTGTATTCACTTCGTCAATTTTATATAAAAAAACAGTAACCAATCATTAAAAAAAAGAAAAATATGTTAAATGCACTCTTTATATATTCATATTCATTAATTCACAAGTTTTATTCTTCCCACATCTTCATACTTACAATTAACAACTAAATGCATCGGAAAATCTTACAATCATACGGGATTGAACACCAACCTAACCATACAACTAAATATACGCATATAATTATAAATCGCACGCTTTTACATTAAGCCTCTCGGCTTCGCAATCGATGGGGGAAATTTCCTATTTAAGAAACATCCCTTACCAATGAAATAAATTAGATCATGCGTGGATTTTACTTTGTAATTAATGTAAGTATGGATGTCAACAATATTCATAATATTGAATAAATAATATTGTCAACTAGTTTCAATTTGATACGGTTATTAGAATTTAATAATAAATAAATAAACAAGTTGTAAATCCAGATGTTCATTACATGAACATTTTGCTTCCTCTTTACGATCAGCAAAAAAAATTTGCTTTTTCGTGGAGGAAGCATTATCGATAAGTATATTTCATTTTTAAATCATTTTGAATACAATAAAAAAAAATTATAAAATAAAGTTTATAAAATAAAGTTCATTCGTCTTAATAGAAAGAATAAAATTCTCTTATATAGTAATATGAATCTAAATAAAGAAAAAAATTTTTAGTAAAAAAGTGAATTTTTCAACTTTAATTGTAATTAACAGCATGTGACTGTTACAGAAATCAATGTTAATTTTTTCGACCACTTTTCTCGTAAAATATTAAATAAATCAAGCTAGTTTTTTGTGAATAACTCTAAAATATAATAAAGAAGAGCAGTGATGTGCAAAAGTTTTAATAATTCTAAAATAAATTATAAAAAAATACTTTGAAATCGGAAAAGACGAGAAATTGATTAAAAGTGATTTTGAGAACTGTTAATTTTAAAGTTATTTTTTAATAAATAATTTTAAAAATATTAAAATTTTTTCACATCACTGCCCTTCTTTATGATATTTTAGAGTTATTCACAAAAAACTAGCTTAATTTATTTAATATTTTAAGAGAAAAGTGGTCGAAAAAATTAACATTGAATTCTGTAACAATCACTTGCTGTTTTCTATAATTTTCAATAGAATATATACTTTATATACATGAACCGATTCGTCTTGATGCAAAGAATAAGATTTTTGATTTATTTTTCAATAAATAATAACATTTTATTGTAGAGTAACATGATTTTTAAGAAAAAATGAATTTTTTTAAAAGTGCAATTTTTTTGTCTATAATTGGTTTTAATTTTATAAACCCAGGCGGAAATTTCCCACTGGCAGGGTACCGCGCCTGTACAGACGTCGGTAAGACTGTACTGGCATGGATCCGCCTGACGACCGGAGCGGTGCAGACATTCTACTGGAACCTGACAATGTGTTGTAGTGGCTGCGCGCCTGGCTCGGTACAAATTTGATGCCGCCGAACAACCGGCGTTGTACAGGCATTCGTCCATCTGGCAACCAGGACGGGCCAAATTTTGTTCCGAAAGATGACTTCCTACCGGCGTTCTACTGGCATTCGTCCGCCTAGCAAGCGACGCGGGCCAAATTATATTCTGTATTGAAAAATAAAATAAAAAAAAATATTTAATTAACTATGCATGGTGCATGTTAATTAACATTTATTTATAGACCATTTGAAGCATTTTTTTCACATTTTACATTTTTTTTACACATTAAAATTCTAAACGCTCGCAGTGGGATACGAAGCCCAAGCCTATCCTAATCTACGCACCGAAGTCTAATACGCTAACCACTACGCTATTCGCTCGCTTGCAGATGTGAGCATAACAACGCCAATATACAATACCGCTAAACAAAAACTTATATATAAAGTGAATAATAATTTTTACTCAGATATTTTTCAATGTTTTAGCATTTTATTTATATTATGCAAATAAATTTAAAGTTTTATTATATTTTTATTTAATCTTCAATGTTTTTAATATTTATCTTTATTTTATTATTTAGGAATAATTAGTTGAACACTTCACTTTATAACTATTCGAAATCAATACAAAATTAACTAAATAAACATTTGTAACTTACTGCGTTTCATTTATACTTTATAAATGTTTTTAAAAAAGAGAAAAAAATGAATGTAATTAATTTAAAAGAAATATTAAATATTAATTAACATTCACCTTGCATAGTTAATTAAACATTTCTTTTATTTTAATTTTTAATAAAGAATATAATTTGGCCCGCGCTGGTTGCTAGACGGACGAATGCCAGTACAACGCCGGGTGCTTGGCGGGTTGAAACCTGCACCGAGCCGGACGCAATTTTAATTGATACAGGACTATATAATTGTAATGTAATAAACCTGAAATTTTATATTAAAAAAACAATTTAATACTATTCTTTTTAAGTTTTCATTGATTGAACATAATTTTTTTTAAATTCAGTTAAATGTAATTAATTTATAATAATTATTATAGAAACTTGAATATAACAAAAAAAATTAAATCTTTAATTTATTAATTATTATTAATTAATAAATAAATAATAAATATTATTAAAAAATATAATTATAACCTATTTTTCAAATTCATTCATTTTTACAATTAAATTTTATATTCTTGCATTATTAATTCCTTTTTTAGTATTTAAACTTCAAAAAATTCTCCTATACAAAAGTTTTTACAACGTAAAGGATTTAAAATTTTTATTACTTTAATTATTATCTTATCCATTTTATTTAATCAATTTTTATTGGAAACAATAAAAATATAGCTAAATTTTCACTTTGTAAAAAATCTATTTCAGAAGATTCTAAATAGTGTGTTGATTAAAAAAATAATTATCCTATGAAAGCATTAAATTGTTTTGAAAGAATAGATAACAATAACCATATTCTTAGCTTATTATTATTAATTAAAATCTTATTAATAATAATATAAATTATTTAGTTCTCAGTCGGTAGAATGCCTGTACTGCTCGGGTCGTTAGACGGACGAATGCCAGTGCAACGCCGGTTGCTAGTTGGTATAAATTTTGATCCGGCGGTCGGATCAAATCCTGTACCGCGCCTGTACAGCCGACAGTAGAAAGACTGTACCGAAAGTCGGATCCGACTTTGTACCGTGCCAGCAGAAATTCTCATCCGAATCGGTACAGACTGCCTGCACTGGCATTGACTCTCCAATTCAACCGGCGCGGGCGCTAGACGGTTGGACGATCCGGTATTCGCCCGACTTTTCCGCCTGGGAATTTAAATACAATATATATATATATATATAAATTTTGTAAATTAAACGACTACAAAGCTTCCTCACGAAGAAGCAAAAATATTAATTTTTTCTTAACCTTTTTCAAGTTTGACACTCCTCATGATAAATTCGATTATTCTTTTTTTTTCGTGTACAAAATAGTGAATTGACCTTGAATGAAATGTATAATTAATTATTATCACAGCAATATTTAATAATTTAATTAACTTAACTGCACTGCATAATAGTTGAGAGTAGTAAGAGTAAGTGAAACGGTAAGATAAGTGAACGACCATTAGTGTGAGAGAGAGAGAGAGAGAGAAAATAACTTGTGGTTTTCGAGTAGGTATCTACTTTATGTGAACGGCGTTCATTTTTCGAAAGAACTGGACTGAGTACTAGTTGTTCAATATTCGCTTCTATTATTGACTTGTGTTTTGTACACTGCCATGTTTTTTTTAACAATTACATGAGAAAGTAATTTCTCATTTCAATTTTTTATACTCTTATTCCCTCTTAGACTATCTAAACAGTCTTGTTTAAGCTGATAAATGGGATAACTTGTGTTGAGTCCCAAAGTGTTCAGCTATGAAACTTCTAATACTATAGTGTGTACCTGTCACATATTATTCTATAAAGGAGTACAACACTGACTGCATAAATCATTTTTCCATTTTTCTCCGTGTAAGCGTTAAAATTTACTTTAGAAACAGGTTTTTTGCTACTTAGGTTTAACACCTTGTATTTCTGTGAAAGCAAACAAAAGTTTTACTCTCTTTTGGTTGTAAAATAAAAAGGAGTAAAATTCTAAATAAAATTCTATTTTCCAGGGAGTTAAAGGCGGAAAAGTAGACAGTTTTACTGAAAAATAAAACAGGGGTACAACATCAGGGTGCAATATTAAAAAAAATAATTTTCTCACAAAAAACGCAATAAATTTTGTTTTTCAAAAAAAGAAAGGAGCAGAAATTTCTCTTTTCTTTGGTAAATTTGATTGCAAATATTTTTTTCTCTCTCGCTGCGATTTTTTTTGGGAGTATAAATAATGATTTTCAAGCGTCTCGGGGCCCGTACACGTCATTATAGTAGGAAGTTGAGAGGCTGCTAATTAGTCATTAGCGGAGGAAAAAGACACCTTCAGCGTGAGGGTACACGAAGTTCTCTGCAGCTGCAGGACGCCAACCCCATTCGACGCGCTTGGCACGGGAACACGACAGACTTAAGCAAACAGGGTGTGCATAGCTTCTAGCTTTGCTTCTAATTGGACCCTGGCGAAGTAAGTTCAACTAATTGAGACCAGACCTGCGACTATATATCGTGCACTGGCTCCCAACCGTGTTAAGAATTTGCAAAATTTACTGAAATACACGCCAAAAATTACTCTATCTCTTTAATTAGCCTGACCCTTGACTCTTTTAAGTCTCATACACAAAGATGCATGATTTTAAAAGGTCATTGACACTTCAAGAAAATGCACAATTCACACCTTTTCGAGAATATATTTATATTGTCAAAAATTAATATCAAATGAACGTGGAAACAATTAAATATTTATAAACGAAGTAACAAAATTAGGGGTTTTTGTAATTGTCATTAAATTAATATTAACTAGCGTCATATTCCTCGCTCGCTCGCTCGGAAGACATTTTACTTACTTATTTCCACTTACATAAATAGTTTTTAAAGTAAAAATTTTGTTTAAAAAATTTTTAACGTCAAAAACTCTCCTGATTAAGCTAATTTTGTTTTAAAAAAATCTTTAACTTCAAAAACGATCCTTATACCTCATACAGAATGAATGCAGGCTAATTGTTTATAACATTTTTACACCAATAGGTCTTTTTTAAAAAATTATGTATTATATGTATTTTCGTAGTGGTTTTTAGCGTAAAATCAAATAGCGCTATAAGTTTCTTATAAAAATCGATTTTTCTTCATTTGTTTATAAAAAAAATTGTTAAAAAAATATTTTTTTAACATTTAACGACAAAAATTATTATTAGATCCCATGTCAGGATTCCAATAGTTACTTTTATTATAAATCTGCATTCCTTTGCCTATAGGCATCAATGGGTTAATGTAAAAAATCTTTTCCTTAAAGCATTTTTTCAGTTAGTAGAAAATAAATTGGACACAATAACGTTTGACGCAGACAAAAAAAGCAGGCCAGCCTTCATTTGAGTCTAAATAATAACCATTAAAATAGAGACAAGGTGTATTTTCCACTTTACCATCGCTAATTAATGATTTAACCTGACAAGCTTTTTTCTTTTTGGTCACTCTTATTTTATTCAGTCTTGATTTTAAAGAGTAGTTTTCTTAACTTCTCTTATTTCTCTTTTCTTTTGCTTAATTTGAGTACCCCGTCTTGCCCCACTCTCTCCTACCCCATCTTGCCCGCACCTACGAAATTGAATAAAACGATTAATTACTACAATTTACGATTCAACAAAGAAAAAAAACATATGCTTCCCTTCTTCTGTAACCCTTGACAGTTAGAAAAAAATTTATACAGTTCATTAACTGTTATTATTAAATAATAAACGCCTCCTAAAAAAAGTGAAAAAATGACAAGAAAATCGTCGAAAACAGTTTTTTTAGTAAAACAGATAAAAGATTTGTTCTCATGGCTTTTAGGTTTTGTAAACAAGAAACTAGCGTCTCGATGCAGTATTATGTAAAAAATTATCGCGATTGGTTAATTCGTTTGTTAAATAAGGCCAGTACCCCGTCTTACCCGCTACCCCGTCTTGCCCCACTCACCCCTAAGCCTGGATAAAGTGTGGAGGAAAAGATTTTTTACAATAAAAAAGGAAAATAATGTTTATAAAAAAGTTAAAAATATATAGTTAAACTGTTTATAATAATAATATATACGTATATAATTGATAAATGTATTAGAGGCGAGCAGTAAAGGTCATATCATCTTTTAAAATACACTTATATAGGCGCTACTTAGTTAGCGCAACGCACAAAAACTCGTAGCGCAAACTTCAAAAACTTTTTTCTCAAAAGCATCAAAAAGCACTTCTTTAAAAATTTAACCACTTATTAAAGAAGGTTTAAATTTTGAGAAAATAATTTTTTTAGAAAACTCCATGATCTCCTTAGCATATTTTTTTAACAATAAAAAATTATTGTTTAAACAAATTATTGAAAATTTAATTTTTCTTAACTTTTTTTTAATATTATAAGAAATTGACATTTATTTATTTATTTTCAGTTTCCAATTTTTCAAATCTAAATATCTTGCAAAAAAATTTTTTTTTTGCAAAACTGTTTGTCACAGTTATTTAGTACCCCAAATACTACAAAATTACAAACTTTAAGAAAAATCGGTGATCCACCATTTACTTTTCGTATGGAACTGCCCTTGATATAAAAATTTTAATTTGTAGTATGAAATAAGTAGTTATTTGTAGCAAATTCGAATTATTTAAGTCAAATGAATGGAATAATTGGATCTTATAAATATTGCTTTAAATCAATTAGGAAAATTACTTGATTCAGTAATGCATGGATTTTAATTCAAATAAATATTTATTTGCATCAATAAACTAATTTTTTTAAAATAACTAAATATTTATGGAACATTCCGCACGTCAACACGGACAGAGCTCTAAACAAAAATTGCTTTGATAGATTTAAACGTTCTAGGGCTCAAAAGATTTCTACATTTGTGTAGGGGAGAGTTTCCAGTTGTAAAACACCTCCAGTTGTGAGACAGTCAATTTTTTTTAACATGCAATATTAAAAAGCCGATTGGTTTATATAAAAACATTTCTTTTTATATGAGCCAACTTTTTCGTGTACGCCGAAGCGGATATATAAACTGTTTTTGTTAAATACCAACACTGTATGTGATAATCGACTAAAAAGCGTTTTTTCAATAAATGCAAAGTAATTTTTTCCAAGTTAATTAATTGGAAAAGGTAAATGTAATGCATTTTCTTTTAGTGTTTTCCTTATATTTTGTGATGCAATATTGCATTGTTCCAATCTACGGTTGAAAATAATTTAATTTTCCTTTTTAAAAATAGCGCCAATTTCTGGGTGTGAGACACAGCATATCACCAGTTGTGAGACGGTGTCAACACCCATCTGGGCAGCATAAAAAATACGACTTTGCAGGCATACTATTTAAATGTTGTTTTGATTTTCTTTCTAGTATTTTTGGGCATGTCAAGTGGAAAAAAGTCAATTGATTCAGAAGAAATCAATTTTAATGCTCTTGTTGAAGCTATTAAATTGTGTTTATTTGATAATCATATTTTGGCGAATAAATATTATTACTTAGTATATAATAATATATATTATTAATATATTTAATTATTTATACTAAACATAACTTTTTATGTCAAACTTATTAAATTTTAGCAATTTTTAATGAGTGTCTCACAATCGGAGACATTTTTTTTTTTGACAAAAGCGATGTACTTGGAAAATGTATCGTAAAATTTTTTAAGTTTATCGAAACACTACACTTTCTTTAAATAAAAGTTGCGTATTTCTGTTACCTTTCGAACGGTGTATTTTATTTACAATTTCGTTTACCCGTTTACAATTTACGGGTCAAAAATAAAACCCGTCTCACAACTGGAGACTCTCCCCTACTTTGAGATGGCGATGGGCGTTTTTTGCAAATTTTCATTGCCGATGCCAATAGAGCTGTCAAAAGTCAAATGGACCAAAAATATCAAAATACTTTTATGAATTCCCGAGATGAAATTTTCAACTTACATTGGTCCATAAAAACCTAGTTTAAAACTGATTCAAACCTTTTCACGATTGTTTGACCCTTATGGCATTACTTTAACGTTTAACCAACCTTCGATTGTATATTTCCAACCCTAAAAGAAACCTTATGAACCTCAAAAGAACTTCTTAATTTTATGATTCTCAAATAGTCAACCTTACTAACCTTTCTTTAACCCTAACATACATTACTTTCTTCCTCACCAACTTCGTTTGAACCTAAAACATCGATTTTCGAATCTCCTTTGTCCCAAAAATATTCTTTTTCGTTACCGAAAACAGACCATAAAAATGTAGGTAGTCATAAAAATGGGACCAAAAATTGTTAGCAATCCTAAAGTAAGTGTTTAAAGATGTTTAGCTTAGTGGATATGAAGAGGTATATATGAATAAATATACACAAAATATAGTTTTGGGATTTCCAAATTTCCCACCCAAAAATTTACTATAGTAAAAACACAACTATCACATAGCCTAAAACTCATATTGCAGTTAGTTTTTCGTCAACTACGACAAAGTTTGCACTCACTTTTAAAAGTGTCGAATAAAATTTGATTTAAACAAAATTTATGCAATAAAAATATAAAAACAATTTTGTGCTTGTGTTGTGGGTGACAAGTAAGATAAAATCTATCAAGGAGTAGGTGGACTATAATGAACAGAAATCAAAAGGTTAATTAGCAAGGATTGTAATGTTTGGAGGTAAGTGATATTTATTTTGTGTAATAATATTAAATAACTTCAAATATCACGGGTATTAGGCGTAAAAACCTAAAAAAAAAATAAAATAAAAAAAAATAAAAAAAAAAATTATTAAAAAAAATTATTTGAATCAAATGTTATATTACTGAGGCAATATTATACCTAGCATTTTCGCATAGTATTAAATATTTTGTATTTAGAACAAATATTATAAATTATTTCAAAGTTGTCTCCAGATCATCACAATAAAAATTACCGCTGTATTAAATGACAATATTACCTGAATATTTCCAAGCATCGACACTACAATGTTGCCATGCTTTATTGCTTCAAGTCGAATATAACATTTGCAAAAATATTGGCAATATTTTTATGCAATATTAATCTATTTTATTTATTGTTTAGAATGGACAAGAAGATTGTTAAATGGACGATGTAAAGCTGACAAGAGCCGATTATATCAACATTAAGGCCGATTATCAATATTATGTATTTTATATATATTTTGTTGGAATCTTTTTATTCATGATGTTGATTCAACATTATGAATAAAAAGATTCCAACAAAATATACGGGTGATTAAATTTAAAATGTCATTTTTGATCCTACTAACTTTGATTTTTCGATGTTGGATTTTGAACTTAACGATACTCTATTTTGGTTGACTAGAATATATGATGGATAAAAATAATAGTGGTCGAGCAGGTGGAAGCAAATTTTAATTTTCACCAGGTGAAAAACGATAGGCAGAAATGATAAGAAATTTTCTGTTTTCGTTTATTCTTTTCTCAAATAAATTCTTACAACTTTAAAAAGTTAAAATATTTCAAATTACAATAATGAATATTTCAACATGACTTAAAAAATATTTGTAATGAGTTCTGCCATAAATTAATATACTTTTGAAGACCAAAAAGACATATGAACATTGAGGGACACCACTGCCATTTTTGAAAGATTTCACTGATAATTTTTTTTGAATAGTGAGAATAAAATCAGTTTATAAATTGCAATCCAGTATCAAATCTTCATTAACTGCATATAAGGAGTTAATTTAACACAAATTTATTAAAAATAAAATAATAAGCTGCAAGAAACAGAATTTTGAGGGGACACCGCACTGACAAGGAACGCCACTGACATTTTGCTTCATTTCTCAATTTCGAAAAAGAAAGACTTTATTTTTAAGTTAAAGTCGGTGCGGTTTTTAAAATACGTGTAATACCTGAAAACGAGATACAATAATATTTAAAAAATATTAATATTATGAACAAGTTTTCGATGGGGACACCACTGACATGGTGTGCTCGACAAACTGATACTTGCTTTCTGCCACTAACCGTACAAGTTATAGATGTGATAAAATGTAATGTTTTTTCTTTAAGAAGCTATACATATCACCAATACTATTAACGCTTAATAAGGCAATTATCTGCACTAGGTTATTTAAATATCAGGCATGATATTCAAAATTTGCGATAATTACTTAAAAATATTAAACTTACGGACAGCCGATTTTGATTTTTTTTCTAGCACTGGATCAAAATTATTCTGCTAGCGCAATTACTATATAAAAATATAGACTCTTAGCTGTACAAAATAATTTTTCTGGTACTAAAAATGTCAGAATCAACAATTTTTATTATTAAGTAAAGTTCTGATTTCTTAAGTGCGGACAAGGGACACCACTGACATTTTGCTTCTAATTCTTCTGCCAAATTTTTTCAGAGAATTTCTAGCGACTAAAAATTATTAATTTAAGTAGAAGGAGTAATTAAGAAAATTAATTGACTTCAAAAACTTTTATATATGAACTAGTATTCCAGACTTTTGGGCAGGGCATGAAAATGACATTTTAAATTTAATCACCCATATATATAAAATACAAAAAGAAAAAAGAACAATAATATAAAAAAAATTCGAATTAAGTGAGAAACTTAATAATAATGTTTGTTGTAAAGTTTAAAGTTTAATTTAAAATGTAAAAACTATAATTGTAAAAGTAACAAATAAAAAATTCATAAATCTGAAAAACGTCATTTTCTTTTATTTAAGGGGACATTCCAGTTCAAAACATGCAAAAAGAAGGCTTTTTTAGTATATATTATTAAAATAACTATGACATTTATTTAAAAAATTTCTTTTACATGTAATAAATAATTTATTTAAGAATTTGTAAAAAAAAATTTTTTTTTTATTTTTATTTCAAAATGGCGGCGATATACGCCATTTTCGAAAATGCCCATTTTCGGTGGTAAGATCGATTTCAAACTTTCTAAAACAGAAAAAACCTAAAACGAAGTGACATTCTCTTCGTTAGATATTTCTTTAGGTGTGGAACCTCAAAAAAGTGGAATTTTCTTCCCTCCTCTTTTTTTAGAGTACTTTTTCCCCGAAATATGCAAAAAAAGGTGGTTTTATTCAGAGTTTCTCTTATAAAAAAAGGGAGTTAGAAATTTTCCAGTTTTTGAGGTTCCACTTATAGGCATGATGACGCTGAATCAAAAGCCGTTTGATTTTTTAAAATCGCTTCAGAAGAACTCGAGATATCACTTTTACCAGATCAAAAAAAAGATATTTTGAGAAAAACGCATTTAAAGTTTTTGTTCATAAGTTTCGAAATTTTTTTAAAAATATCATCGGATTTGCTTGAAAATCGTTTCTCTGGGGTTTTTGTGGTCGCTTATTACGAATATGGAATCAGATTTTTAAAATTCAAAATGGCGGATCCAATATGGCGGACAATTTTTTCAAAATCATTGGATTAGCTTGAAAATCGTTACGGGGGGTTTTTGGGGTCGCTGATTACGAATATGACATCATTTTTTCAAAATTAAAAATGACAGATGCAATATGGTGGAAGAAAAAAAAATTATTTTTAAAAAAATTTTTTTTCCGTCATATTGGATCCGTCATTTTGAATTTTGAAAATTTGATATATATTTGTGATCAGCAACACTAAATACATTTTTGTTTGTCTTTTATAAAAAATGCAAATGAGAAAACATTTAAATCATTCGATTGCTTATCCGCATAGAAAAACATCTTTGACATGGCGAAGAATAAGGATGTATAACTTTTGTTTTACTTCGAATTTTGCAATAATATTTTAGGAGAGTATTCTTGACACTATAAGAAATCCGAAAATCGCACTGTCGAACCTTCTATCAAACTTTTGAGGCTGCAAAATAAACCTTACAACACTATAATCAACCAGAAAATAGGAAAAACTGGACGAAAGTGACAAAATTTAGCCTGATTGTAGCTTCGTTAGGAGCAAATATCTATTATAAGTCGGTTTTAAATGAATATTATAAGATTTTTAAGGGGTAAAGAATTGTAGATTCAAAGCATGTTAAAAGTAGGCTGAAAATTTTGTCTTGGGTTAAAAGCAAAAAACGAGATAAATTATTCTGTAACTCATTCTTTAACAGTTTTTAGGGTTCCGTACACCTACGGTGTATCGGCGGAACCCTATTGGTGAGACTCTGTTGTCCGTAGCCAAATCGTGTCCCCCCCCCTAGCGGCTAAACTATTTGACCTAAAGAGCTCAAATTTGGTACAGATATGTATTTTCACACGTAGATTACAGGAAAAATATAGAGAATGTGTTTGGAGATGATGGTCATAGCGTTGTCAAGGAAATAACAAGATTTTTGGCCAAAAATGCATAAAAAGTGACCATTCCCCCCCCCCCCCCCCCTTAACTTCTAAACTATTCGACATGGAGAGCTGAAATTTTGCATGCTGGTGTATTTTTACTCGAATATTACAGGAAAAATATAGAGAACTTGATATGTAATGATGGCCATAGCGTTGTCAAGGAAAAACTAAAAAAATTTAAAAAAAAATTTTTTTTTCCTAACTTTTACATTATTTGACCTAATGAGCTGAAAATTGGTATCCTAGTGTTTTATTACAGTCTGACGACAAAAAATTTATTTAAGAAACTTTTTAAAAAAAAATCAAAAAAAAATTTTTTTTAATTTTTTTTTTCAAAAAAAAAAATTTTTTTAAATTTTTTTTAGTTTAAACACGTGGCATTAAATATTTTAAGGAAGAGAGTGAAATTTTAAGAGAATAAATGAGAGGTTGTTTTCTGACTTTAATTTCTTAACTAAAAATAAAAAAAAATTGGACAAGTGCGAGTTGTACTCGCACTGCAATGGCGTCTTCCGCACACAAATATTAAAACAATACTTGTAACATTGATCGGTAATTGGTAGAATTAAAATAAACAATTATAAAAATATATTAAAATCATTTGATAAAAAAAATAACTAAAGAAAATTAAAGTATTGTATATATCTAATATTGTAAACAATAATAAGCAGAGGAACAAAATTTTCAAAATTTATTATAGTTCCTCTGCTTATTATTGTTTACAATATTAGATATACAATACTTTAACTTTTTTTAGTTATTTTTTTTTATCAAATGATTTTAATATATTTTTATAATTGTTTATTTTAATTCTACCAATTACCGATCAATGTTACAAGTATTGTTTTAATATTTGTGTGCGGAACCCGCCATTGCAGTGCGAGTACAACTCGCACTTGTCCAATTTTTTAAGGTTCCCGAATATAAATCTAAAGTTTTTTTTTAAAAATCTAAAATGTCGGATCCAATATGGCGGACAAAATTTAAATTTTATCAGATTCGATTAAAACTTGTTACTCGGTGGTTTTTAGGGTCACTGAATACGAATCTACACTACCGGTCAAAATTAAGAGACAATCCATTTTCAGGTGATTGAAAAACATTGAAAAACATAAAATGTATGAAAACTAAAATATTTTGCTTTTTATTTTTTGAAAGATGATAAAATTTTGAAATGAACAAGATCTTTTTGAAGTCATTTGGCCAATATTTTATTTAGATATTTTTAAAAAATCGTCATTTTCAATGTCTTACAAAAATTTGAATAACTTTTAAAATAATGAACGCTTTTTAATGATCTTAAGCTTATTTTAAAGGTCATTTGCTACACTATAAGAATGACTTATAGGCATTAACGTGTAATTTCTTTCTTAAAAAATGCAGGACGTCAAACTTGGACCAAAAAAATTCAAAAAATTTGGAACAATTTTTCTGTAGTAAAAACTATTTTAGAAAATATATAAAACATTATATGGTGCAGATTTTTTAAGAAAATTTAATAAAAAAAATACGTTTTAAATTTAAAAATTATTTTTCTGTAAATAAGAATGTTTTAAATTTTTTTGATTTAAGTTTGACCGCCTGCATTTTTTAAGAAAGAAATTACACGTTAATGCCTATAAGTAATTCTTATAGTGTAGCAAATGACCTTTAATATAAGCCTAAGATCATTACAAAGCGTTCATTATTTTAGAAGTTATTCAAATTTTTGTAAAACATTGAAAATGGCGATTTTTTAAAAATATCTAAATGAATTATTGGCCAAACGACTTCTGAAATATCTTGTTCTGTTCAAAATTTTATCATCTTTAAAAAAATGAGTAGAAAATAATTTAGTTTCAATAAATTTTATGTTTTAAAACGATTTTCATTCGCCTGAAAATGGGTGGTCTTTCAATTTTGACCGGTAGTGTAAAGTCACTTTTTAAAAATTCAAAATAGCGGATCCAATATGGCGAAAAAAATTTTTAAATTTGATCATATTTAATTAAAAAGTGTTACTCGGGGGTTTTTAGCGTATCTGATTACGAATTTGAAGTCAGATTCGTAATCAGCGACCCTAAATACCCCCGAGTAACAAGTTTTAATCGAATCTGTTCAAATTTGAATTTTGTCCGCCATATTGGATCCGCCATTTTGAATTTAAAAAAAAACTTTAGATTTATATTTGGGGACCCTAAAAACTGTTAAAGAATGAGTTACAAAATAATTTACCCCGTTTTTATGGTTCCGTACACCTACGGTGTATCGGCGGAACCCTGTTGGTGAGACTCTTGTGTCCGTAGCCAAATCGTGCCCCCCCTAGCGGCTAAACTATTTGACCTAAAGAGCTCAAATTTGGTACAGTTATGTATTTTCACACGTAGATTACAGGAAAAATATAGCGAATGTGATTGGACGTGATGGGCATAGCGTTGTCAAGGAAATAACAAGATTTTTGGCCAAAAATGCATAAAAAGTGACCATTCCCCCCCCCCCCTTAACTTCTAAACTATTCGACATGGAGAGCTAAAATTTTGCATTCTGGTGTATTTTTACTCGACTATTACAGGAAAAATATAGAGAATTTAATATGTAATGATGGCCATAGCGTTGTCAAGGAAAAACTAAAAAATTTTTTAAAAAAAATTTTTTTCTTAACTTTTACATTATTTCACCTAATGAGCTGAAAATTGGTATCCTAGTGTATTATTACAGTCTGACGACAAAAAAATTATTTAAGAAACTTTTTAAAAAAAAATCAAAAAAAATTTTTTTTAATTTTTTTTTTCAAAAAAAAAAATTTTTTTAAATTTTTTTTAGTTTAAACACGTGGCATTAAATATTTTAAGGAAGAGTGAAATTTTAAGAGAATAAATGAGAGATTGTTTTCTGACTTTAATTTCTTAACTAAAAATAGAAAAAAATTGGACAAGTGCGAGTTGTACTCGCACTGCAATGGCGGGTTCCGTACACAAATATTAAAACAATACTTGCAACATTTATCGGTGATTGGTAGAATTAAAATAAATAATTAAAAAAATATATTAAAATCATTTGATAAAAAAAATAACTTAAAAAAATTAAAGTATTGTATATCTAATATTGTAAACAATAATAAGCAGAGGATCTATAATTTTAAAAATTTTGTTTCTCTGCTTATTATTGTTTACAATATTAGATATACAATACTTTAATTTTTTTTAGTTATTTTTTTATCAAATGATTTTAATACATTTTTTTAATTGTTTATTTTAATTCTACCAATTACCGATCAATGTTACAAGTATTGTTTTAATATTTGTGTGCGGAAGACGCCATTGCAGTGCGAGTACAACTCGCACTTGTCCAATTTTTGCTTTTAATTCATAAAAGTATTTTGAGATTTTTGGACCTTTTGACTTTTGACAGCTCTATTGGCATCGGAAATGAAAATTTGCAAAAAACGCCCATCGCCATCTTAAAGTACTTGAATGTAGAAATCTTTTAAGCCCTAGAACGTTTAAATCCATCAAAGCAATTTATGTTTAGAGCTCTGTCCGTGTTGACGTGGAATTTCCCTTATTTATATTAAATATGCAATTATTTTTCATAATTAATTATTTTAATTTAGACCAATATCTCTTTAATTGCGTCAAATAATTATTTATGTAGCTCTTATACCAAATTTATAATAAATAAATTAATGTTCTTCCATTTGCATACGTAAAAGTATTAGCACACTAAAAAAAATTATCTCATTCAAATAATTTTTTTTATCTATATATTTATTTGATTCAAATAACTTGAATTATGCGAATATACGAAACTTTTTTCTTAGAAAATGCAGGTTGGCAAACTTAGACTAAAAGAATTTAAAAAATTTGAAACAATCTTATAAACCCCTTCGCTGTTTGGAAAAATAATCATATGATTGCCCAAAATGTTCAGCTAAATCTGGTAGATGAATTTTTATGAAACTTAGTATACAAAGGTTTTTGTCAAAAAAAATTCAAAATGGTGGATCCAATATATTGGACAAAAATTTTAAATTTTAAACAGATATTATAAACAAAAAAAACAAAGAACAGAAAGTGTAATGTAAAACCTTTGCAGCGCATGCTTGATACTGATAGAACACTACTGCGCATGCGTTATAGTGATAGAACACTACTGTGCATGCGTGATACTGATAGAACACTACTGCACATGCGTGTATGTATATATGTATATACGATACTATGAATAAATGATAAAAGTCGAACGACCGAACGATGAAGTACGGAAGTACACGAACGTCGGACGACAAAACGACGACGAATATGTTAATATTATAAATAATAATAATAATAATAATAATAATAATAATAATAATAATAATAATAATAATAATAATAATAATAATACAACTAAATCCCTCACTGGTTCCGATCGTCAAGCGCTTTCGAGCGTGAGGGCGGTGGCCAGTGGCCCAAGGATGCAGGAGGGCAACAACGCGTTGGTAGTGCCACAGATCATCGTGGACAGGTCGGAGAGACTAGGGAGTACGAGCAGCGTGACGAGTCAAGCCAGCTGCATTTCTGTCTTCAGTAATGCCTCGGCAAAGGACATTGCAAGCTGCAACCAAGATCGAGATGAATGCGTTAAGCTGCGGGAGGAAGAGGCAGCGAGCATTCTAGAAATGGAGGAGGAGGTCAGCAAGATGCTGAAGTCCTGTGAAGTCCAGAAGAATGTCAATAGGACAATCAAGGATGGACTCAAAAGCTTAACATCGCTCATAAGGGACGTAAAGGAGAAGCACGCAGCAGCTGCGAAAAAGGACGAGAGTTTCTACCAGGGTTTGACCTGGTCTGAAGAAGCTAGACAAGGTCGCAGAGCTAGACGAGATCGCTGTAACGCGATCGTGTTGAGAAACGTCGTCTTGGATGCTCAGAAGCGAAAGAGAAGTGATCCTGAGCCTGCGAAGGATCCAAAAAGGAAAAAGGAGGAGAAACCAAAAAAGACTGGAGGCAAGGGGAACAAAACGGTTCCAAAGCCAGACCAGGTCAAGAAGGGAAGAGCCACAGTGATCGTTAAAGTGGCCGAAGGAAAAACTTTCGCTGAAGTGCTGGCGAAGGTTCGAAGGGAGGCTGACCTGGAGGCCAGCCAGACAAGGGTTGTGGGAGCTTTACCCACTAAAAAGGGAGACCTTCTCATTAAAATTGGAGGGTCTTCAAACAAGAAGCTGTTCACCGAGGAGGTGACAAAGGTAATCGGCGATTTGGGTAAGGTGCAGATGGCGGATCGGCGAACTACGCTGGAAATCCGCGACATGGATGCCCTTACTGAGAAGGAAGATGTTGAGGATGCCTTGGAGAAAGTTTCCACAGTTCCAGCTGGAAGCAGAAAGGTGACGGTCCTTGGGCCAAATAAGCGAGGAGTGAAACTCGCTGTTGTGGTCACCAGCCAGGATGATGCTGATAAGCTGGAGAAGATGGTCACGTAAAGATTGGATTCGTGTCCTGCAGGATCAGAAGTAGAGTGATGGTCAAAAGGTGCCATAGGTGTCTTGACTATGGTCATATAGGTCGAGACTGCAATGCAGTAGATAGGTCGGCTGCGTGCTTTAAGTGCGGAGAAGCCGGCCATAAGGCAGCAGACTGTAAGAAGAGCCCATGCTGCTTCTTATGCAAGGCGAAGTTCGGCGAAAAGGAGAACATCCAACATGTAGCCGGATCAGGGAGTTGCAAGGTCTTTAGAACTGCCCTCGAGGAAGCAAAGAAGACTTTGTCAAGGACAAGGAGAAAATAAGGCCAGAACAAGAGCGGCACGGGAGAGTTGCGCCAGCGACTACATGGAACCATTCATCTACGAAGTCTGAAGCCACTAGGTAGTTCCGTAGGTGGATAGAAGGTTCGAAACCCAGGGGAAACAAGAAGAGGTTTTAGTCGGTAGGGTGACTGCCGTTAAAAGCAGGTATGTGAGGTTTCTCTTTTTTCCTTGCATTTTGTACGAGTCCGACATACCCCAGGTAAGTGGGACATACTATTTGAAATATTCCATTTAAAGTACCACCTGAAAATTGCATGAAATTTGGGTATAGTAAGTTCCATTAAAATGTAAATTGGTTTAAAATTTGAATTCCATCAACAAAATTCTCCGTTAAATTCACAATGGAATTTCCATAGACTTCAAAAGAATTTTCAGTATAGAAATTCCATAATATTTCCATGAAATTTCCATAAAATTTCAATAAAACTTTAATGGAATTTTTTTTACAATTTTCAGTTCCACAATTTTTTTTTTGATTTTTTAACAAAAATTGCAGTATTTTTAGAAATAAATAAAAAAATTAGCAAAATTTCTATTTCTCTTTTTTTACAATTTTTTAAACAAAATCTCAAGTACTTGTAGAAATAAAGATTTTTTTTATAATTTCTATTTTTCAATAACAATTCTTAATTAAACATTAAACTGAGAATTTTAAGAGTTTTATAAAATAAGTAGTAGGAAAGAATTTCTATAATATTTTTATAAGTCCATCATATTTTTTGGTTATTTTTTAGTTCCCTTTGAAAAAAAATGTGTTATAGTTTTTCTTTTTCAATCACAATTTTTTTAAAAATCTCAATATTAGTTTTTTAATAAGTATTAATTAATAATTAATAACAATTAATTATTGCATATTTCAAAAAAACATTTATTAATTTAAAAAAATTATTCATTTTATTTATTCACTTTTTTTTTTTTCGTCGCGCCAAGTTTTGAAATTTAAAAGAAAATTTTATGCAAAATATTTTCCTTACTTATTTATATAAAGAAAAAAAATCATAATTCTCCTTATTTATATAAAGAAAAAAAATTTTAATTCTGGTATAAAATTTTCCAAAAAATAATGAGCTTATTTAATACATCAATTAAACAATTGTTTATTACATTGTTTACTCAATGTGGAGAGCAGAATGGCGATAAAAATTGATGTTTGTATGTATATTATAAAGGGGAAAGTCATAAATTGAAAATAAATATTTGTCGGGGATGGAGGGAAGAGGGTAGGATGGGGGGTAAATATAATTGGCTTGAAAGACAAGAGTAAAAGTTTCAGTATGAACGTTGCATGCCAACATCGCGCATCGTGTAGAATGTAGTAAGCTTGTGTCTCCCCAGGAAGCTTGTTAGGCGTCAGCGAGTTTGCTATCTTCTAATTGGCGATATAATGATCCTGAAGGATGGAAATCCCTTGGTCCTGAAGGGCCGAGATGAGCACCCTTCTCTCTTTGCTCTTGTTAGGTGTGGAATTAAAATTTGGTTCCATCGCCATTCCTCTTAAATTCTCTATACATATACACTTCTTTTTTTCATCCTCCCTCCCTCTTCCTTACTTTCTCCCTCAGCTCGTTACTTCAGCTAAAATTATTATTTATTTTTGTCTAATGTTGCGCGCAAAAAGCCACTATTTTCTTTTTCAATTAATAATCATTGCTGAAGACAATCAGGAGAAATAAAAAATTTAATATTTTCTTAATAATTTCTTATTCTAATTTTATTATATTTTTACTTAATTTAACACTAAAATACCTAAATATTTAATAATTAATTAATACCTAAATATCTTAACTTAGTTTTCTTATGTAAATAATTAAATAATAATAATATCAGCGTAATAAAAAAAAATTCAAACTAAAGCAAATAAACATTTAAAAAATGAGGAAAAATAAAAGAGAATTTTTAAGCAGTTCAGGAATAAATTAGCTAACCGTCTCTTTATCTTTTATTCCTTTTTCACTAATTGGAATCGACTCTATTCCAATTAGTAAAAAATTAACTAATTATTATCAGTAGAAAACAACAAATTAAGCAGTCATATTTGATTATGATTTAATTACAGTGGAACTTCGATTTGCCGTCTCTCGGTCTATTTCTAAAATCAACTAGATCAACTAATGAATTAGTCAAAAGTAAAAAATTAAAAATTCGAGAATAGATATAAAAATCTAGCCAAGATTGTACTGATAATTAGTTTTTACACAAAATTAATTATTTTTACCTAATTTAAATTTAGGGAATCAAAAACAAATAAACAAATAAAATTCAACAATAAGGTTTCCAAAAAATGACGTAAATTGAGTTAAAAAAAGTACAATTTTTGTGCTCATTTTTTGGTATAGTGTAAAGATTATTTATTTCCTCGTGGCCGTCAGGAAAACATGAAGCAAGTGATTTACTATGGCGATCTTGACAGACCTCCTTGTTAAGCCCAGGAGAGAAAAACACGGACCGAGAGCTGTTCAAGTTTCTATTTTCTCGATGTGATATTGCCTTTCCGTAGCCAGGAAAGAGTGAGAGAGAGAGCCAACCCTCTTATTCTGAGAGCGCGACTCCTTCATCTGGGATCCAATTAACGATAGGCGAACCAAACTCCAAGGCAGCCAGTTAAAAATTAGCTCTCTGGACTTTTGCCCCTGTGAGGCCAAAAAACACACACACATATACAATATACGTTCAATTCCCAACAACTGCAGAAGGGGTGAAAAAGAAAAAAAATAAAAGGGATGAAGAAATCTTGTCTCGGAAACTACTGTGTAACGAAATTCAATTTAAACTTATTTTTGTTCTTACAATATCTGAAATGGTAAATCTAAATACGGGAATAAAATATAAAATTGGTTCTGCCAGCAGATCCTGGAGAGTGCCGTACCGCGAGAACTCGTGGGGTGGTGGTTGCGGTGGTGGGAGTAGCGCACGTTACACGCTCGGTGAGCGCGTGCGCCGAAACTCCAACTCCCCAGGAATAACGGGTGGTCATTGAAAATTGGAAAATACTCCAGACCATAAATTAAATCAGACGTGTCTGTGATATCCCGAGAGCAGTGGTGCTCAATTTGACTTATAGATTAGTGCTTTACTTCGATTATTATTCGCTTCAATGCAATTTTCAACTTTTTTCCTTTATCCTTTCTTTTTCAATTCCAATTTTTTTTTCTTTTTGCAGTGATGAGAAATATTTTTTTTAATTTTAATATATTTCAGATAAAAACTAATAGAATTTTTAAATAAATATTTTACTATTAAATATAAATATTTATACTATTAAACAAAAATCTATTTAACCGTTTTCTAGTGCAACGGATGTGATTAAAAGTTTACTGATTTTTCTGTGAGAAATATCACTCACTTTCACTGATAAATACTGAAAGTTTCATAGACACAGAATAATTCTATATTTTTTACTAGATAATAGTTACTATAATAATAACACAGGACCACAAAATTTTCTTCGGGTAAATATACATTGACGGGACCATGTGTTCTATACGTATTTTGACGCCCTGAATCCAAATCTGGGTCTACTTTTGCCCCAACACGTCACAGTTCCGAGATAAATTAAAATTTCTCCAAAAACTAGACATTTTTACCATTATTTGCGAACGTTTATAAAGAGACAAAAAGACACATTTTTCTGATAATTTTCTTTACATCTGTTAAAAATTTCATGTTTGTTATGAGAATTGACACGTGTAAATGTGTATAAAATCTAGAAATTACTAAATAAATTAATGGAAAAAGTCGTTAAGTAGATGGTTACTTCGATTTATATAAAGTTACTATGTAATTAAATATACTTAAGATTTTTGTATTTATGAACAAAATGTTAAACTTTAAATAGAACTGAAAGTAATATCAGATCTCGTAGTATTCAAAATCTCTGAAGTAAGTCATTAATATATTAAATATATTTTACTTATTTACTTGCACTATTTTTGTAACATTAAATACATATTTAGAGAACAATGAAGGGTTAATTTTTCCAAATAAACATACAATTTCTGACAAATATGAAGAAAATTATGAGTAAAACTTGTATCCCTATAGAAATTTGAAAATTTTTTTTTTATTTTTGATCTATTTTTTGAAGAAATTTTAATTTATCTCGAAACTGTGACGTGTTAGGGCAAAAGTAGACCCAGATTTGGATTCAGCGCGTCAAAATACGTATAGAACACATGGTGCCATCAATGTATATTTTCCCGAAAAATATTTTGTGGTCCTGTGTAATTTTTTACTATAATAGTCAGACATACGTCTGACTATAATTAATTATAAATTTTAATTTACTTAAAAGTAGTACACTGAAAGCCTTTTTGTTTCAAAATTTAATATAATTCTTTTCAAAAATAATATTGTTAATTTCAAACAGGAGAAAATTATGTTTTTATGCTATTTAATCGTACGAACGTATCAGCTTTTGACAAAATAATACAAAAAATTAGTATGGCCCGTACCAATCTTTAGTATGAACCCATATTAATAGTTCGTACGATTAAGTTCATATACGATTAAACAAACATAAAAACATCGTTTTCCTCTGTTTGAAATGTTCATATTAAATTTTGAAACACAAAGTCTTTCGGACGTTTAAAATGATTTTAACTTAAAAATCAGTAGAAAAAGTTAGTTATAGGCAAGCTTTTGAAATTAATTTAATTTAAAAATCATTAGCAAAATTCCCTAATATCCTTACTTTTAAAATCAATTTATTTTGTCAGCTATAATCGACAATTTATAATTTATGTACTTTAGAAATAAGTAGAAAAATGCAATTGTAGTCTGTCATCCAAGATACTTTTAATTTACCAATAAGTAGTAGAAATCAATATTATAGTCAGGCGTTTAAAATTCTTTTAACTTAAAATCAGTAGTAAAAGTCTGTAGCAGTCAGACATTTTTAATTCTGTTCATTTATCATCAAATAGTAAAAGTCAATTATAATCAGGCGTTTACTAAGTATTTAGATTTAAAAATGAAGTAGTAAAATAGTTTATATTTTTTATTTTAAGAAATGGTAGTAGAGGACGATAACTGTAAGACAATCTCACATTCATTAAATTTAAATTTAAGTAGTAACAGTAAATTGTAGTCAGACGTTTAAAATTAATTTCACTTGAGAATAAGTAGTACAAGTCTGTTACAGTCAGGCAGTTGAAATTCATTTCATTTAACTATATAAGTAGTAAACAATCAATTACAATCAGGCGTGAGTAGTAAACATAAGTTATAGTCAGGCGTTTATATCTTTTAATTTAACAGAAGCAGTAAAGATCAATAACTACATATACCTCACATTCTTTAAACTTAAATTTAAAAGTAGTAAAAGTCAATTAAAGCCGGACGCTTAAAATTAGTTTTATTTAAGAATAAGTAGGGTAAACCAGACAGTAGTCGGCCACTTTTTAATTTTGAGTAGCTATAAAACCGTATGAGATAAAAATATTTTGTTTGTTGATAATCATTTCTAAGGTTATCATAAACAAATCTAAGCTTTTGTAATTGAAACAAAAATTTTTTTACGATTTTTGAAAGCTTTTTTTAAGTGGCTGATTACTGTCGGTTTAGGTGGCCGATTACTGTCGGATTCTTACTTGTTTATTTACTAATTTTTTTAACTAACAGAATTTTTTTTTCATAAACATGATTGGTTTAATAGTTTTGTGTAATCGTAAGGAACAACATCACATGAAATAATTCGAAAAAAATATGAATTGCACTTTTAGAACAGTGTTAATTGAAAAGATTGCTTCAGGTGGCCGACTACTCTCTAAATCTGAATATGTGAAAATTCACATATTTGTAAGTTATAAGTCGCTCTCTCGTTCAATAAGTGCATAGGGTAACGGGTACAGTGACCGACACCCATTCAGTGAACGACACCCCCAATTAGAAATCGCAATAAATATAAAACAAAACATTGTTAATGAATATTTTAAAAATATTAATATTATAAAATACAATAAATGGAAGCTATTAAAGTAGTAGCAATATTTAATTTATTTTTATTTTTAACAGCATTTTACTTTCTGTGAAGATAACCTCAAAAAGTGAATTTTGAGGTTATCTCCATAGAACTTGAAATTTTATCCAAAATATAAACGAAATTAATATTGCTGATATTTTAATAGCTTCCAAAAATTGCATTTTATAATATTAACATTTTTCAAATATACATTAATAATGTTTTGTTTTATATTTATTGCAATTTGTACATGATTTTTAATTGGGGGTGTCGTTCACTTAATGGGTGTCGGTCACTGTACCCGTTACCCTATAAACTTACAATAAGTGAAATTTCACTCAGAATAAGTGAAAAATTCACTTATTTACCCAGTAAAAAAAAAGTATTCAGAATAGAGAAAAAGTATTGGTCGAGACGTTCGGTGAATGCGTTTTCGCGACAAAACCGTATTGGTGGGTTACGGTGAATACATTTTGCTTACCGTGAATACTTTTTTTTTTAAACTTTCGATTTAAAGATTCCTAAGCAAAGTTGAGAATATTTATTAAGAGCGTAAGTGACCTGAAGTATAAAAATGACTATTGCGAGAAGGAAATAAGTAATTTTGAGAAAAAACGAAAAATTAAATGTGACAAACAGATTGTCAAATGTTGATCAAGTACCATATGCTTTTCTGTGCCTACAACGTATGATGATTAAAAGGAACTTTGACGTTACCGGCGGAACTTAATGTTTCACATACATTTACTTGGATTTCTCAAGTTTCTGTCGGTATCGTCAATGTTCCTTTTCATCATCATACGTTGCAGGTTTGTCACATTTAATTTTTCGTTTTTTCTCAAAATTTCTTATTTCCTTCTCGCAATCGTCATTTTTATACTTCAGGTCACTTACGCTCTTTATAAATATTCTCAACTTTGCTTAGGAATCTTTAAATCGAGAGTTTAAAAAAAAGTATTCACGGTAAGCAAAATGTATTCACCGTAACCCACCAATACGGTTTTGTCGCGAAAACGCATTCACCGAACGTCTCCACCAATACTTTTTCTCTATTCTGAATACTTTTTTTTACTGGGTATAAGTGTATATGCACTTATTGATCAAGAAGACTTATAACGTACAATAAGTGAAATTTCACATATTCAGATTTAGAGAGTACTGTCGGATTCTTACTTTTTTTGTAAATTTTTTTAACGAATAAGAAATTTTTTTTTGTAAACATGATTGGTATACTAGTTTTGTAGGAACATTATAGGAACAATTACACATGGAAGAAATTTTAATTATAATTATTAAACAGTATTCATTAAAAAGATTTTCTTAAGTGGCCGACTACTGTCTGGTTTACCCTAGTAACAGTCAGCTATATTCAGCGATTTAAAATTCTTTTAGTTTAATAAGTAGTCAGAGTCAGGTACTGTATAAGACATTTGATATTCGTTTAATATTGTAATATTAATATAGTAATAGCTAATTGTAGTTAAACGTTTAAAATTGGTTTAATTTATAAACCAGTAGTAAAATTTAACTATAGTCAGACATCTAAAATTCTTTTAGTTTATAAATTCTAGTATTAAAATCACTTACTTTCATTGTTGGTGTTTAAAAATGTTTTAATTTTAATGAAAGGAAAGGAATTTATCATTTATTTTGTTTTAATTTTATAGTTACTAAAATTAGCAGGATTCCCAACCGTGGTACTATACTAGCAGTATTAAAATTCAATTTTATATTAGCACGTTAATTACACAGTGGAACACCAAAAAATGGATTACGATTTTACTATAATGGGATGAAAGTATACTACCCAGCAAAGTAAAATTTCTAAAGAATTTTGAAAAATTAGCGGCCGTTTGAATATAAAAAAAATATATAAATATTGTAATTTTAAGTTTTGATAATTCAGTAATTTATTGAATAGGGGAGCGTTGTGGAATTGGAGCCCCTTAAGAAAAATTATTTTAAAAAACAACTTACCTTAAATAATACATTGTTTTCGTCATTTTCTACTCATTTCGTTATTTATCTTTAATAATTATGTTTAATTAGAAACTTAAAAAGAGAACGTTAATTTAAAAAAAAATACATTTTCTGCCATCACCCAATTTGTGGGGTATGGGAGCTTTCACTTAAAATTTAAACAATTTCTATTTTTTAGGAATATTTTTTGTTTTTTAATAAAAAAAAGTGTTAATACTGACAATGATGCCAAAATTTTAGACTTAGAATAAATTGTTTCATAAATTATAATTAAATAAAAAAATTTTGAAAAAAATTTAATTTTTCATTTTTTTCACCAAAAATTATTTTTTAATTAAAAGTTTTTTTGTATAAGGTGATATCTTTTACAATTTTCAAAGAAATAACGAAAGCCGTAACATGGTAACGAAATTTCTTTGGGCTGACACTAATTCTCTCATTACCCCACAGAATTCCTGCAGGCCAAAATTTGAATAAAAAAATAAAAACATAAACATATTTTATTATTGATAATAATATTTAGAGGCCTTTTACGGTTTTAAAGATGTTCGTTTATTACAAAAATTGTATAAATTGCTACAAGTTTCGACTTTGATTAAGTATATAAATATATATATATATATATATATATATATTATTATTATTTCTATTTTTATACATGTACACATATCTACACATATTACCCTATAATATATAATAAAAATCAAACGGCTACTAATTTTTCAAAACCCTTTAGGGGTTTTACTCTGCTGGGGTAGTAGTACTTTCATCCCATTATAGTCAAGTCTTAACTCAAAAAAAATTTTCTAAAATTGTTCCACTGTGTTATTTTTAACCAAAAAATTTAATTTTTTTTACCTGAAAAGCTATTAATTTAAATAGTTATGTTACGTGTGCTGCAGATCATTAAAAAATTTTCGCGTTTCGATCTTTTATTGTCTAAAATTGAAGGTTATGTCCATCTCGTAACTCACAATTTGAAAAAAGGTGACAAATCAGATCAAACCCACAAGTGAGATTCTAACCTAATTTATTAATATTTATTTGTTGAATTAAATTTTGAAATGGACACATTTTCTCAAGTCCCTGTGATTGATTGTCACACTTGGTTATACTTTGGTCACTACTTAGTATCATTAGAATTCTCTTGAAAGAAATCCAGGGCCATAGGATCTCTTGCCTTTAATGCTTGTACGTGCTGTATTCGCAGTGTGTGGGTGGGATAGAAAACGCGGCAAAGAGTTGAAGGGGGGTTTGACTCGGATCGGCGTTATACCAGTGGCTGTTTTATTGCGAGATTTGCGGCATGGCCTCTTCGTGTAACAAGACTTACTGAGATCTTAATAGAATCTGAGACTCCCACTACACCACCTTCTTCTTACACACAATCTCGTTTTCTGTTCGAGCTACAGTTTCCGTGGCCTTCATCCCTCCTCCTACTGGTTGACCGCTGCATCCCTCTACTGTACTGGGGGTGGTGGTAAGGGGTGCTTATTCTAAGCGTATAACAGTGATTTATGAATATTGCTTTTCGCGAACGTATATATATTGTACACGTACATATAGCTTACACACATCGATTCTTTTCGTAGACGGGCCGTAAAGAAAAATCTGGATATCCTCATTTTCTTGTCAAACTTTCCATGCTCCATTTTATTGATAATTTTTCATAAATAACTATTTCTCACTTTTATTTTATTTAATATCTCTCTCACTTTTTTATCTTTTCTATAGATTTTGGTTCTATTAGTTTTATGTATTCACATCTTGTCGCTGTATACTGATTCGTGCTTGTGTTGCCCTATTCTCTTTATTTCGAATTTGATTTATATAATATTTGTCATGGAATAGAAATATGCGCAGTTCAATTGTTAAAATATGTCACTCTTGTATTGTGTATATTTCAATTTTGTAAATTACGCATTTAACTATTAATAACATTTTAGTATAATTGATTCTAATTAAATACCTATATAAATTTTAATCGAGCTTTGAATTAACTGTATTAAACTTTTAATAATAATTGACATTGTATTTTAATTATTTGTTTTTTCAACAACTAATTGATCATTCAATTTAATAATTTCATTTTGTAAGTATTATATTTAGTTCTGTAATTCTTTCGTTCTTTTTTTAGGGTTCCGTACACCTACGGTGTATCGGCGGAACCCTATTGGTGAGACTCTGTTGTCCGTAGCCAAATCGTGTCTCCCCCCCTAGCGGCTAAACTATTTGACCTAAAGAGCTCAAATTTGGTCCAGATATGTATTTTCACTCGTAGATTACAGGAAAAATATAGCGAATGTGATTGGACGTGATGGTCATAGCGTTGTCAAGGAAATAACAAGATTTTTGGCCAAAAATGCATAAAAAGTGACCATTCCCCAACCCTTAACTTCTAAACTATTCGACATGGAGAGCTGAAATTTTGCATGCTGGTGTATTTTTACTCGAATATTACAGGAAAAATATAGAGAACTTGATATGTAATGATGGCCATAGCGTTGTCAAGGAAAAACTAAAAAATTTTAAAAAAAAAATTTTTTTTTCCTAACTTTTACATTATTTGACCTAATGAGCTGAAAATTGGTATCCTAGTGTATTATTACAGTCTGACGACAAAAAATTTATTTAAGAAACTTTTTGAAAAAAAATCAAAAAAAATTTGTTTTTAATTTTTTTTTTCAAAAAAAAAAAATTTTTTTTAATTTTTTTTAGTTTAAACACGTGGCATTAAATATTTTAAGGAAGAAAGTGAAATTTTAAGAGAATAAATGAGAGATTGTTTTCTGACTTTAATTTCTTAACTAAAAATAAAAAAAAATTGGACAAGTGCGAGTTGTACTCGCACTGCAATGGCGGGTTCCGTACACAAATATTAAAACAATACTTGCAACATTTATCGGTAATTGGTGGAATTAAAATAAACAATTATAAAAATATATTAAAATCATTTGATAAGAAGAAATAACTAAAAAAAATTAAAGTATTGTATATCTAATATTGTAAACAATAATAAGCAGAGGAACAAAATTTTCAAAATTTATTATAGTTCCTCTGCTTATTATTGTTTACAATATTAGATATACAATACTTTAATTTTTTTTAGTTATTTCTTCTTATCAAATGATTTTAATATATTTTTATAATTGTTTATTTTAATTCCACCAATTACCGATAAATGTTGCAAGTATTGTTTTAATATTTGTGTACGGAACCCGCCATTGCAGTGCGAGTACAACTCGCACTTGTCCAATTTTTTTTAAATATTAACTGAACTTATTAATTCCATTCATTATTTTATTATTTCAATTCAATTTATTAATTATATCATTAATTTTATAATTTTTTTCTATATTAATTATCAAAACACACTAATTAGTTACAGGTTTAATTTACACACAAAAAAAAATATGGTAAATTTGACTACTTTTTTACTATTTCCTGTAGTTCCTATAGGCGCCCGTAACATTATTTAGTAAAATGAACTATAACAGAATAGTTAGTCTAACTGTAAAATGTAGTAATAAATACCATTTTTACAGTAAATTTAACTACTAAAACAGTTATTTTAACTATTTGTTGTTAGTCATACTTACTGCTTCATTTAGTTGCAGTAACTAAATTTTCATAGTTCCTATAGGCGCCCGTAACAAATTGTAGTTGTAACTGTAAAAAATAATTAAATTAACTATTTAAAGTAGTAAAATGAAATTATTTATTTGTTTTTTATTATTATTGAGGTCCATTTTTGTATATTTTCTCTTACCTATTTTTGTTCATATATAATTTATATATTTAATTCTTATACACCTAACAGAGAAAAATCCCCAAACGCCGGGGATTGAACGCACGACCCTAACATTCGCAAACCGATAACCTAACCACCTAACCACGCTCGCACGCTACGATGACTGGCATTGTACTTGAGGACATTCTTCTTAAATTCAGTCATAATAACTACTCCGTTTAGTTGCAGTAACTAATTTTTTAAGCTCAAGGACTTAGTTGAAATGTAGCCAGCATATGATTTTAAATGACTCAACGATAGTGCAGTAGTTAAAAGTACTGTTGAAAATAGTTATTTTCAGAATTTCTGTAGTAAAATTATCCACTTTTTACTAGTTATAAAAAAATTAAACTTACTATTTTCATATAGTAAAAATAACATAAAAATTGTTACTTTTATGACTTTTGTAGTTATAAAAATAAATGTTTCTTACCACCATAGAGATAAATTATTAAAAGCTAGTAAGAATTGGTTCTTTTAACTACATTAAACACAAAAATAACAAATTCCAGCGGTTGTTTTTACTCTTTGGAACAGTAAATTTTAATTTATTTTGCAAATAGCAAGAAATGGATATTTTTACTACTGCACTATTGTTGAGTTATTCACAATCATAACGTGTAGTAGTAATTTTAACTACATAAAACCTACTATTCAATTTTAGTTCCACTAACTATGGAAGTTTAGTTAAAATGCTGCTGAATATGGTAGTTTTAACTATATTTTTTTAACTGCACATATGTGAATGTTTTTACCACTCACGTTTTTTCTCTGTAGAAAAAAATGATCTTTTCAACTGCATAAATAGTAAAATTAACTATTTTCAACAATTGATTTTACTATATGAAAACAGTAAATTTCTTTCTTTCTCTGCAACTAGTAAGAAATAGTTGTTTTAACTTCATAAATCATAAAAGTAACAACTTTCAGAGGTTGTATTTACTATATAAAAACAGTAAGTCTCATTTTGTTTGCTACTAATACAAAATAGTTATTTTTGCTACCACAATAGTAAAATTAACTATTTTTAACAATAGTTTTTACTACTACACTATAGTTGAGCCATTTACAAGCATCTGTTAGTTATTTCAACTACGTAAAGTAGTTATTTTAACTACATAAAACCAACTACTTCATTTTGGTTCCACTAACTGAGGAAGTGTAGTTAAAATGCTGCTGAATATGGTAGTTTTAACTACTTTTTTTCTAACAACACAAATGTGGTTGTTTTTACCATTCGCATTTTTTTCTGTGTAATTGAGTAATTATTATGTTATATTATCATTATGCATTATGTTACACTGAGAAAACTGGAGTATTGGACTAAACATCTGGAGGGACAAATCGTTGATATTTGAGAGTTAGCTATTGGATAACAATCTAAATGTTCAAATACACCATTGACAGATATTCGTGCCATTTCTCTAACAGAGGGACAAATTAACCATCTTGAGAAATCCCTTCCTTATCCGGCGCGAAATGAATAAATATGACAACCTAACCCCCAAAATTAAATACATAAAATGTCAGAAAAATAATTTCGCGCGCATCAGATCGTACACATTTTCTGCGCAACTTTTAACCCTCAGATATAATGGGAGAGAATATACAAGTAGATTTCCATTATCAATTCAAAATTTATTTTAGAAGGACTATTTAACTCTCTTCATAAGCAAAGGAAACATACACTTTTTGAACCTCCGAATTTGACACTCCAGTTTTCTCAGTGTATGTAATTTTTTCGTTAAATTAATTGTTAATAATGCAAAAAACATTTTTCAATTTTATATCCTTAGAAAAACTGTAAATAATAATAATAATAAATCAAATATGTTATAGAAAAACAATAAAGTAATTCTTGAATTGTTTTTATTATATAGAAGAATTCGCACAAAATCCTAAAATGCTTTTTTGTCAATAACAATTATATTCTTTTTGGATTCTATTCGAGGATTCCTGATTACTTTTATATATACAATAATATGCCTCTCTCTCTCTCTCTCTCTCTCTCTCTCTCTCTCTCTCTCTCTCTCTCTCTCTCTTCATGTGTATATATGTCTATTCTGGATTTCTGTATGCTTCGACAATAAGCTTTGTAGTTTAAAACAAAGCAACTGAGAGAAACAAAGGTTGGAAGCAACATTTTGCCATTTGGAGAAAGTGCTTCGTTTCCTGATGATGAGAGAGAGAAGGAAAGAGAGAGAGAGAATAAGAGGGGGAAGTTTGGAGGGAAAAGGGAGCGCGAACTGAAATGGGATAAACGGCGGGAGTAAAATCAATCAAAACATTAATTGAAAGAGCTAAGAAGACAATAGGGACCTGGCCGTCTAAGGCGGTTGGTACGGAGATGGTCTTGATAATCGAAAGATATCCACCTCGCCAATACCTCGGCACTTGGCGAAAAGGCCGATTCAACTTGGAAAAGAAACCTCTCTTTCTCTCTTTTACACAAGATGCCTAAACCATTTTCCCGGTAAAGATTGGAAAATTCCTTTTAAAAACCCTATTTACAATCGGAAAACTTTTTCCCCTCATAATAAATAGAAGGTAAAAAAAATAATTATTTGAAAATACTTGTTTTAGTGTCGACTTTTTTTATTTATTAAGGGGGAGTGACACCTATGACCCGAAAAAAATTGATTTTTTTTTTGCTTAAACGATACTTTATAATGTGTAGAATAGAAATTATATCATGGGAAGTAATTTCGATGTTAATTTTATGTGAAAAAAATCGAAATCTACAGAAGGTGTCCAAGAGCGCTTCGAGTGTTTTTTAGCGCTATCGGCTATTTTTTTATCGTAACTCAAAAATTCTGAAGACAGCTTCAAATTGCTCGAAAGGATGGAAATGAAGGAAATATTAATGTAGAAAGTCACTTAAATGGTGCAGGCATCGTAGGTTAACAGTGGTTTGATTTTTCATGTTTTTACATCACAGAAGTTTAAATGCGTTTTTTCTAAATTACGTTTTCAAATAGGTAGACAGTCTTGCTCGAACAGTTTTGATCGGATTGAAACAAATTTAGTATACAAAAATTTGTCCGTATAAATTTTTAATTTTTAAAAATAAAACGTTTTTTTCTAATTTCAAATTTTATTAATTATAAATATAATATAAAAATAAATATAGGGGAGACTGGGGCGAAAAGTTAAATTTTGCATAAATGATTTTTTTTTGGCAATATAAGCCGCTTAGATGCAAATATTTGTATATCAATATTGTAGGGCAACTTGTCCTCTACAACTTTCAATAAAAAAGTTCCTGATATTTTTGCAAAAAATACATGTTTTGTCCTTTTTTGAAAATTTTGTTTTTTTTTAACTTTTCGCCCCACCCTGGGGCGAAAAGTTAAATTCTATTTTTAGCCAACTAAAACTATTTTCTGATAGGTGATAAGTAGTAGATAAGTTAAAGTATACGTAAACAAGTAATTTAGTAAATAAAAGATCTTTGTTTATTTGACAAAAGCTTTAGAATAGTTGTAAAGTTAAAAAATTGAAATTTCAAAAAAAAAAAAAATTTTTTTTGGTTTATTTCACGTTAACCGGTTTATTTTTTGACAGAGTACTTGCCCAATGTCAAATAAATCATTTTTAAACAAATAAACCCAAAAAAAACGAAAAATAAAAAAAAAATTTTTAACAACATGTAAAAATACATTTAACTTTTCGCCCCACCCATTATTTAACTTTTCGCCCCAGGGTGCGTTTTTGGCTGTAACAATAAATATACAAAATCTGACTAAAGATATTTGGCAAATACCTTTAGGTATCTCTTCAGGGGACCCAAATAAGGATCTAAAAGAATCGCGATGAGAATAAATTCAAAAAATATACTTAAAAGTTGATATTTTCTTTTTCGAAAAAATTTTCAAAAGTAGGTTAAAAAAAACTTTCAATATAGACACCACAAAAATGAACAGAATTGCACACAACTCCGGACATTTATTTAGGGTGATAACACCCTTCTATAATTAAAATTGCAATACTCTAACTATTTTCGTTCGAAACATAATGAATTTTAACGGTTTTGTCAGTTTAACTTTTCGCCCAGTCTCCCCTAAAATAAGAAAATTATAAATTTTAAATTAGTATTTTAAAGTAATTCAAATTTATGGAACATACATTATGTTTTTGTTTCCTTAAACGTAAATGCTAATTTGATTAAATAAAGATGAAGATCACAAAAATAAAAATTCCTATCTATTTAATAATTGCAAAATTAATGAGCAATTAGAATTTAATTAACAATACGCATAGAGTAACATTTAAGTTGAAAATGACTTTTCTCAATTTATAATCCAATGACGACTCAATTACCAACTTTTATATAGAAAAGATTATTGTTCAACGATTGGATAAAATGACGGAATGTCAATTAAAGTTTTATAATTAAAGAAAAAGCTGTGTGAGAAAAATGTTCACGTCCTTTTTAAAAAAAAGAAGGAAAAAAAGTAGTGTGGTGTAAGGGTGTGCCACCTGGCGGATTGCCCAAGGAACTTGAAACTTTCAATCGCCGTAAAAGCAACATTTCGAAGAGAGAGAGAAAGAAAGAGAGTTAACTTGAGGGTCGGGGCCGATGGTCAGTCGTGAGATATCTAGATGCGTTTCAACTTAAGAGGATTATATTTGATATTTCGATCGGGTAAAGTGGCTTCTTATCAAAGTGAAATTATCTTCGAGCCGATTGAAAATCTATATATATATATATATATATATATATATATGGGCAATTCCACGTGAGATTTAAGTCGACCTCTTAAAATCGGCCAAAAATATTTTTTTTCTATTCTGTATCGAAAAAAAAACAGATACGTATTTTTTTATTTATGTTTAATTGTCCAAATTTTCGAGTTATGAATTTTCGAAAATTTGGACTTTTAATTGTAGACCTATATTCAGTAGCTTATAAGTCCGAAAATATTGAGTTTAGGGAAAAGTTGTCAAAGAATGAAAGTTTTAGTTTTCTTTCGAATTTTAAGAAATGTAAACAAAAAATTTTTTTTTAAATTTTTTATTAAACAAAATTTTTTTTTATAAACAAATTAATTTTTTTTAACTTTGGGCCGGATTTTTTTTTATTTTTTTTTATTTTTTTGTACCTTATAATATAGAGAAGATTTTCCAAAAAGTCCTGAAATGGGCCTGATGTGTTAAATGAGTTTTAAAATATTTTCAAAAATCAATTGCAAGCATCACAGTGGGATTTTTTTACAATTAACTTTCTAAAACTGTCTACAGCGTATAATTTTTAATATATTTGAGTGTTCTTTGTTTTAAATAAAAGGGTCTACGCTGTAAACAGTTTTAAAAAGTTAATTGTAAAAAAATCCCACTGTGATGCTTGCAATTGATTTTTGAAAATATTTTAAAACTCATTTAACACATCAGGCCCATTTCAGGACTTTTTGGAAAATCTTCTCTATATTATAAGGTACAAAAAAATAAAAAAAAATCCGGCCCAAAGTTAAAAAAAATTAATTTGTTTATAAAAAAAAATTTTTTAATAAAAAATTAAAAAAAAAATTTTTTGTTTACATTTCTTAAAAGTCGAAAGAAAACTAAAACTTTCATTCTTTGACAACTTTTCCCTAAACTCAATATTTTCGGACTTATAAGCTACTGAATATAGGTCTACAATTAAAAGTCCAAATTTTCGAAAATTCATAACTCGAAAATTTGGACAATTAAACATAAATAAAAAAATACGTATCTGTTTTTTTTCGATACAGAATAGAAAAAAAATATTTTTGGCCGATTTTAAGAGGTCGACTTAAATCTCACGTGGAATTGCCCATATATAAAAGCAAAAGGAGGAAAGAGTGAGAGAGAGGCTACGCATTTTACTCCATTAGTTCGTCATATTCTCGTGATGAAAACAACACATTTACTTCGATTGCATTTCTATTACAAGATTAATCATTTATTCGACACTTCTCTCTTTTTTCTATCCTTCTATCCTCTTTTTACGATCAATACATTAAAAATTATTGTAGTTATTTTTATCATATTATTTCAACATTTTTATTTTTTATTCTAAGGGTCAAAACTCTTACGATTTGTTTTTTTAACAATATTTTGCTTTCTTATCTTCAGTTGATAAAAAATATTGTTTTTTAAAATCATTAAGATAACTGACATAGTAAATCAATAAATAATAACAAAATTAAAAGATCACAATTAGTATAAGTAAGAAAAAAACCCGAACAAGTGCGAGTTAAACTCGTACTAAAACCAAGGGTTCCGTACCCGTACTGAACTCTAATCATTTTCATTACATTTTTCCTGTAGTCTAAATATTAAAATATATACGAAAGTAAAACTGCAGTCCACTTGTCACGAATTGTACCCGCCTGTGAAAAGTACACATTTTTTTACTAAATTTTTAAAAATTTCAATTTTTTTTATAAGAACATTATAAAGATCAAATTCAAACATTTTCGCTATATTTTTCCTGAAATCTACAAATAAAAATACATACATTCCAATGGGAAATTTACAACTGGTGGAGTACTGGCAGCTACGCTGACAGACAGCACTGGCATAATTCTGGGATGATAACGCTGTCTAACGCTGGCGAAGTACTGCCTGCCAGTGCTGCCAGACAGCGCTGGCGCAGCACTGGACCAGTGCTGGCTGAGAATATTGCCGCAATAAATACCGTATTGTTATTAATTATTCGTAAATTCATAATTATAAATAATTTAACAACAAAATGGTAAATAATATTAATAAATAGTTATTATTCATAAAATATTTCTCTTCTTAAAGAAATTGTATTAAAGATGGAGACTAACAATGGATATATAGTAAATGAAGTAGAAAAAAATTGTTTATAACATTTAAAAATTAAATAATAAACAATTACAGTAAGTGTGCATTAGATTTTCATATTTTAGTACCTAACGATTGGAATCTAGAATTATCGCAAACCTATGAAAATAAACAAAATTGCTGACGAGGGGAATCGAACCTACGACCTACGGACTAACAGACTAACGCTCTAACCACTATGCTAACGACACATGTGTACAGTAAAGTATTAACATCTCAGTATCATTCAGACATACAATTATTGAGTCAAAGATGAGAAAAAGATAGGGATACGTTAGAAATAATAAATTGAAAGAAAATAAATTAAACTAAATTTTTAATAATTAAATTAAATTACTTTACTTATTGCATTTAACATTTTACGTAATTCTTAAATTATGTGGTAATTTTTTAATAATTTTTTATTCATAGTAAGAAGTATAATAGTATTTTAATAGGAACCAAATTATTATTGAGATTAAAGTTTAAATTTTGTTTATAATTTTAATTTGTTTAAATAATTTTTATTATTCACAAAATTAGACAATTATGTTAAATTGTTATTATTAAATTTTAAAAAATAAAAAATGAACAATTGAAAAGTAAAATATTAATTTTTTCAATAAATTTATATTTATAAACATTCATAAACTTTTTTTATAATTTTTTTCAAGTTTATGTCAAAAAAGCAATGTTTGCAAAGAGTGTTGTGAACAATTTTTCTATACTCAGCCAGCACTTGCCGCCGTGGCTTGTCCAAGCTTTGGCGAAACAAAAATTCTGTACTGGGCCAGCACTAATTGTCGAGGCTCGGCTAGACTACGCCGAACAATCGTCTGGGTACTAAGCCAGTGGTGAACATCGGCACTACATTGGCATTTCCCATTGTGATATTGCAATAGGGTGGCCCAAAAATGCATTGTATAAAAATTTTTCGTGGAATAAAGCAAGAAACCCCCGCAATTTGTTCCAATGCCAAAAAAATTGATACGTATTTTTTTATTTAAAAAAATATTAATATTAACACGTGCCACCGAGCATTTCAAATTTCCCATGTAAAATGCATGGGAAAAATTTCAATTTTCGAAAAATCAAAATCAGTCACGAGGATTTGAAAAAAGTTAACAGTAAATTCCTAGGATTTATAGAGGGCTCTCTGCCGAGTAATGTGACCTATATAACTTTAAATTTTGACCACCCCAACCCTCTACAGCACTACCCCAAAGTTACCCTTTTTTTGGATATTTATAATTTAACGTGTTTTTGCGGTATGATATCAATTTTTGAACGTTTTTTGTCGGATCTTTTGTATATTTAGTATTCTGAGTTACTTTATAGTTTAATGCTAATTGTTTAAATAATTTCAATTTGTTTAAATAATTTTTTTAAACAAAAAATTTTTTTAAAACTATTTTTTGCATTTTGAGCAAAAATTGTGAACTCCAAGATAAATTAAGTTTTCTCCAAAACGTTTTTTAATGTTTTAAATAATTTATTGTTATTTAATTTTCAATTCTTGTAAAATTACCCTAAAAAATGGTTTTTTCTATCATTAATACGTTTAACTATATAAAGTATTTAAAAAATTTAATTAATTAATTAATAATTATTCAAATAGTTTCAATTTGTTTAAACAATTATTTCAAAAGATAAATTATTGCCAAATTATTTTCTTTTTTGATTCATTCATCATTCTTCTGATGAATTTCCAATATAGGTAAAGTAATGTTTATTTGTCATTTTATTCTGCAATTAGTAGGAGTATTGAATTTTCAGGATGGAATATATATTTATTTAAATTTAATGACCCTAATAATCGGGAAGCGAAATACCAAAAATACATTTTTCTCATAAGTGAAAAACTTTCCGAGGAGTTTTATACTATCGTGTAAACAAACCAACCACAGAATCACAAGGAGGAAAGGGTAAAAACTTCTTCATCGTCCGTGCGGTTTATATACTCAAATAGTTTAATTTTCGCGACGAGTCAAAAATGCTATTTTAATCGTCATTTCCGTTTTTGGTTTGTGTTAGATGTGTTAGAAAATCTAAAAAGAAAATAATTTGTGAATAATTTATCTTTTGAAATAATTGTTTAAACAAATTGAAATTATTTGAATAATTGTTAATTAATTGATAAAATTTTTTAAATACTATTTATTTAATTTTTTATGTATTTATTTATTTATTTATTTTTTAAAATATTAAACGTATTAATAATAGAAAAAACCATTATTTAGGGTAATTTTACGAGAATTGGAAATTAAATAACAATTATTTAAAACATTAAAAAACGTTTTGGAGAAAACTTAATTTATCTTAGAGTTCACAATTGAGGAGCTGGATCGAAGAACCGGCTCTTCGCTCAGACCGCAAGCGTTAATATCAGTCGGGTGGCAGTGAGCGCCTCTGGGCCACTCACTCCTACTCAACTGGTATTAGCGCGTGCAGTCCGAGCGAAGAGCCAGTTCTTCGATCCAGCTCCTCAATTGTTGCTCAAAGTGCAAAAAAATAATTGAAGGAAGTGAATTTATCATTCGGTGACTAAATATTAAATTTGAAGAAGTTAACAATTTTCCCGAATCAATCTACACAAATAAATTAAATATCTTAAATAAATCTCGATAAGCTCATGGGCTTCAATGTATCGAAAAATAGTTTTGAAAAAATTTTTGTTTAAACAAATTGATATTATTTAAACAATTGTCAATAAATTATAAAGTAATTCAGAATACTTTAAATACTGACTAAACACAAGATCCGACAAAAAACGTTCAAAAATTGATATCATAATGCAAAAACACGTTAAATTATAAATATCCAAAAAGAGGGTAACTTTGGGGTAGTGCTGTAGAGGGTTAGGGTGGTCAAAATTTAAAGTTATATAGGTCAAATTACTCGGCAGAGAGCCTTTTATGAATCCTAGAAATTTATTGATAAAACTTGTTACTCGGGGGTTTTAAGGGTCGCTGATTACAAATCTAACATTAGTTTTCCAAAATTCAAAATGTCAGATCCAATATGGCGGACAACGAAATAAAAAATTGATCAGATTGGCTTGAAACTGAATACTTGGAGGTTTTTACAGTCGCTGATTACGAATCTGTCATTATTTTTTCAGAGTATTTATCGAAATTTTATTTCACCAAAATTATCATACTAATGTCATATTAACCAGTTTCAAACAAATTCAATAAATTTTTAAAAAAATTTCCGCCATATTGAACCAGATATTTTGAATTTTGAAAAACTGATTTCACATTCGTAATCAGCGACCCTTAAAACCCCCGAGTAACATGTTTCAAGCAAATTCGACGAATTTTGAAAAAATTTCCGCCATCTTGGATCCGGCATTTTGAATTTCGAAAAACTGATGTCAGATTCGTAAGCAGCGACCCCAGAAACCTTAGGGTACCATGTTTCATAAAAATCCATTAAAAATTTTTTCAACACTCTTTTGGCCCAAACAGTGAAAATCTCGTTGACAGCCAAGGGGTTAATACAATTTAATTAAAAAGAGAAATATTTTATGAATAATAACTATTTATTAATATTATTTACCATTTTGTTGTTAAATTATTTATAATTATTAATTTACGACTAATTAATAACAATACGGCATTTATTGCGGCAATATTCTCAGCCAGCACTGGTCCAGTGCTGCGCCAGCGCTGTCTGGCAGCACTGGCAGGCAGTACTTCGCCAGCATTAGACAGCGTTATCATCCCAGAGTTATGCCAGTGCTGTCTGTCAGCGTAGCTGCCAGTGCTGGCGCAGTACTCCGCCAGTTGTAAATTTCCCATTGGGCGGGTACGGAACCCTAAAAATTATAAAAATACAAATAATGAAAATAATTTTTTAAAATGCTAAATGGCCATGGTTGTTAAGTCTACGGTTTGAATCCCCTAGATTTGCAATTTCTTCATTCAATACAAATTAATTTAAAAAATAATAAATAAATATTTTCTCTATGAGGAAACAATTAACAAATATAATAAACATACTAAGACTATTGTATGATATTAATAATAATATAGTGAACAAATATTATATTATATAAAATACTTAATGATTTAATTTATATTACACGCATTTGTCCGACGAGATTTGTAGGAATTTATAAGGAAACTGTGATGCCGACACAATAATATATATATATATATATATATATATATATATATATATATATATATAAAAAAAGGAGCCGTAATCAAGAAAAAGATTAATTTCCCGCCTGACTGCTTAGACCTAAATAGAATTGACGTTTATTCCTCGCAACTATTATGCCCCCGAAAATGAGTCGAGAAAACGTATTACACACGCGTAACAATATATAAATAAACAATTTCAATTAAAACTTTCTCAAAACGATAATTATATTCTCCGCATAATGTACCGTACACACGTATATAGTTATAATTGACAAACGGAAAATTTTTCAATTAATCAATAAATATATATTTAGTTTTTAATTGAACAAAGTCATTCGTTCGAGAATAAAAACATTATTGTAATTTCATATTAAAATTATTTGGAATAAAAAATTTATATTAAATTGAAACAAAAAAACCATTCTACATTTCCTCCAAAATGAATGTATATTTTTTTTTAATTTCATTTTTAATTCCTCTAAAGTGGACTTTTCTCTTTCTGAAAAATAAATAATTTTTTTTCTTGAAGAAAAATATTAAGATAATTAGCTAACTTTAACTAATTAAATTAAATTAGAACAAAAATAAAATCCCTTATTTCCTCTAAAATCGACTTTCCTCTGTTTGAAAAGTAATAACTAATTTCTTTTTTAAAGTAGAATATTAAGCAATAAAAATTTCGTTTTCAAAATTCAAAATATTTTTTTTTTCATTTAGAAAAAAACTAATTTTCTCTTATAGTGAAATACTACTAAGAAATAGTAAAATTTTATTAATTGTTAGTAATTTTTTTTGGAATTTTTATTACCCTAATTTTGATTAGTAAAATATATGAATATAATTCTTATACTTTGTAGCATAAGATTTCACTACCCACGAACTCGACAGGATTTGATTCAAATAAAAAATTAATTGTCTATTGGGTCAAACCGTTATATTTCGAATAAAGTCGTTGCGGCCCAATTTTTTAAAAAATTGATACTTTTAGAAATGAATATGTATGATCTCTGGAGAACGAAATGAACGCTAAACGTCAGGATTTTGAGAAAAGTGGGGGTAAAGACCCCAAAAACGCATTTTTGAGGATTTTCAACATTTTTTTTCTCTTTAACCTGACGTGTTAGAGACTTCCACAAGGTCTTAAATTAAAGCTTATAATGTTCACTACAAGACCCATATCCATAAAGTTAAAAAAAGATTAAATTTTTTTTCAAAAAATGGCGTTGAAGATACCAAAAATGTGTGTTTTTGGATTGCTTTAATTAGACTTCTTGCAAAAACACACTTTTCTCAAAATCCTGACGTGATGGGCAATTTTTGATATTTATAAAAATATTAAAAGTTCATCTATAATACTCTATATTCGGTGAGTTTTTATTTAACTTAATAATTCCACCTTCTCGTAATTAATTCATAAAAACGTCAAAATTATTATTTTGTCGGATGTTATTTGTCGGATCTACTTTAAGAACATATTTTATCTATTATATTTTTATATTTTCACCTTCTCCACTTTACACTCATATCTTAAAAAAAGTAATAAATATTTCAATATAATTCTCTTCATTTCGTTCTCCAGAGATAATACAGATTCATTTCTACTATCGGTTCAAAAAGTATAGTCAGTTGACTTTGAAGGCTTGTAACTTGAGTAAAAAAAAATCGAACAATATTGAAACTGGATGAAATCAGTAAGTAATTTATTTCTACGTTAATGTAGAAAATTAGAAACTAAAAAAAAAATTTTTCTTAAAGTTATTAATTTTTGAAAGGAAAAAGAACATGTTTTTTGACACTATTTTTAATAAGGCCTTCTTTGGGAACATGTAACTCGTTTAATAAGAGTCCTATGAAGTTCTTGATTTTTTTCTATGTTCCTTAAATCTTTCTGAATAATGTTATTTAAACAAATAACCGTTATTATAATAACTTTTTGAAATTATTAAACGAAACCGTAGTTGTGTTATCTTTGTTGGAAATTAAGGAACGAAGATGAGACAAAGCACACTTTACGGATAATACGACACTGCTTATGATTCACCAAAGAAATTTTGGGAAAGAAATTATTTTAAGTAATTATTTGCAAAAGTATTTTCAGTTTTTTGCTTTATTGCACCATTAGCAGTCAGGTGCTATTTTTGTCCGAGACTCCAAGTTTAGCACTACTACCTTTTTTTTGGTTATTTTTTTCTGTGGTTGAAACTGATTTATAACTTTAAAGATCTGGTTTCTAAGGATGTACAGAGGTGTAAACACCTAAAATATTTTTCCTGACTTAAGAAATTCAAAATTGTATGTAGGTTATTTGGGTAGAAGTGACCTGAAGTCATCACTTACCTGCTCATGTCTACAATAATACAGTTTCTCGCATTTGAAATGTCGACGCCTATGGGAAATGGTTTATGATGGTATGCACCTTACCACTAATGGTGCATTAAAGCAAAAACTGAAAATAGTTTTGCAAATAACTTCTTGAAATAACTTTTTTTCCAAAATTTCGTTGACAAACCGTAATAAGTGTCGTATTCTCCGTAACGTGTGCTTTGTCTCATCTTCGTACCTTTCTTTCCAACAAAGATAACATGACTACTATTTCATTTCAAAATCTCGAATAGTTATTATAATAACACAGGACCACAAAATTTTCTTCGGGTAAATAAATAAATAACTTTTGCCCCAACACGTCACAGTTTCGAGGTAAATTAAAATTTCTCCAAAAAGTAGACATTTTTACCATTATTTTTGAACGTTTATAAAGAGACATATTTTTCTGATAATTTTCTTTACATCTGTTGAAAATTTTATGTTTGTTTGTGAGAATTGACACCTGCGTAAATGTGTATAAAATCTAGAAATTACTAAATAAATTAATGGAAAAAATCGTTAAGTAGATGGTTACTTCGATTTATATAAAGTTACTATGTAATTAAATATACTTGAGATTTTTGTATCTATGAACAAAATGTTTAACTTTAATTAGAACTGATAGTAATATCAGATCTCGTAGTATTCAAAACCTGTGAAGTAAGTCATTAATATATTGATGTGACTCCCTCGGATTTGCTATCGATATCGATTTCAGAACCTGGCGGACCAAGAAGTCTGATGATATCTTCTCAGTTCCTCGACCAGCACAAAACGTCACAATAGCTGATTTGTGTACCAGGATGGTGCTGTATGCTAGGTTTTCTTTTATGTGTAGATTTGCTAAAAATCTAGCCACCTCCTGGGCTTCCGGGTCCCTAGGGTTGACGTTGGATTCCTGGCACCAATTAATCCACCTCTGGAGAGGAGTTCTATAGGTATTTAAGGTAGATTTTCTCCAGCTCCCCTTGACAAGGTCTTTTTTCTGCTCAGACCAGTCTCTAACTCTCTCTCCCCACACCCAATGATCCACGCTTGTAGGATCAGTTGATCTACCTGTGGAGGAGGAAGGTTTGTTGACAAATCGACTAGAACGTTCCTGAGGTTCTTGATTGTAATCGGGGGTTCTTTGCTTCGATTCATTAGAACTGTCATCCAGTAGGTCTGTTCCCATTTTAACGCAATGACGATGAACTTTCCTTTGCTCCTGTTGAGCTTGGCTAAGACTCTCGGCATTAGATTCCATTTGGGCGTGTTGAATCTTTGCTGTTCAGGGTGTCTAATCTCTCCTTGCAAGATGGACGAATCACTTTTTTCTCATCGATATCCGTTTTCAACTGTCCCAGGTCCAAAATGCCCTCTGATGTATAAAATCCTTCGGTAGATTTCCCGGGGGTTATTTGGATTGGAATTCCTTGACTTAATAAATTTGTTAAGTAGTCCACTTTTTCACTTAATTCTTGAATAACTACACTATTATCCTTTTGCTTCTTTGTCGGAATTTCACTATCGCTGTCTGTGTCAGAAGAGTTCCCGTCTAGCGAATAGCCGCCCTCGTAGACTTCCAAAGGTCTTTTTTGAGCATTTTGTCGAACCTCCTTATTCTCGTTAGTATTTTCACTCATTGTGTTGTTTGTCCTGGATTGCACAGCTCGAACACACAAAAAACTACACTCACTTTAATTGTCTATCTTAAAATATCTCGAACTTTTTGTTAATGAATTTTTTTGAGCGTCTACACGTGGCGCGAATACTTAATGCTATGAGGAAAGACGCGCAGAAGAACCGCGCAGCTGGTGATAGAATTTGGTACTCTTTACAATTCAAGGTAACAATCGTAAGAATTAAGGCAAATATTCAATAGCATCTCTCATGAGGATGCCGTGTATCGGCCAAAAGAGTATAACATGTACTTTTCTGTTTCAAAAATTAATAACTCTTGAAATAATTTTTTAAAATTTATTTTATTTTCTACAGTAACGTAGAAATGTTGCAGCTACTGATTCCAAGTTATTTCATTATTATGCGATTTTTTTTACTGAAGATATAAGTGATCAAAGCCAACTGACTTTACATTTTACACCGATAGTAAGAGTATCAATTTTTTTAAAAATTGGGCCGCAACGACTTTATTCGAAATATATAATGGTTTGACCCTATTATGAAATAAATATTTATTCGATTCACTTTCTATTTTTACTAATAAATTAGTAGAAATTATTATTTATTAGTAAAGTTTACTAATTCAGAAGCAAAAAGTCACACACTAATTCTTAGTAAATATTTTTTACTAATTCAAATTCAGAGAGCAAGTATAAATATTTATTTCATTCAAATCAAGTAAATATTTCCCAATGGGAAATACCATTTGCCAGCATTGATTTTTTTACGTAAACTTGAAAGAAATGATAAAAAAAGTTTATGAATATTTATAAATATAAATTTATTGAAAAAAATTAATATTTTACTTTTCAGTTATTCATTTTTTATTTTTATTAAATTTAATAATAATATTAATAATAATAGGGGAAGTGCGCCGGTTGTGGGCACCCCTACGTAAACTTCGACGGCAAGCAAACTTTACTGAACTAAGTATTGCAAGTCGTGTTCGTTGACAATACGGACTTTTCGTATTGATAACGAAACAAATATATGCATTTGTGTAATAGCTGTGAGCATAATAAAGAAAATTTGCATTAAATAAATAAAAACGTAATTTTGTATAGTTTTCGAAGAGCAACATATGGGTGTAGATTCGTTCAGAAAAAAAGGGTTTAATTTTTTTTTGCAGTGTTGTCATTATGTTTTGTGATTTACCTTCGTGTTTAACCAAAATCCTGCATCACAAAATGTGTTGGTCTTTTTAAAAAATGACTTTCATTCCCGGTTGTGGGCACCTTTATGTTAAGGAAGCTCTACCATCTGACAATGATGAGGACTACTGTATCATCTATCTAAACTTTCTGCCAAGGAAAGTGACAGCCGCAAACTCCATTAAATGCGATGAATATAGTCGTTCAGTGCATTCGAAGTGCGTTATGTTATGCGTACTAGCTACTTCACATGCAAGCATTATGCTTTTGTTAGCGATGAGCATAGTGTGAAAACGTGTCATCATTTTTGTTCTTTATCCCGGCAAATTCTCTTAAAATAAAGAAACTTTCATTTCTTCTTTATTTGTTTTGGTTTCCTTTAATATTTTTCCATTTTTAGCTGATTTTTCAAGGGTGCCCACAACCGGGTACAAAATTTTTTTTGTCAAAAAATTCCCATTTCACTAAATTTCTAATAAAACTTTTTTATTTAAAGGAATCAATTTAATTTCTTCACTGACAGTCACCTTAGACCTCTAGCTTTAAATTCGTACACATATATTTGTATAATATGCACATGGAAAAATGTTATGAGGCAAAAACAAAAAGGTGCCCACAACCGGAACACTTCCCTTAATAATAATAATAATAATAATAATAATAATAATAATTCCTAGTAATTAATACTAATAGTTCCTAGTCGCAAAACCTCCTCGTGGAATATGAAGAGACTCGACAAGGAAAAGTTCGGCCGGTCCCTAAGAGAAGCCCTTTTGATTGAGGACTTGGGCTGGGTGAAGAGGCCGAGCAGTCTGGATGGGAAGGTGCGAGCGGTGAGAAACATGATAGTCACCGCTTGCAATGCGTCAATGCCACGCAAAGGCGCCATTCCCGTAAGAAAATCCTTGCACTGATGGTCAGAGGAGCTAGCCTCCTTGAGGAAGGAATGTCTCAAAGCAAAAAGGACATATACCCGATCTAAGGGAGATCCCTTGCTGAAAGAGGCTTTCAAGGAGGCGAAAAAGAACCTCAAGAAAGAGATCCGCAAGTCGCGACGCCGTAGCTGGAAGGACCTAATCGAGGAAGTCGATAAGGACCCATGGGGTCTGGCTTTTAAAATCGTTACTAAGAAATTATCGACGAGGAAAAAGACCCCCGGCCTGGACAATCCCGATTGGGTCAGAAAGATAATAAATTCTTTGTTTCCTCCTGCAGAGCCATACCTTAGAAGGGACTGGAGTTTTTGCAAAGTCGAAAAGGAAGAACTCTTCACACTTAGTGAACTGCAAAAAGCAGGCAAAAGATTGAAAACAGGCAAGGCGCCTGGAATCGATGGGATAAGTAACGAGATCCTAAAGTTGGTAATCGACACTTCACCCCAGATTCTGCTTCGATGCTTCAATCTTTGCCTTGAGAGAAGAGAGTTCTTCCGCGACTGGAAGCGACAGAGGTTAGTCCTCCTAAGAAAAGATGAAAAACCTCTAGATAAGGTTTCATCGTACAGGCCTATATGCCTGTTGGATACGATGGGTAAACTTCTAGAGGATATGGTTCTGCAGAGAATGCAAAGCCACTTGACCGGAGAGAATAGTCTATCCGATCACCAATTTGGTTTCCGTAAAGGCAAGTCCACAGTTGATGCCATCCAGGCAGTTGTGGACATAGCCAAAGCAGGAAAAAACAAGTTGGGACCCGGAAAAAAGAAGAGCTTCTGCACGTTGGTAGCAATTGACATACGCAACGCGTTTAATTCCGCAAGATGGAAAGATCTCATCGAGTCGATGGAAAAGAAAAACATGCCGCCCTACTTGTTGCGGATAATGGATAATTATCTTAGCGACAGGTGGGTTATATATGAGGGAGACACCTGCACTCTTAAGGAAGAGATGCAGCGTGGGGCTCCTTAAGGCTCGAGGGTGGGTCCATTTGTATGGAATGTATCTTACGATGATTTTCTGCGAATGGATCTACCCGAAGGTGCGGTGATCATCGGCTTTGCGGACGACGCGTTGTTCGTGTGCACTGCCGAAAGTGAGGAGGCTCTTGGGACATTGGTGAACGAATGTCTGTGACTAGCAAAAAGCTGGCTGGATACCAGAGGTCTTGAAATGGCCCTGGAAAAGACCGAGGCACTGCTGGTCACAGACAGACGTGGTTATGAGCTCCCACGAATCGTGATAGACGGATTCGAGGTCAAGTGGAGTAAGCAAATTAAATATCTTGGTGTGGAGTTGGATGGAAGGTTGAACTTTCACCACCACATGGCTACGGCGTCAAATAAGGCGATCGAGTGTGCAGCTAATCTTTCACGGTTAATGCCAAACGTAGGCGGACCCCGTGAACAAAAACGGAGACTGGTGGCGAGTGTCGCCCATGCTAAAATGCTCTATGCAGCACCAGCGTGGGCCCCATCCCTGAGGAGTAAAAGATGTGTGACCATCTGTGAAAAGGTACTGTCGGCGCAGAGATCGATAACAACACGTATCATCTCTGCATATAAGACGGTATCTACGAGTGCTGTGCAGGTCCTTGCAAGTGTCCCGCCAGCAGATCTTTTGGCGAGGGAAAGGGAAGAAATGTTTCTCTTTTCTAAAGAAAGAAGTTCCTTAGATGAGGAAATAAGACCAAGCAAGGGCCTGATCCGCAAAGAAGCGAGGCACAGGCTCATAGAAAGATGGCAAGAAAGATGGGATGGTGAGGAGAAAGGTCGATGGACTTATCGCCTTATCCCGGCACTCGCCACCTGGATAAATAGGAAACACTGTCAGGTTTCCTATTATTTGACTCAGGCGCTCACAGGTCACGGGTGTTTTAACTCGTACCTGTGTCGCTTTAAATTACGCGAGGACGAGGTGTGTGCATATTGCCAGTTCCCTGCGAACAACGCGGAGCACACCCTCTTCTCATGCAGAAAATGGGACTTGGAGAGGCGGGCCATGTTCGAAGGTGTAAACAGTCAAGTTACACCGGAGAACATGGTATCGCTGATGACCCAGTCAGAAGAGAATTGGCGACAAGTCGAGAACTTCATAATCTCGGTTATGTCGAGGAAGGATTTCGACGGCCGCCAGAAAGCGTAATTTAAACAGCTTTTAATTTGTTTGTTTGTCTTTTTTATTAATTTATTTTGTGATTTATTTGTCCTTATACATTTTTTAATTTGTCTTGTGTTTTTTATTCATTTTTGTACAGTTTTATCTTCTTCAAATTATACGTGTTTACTTTTTTTTTCTTTTCTTTTTTATATCCGTTTGCAATTTTATCTTTTGACATTTTACACTTCTTAAAAATTTGTTTTTTTATTATTGTTGTGCTGTAAATTTCGCTTAGAATATGAAATAGTTTTAATCATTTTTTTTAACTACGAACGCAGTAAAACCGCATAGAGAAGAAGAAGTTCGCATTAGCGACAGAGTTGGAGCGCCACCCTCGAAGGCTAAAGTCTTACGACAGTTCCGAGGGAGGATAAAGGGCTCCAGAAGAAGGGTTACGGATTTTAGTGGGTCGGGCTGTCAGTAGGTCGCCAGTTTATTAAATTTACTATTTTATATATTTATTTTTCTTTTTTTGTATTTCCTTTTGTTTTATCATACCAACCCCACATAACCTTGGAGTGCGGAATCCAAGGTATCTGTAGGCAGATTTCCCAAAATTCCCTAAGCAAAAAAAAAATAATAATAATAATGTTAAATGCAATAGGTAAAGTTATTTTATTGAATTATTAAAAATTTAGTTTAATTTATTTCAATTTATTATTTCTAACGTTTCCCTATTTTTTTCTCATCTTTGATTAAATAATTATAAGTCTGAATGATTCTGAGAAATTAAATCTTTACTGCACACACGCGTCGTTAGCATAGTAGTTAGAGCGTTAGTCTATAAGTCCGTAGGTCGCAGGTTCGATTCCCCTCGTGAGCAATTTTGTTTTCTTTCATAGGTTTTGCGATATTTCTAGATTCCAGTCGGTGGTAGGTACAAAAATATGAAAATCTAATACACACTTACTGTAATTGCTTATTATTTAATTTTTAAATATAAACAATTTTTTTCTACTTCATTTACTAAATACATTGTTAATCTCCATCTTTAATACAATTTCTTTAAGAAGAGAAATATTTTATGAATAATAACTATTTATTAATATTATTTACCATTTTGTTGTTAAATTATTTAAAATTATTAATTTAATACTAATTAATAACAATACGGCATTTATTGCGGCAATATTCTCAGCCAGCACTGGTCCAGTGCAGCGCCAGTGCTGTCTGGCAGCACTGGCAGGAGGTACTTCGCCAGAATTACACAGCGTTATCATCCCAGCGTTATGCCAGTGCTGTCTGTCAGCGTAGCTGCCAGTACTGACAGTGCTGGCGCAGTACTCCGCCAGTTGTAAATTTTCCATTGGGTTATTTCTTATAATAGAGACAAGTAATCAGTTATATTTAAATTAAATAAATTTATTTTTCAGTGTAACTTTTTACAAATCCTAGAGAGAATGGAAAATCTTTTTTTCCTCTGAAAATATGTATTATTCTCTCTTAGAAAAAGATTTTAAAAAAGATTTCTCATTCCTTTTATAAAAAGAATTTCATGAAAAGTTAATTAAATATCGTTTCTAGAAATTAAATAAAAAAAGTTCCCCTTTTTTTAAAAAAGTAAATAGACTTTTTTTATTAAAAAGGAAAAATCTGACTTTTGTGTCTGGATTTAAAAGAGAAAATTTTGAAGTGTCGGTTTTTGAAGCAATTATATATTGGGACCCTTGAGTATAGTATTAACGACATATTTCCGCTTTTAGCGCACTAATTAGCCGCACCAATTTGTCGGAGCAAAATAAACGTTTGCCCGTCCTCAAATTTATGTGTACACGCGTTATATGTATATATAGTCGAGAGAGAGAGAGAGAGAGAGAGAGAGAGAGAGAGAGAGAGAGAGAGAGAGAGAGAGAGAGAGAGAGAGAGAGAGAGAGAGAGAGAGAGAGAGAGAGAGAGGGGGGGTAGGAATCTATATAGCTATCTTAACCCTTCTCAAACTTCAAACGAAATAATTAAGCCATTCTCTTTAGCTCAGCGGCTAACGAGCACAGCGCGCGCTGAAACTAGTGCCAATTATCGAAATCCAAATGCTCGGATATATCCATCTACGCAGTGGATTCGTCAATTCACCAGAGAGCTTCATTATTTCAAGGGTTCAAATTCAACGACTCATCATCAGTTGCCAGAATCAAGTCTAACTGTTTGTGTAAAATCGTTAAAATACGCGAAAATTCTCGATATCCAACAATTAATGACCAGCTCTATTCACATTCATTTTCATTTTTTTTTTCTTTGCTTTTGAAAAAGAAAATTTATACCTGTGCGTATTTCATTCAAAATAATTTCACTGTAAGTTTGACCATTTATCAATTGAATGTTAATTTCATTTTTTCTTAGGTTGTATATTACACTATCAATTTAAATTGCTTAAAAATACTAATTTTATGTCGAAAAACTGTCAAGTACTTTCTAAATCTAAATTAGTACCTACCTATGCTCTAAATTTGAATTAGTAAAAATGTTTACTAATTTGAAATAGTGACTGACTTTTTGCTTTTCATGGAGAAAAAAGAATAATCAAATTTATTATGAGGAGAGTCAAACTTGAAAAAGTTGACACTCTTCTGTTTAGAATTAGTTTGATTAAATAATAAATTAGTACAAATTACTATTTATTAGTAAAATTTGGTTTTCTAATTTATTTTTACTAATAAATAGAAATTTCTACTAATTTTTATTAAACTTAACTAATTCAAAAGCAAAAAAATCAGACACTTATTCAAATTAATAAACATCTGTAGTATTTTTACTAATTTAAGTTTTACTAATTGCTTATCTGAAATCCACTAATAATTAGTAGAACTGTTTTATTAAAATCAGTCAAAATTAACTCCATTTTTTATAGTTATTTTTTCCCTAATAATAATTGGTCTCTTTATAGTCTACTTTTATTTTATTATTTATTATGGTACACGCCCATTCGAAAATACCCACCCGAATTTATTGGCCCGAATAGATATGCGCCTGAATGGAAATTTACCCGAATTTTTTCGCCCGAACGGTTTTGCCTGAAAATATTTCCCCGAAATTATACGAATAAATACAATTTCTTTAAGAAGAGGAATATTTTATGAATAATAACTATTTATTAATATTATTTACCATTTTGTTGTTAAATTATTTATAATTATGAATTTACGACTAATTAATAACAATACGGCATTTATTGCGGCAATATTCTCAGCCAGCACTGGTCCAGTGCTGCGCCAGCGCTGTCTGGCAGCACTGGCAGGCAGTACTTCGCCAGCGTTAGACAGCGTTATCATCCCAGTGCCATGCCAGTGCTGGCTCTCAGCCTTGCCGCCAGTGCTGCCAGTGCTGGCGCAGTACTACGCCAGTTGTAAATTTCCCATTGGGCATTGTCTTTTTCGCGAGATTCTCCTTCTCGCCGAGACGAGTCTCGCTCGTAATGCATCTCTAATTTTTATTAATAATTATTTTTTACTAAAAATTTCTAATTTTTTTTGAATATTTGCTTTAATATTTCATTTGATTTAAGTATATTTATGTCTTTATTTTTGCTAATAATTTTTCTTGTACTTACATTACTTATTTTTTTAATTACAGATTTATTATTATTAATTTTTGTAATAATTAGTCCATTTTTACTAAATATTAATGGTTATTTTCACAAATAACTATTTTTGTACTTAAGACTTAGGTATTCTTTAACTAAAGTCTTTAATTTTATTTACCAATAATTTATTCTGTACACGGAAAAAATAAATTCTGTAAGAATTCCTGAATTTGTTCCATAATTGAGGATTTGTGCAAAGTTCCAGAAATTTTTAGAAATTCAATGTAAGTATATCTGAATCGTTCCGAACTAATTACGAAACGATTTTTGTGAGACTTTCAAAATCAGCATTGTAAATAAATTCCTGGAGAAATACAGGACTGGTCTACACAGAAAAAAATGCGAATGGTAAAAACAACCACATTTGTGTAGTTAGAAAAAAGTAGTTAAAACTACCATATTCAGCAGCATTTTAACTACACTTCCTCAGTTAGTGGAACCAAAATGAAGTAGTTGGTTTTATGTAGTTAAAATAACTACTTTACGTAGTTGAAATAACTAACAGATGCTTGTAAATGGCTCAACTATAGTGTAGTAGTAAAAACTATTGTTAAAAATAGTTAATTTTACTATTGTGGTAGCAAAATAACTATTTTGTATTAGTTACAAACAAAATGAGACTTACTGTTTTTATATAGTAAATACAACCTCTGAAAGTTGTTACTTTTATGATTTATGTAGTTAAAACAATTATTTCTTACTAGTTGCAGAGAAAGAAAGAAATTTATTGTTTTCATATAGTAAAATCAATTGTTGAAAATAGTTATTTTTACTATTTATGCAGTTGAAAAGATCATTTTTTTCTACAGAGAAAAAACGTGAGTGGTAAAAACATCCACATATGTGCAGTTAAAAAAATATAGTTAAAACTACCATATTCAGCAGCATTTTAACTAATCTTCCATAGTTAGTGGAACTAAAATTGAATAGTAGGTTTTGTGTGGTTAAAATTACTACTACACGTTATGATTGTGAATAACTCAACAATACACTGAGAAAACTGGATATTAAAACTCTTAATATACTAGATATTAAGAAAAGACCCAGGCGCGAAGTGACGCCGAGTTCAGGCTTTATAAAGATTGGCCGAGCATTGGTCAACATTGATTGAGCATGAGTGAATCAGCGAGAGCAGGAATGATCGAAGCTTTAATGTAACACCGATTCCAGACTGCAGAGCGAGCCTTGATTCAGCATTGGACATCAATGCTCAATCAATGCTGCGGACGCCTAACGCAGGACTGAAACAAGACTGCTTCCACTGTTCCCAAATTTACTCGTTTCTCACGTTTATTCAATATAATGTGAATATATGAATTAATGTAGGAAATTATTTGCTGATTGAGAATTTTAATTAAGGAAGATTTCGACTATATCAGCAATTAGTGACATCTATTAGACGTCAATTGAACTCTTTGGTTTAGAGTCAGGTGTTATTCTTAAGATAATTATTCCGATATGGTTGTCGGTAAATAATTATATTTTTGAATTTAATTTTTGATCTGAAAAAATAAGCTGCGTGAACGACTGCACTGTGCATCTGTGAGGACTCGAACCCCAGTTAATAGCTGCCTTTCGCGGGACTAACGCCTACCAATGCACCATGCCAACACAGCCTGGACGTTCACGTTTCTTATAATCTCAGATCAAGCCCATACACTAGTCGAAGAGCTGTATAGTTAATGTAGGAAATTATTTGCTGATTGAGAATTTTAATTAAGGAAGATTTCGACTATATCAGCAATTAGTGACATCTATTAGACGTCAATTGAACTCTTTGGTTTAGAGTCAGGTGTTATTCTTAAGATAATTATTCCGATATGGTTGTCGGTAAATAATTATATTTTTGAATTTAATTTTTGATCTGAAAAAATAAGCTGCGTGAACGACTGCACTGTGCATCTGTGAGGACTCGAACCCCAGTTAATAGCTGCCTTTCGCGGGACTAACGCCTACCAATGCACCATGCCAACACAGCCTGGACGTTCACGTTTCTTATAATCTCAGATCAAGCCCATACACTAGTCGAAGAGCTGTATAGTTAATGTAGGAAATTATTTGCTGATTGAGAATTTTAATTAAGGAAGATTTCGACTATATCAGCAATTAGTGACATCTATTAGACGTCAATTGAACTCTTTGGTTTAGAGTCAGGTGTTATTCTTAAGATAATTATTCCGATATGGTTGTCGGTAAATAATTATATTTTTGAAATATAATGTAAATATAATGTAAATATAAATGTGAAATATATATAAATGAAATATAATGTGAATATATGAATTATTAATAATAATAATAAATATTATTGTTATTATTTTAATTCATGTATGTGTGTATATATACATTTAATGACAATAAGTTATTATTTGTAATAATTATATTATTTTCATATAAATAAGAATATATTACTAACAATAAATATCATTTGAATAGTAATTTTAAAAAAATAATTTTAGTAAAAAAAGACAATTTTTCTGTTAATCGTTACATTTTTTTCTTGATTTTTAACATACTTTTAACATTATTTATAAACATGTTCACATTTTTTATTCACGACACAACACACAATTTTATTTTTTTATATAAACGCTTATAACAAAGAATGAAAAATATTCGCTCGCATGTGGGATCGAAACTCACGCACCCCGCCCCCCTAACGCATACCGGAAGTTCTCAACGCACGCATTTAAACCGCTCGGCCACAGAAGGCTGGAAGGCTTCTCGCCATGTGCACTGTACAATATTAAATATAAATATTTATAAATTATTTAATATTAAAATATTTTTTCTGATAATTTTATAAGTTAAATTATATATTATTTTTTTTCTCGCACAGTGTCAAATTATTATTTTCAAAGTTCAAGAGTTTCGTTTATCTGTAAAATTTTCAGTGAAAAAAATGTTCATTAGGTAGTAGTAAATATTTATGCCTAGTAGTTTTACACTAGGATTAACTGTTTACTGAATATTATCAAAAATATATTTTTCGTCAAACGCGCGCGACTAAACACAAATAACCTTGAGACTTTACAGCGTGACGTTGCGATTGTCGTGCTCCCACCATCCCATCTACTCAATACACTCCCCGCCTGTGACGTCATGAGGGGAAAGCATTGAGTAGATGGGATGGTGGGAGCACGACAATCGCAACGTCTCAAGGTTATTTGTGTTTAGTCGCGCGCGTTTGACGAAAAATATATTTTTGATAATATTCAGTAAACAGTTAAACCTAGTGTAAAACTACTATAGGCATAAATATTTATTACTACCTAATGAGCATTTTTTTCACTGAAAATTTTTCAGATAAACGAAACTCTTGAACTTTGAAATAATAATATTTGACTCTGTGCAAGAAAAAAAATAATATATAATAATTTAACTTTATTGATATGAATCTAATGTAATTAATATAAATATTATACACTAAATAAATATTAATATTTATTTACCAATTGATATCTTAATAACAATAATAATAATACTTATTATATTATTTAATAATAATTAATAATAATAATTTTTAAATAGTATAAAAAATTACTAAAAATTATCAGAAATAATATTTTAATATTAAATAATTTATAAATATTTATATCTAATACTGTTAAGTGCACACGGTAATAAATAAACTATCAAGATTGATTCAAGCTTGAATAAAGACTGGATGTTGAAGCTCCACTCACGAAGATTGACCGAGTGTTAAATCGAGCATGGGACGAACATTGGTGTCCCATGCTGAACCAATATTGAGTGACAATGATATAAAGACTGCTTCAACTCTGGGTTACCCACGCTGGGCGTTCAAGACTCAGTCAAGTTTCAACCCATCGTCAGCACTGGTCTTTCGCGCCTGGGGATGCTAATGCATATCATCCAGATGTTATGGTTTAATATCTCAGATGTTAAAAAGTATAATCTGAAAATGTGAGGTTATGTTTGAACAAGTCTTTTTCCAATATCTTAGATATTAAATTTGAACATCTAAGAAGTTTACATAGTTCACTGTCACAGATATTGACCATTAATATCTAGATAATAAGGCTTAATATCCATTTTTCTCAGTGTAGTGCAGTAGTTAAAAGTACTGTTAAAAATAGTTATTTTCGGAATTTCTGTAGTAGAAATATCCATTTCTTGCTATTTGCAAAATAAATTAAAATTTACTGTTCCAAAGAGTAAAAACAACCGCTGGAATTTGTTATTTTTGTGTTTAATGTAGTTAAAAGAACCAATTCTTACTAGCTTTTAATAATTTATCTCTATGGTGGTAAGAAACATTTATTTTTATAACTACAAAAGTCATAAAATTAACAATTTTTATGTTATTTTTACTATATGAAAATAGTAAGTTTAATTTTTTTATAACTAGTAAAAAGTGGATAATTTTACTACAGAAATTCTGAAAATAACTATTTTCAACAGTACTTTTAACTACTGCACTATCGTTAAGTCATTTAAAATCATATGCTGGCTACATTTCAACTAAGTCCTTGAGCTTAAAAAATTAATTACTGCAACTAAACGGAGTAGTTATTATGACTGAATCTAAGAAGAATGTCCTCAAGTACAATGCCAGTCATCGTAGAGTGCGAGCGTGGTTAGGTGGTTAGGTTATCGGTTTGCGAATGTTAGGGTCGTGCGTTCAATCCCCGGCGTTTTGGGATTTTTCTCTGTTAGGTGTATAAGAATTTAAGGGGGGCGCCTACTTTATCGGGTCAAAAAAATCGATTTTTTAAAAGTTGTCTTAACTGAAAGTACAACTATAAGAGAATATGCTCTTAAAATATTACGTCAAAATACAAAGTATTTTTCGAGTTACAGCTTGTAGAACGCAATAAAGCGCGTGGACTGGCGCTTGGCCTGGCGCGCGATTCCACTCGCGGTCTCTAATACTTTTCATAATTTGTCGCGCTTATCTACTATTACACCTATACCATTAAAATTACCATTTATCAGTAAAATCTCTTCTTATCCAAGAGCTACACATAAAAAAATAGTCGTTCATCGAGGCCGCGAAATAGCATTTATATATGTTTTTCAATCTTTAAACGCGTTTTTCTCAAAACACTGTTTTTGTAGTTTGCGTACACGATAGACAAAAATTTAATCAACCGATAAGGGTCTATTTGGGCTTGTTTTGAAGATGAAGAGTGTCTCTTCTGTATGAATTAAATTTGTTTTTGATAGAGTTAAATTTAATGCTTTCTTTTAAAGAAAAAATGAGATTTTTTTTGGCAAAAATTAAATTTTTTTTAAAAAGTCATGTAAAAATTTCAGTTTTTACTTTCTATTGAAATCTTTTAATTCATACAGAAGGCAATAATGTATATTTATAGAAAAAATTTTGTTTTTTTGTTTTAGATAAGAATTGTGGGCCCTAGGTTGTACGCAATGGGAAAATTTTAGCAGGGAGGCGTTATATATATGGCGTTTATTTTATTATTAAATTCTATTTTCATTTAATGAAAAAATTATATTTCAAAGGTTTAAATATATAAGAAAACATACACTAAATCTCGCATCGATTTATTTAAATGTGTTTGAGAAAAAAATTCCTGAAATGTACGCAGTTTTTTACCTTCTAAAGTAGGCGCCCCCCTTAATATATAAATTATATATGAACAAAAATAGGTAAGAGAAAATATAAAAAAATGGACCTCAATAATAATAAAAAACAAATAAATAATTTCATTTTACTACTTTAAATAGTTAATTTAACTATTTTTTACAGTTACAACTACAATTTGTTACGGGCGCCTATAGGAACTATGAAAATTTAGTTACTGCAACTAAATGAAGCAGTTAGTATGACTAACAACAAATAGTTAAGATAACTGTTTTAGTAGTTAAATTTACTGTAAAAATGGTATTTATTACTACATTTTACAGTTAGACTAACTATTCTGTCATAGTTCATTTTACTAAATAATGTTACGGGCGCCTATAGGAACTACAGGAAATAGTAAAAAAGTAGTCAAATTTACCATATTTTTTTTGTGTGTATAAGGTATGGAGTCAAAAGTTCCAAAACAGAAGTTCCAATTCCGAAGGATCCAAATTATTATTTTCCCAAATGATATTTTTTCCAAAGTATTATTTTTCTAAAGGCCATTTTTACCAAAGTATTATTTTTCCAATAGTCGTTTTTTCCAAACATTGTTTTCTTTTATTTTTTAAATTTCAAATCAAAAATTTCATTCAACGTGTGCTCATTCCAAAATTAAGTTGTGAAATTAAAATTTTTTTTTCAAATTTAAAAATAGTAAACAGTGAAATTATATTAAATTGTAAATTAGTAAAATTAGAAATTTTTTTTAAACTATAAAATAGTGAACAGTGAAATTATATTGATTAAATTGTAAATTAGTCAAATTAAAAATTTTATTTTAATTTAAAATTTTATTTAAACTATAAAATAGTGAACAGTGAAATTATATTAATTGTAAATTTTAATTATGGTAGAATTAATACAAGTCGGAAAAAAATTATTTACATATCGAAGGATTTCTGTATTACAAGCATTCAGATAGAAAAAATGTGAAATCTTGGAGATGCCTTATTTTTTCAAACAACTCCAATACTTTTCACTTATTTAACAATTCAACACTTTTTATTTTGGAAATTTCACACTTTGGTTTATATTTTGGACATTTTGGACTTTGGAACTTTTGTAATTTGGAAAAATAAATTTTGGATCTTTTCATTTTGGAACTTTTTTCTTGGAATTTTTCGATTGGAACTTCCGTTTTGGAACTTTTGTACCCCAATCAAAATTAGTTATTCTTTTGACTAATATATTAATTTCTCTTTGTCCAATTTTGAGAGAACAAAAAGTCAGACAAGATTTTACTATCAAATGCTTATTTTTAACTAATCTAGATTAATTTAATTAATTTTAATTTTTTAATTGATTTAATACATAGGGGAGACTGGGACTAAATGGTAAATTTTGCAAAAATGTTTTTTTAGTCAATAAATCCGCTTAGATGCAAATATAATTTGTGACAGGGACATCTTGTCCTCAACAAACTTTCAATAAAAGAGTTTCTGATATTTCTGCGTAAAATACATGTTTTGTCCTTTTTCAAATTTAGTTAATAAAATATATGCGTTTATTTAACAATTGCTTTAGAACAGTTATATATACAGTTAATAAATTAAAATTTCAAAATAAAAAAAATTATGGGTTTATTTCACGTGAGCGGTTTCGTTTTTTGGCCGCGTACTTGCCTTATGTCAAATAAATAATTTTTTAACATATAAACCCGAAACACACGAAAAATGTAAAAAACATGGGAAAAATACACTTAACGGGGTGCGTTTTTGGCTTTAACAACAAATATACAAAATCTGACTAAAAGTATTTAGCAAATACCTTTATAGGTACATCTTCAGGGGACCCAAGTATAGGCTATAATACTTATAGTGATAAGAATAAATTCAAAAAATATACTTAAAAGTTGAAATTTTCTTTTACGTAAACATTTACAATTAAGGTAGGTTCAAAACACACTTCATATTATGGACATCAAAAAAATGAACAGAATGTCACATAACTTCGGACATTTATTTAGAGTTATAACTTATAAGGCCCTTCTATATAGTCAAAACTGCAATGCTCTATAACTATTTCCATTCGAAAGATTTTAACTGTTTAACATAGGCTCTCGTATAAAATGAATTTTGTAAAGAAATTTTTAATAAATTTTATACAATTGTAAATTTTAAATATAATGTAATTTAATTAAACTGAGTAAAGTTGTGCCTACTTTTTTGACATTTAAGTTATAAAAAAATTAATGTGTAGGGGAGACTGGGGCGAAAAGTTAAACTGCCAAAACCGTTAAAATTCATTATCTTTCGAACGAAAATAGTTAGAGCATTGCAATTTTAATTATAGAAGGGTGTTATCACCCTAAATAAATGTCCGGAGTTGTGTGCAATTCTGTTTATTTTTGTGGTGTCAATATTAAAAGTTTTTTTTCAATCTATACTTTTGAAAATTTGTTCGAAAAAGAAAATATCAACTTTTAAGTATATTTTTTGCATTTTTTCTCACCGCGATTTTTTTACTTCATTATTTGGGTCCCCTGAAGAGATACCTACATGTATTTTCTAAATATCTTTAGTCAGATTTTTTATATTTGTTGTTAAAGCCAAAAACGCACCCTGGGGCGAAAAGTTAAATGTATTTTTACATGTTGTTAAAAAATTTTTTTTTATTTTTCGTTTTTTTGGGTTTATTTGTTTAAACATTATTTATTTAACATTTGGCAAGTACTCTGTCAAAAAATAAGCCGGTTCAAATGAAATAAACCAAAAAAATTTTTTTTTTTTTTTGAAATTTCAATTTTTTAACTTTACAACTATTCTAAAGCTTTTGTCAAATAAACAAATATCTTTTATTTACTAAATTACTTGTTTACGTATACTTTAACTTATCTACTATTTATCACCTATCAGAAAATAGTTTTAGTATGCTAAAAATAGAATTTAACTTTTCGCCCCAGCATGGGGCGAAAAGTTAAAAAAAACAAAATTTTCAAAAAAGGAGAAAACATGTATTTTTTGCTAAAATATCAGGAACTTTTTTATTGAAAGTTGTAGAGGACAAGTTGCCCTACAATATTGATATACAAATATTTGCATCTAAGCGGCTTATATTGCCAAAAAAAAATCATTTATGCAAAATTTAATTTTTCGCCCCAGTCTCCCCTATTTATTCGATATATTTTTTTATTTTTAATAAAATTTCTTTTTTGTGCATAATTAAAATGTTTTCATTAACCATTATACATTATAATTATTTCATTTATTAGAAAGAACGAACTATTATTAATTAATTTGAATTAATTAATTTCCGTAATAATTAAAATCAATTACATTTCTCCTTGTACTAATTAAATATTAACTTATTTTAATTAATTAAAAGTAAAGTGAATTGAATTGAATGCTCAGTGGAAACTATTATTTGACAGCAGTTGCTTTATATACAAGAGATTAAATGCTCATACGTTTTTGTACTTATTTAATATATTGTAAATATATTTATTTGTAATAAAATTTAGCCCTGCCTCCAATATTATATATATATATCCTATTTAAGCTTTATATATATATATATAAATAATTTTGCCAAAGCAACACATTGCATTTTTAATTAATAACGTGACTTCGGGCGTAAAAGTTTAATGAGACTATGTTCCTTTTCCGGAGAGCTAATTATGATCGTTAAATTTGAATTGCAAGTTAACTTCAAAGCACGAAATTCCAATATCTGATTAAGGTCAAATGAGATTTGCAAAGTTCTGAACCCTCTCGTCTGCTGTGTATAGTAACGCAATGCAGAAATGTCTTAACGAGAAGGTATATATACTATATGTATATATATGTATATACAACAACACATCACTGCGAAGTGGAGAGGAAAGAGAGAGAGAGAGGAACCTTTTAAGGAATCCGTATCGATGACGGAAACCATACAGGGACAAAAGTGTTGAATGTCACTTGTAATTAGCGCTACACATATACACACACGAGACAAATAATCCACTAAACATTCGAGAAAGAAAAAGAAAAAAAGGACTACACTTTTTTTAGAATACTTAAAAAAATATTCGTTTCTTGTGAAAAAAAATTTTTTCCCACGAACTTTAGTCACAGAATAAGAAGATATTTCAAAATGAATTTTAAAAATTAATAATGACGTCTTGCTATGAAAAATTTTTCTACTGCGAAACACCGGTTATCGGTTGTACAAAACAATTGAATTAAAATTTAATTACAATTAGTTCATTTAGTGAAATATATTTTCTTATAGTATCAATTACTTAGAATTATCTATAAGTGATAAATGTTAGTAATTAGTCACAAAATATTATAGTAAAAATTAATAAATACTTCTAATGTTTAGCGCTATTATTTAGTTGTATTTACAAATCGAATTTAGGATTTAGTAACTTTTACAATCATTTAGTATTGTATTATGATAGTATATAAGTAACAGTTGGTAGCAAAGTACTAAATCTTGTCAAAAATTACTAAATACTATTAGTATTTATTACTCATATTAAGTAGGATTTACTATTAATATTTTCAATTTACTACTAATATTCAATAATTACTATTAATATTAAGTTATTACTATTATATTCAGTATTTACCTCGGTATTTACTACTAATGTTTACTAGTAATTTAATATAGTAGAAAAAGTTAATAATTATAAGTAATAGTATACTTATAGTAAAATTGGTTTTCACTTAATTTCACAAGCATTCTTTTCAAAATGGAATAAAAATTGTAACTATTCATTATTAAAATAATAAATTAACTTCGATGGTAAATGATAATAATAAATAAAACACAAATAACAATTTGATGTCAAATTCATAATATACTTGTTCATTTTATACAGTGAACTGTTAATGATATGCATATCATAGTTGTCTAATTAACTGTTAACTATCACTGGCTAATGAACAAAAGTTTTAATAGAAAGAAAAAAAAGTCCGACAGAAAAATCAACATTAACTTTTCCACGTGGTATCAATTACCTGGATCCGTTGTCGAATCATGTGCAGCCTTCACGTTCGGAGCAATTTTGATTTCTGTGCGTTCTCTATCGAAAAATAAAAATCCCACTTCACTATACAAAATAACAACAATAACAATAACAAAAATAATCAACAACACAAGCAAATCAACAAGAAATATAACTTCTTTTTTTGCAACAAAACACACAAGTTGTTATTCCACGCGGACGAGTAAAATTTCTATTTTTCGTCAAAAAGAAAGAAACTTAAAAACAATAGAATTCTTCTTAAGATGATAAAGAGAATTGTTATCAACGACTTAGTGGAAAAATTGTAATAAAATCTTTGAATGTTACACGAAAACGTTTTTATTTTTGTGAGTTTTTTTTGGAATGAAAGAATACTTTGAACGAGAGTATTCTCGAGAACCAGCCGCTGCGGCAGTCGGTAGTATACTGTCGCGTGCGACGACGGCACGCCACCACAGTGATAAACTCACCCCACCAAAGATTCTAACCCTCACGATCCCCTCTTTAGCGACACGCCATCCCCACTTCGTCTGGTTTCGCTACCCCTCGAGGGGTATTCACATCCCCTCCACTCACTCAACTCCTCTACCACCACCCGCCATATGGAGATAATTCCCCCACCACTTTATATATATACAGCGCAATTTATACCCCCCTTCTTTTCGATCAAGGGTGCAGTTACGCGATTTAAAGCGCGACATATATAATATAAACACGTGTGTGTTTGTGTTGAAGAGTTGGAGGGTCAATGCTTTTGATGGAAAACACACGAGAAGAAAATGTGTTGAATAAAAAACCGATTATATTGTGCGTTATATAAAAATAGCTAATCTGTATAAATAGTACGTCCAGCTGCTGCATCTGGAAAGTCGATCTTTACATTTACATTTAATAGGCTTATTAGCTTTAGAATTCAAAAAGAGGATTATGCACGGAATATAATAAGGAGAGCTTCGTTTATAATAGTTTTTATCATCATTTAAAAATACCTAATATATGCACAATTGAAATGCTTCGAAATTTTGTTTTTTTAAACTTTTTTCCTTCAGATAAATTTCCCATTTGTTGGCAAATATTTTTTTTAATTCTTTCACGTTTCTAAATTGTTGTATTTATATAAAAATGTTGCAAATTTTGTATAACTTAATTTAATAATGTTTATTTTTTATTATTACCTATAACACCCAATGGGAAATGCCAGTGTAGTGTCGATGTTCACCACTGGCTTAGTACTCAGACGATTGTTCGGCGTAGTCTAGCCGAGCCTCGACAATTAGTGCTGGCGCAGTACAGAATTTTTGTTTCGCCAAAGCTTGGACAAGCCACGGCGGCAAGTGCTGGCTGAGTATAGAAAAATTGTTCACGACGCTCTTTGCCAACATTGCTTTTTTGACATAAACTTGAAAAAAATTATAAAAAAAGTTTATGAATGTTTAAAAATATAAATTTATTGAAAAAAATTAATATTTTACTTTTCAGTTGTTCATTTTTATTTTTATTAAATTTAATAATAATAATTTAACATAATTGTCTAATTTTGTAAATAATAAATTATTTAAGCAAATTAAAATTATAAACAAAATTTAAACTTTAATCTCAATAATAATTTGGTTCCTATTAAAATACTATTATACTTTTTACTATGAATAAAAAATTATTAAAAAATTACCACATAATTTAAGAATTACGTAAAATGTTAAATGCAATAAGTAAAGTAAAGTAATTTAATTATTAAAAATTTAGTTAGGTACTAAAATATGAAAATCTAATGCACACTTACTGTAATTGTTTATTATTTAATTTTTAAATGTTATAAACAATTTTTTTCTACTTCATTTACTATATATCCATTGTTAGTCTCCATCTTTAATACAATTTCTTTAAGAAGAGTAAATATATTATGAATAATAACTATTTATTAATATTATTTACCATTTTGTTGTTAAATTATTTATAATTATTAATTTACGACTAATTAATAACAATACGGCATTTATTGCGGCAATATTCTCAGCCAGCACTGGTCCAGTGCTGCGCCAGCGCTGTCTGGCAGCACTGGCAGGCAGTACTTCGCCAGCGTTAGACAGCGTTATCATCCCAGAGTTATGCCAGTGCTGTCTGTCAGCGTAGCGTTTTTGTAAAAATTGAAGTTTTACTATGATTTTCAGTGTAATTTCCACTGATTCAGATTTAGAGTGTAGTTATTTGACTAATATTTAGTTTTAATTTACCAAATATAAAAAACTAATGAAACTAAACAAAATACTAATGAATATTAGTAAATATAAAATATAAGTTAATCTACTATATATTAGTAAAAGAAATTGGTTAATTATAGAAATAAGCTTCTAAACATTAGCAAGAAATGACTAAATATTAATAAACAAGAATTAATTAATAACAACAAATTGTTAATCACCATGTGCAGACTGCTAAATATTATTTATAACTTCTATTTATACGAGAAACATATAAAAATTAGTTTCAATCGATAAATATTACTAATAAATTTATAGTGGTCGAATTACAACTTATTGTTAAATTACAAGTTATTGAATTTCAGCAAAAAATTCCCAAAATTAAGTCTTAATTTGCAATAAATTGATGAGAAAAAAGTTTTCTTTTAGTTCTTAAGCTATTTATAATTTTTAATAATTACAGAATAAATGTTACTATTTTTTAAGAGAATTTTACTATTTTTTAAAGGAATATTTAACTATTTTCCAAAAGTAAATTTCAGTATGATTAGTAAACGTTACTCTATTTGATTTTTTGTTTAATATTATAAAATATTCCTTTTTATAGCCCAGCGGTCAATAAAGTACCCATTATTACCCTAGGAAAATAATGGATATCAATAATGTGTGACCGATTGTCACAGATCAATAAAGAACTCATCATTAACCTAGCGTAATAATTTATTGACCAGCTACATGTAGGAACTTGGCATGCACCGGCACAGGTGGCGAAGAGTGACCATAATATGCCTTTGTTATGCCTAAAGTAAAATATTATGTTGTGATATGTCTTTTTTATTCTTAAAAAAATTGTATTCAATAATTTCCTTTTTTTTTTGTTTTATTTTGTCTACTCATTAATTTTGTAAATTTTTACTATTTCCGGAATTAATTTCCCTATTTTCGGAATACCTAAGTTCTATTAATAATAACTATTGTTAGTAATTAAGACTTAACATTAGTACTTTATATATTAGTAATTAATAAATCTCCACGCTCATAACATAGTAATAAACATTTAATAAACTGTCAAAAGAGAGTAAAATAATATAGTGAATAATAATAAAAGTTAAAAATAAAAAAAACATGAAAAAGAAAGACTCACGAAAAATAAATTAAATCCGCTCATAGAAGAAAATAGAGAATACAGAGTAAATTAAGAAAGCGCAAGTGGAGTCATGAGCCAAATCGACTTGTTCCGGAAGTTGAAATAGCTACAGACGAGCGCTCTTAACGTTGTGGATTTAACCCCTTTCCTCCCTCTCTGTCTCCCTCTACCAAACCATCAAACTTCCCCAACCTTTGTGCAAAAGAGGGGTGAATATCCCCACTTGACTGAAAATGTTACCCCACCAATGTACGACTATCCCTGCAAGGCCACACCTCCCATTACAAAAATTACACTGGTCGCTGATTTAGTGTTGCGTAGGGGGGTTAGTTTGTTGGCGCTGCAGAGGGTGACCCGTAGGGTGGAAACTAAGTAATGAAAGGGTTGTGTCCGCCGCCGTGTTCGAGAATCACGGAATCATTCACCAGATTAAATTAGAAAGGCTACGACCTTTTTTCTACATTCACCCCCTCCATGCTCTTTCACCCTTCTACCCCATTGCGTTTGACTATATACACGAGAGGTCCGCGAAATGGATTAGGCCGTACAGCCACCTTTATCGATGCCCTCTTTTAATTACTAAGTGATTTACGGAAAGGCACTGATTAAATGGGAGGAAATGGCGGTGGCGTGTTATGCTTCACTTATTTCATTATAAAAATATCCTTGTTTCTTTTTTTCCCTTTGACACAAATGTCACACAATGTTCATATTGACACACACATACACATGACTTGATTTAAATTCACTTAATTAATTATACACACTTTTTTATTTCAATTATATCATTCTTTAGTAGAGAAGAATTATTGTACTAAATTCTTGTTCTTTAATATTTTATAAGTTTTTTTTACCATCACTCGGGATGATTGATATTTTAATCTATATTTATTAGCTACGGTTTTATTATATCGCGTCTATATTTCAAATTTCTAATTGACATTTTTATATTATTTCTTTATTGCAATTTTTAATACCATTTTTATATTTTAATCTGTCATTTCACTTTATATTTCGAATCAATCGTGAGAAATTTTATACTATAGCTTATCTAACTTATTTTAATTTTTTATTACTATTTCTATTATTATTATATAGGTAACTAATTTCGATATTATTTATTCCCAATGGAAAATAGCCATTAGTCTACCATTGGTGCATTAATGGCCCAATATTGGGAGCCATTGGTTTTCTCTAGGATTATTATTGGCACCCAATAATGGACCACTAATGGTAAAATCATGGGATGTCCACGCCGACTCTCATTGTTAAATTTTTATAAAATGGAATTATTTTATCAATTTATGTAGCTTATACAATAAAAAATTTTTTTAGAGAGGTGTACCTATTCCACGTCAGTTCAACACAACAAATTTTATTAGGTTTTGGGATTCGGTTGAAATTGGGTAGATTATATCCTCTGGTTGTAATAAATAAAATCCCCAAGCGATTTTAATAAATTTCAAAAATTGGCGGACATATTGGATTTTTAATTTTTTTGTACTTTTTTTTGAAAAATATATATCTCTGCTTCTTCTTAACAGATTTAAGTTTATGACCTCTTAAATTGTTCGTATTGAAATATACTTTTATTTAAAAAATTAAAATTAAAAAAATTATTTAAATTTTTTGTTTAAAAAACTAATTTAATTTTTTGAAAAGCCATAGAAAAAATATGCTACCTTCAATTTTGATCATTTTTTTACCATTTGTAGCCATAAATCTGTTGAACTTGTCCTGAAATTTTCATCGTGGGACAGCCAGTAGTTTTTAAGAAAAAAAAATAAAACGTAAATTCTCGCATAGCGCTGTAGCGGTCAGTTTTAATGCCGCACGATTGTAAATGGAACTTTAATAAAAGTACGAGTTTATATTAACCCTAGAACTAAAATATGATTTTTTTATAGACTAACGAAAAACTGGGGTGGTTTGGTACCCCAGATTTGAAACAATTGTAAAAGGTTACCTTTTTTGTAATTTTTTTAATTTGTCAACAATGTGGCTAATTTGAAAAAATTAAACGGATTTTAAAAGGTAAATAAAGAAAAACTGTAAGACTTTGGAAACTCCCCCGTAAAAAATAGAAACCTTCTTTGTAATAAATGATTTTTATTCTATTTTAAAATCATTTAACATTTGTATATATTGTAAATAATATTTAAATTTTCAAGTTGCCTTAATCAAAATGAAATTGTCTCTATTTACATTTTAAAATCCGTTTAATTTTTTCAAATTAGCCACATTGTTGACAAATTAAAAAAATTACAAAAAAGGTAACCTTTTACAATTGTTTCAAATCTGGGGTACCAAACCACCCCAGTTTTTCGTTAGTCTATAAAAAAATCATATTTTAGTTTTAGGGTTAATATAAACTCGTACTTTTATTAAAGTTCCATTTACAATCGTGCGGCATTAAAACTGACCGCTACAGCGCTATGCGAGGATTTACGTTTTATTTTTTTTTCTTAAAAACTACTGGCTGTCCCACGATGAAAATTTCAGGACAAGTTCAACAGATTTATGGCTACAAATGGTAAAAAAATGATCAAAATTGAAGGTAGCATATTTTTTCTATGGCTTTTCAAAAAATTAAATTAGTTTTTTAAACAAAAAATTTAAATAATTTTTTTAATTTTAATTTTTTAAATAAAAGTATATTTCAATACGAACAATTTAAGAGGTCATAAACTTAAATCCGTTAAGAAGAAGCAGAGATATACATTTTTCAAAAAAAAGTACAAAAAAATTAAAAATCCAATATGTCTGCCAATTTTTGAAATTTTTTAAAATCGCTTGGGGATTTGATTTATTACCACCAGAGGATATAATCTACCCAATTTCAACCGAATCCCAAAACCTAATAAAATTTTTTGTGTTGAACTGATGTGGAATACACCGAGATGAGTCTCAGAGTGCAGAAGATGCTTTAAATGAAAATGTTTGTAAAAAGAAATTAAAAAAAGAAACATTAAATGGAATTTTCGAATACGCTTTCACAGAAAGTAAAGAGAAATTTGCTAAATGCAAAATATGCTCAACGGAAAATAACCCACTATAATCATAAAAATGACGGATGGAAATACGACCGGCACAAGGCATTTAAAAAAATTTTATGTAGAAACATATCAAAAACTATTCGGTGATAATGTTGAACAGCAAAAAAAACCAGTAATTAGTTTTGATAATATGAAAAATTATATAACCTAAAATAAAAAAAACAAATAATAAATTGTATAAATAAGTGTCATACACAATATAAATTAATTTAATTGATAAACAAAAGGCAAAATACGTATAATTTAACCTTATTTTATATAGACTAAAATAAGCTTTTTAATTATTTTAATTTTAAATCTGAACATTTCTTTATTGAACTCATAAATAATATGCTAAAGAGAAATATCTTATTGTGAAACAATTTTGGCGTCGTCAACATATCAAAACATCTCAAAAACCACCTGTTTTTCTACAACAAAATTAGGAAATAAATATATAAATAAATAATGTTAAATAATTAGATTCCTTTTTTATAGATATTTGATCAGAATATATTGAATCAAATGGTGGTAGAATTGGTGTCAAAAAAACATCTTCCCATTAGCTTCTTCGATGACGAAATGACTCAAGAGTTTTTTGCGTATTTGAATAAAACTGCAAAACTTCCACAAAAAAATGCTCTAAGATCATTGATTTCCGCGAGATTTAGTGAAATGCACAAGATGTAATGGACAATTTGCATAGGAATCAATCGAAAATATCCTTTACCTTAGACGGTCGTACCTCGGTCTCAGGTTCCAGCTTTTATGGAGTCACGGGTAAAATAATTTTAAATAATATCGTTACGATAAATGATTTTGTATATTGACAAAAAATTCAGACAAAATGTTTTAATGTTAATTAAAATCTGAAACATTTAATTTTCCATAACAAGATTTGTACTAATGAATAATTAATTAAATAATACTAAAAAAATAATAAATATAAAATAGTAATAAATATATAATAAATTAGAAAATAATAATTACATATAATAACTAAAAAAATTTATTAACTAAATATATATTAAATACAAATAATAACCTGGATTCATTAACACGTGGCAATATTTGAATATTACTTATTAGTAAATAGTTAATTTACTAATTAATAAATAAAAACTAAACTTCAAAGGTTAAGCTAATAAATAAATAAAAAATTAATTATAAATTTTTAAAAATTTATTTAAAAAATAATAATAAATAAATAAATAAATAAAAATTAAACTTCATAGCTGGTTAAAAATTAAAAATTATAGAAGTTGCTTTATTATTTTCTTAAGTCATTACATCGATAGTAATTGGGTTTTACAGTCTTTGACATTAGACTTTTCTCCTTCAAATGGTGCTCACACAGGATAGGACATTGCAATAATTTTCCAAAAGTTTTTGAAAGAATATAATCTTCAATCAAAAATTCAAGGAATAACCTTGGACAATGCTGCTAGCAACACCAAATTTATCGCAGAATTTAAATTACTCATGGATGAAGACGGTATCGACTTTGATGTAAAAAATCAACATTTCAAATGTATTGCACATGTGAAAAATCTAGTTCAAGATTTTCAAGATTTTTTTTTTCAAGATTTTTTAAAAGAATTGCAACTAAAAAACGAAACTGAACTTGACTCTGATTATGAAAATCCCGATGACGAGGAACCAGAGGATTCAAAAGAAAACGATGATACGATTATAAATTATTTGCCCATTCAAAAATTACGAAAATTGTTTGTTGGAATATTGTATATTCGCGCTTAATATCTCGCTTGACTCTAACAGTAGTTGATTCTACGTCACTGCCGTGTGCGCACGCACTCCTTCTACTTCTCGATATCGCTTCGACCGTGAACGTCTCGATCGTCTACGAGCTCTTAATAAACGACCGATTTCATCCGTATTTGTGTATTATTATTGACTACATCCTGCTCTAAATAATCTGCATGCCAACAGGTTATGGACCCAGGCATGATTCAACTGCGCTGGATGTAGTTTTCGGTAAAATTAACGAAAAGTCGGTTCGTCGCGTACGGCGTGCTCGCGGCGTGCATGGACTTGTCGCGCGGAAGCCATTGTGATACAGTGTATGCTCAGGACTATAAAAAGTGTTCTAACGATTGGAAACGAAGTGTTTAAGAAGACAGAAAGAATTTTTCAAAAAGGCCCTTTAAAGAAGAAAATATGTTACCGAACGAATGATTTTTGCTACGACACGAGACGACTGTGGCTAAAGCATTTTGTATACGAAGGAGAATGAAAATTCCAGAAAACTAATTTCTTCGACGACTGTTAACGAAAGGAATTTGGATTAAAATAAAAAAATATATATATAACGATTGTGTCTACGGAGGTAATAAAAATAAAGAATAGTTCGACAAAGGAAAATAGATATCAACTTAAAAGCCAAGTGAAAATCAAAAGCGAATTGTATTTGACGACAAAGTATAAATTATATTCTATAATAGATTAACTAATGATAGTTAAAAATAGTAAAAAGTCAAAATATTTATTTAAGATGAGTTTTTTAATCGAAAATACGACCGTTTAAGATCTCTTAAATTGAAATCAAGGTCAATAATTCCAATATTTAAAACATAAAAATTTATACGATTTAAAATAAATTTATGCGACAGTATCTAAATATTAATTTTTATACGAACAGTATTAACAACGAAAACTCATAACAATCTTAATTAAACTCATGTGAACCTGAATGTTTGTTAGATATAAAAATACGACTTAGAGACAACAAAAAGCATGAAAGTTATACAAGAAGCAGATGTGAACGAAATTCTGATCAGCTAATAAATTTTATAAAATCAACAAATGTATTAGAACAGTTATCAAATCAAGTACAAAAGGAACGTGGAAACAAATGACAGTTTCGAATTCTATAAAAAAGCTCTTGATATTTCTTAAAGAATAACAATTGATTATTTTTCTATCACGTAGATAAAACTATAAGTTAAGATAAAATTTATATTATAATCTTACTTGAAACGAGTGGAACTTGATCAACTGAATAATTTAACGTTTGACTGAAATTAAAATTATTTTTTAACTTCATAAGTAGACGAAACGATCTGTTTGCTAATTTGAACATAAGTTTTTGCTAATAGCAAATAATGTTTTTCAGATGTGATTCTTGTAATGCGACTGTTTAAAGACATTAGCTCCTGAAATACTAATAATCAAATTTACATTGTTTATTGAAATTTGAGATTGAATATTACTATTGATAAAAGTCAATATTTTAACAAAATTATGACGATAAGCGAATCCCCGACGAAAAAGTTTGACAAAGTTTTATTTACAAACGACTAGTTAAATATGATAATAAAGCTGCAACGATATGTACAAAACTATTGGCGAAATAAATTAAGGCATATGACATGACGGATGTTCATGAAGAATGTATAAAATAATATGTTAAGTACAATTGTGTAAATATCGAATGTTTTTCAATTACATAATAATTGGCTGATATAATAACGAACAACAAAGTTGTGTGATAAAAGTTCAATGCGTAACTAACTATATATATAACGACAGATTCCTCTTAGGTAATTTAAAAAAAACCAACTAATATATAAGACAGTTTCTCTTCTAGACAGTTTGAATAAACAAATGATTAAACGACAGTTCTTCTAAGAAAAATTTAAATGAACAACTGAAATACACGACAGTATACGATATGTGACGATGGTGATAAATATACTTAAGGGGGGCGCCTACTTTAGAAGGTAAAAAACTGCGTACATTTCAGGAATTTTTTTCTCAAACACATTTAAATAAATCGATGCGAGATTTAGTGTATATTTTCTTATATATTTAAACCTTTGAAATATAATTTTTTCATTAAATGAAAATAGAATTTAATAATAAAATAAACGCCATATATATAACGCCTCGCTGCTGAAATTTTCCCATTGCGTACAACCTAGGGTCCACAATTCTTATCTAAAACAAAAAAAAATTTTTCTTTAAATATACATTATTGCCTTCTGTATGAATTAAAAGATTTCAGTAGAAAGTAAAAACTGAAATTTTTACATGACTTTAAAAAAAATGTAATTTTTGCCAAAAAAAATCTCATTTTTTCTTTAAAAGAAAGCATTAAATTTAATTCTATCAAAAACAAATTTAATTCATACAGAAGAGACACTCTTTATCTTCAAAACAAGCCCAAATAGACCCTTATCGGTTGATTAGATTTTTGTCTATCGTGTACGCAAACTACAAAAACAGTGTTTTGAGAAAAACGCGTTTAAAGATCACAGAGAAAAGCGAGTGTTGTTTTTGATGCGGGTAAATTTTGGTAGGGTAATTTTAGTGAGGATAAATTTTCTATAATAGAAAATTTACCTTATTTTCGGTGTTAAAATAACACTTCCGAGCTAAAGTTTGATGCAGACACTTTTAACACCGAATTCAGTGTTAAAATAACACTCACTTTTTTCTGTGATTGAAAAACATATAAATGCTGTTTCGCGGCCTCGATGAACGACTATTTTTTTATGTGTAGCTCTTGGATAAGAAGACATTTTACTGATAAATGGTAATTTTAATGGTAGGTGTAATAGTAGATAAGCGCGACAAATTATGAAAAGTATTCGAGACCGCGAGTGGAATCGCGCGCCAGGCCAAGCGCCAGGCCACGCGCTTTATTGCGTTCTACAAGCTGTAACTCGAAAAATACTTTGTATTTTGACGTAATATTTTAAGAACATATTCTCTTATAGTTGTACTTTCAGTTAAGACAACTTTTAAAAAATCGATTTTTTTGACCCGATAAAGTAGGCGCCCCCCTTAAATGACGAAATTAATTATTTTGAATAATTTTTAGTTACTGAATGAAACTCAGACATAATGATTGGTAGATTGGTAGATGAGTTGTTCGAAAGGTGTCCTAAGATTTACAGAAAATACATATATCAAATTCGACAGTGCTGAAATGTCCAGAATATTTAACTTGAGAAAGGATGGACTTGAAACGACTATATTTAAAATAAATTGAGAACCTTATAAATTATTTTAGCTTGAAATTTCTAAAATTGATAAAAAATTGATCTAAAATTGATCTCGGGAAGGAGTGTTGGAATATTGTATATTCGCGCTTAATATCTCGCTTGACTCTAACAGTAGTTGATTCTACGTCACTGCCGTGTGCGCACGCACTCCTTCTTCTTCTCGATATCGCTTCGACCGTGAACGTCTCGATCGTCTACGAGCTCTTAATAAACGACCGATTTCATCCGTATTTGGGTATTATTATTGACTACATCCTGCTCTAAATAATCTGCATGCCAACAAAATTAAAATACAGTGACCAATTAAAAAAAAAATTGGAATGTTTTTGCATCACATCGGACGTGAAAATGATATCGCCTAATAATGACGTTAAAACTAGATGGCATTCAACTCATGACATGATATTGAAAGCACTGAAAATGAAACAATCAATTAATTTACTATGTGATTCGGATTCAAAACTACACGGTTATCATTTGAGCGAAGATGACTGGGTTTTTCTGGTTGCAGCTCATAAACATTTAAAACATTTTAAATACGTTTCGAAAACTCTTTCAGGAGAAAAATACACGACTCTCCCGTTAGTGATAGTCGCATTCAATTTACTTTTGGATAAAATCGATAGCTCTATTGAAGATTTAGAAAAGAAAATGAAAGATTCCATTGCTCTCAATCTGAATGACCTAAGAATTAAAAAAGCGCTTCACGCCTGTCAAATCAAATTACTCAATCATTACCGAAAATGTAATTGGGTCTTAATCCTAGATCCTAGACACAAACTTGAGGTTTTTGACAAAACAGAGTGGGGAAGAAGTATGAAGAAAGAATCGATTAAGAAATTTGAAGACATTTACGAGACACAGTATTACATTGAAGATGATCAAAACGCAAATCAACCAAAATTGAGTTGTGAAAAAGGAAAAGATGACGTGTTAAGTATAGTGATGACGAAATTGATATATTTGAATTATACAAAAAATATTATGCTGCTAAGGAGCAAAAAAGGAAAAATCAAAAAAATAAATATTTGGAAAAATGGAGAAAAGAAATTAATGAGTAGGGGAGAGTCGCCAGTTGTGAGACGGGTTTTATTTTTGGCCCGTAAATTGTAAACGGGTAAACGAAATTGTAAATAAAATACACCGTTCGAAAGGTAACAGAAATACGCAACTTTTATTAAAAGAAAGTGTAGTGTTTCGATGAACTCAAAAAATTTTACGATACACTTTCCAAGCACATCCCTTTTGTCAAAAAAAAAAAATGTCTCTAGTTGTGAGACACTCATTAAAAATTGCTAAAATTTAATAAGTTTGACATAAAACGTTATGTTTAGTATAAATAATTAAATATATTAATAATATATATTATTATATACTAAATAATAATATTTATTCGCCAAAATATGACTATCAAATAAACACAATTTAATAGCTTTAACAAGAGCATTAAAATTGATTTCTTCTAAATCAATTGACTTTTTTTCACTTGACATGCCCAAAAATACTAGAAAAAAAATCAAAACAACATTTAAATAGTATGCCTGCAAAGTCGTATTCTTTTATGCTGCCCAGGTGGGTGTTGACACCGTCTCACAACTGGTGATATGCTGTGTCTCACACCCAGAAATTGGCGTTATTTTGAAAAAGGAAAATTAAATTATTTTCAACCGTAAATTGGAACAATGAAATATTGCATCACAAAATATAAGGAAAACACTAAAAGAAAATGCATTACATTTACCCTCACAGCACGGGAAATCCCGCGAATATCCCATTTCCATCCCGTGATATCCCTAGGATATCTCAGGGAGATCCCATGAGATATCTCACGGGACGGAAATTTGGATATCCCAAGGACATCCACTGGAGATCCCTGGGATATCCACGGGATATGCAAAGTTTTCTTTCGTGGGACATCCCGTGTGGGATATCCCGCGTGGGATATGTAAGCGCATGCGCAGGAAACGAAATGCAATCATTCCAAGTGTCAAAGAGTGTGTGTCAAAGACCTGTAAAATTATATTTAACGCATTTAAATTAGAAAAAGTTTGTTTAGATATTTGTTGCATTAAATTAACGAAAGTGGAAAATAAATATATTTATCAATTCAGCTTAAAGTGTACGATTTTTTAGTTACTTTTTTTGGAAGGTGATATATATTAAATTATTCAAATATTTATTCTAACTACATTCTAAACAAATACTGCATAAATTACTAGATTAATTACTGAAAATCCAGTATATTTTCCCCTTTAAACAAGAAGAAATAAAATTTTATAAGTATGTACTCATATAATCTTACACGCACATGCGTCGACCTTCCCAGCTGTTGAGTGTCATGGCGACCATGGCGTCGCGTCATTAGATCAGAAGCGTGTGTTTTGCACTGTGTGATTATAAGTGTTGCTGTTTAATATGTTTAACTTTCACATTTTTTCAGTTTCTTGTAAAAATCTTTAACCAATAAATATTTATCAGTAATAGACGAAATAAATTGACAACTAATGTTTATTAAATCACAAAAAATAACTTTGATATTAGTCAAATAATCTTTTATTTTTTAAATAATTTTTTTCTCACTCTGGATATAATTTAATAATGGTTTTTCAACTCTTTAAAGCTCTAATTATTTCTCAACATATTACTATATTTCTCACGTGGCATATCCCGTGTGGAGAATATTTGGATATCCCGCGCGAGTCTCCCATGGGATGGAAATTTGGATATCCCAGGGATATCTCTGAGATGTCACAAATATCCCAGGGATGTCCCTATGATATCCCAATATCCCGCAAGATATCTCTAAGATATCCCTGGGATATCCTTTTGCTAAGAGGGTACCTTTTCCAATTAATTAACTTGGAAAAAAGTACTTTGCATTTATTGAAAAAACGCTTTTTAGTCGATTATCACACACAAAAAGAAATGTTTTTATATAAACCAATCGGCTTTTTAATATTGCATGTTAAAAAAAATTGACTCTCTCACAACTGGAGGTGTCTCACAACTAGAGACTCTCCCCTATCTGTCATCTGATTGAGCTGATGAAACTGTAGAAATTCTCTCCTGGAGGCGAAATCATCAAATGGTTTACCCGAATTTAGTACGTATGGCCCGAGACTTCCTTGGCATACAGGCAACATCAGTTTCCGTAGAACGTCTTTTCTCGCGATCGTCCTTATATTAATAAGGAAACATAGAATCAGGCTAAACCCAGACATTGCTCGCGAACTTGTATGTATAAATGATTAGACGACAAAAAAAATTACTCAAGCTTCAATTGCACAAAGGCATCCGGAATCTAAAACGTTTAAATCAATTATTTATTACTATATTTTATTACGAATTAAAATAAAATTTACAAAAATTATTTTTCCTCTAAAGAAATAGTAAACATTATAATATGTATGTGTGATTAATTCTTAAATAAATAAAATAGTGAAATACTTCTTTTATAAAATCCTTTCTTTTCAATTAATTAGTTAATAATAATTACTTAATTAAATAATTAATTCTAATTTTTTATGCATTATTTCTCTTTTTAATTTTTAAATTAAATTAAATTGAGTAGCAAAAGATATTAACCCAATAGGAAATGCCAGTGTAGTGCCGATGTTCACCACTGGCTTAGTACTCAGACGATTATTAATTTATTTATTTATTTATTTATTTTATTAATTAATTTTAGAATTAATTTTTTGGGCGATCTTGAAAATTCAATATGACGGCTTAATTATAAGCGAGAAAAGTCAACAAAATCATGAACCTACAAATAATATAAATAAAAATGCCAAAATTAATGAAAAAAAATTGAACGAAATTTTTTTTAACGTTTTTGGGGTCGCTTAAGGGGAGATTCTCATTGCGGAGGCCAAAATAAACACAAACTTTGACAATTTTTTGCGAGGAACGGCTATGACTTAGCAAAGTAGTTTTTTTCGCTAAATAAAGATACATTCTTGAACTTTTAAAACATATATTTCATTTTTAAAAAAATGCAAAATGGCGGCCAATATGGCGCATCTAGAAAATAATATTTTTTTAAATAGGGAAAACGGTGGGCATTCTACACTGCGCAATTTTGAGTCTAACAAAAACTCAAAATTTTTTGTAAAGATGACATCCTAAAGAATAAGTTATACCTATAAAATAGTTAAAAAGTTAACAAAATGACAAAATGGCGGACACATTTTTAAAAAAATTGCGTTTTTGCATTATTTTTCCATATTTGACCTCTTGTAAAAATCTCTATTGTTAACAATTTTATCATATTAAAGGTATAACCCCAGTAGAATTTAGTTGCCTTTAATTAGCCGCAAACCCGAAATTGATTGATTAAATAGTTTAGACGCTACGAAACTAAATATACCGACCTTTTAGTTTCGTATGTATCTGGCACCAAAACTAAATACACGGACCTTTTAGTTTTGTATCCAGAATCAAAACTAAATATACCGACCTTTTAGTTTCGAATCTGGCACCAAAACTAAATACACCGACCATTTAGTTTTGTTGCACGTTTCGAAACTAAAACGAAACTAAACTTTCGAACCCATCCCTGAAAATATATATCAATAATATTATTATTATTATTAGTAAGAAAATAATAGACTTGGACAATGGACATAACTAGCACCGTAGACAGTCGCTTGCGGCCTTCGGAAGTGCTACCCAGCAAACACTGTTACAGATCTGTTACAGAACTGTGACAAATAATTGAAGAACATGTGATGTAACTGGTGACTCACAGGGGACTCACTGGGTACGCAAAATGTCGTAGTCAGAAGGTTGTCACAGTTAAGTAACAGATCTGTAACATGGTGACGAAGATACTTGTCACAGTTCTAGAACAGTTACAAATTTCTGTTACTCATATCTGTCATTAAAAAATATTTTAATTAAAATTAAAAAAATATTCCACGCTGTTCTCGCATGTCATACATACCCGGAATATTTATACATGTCGAAGAAAATTTGTTTTGCTATTTATTTAAATATTTACAACCACGAGGTCTCGAACGCAAGACGCAGCTAGGAGTGGATTATAAATCAAACGCTCTACCAACTGCGCCACGGAGGCTCATGAAAGGAAGTTTAGAATTTACATATATAACGAAGGAACTATGAAAATGTGCTTTGTAACTTGAAAAAGGATACTGTATTTGCAACAATAGTATAATTATGTTATGTATAATATACATTATATTTAATAATGTTAATTGAAAAATGTAAATTTTCAAAGTTACAAGCATAAGGAAAGGCTTAAAAATTACTTTTTAAATGAAAGATTAAAGCAATAAATTTAAGCTTAATTAATGAAATTTCTACTTTTTTATAACAAATTTATATTCTATAATTTTTCATTTAAATATAAATAGATTTTACAAAATTCTTTGTGAAATTAATTAATTAAAAAAATTTGCTATTACGAATAATAATAATGTCAAACAATTAACGAATAATTACATTCTCGATTACATTACATGCACCTTTAAAACATTTATGAGACTTTTATACATAATAATATTGTTTAAATAGTCACTAATAGAAGAATAATAAAACTGAAGAAAATTTAAAGATAGAGTAAAAAATGCTACTGATAGTAGTATAAAAGAAATAAGAAAGCAATTTGTTGTCAATAATTACTATATGAGTGATTCTCCACAAAGTGGTAACTTTTGAATATGTTAAAATTTTCTTTTTTAATTAAATTTTTTGGAAATTTTTTATTTAGATCTTTTTAATAAAGCTTGAAAATGATTATTTTATAGATATTTGAGTTTAATTCTTTCTTTAGTTTTATATACAAACAATTTAAAAATTTTATAATTTAAAGGTTAAATAATTTATTTGAAAAAGTTAATTTTCGACTGTGAATAATTATAAATAGTGTAAATAAGCAAATAATTACTTTAAACTGCTTTAATAAATAAATAAATAATATTTTTACTCATACCTGTTATTGAAATTACTTGTTTTGATACAGGTTAATCGAGGATAATAATATTTATTCAAGAAAACAAAACACTTCCATTACGCGAAACGAAATTAGGAACTGGAGTTTACAGGAACTGGAGTTTACAAATCAAAGAAAAAAATTCATTGAAACCGTAAAAATTCATAAAATAAACAATTTTTGCAGATTATTAAAGAGATTTGCTTACTCTAAATCACTATTATTTTTATTTTTTTTTATACATTTAGAATTCGGCAATTTTGTCGGGTATGGAGTTACATACCATTAAAATACGCTATAAAATAATAGTAACTTTTGTAGTTTTAAATCTAAAAATTATATTTCTTTTTGCAAATTTAACATAAATACAACTTATTAACTTAATAATATTAATGGCAAATAAAATCGCACTAAAAAAGGGAATAAAATTAATGAAAATCAATGAAATTGTAAACTCCAGTTCTAAATAAAAAAAGATTGGGGAAAATATTAAAAAAATATTTTTACACAGATTTTTTAATGGAAATTAGAAAACGACACACTAAAACTTAGTTTTTGAGATGAACTTTCGAATAGAATAATAATAAAAAAACGTTTAAAATAAAGTTTGTGCAAAATAAAACATATTAAACTTCATGATTCATGTGTGGAGAAACGACAAATGTGCATTTTTTGAACATTTGCAATTGAATTACAACTTTTGTTTTAATTAAAAAAAAATTTTCGATTATGATATTACTAAAAAACATATTGAAGATTAATTATGCGCAAAAGTTTGAAGTAGATTAGGTAACAATTTTTCAAGTTATTAAATAGGAAACAGAGGGGAAGCAAAAGTGACCACTTAATGAAGAATCACCCATATAGGTATTTTTTATAAATTATTACGAATTATATTATATTATATTAAAAATAATATGAACTACACCAAATTTGTTAGAAGAGTTTAACATTGTTCAGACAATGTTAAACTGTATATTACAGAACTGCATTGCAACAGATGTTTAGACCAATTACACAACAATGTTCATACACAGTTATAGAACAAGGTTGGAACAACAGTTACAGAAAATTTGCGACATTAAAGTTATGTAACTCTTACATCACATTGTGATAGAACTGTGACATAAGCATAATACAGAACTATTCTGTAACTAACTTGTAACTATGTTCTAGAACTCTGTTACAATCAGGTTCTATCACAGATCTATAACTAGTTAGGAACAAATGTTCTATAACACTGTAACCTCACTGTTATAGAATACTTATATAACGTGTTTGCTGGGTAGTAACTTTAAAATTAGGTCAAAAGTTATAAATCAGTTTGCAAAACCCTCAAAATTGGGCAAAGGTCAGAAGCCAACTACAGAGGACAATAGGCAAACATTACCTCAAAATTTGATCTTAAAGTCATAGGAGGTCATTTGAGGCCAACTTCAGAGTACAAAGGTCGTACATAACCTCAAAATTTGATCTCAAAGTCATGTGAGGCCAAATTCAGAGAGTATGAGGTCATTTAAGGTCAACTTCAGTGCACTGAATCTGGCTGCGAAATCTTTTTATAGAGAGATTATATTAACTCATTTTAATTTTATTTATTATTATATTTATTTTTCTATTTATGGAATAAATAAATTAATATATTAACCGATAAACAAATATTAATGTTATTTATTCTTATTACATTAATTTCAATTTCAATACCTACTCATATACGCAAAGATATTAAATAATTTTAATTAACAAATTTAATTTTTGGAAATTTAAAAAATATGTACACCGAAAAAAAAGTATTCTGAAACTAAGTATAAAATATTCTAGACTATTTTCTTTAGTGTATATTCTAAAACTTTTAGTATATTTCCATCAAATAGTTTCAATATTAGTTGATATTCTTAAAAGAAGAATATATTCTAGGAATTAGAATATATACTTGTATGGAGAGGCGTTATGCGCATGTGCAATCGGGCGATAGCAGAAACTTATTATAAAGTGCAGAGATTCGCGCGGGCACGTGAATGTTTATTTTCAATTTGTTTTATTAAAATACAGTTAATATGGAAGAAGTGAAAATGTGGCTTCGATTGTACGGGCTTTATGAATTAGAAGATCGTTTTGAATGTAAGTAAATTTTTATTGTATCACTCATTTAACTTGTACAATGCATTCAATTTCTCTTTCATTCATTTTGAGGTTAGAAAAGTAAACATTTGCACAAGCAAACTAGTCTTCTAGCATTTGTAATTTATTATTTATTTTAATTTCATTTATTTCTTTTTAAATTAATTAATTTATTTATTTAGATGATATAACATTTAATTGCAATTTTAATTTCTTTTCGTTTTATCTGTTTTTCTTACTACTATTTTTCTTATTACCTACTTTCTTGAAAATTTGTTTTTTGCTTTTTAATTGTGAGATTTTTTATTTGATTTTGTCTAGTCTTCTTGCACTTGCAATTCGTTATGTATTTTAATTTTATTTATTTATTTAAATGTTACAACCTTTAATTGTAATTTTAATTTATTGTCGTTTTATCTGTTAAATTTCTTACCATTATTTTCCTTATTACTTTCTTGGGAATTTGTTTTTCGCTTTTTAATTGTGAGATTTTTTATTTGATTTTGTCTAGTCTTCTTGCACTTGCAATTTGTTATGTATTTTAATTTTATTTATATATTTAAATGTAACAATTCTTACCATTATTTTCCTTATTACTTTCTTGGGAATTTGTTTTTCGCTTTTTAATTGAGAGAATTTTTATTTGATTATGTCTAGTCTTCTTGCATTTGCAATTTGTTATTTATTTTAATTTTATTTATTTAAATATTATAACATTTAATTGTAATTTTAATTTATTTTCGTTTTATCTGTTAAATTTCTTGCTACTATTTTTCTTCATACTTTCTTGGGAATTTGTTTTTCGCTTTTTGCTTGTGTTAGGTCAAAAAATAAACACTATGAAGAGGTTGCGTGGTTTGAACGAGGCTTTGATTAAAGAATTCGTTCCAGAAGTTGGACTTCGTTTAGATTTAATAGAGTGTCTAAAATTAGAACATGAGGTATTTAAATTATTATTGCAAATCGACATATGATTGGTTTTTTAAGTATTTTAATGCTATATTTATTTATTTGTATATTTTATGGTGTCAAAATTATTTTGATTAAATTTACAGGTTGAAAACGGAGATTTCAGTTCCGCAACCGACAAATCATTGTTTCAAAGTGAGAAGGACGAATTAAGAGACTTAAATCCATTGATTACAGTGCCAAGTACGACAGACAATCAAGAGGAAATTGGAAAAAAAATTAATAAACCGACATCGTCGAAGAATGTTAAAGAGACTGAAGAATTGGCAGTTTCAAAGGAATCGCAAGAAATTACAATCAGTGATGAAGAGGTATTGTCTAAAGCGAATCATTTTCGGTAATTATTCCTTGTTCAGGGTGGCCACCAAAACTCGTGAATAAAATTCACGTCTATTTCCCGGTTTTTTCAAGGTTTCTAGGAAATTTTCAAGGTTTTTTTGTTGGTTCAAATTTTACTATAGTAATACTTAAAAAATTCAACTACTTCCACATTTTTAATTATTTTTTATTGCCGAATTTTTTATAGGCTTTTCTTACGATTCTGAACAATCAATCGTATAGATTTTAAAAAATTCAGGGTTGCCACAAATATTTAATTTTATTTTTCCCTGATTTCCAGACAAAATTTTCACTTTTTCCCTGACCATAAAGAATATTCTGATTCCCTCTAAAAATTATTAAAAACATTCTATTACATTTACTTACGAATTTCTTAAATTGTAAAATTATTCGCAAACATCAATAACTAAATTTTTAAATAAGTATTTAATTATTATTTTTCCATAGGAATTAAAATTCTTCAAAACATTCAAATTCAAACATTTTTAAAATTAAACAATTTATAAGAATCAATATTATTATAAATCATTCATGTTTTATAAAAATTTTAATTTCCATAAAATTTTTCAAAAAAAAAAAAATTAAATTATTTACAAAAATTATAATAATGGAATTCTTCGCTGAAATTCAAAAATTTTCAAAATTTACATTTTTAATACAAGTTTTCAAAAGAATATAATTATTTAAATAAAATGTAATAAAATTCGTTGCATAAATTCAATTATTTTTACAAGTAATAAAATTTTCCACATGAATTCAATTATTAAAAAAAAATTGATAAAATTCGTTGTAAGAATTCCATTATTTTCATAAATTATAAAATTTTTCTGAGGATTTCAATTAATTATAATACAATTTAAATTGAATTCCTAGAAAAATGGAATTATTCTCTTAATTTTTTTGTAAGAATTTAATTACATTTCACGAATATAATGAAATTCTTCGTTGAAATTCAAAGATTTTCACAATCTACTTTTTTAATAAAAGTTCTCAAAATAATTCAATTATTTAAAAAAATGTAATAAAATTCGATGCAGGAATTCAATTATTTTCATAAATAATAAGATTCTTTAAATTATTTCAATTATTTAAAAAAAAATTTGAAAAAATTCATTGCAAGAATTCAATTACTTTCATAAATTAATAAAATTCTTCACAGGATTTCAATTATTTTTAATACAATTTTAAGCAAATTCTTTGAAAGAATTCAATTATGTTCTATGTATTTTATCAATTATGTATTTTTAAAAATTCATGCTATAATGCTTTTAATATTCAATTATTATCTAAAATTTTAACTAATATTCATTTTAAAATTAATTTTTATTGGAAAATTCTACAAGAATTCAATTATTTAAATATAAAAATAAATAATTTATTGAATAAATGAATGTTTATCGAAACTAAATTATCATAAAGAATTTTATCAACAAATTTGATTTTTGTCGAGAAATTTTAATAAAATTTTCAAGAATAATAAAATTTTTCGAGGAATTCAATTGAAATTGTATTAAAAATAATTGAAATTCTATGATGAATTTTATTTATTAAAATAATTGAATTTTTGTAAAAAATGTTATTATTTATGAAAAGAATTGAATTATTGCGAAGTTTGTTTAGAATTTTATCAAAATTTTTTTTTTAATAATTGAATTCTTCTGAAAAATTTTATTAAAACTGTAGATATTGAAAATCATTGAATTGAGAAAAATTTTTTGAAAAAAATTGAAATTTTGCAAAGAATTTTATTAAAATTTTTGAAAATAATTGAAATTTGGAGAAGAATTTTATTATTTTTAAAGATAATTGAATTTTTATGAGAATTTTTTTAAATTTTTGAACATAATTGAATTTCTGCGTAGAATTTTATTACTTTTGAAAATAATTGAATTTCTGCAATCATTTGCAACTTCTCCAAAATTCAATTTTTTCCAGTTACTTAAATAAAAATCCCTGATTTTTCCCTGACTTCCCTGACCAATTTTACTTTCCCTGACTTTTCCCTGAATTCCCTGATCAAAAAATAAAATTTTGAAAATGGTCAAAAAATTTTTTTTTCGGTTTTAATAATATATAGTACTAAAATTCAAGGTTTTTAAAAAAATTCACGTCCAATTCACGGTTTTTTCAAGGTTTGACAAAATTCACGTCCATTTCAAGGTTTCAAGGTCTGGTGGCCACCCTGACTGTTTCACTTTTTTATAATATTTAATTTTTCAAATTGTAGAACTCTGCAAATATAAATAAAGAATCTAATACGAATAAATCACAAAGCAAGAAAAGAAAACGTTCGGCTGGATGTGATGAAAATAAACAGAACAAACATTTAGCTTCATGGAGTGCAACCGAGTTTCTTAAGAATTTGGTAATTAAAATTTTTAATTGACTTATACATTAAATATAAATCTTTAAATTGAAAAATATAATTTAAAAACGTTTACAGGATTTACATAAGTATTTAAATGAATTCTCAATTACATCACAAATTGCTGTAGAAAATTATGAAAATAATGGCTTCTTAATAGAATCGGATAGATCGCACATTTGTGATGCTGTAGCTGAAGCTATTCTGAGGAAAAATTTTACGTAAGTTAAATATGGCAACATTTTTGTAATAACAAAATACTTTTAACTTTTTATGTGTTTAGGCCAGGTCACACTGAGTACAAAACTGCTGCAACAAAAATTTGTGAACTTTTTCCATGCGAAAGTGAGGTAATTATAATAATTATTATAGTATGATTCTTAAAAAATAATTCTTTATACTAGAATCTTTATTATACATCCTTTTTTCTGTTTCTATTGTAGGAAATTTATTATAATCCTCCAGATATTGCACATCGGAATGCTTTCGGCAAATTGCCGAATAAGATTAAAAACATCAAATATCAATTGGCAAAACAGGGGAGTGGTTGTCCTTCCACATCAGGCACAGAATCGACAAAATTAAAATTCACAGAACCTTCTCAATTAACAGGTATTTTAAAAATGTAAATCTATAAGAACATTTTTTTAATAATTATTTTAAAACGTTCATATAATTAAAAATTAAATTGTTAATTAAATTAGTAAATTAAAATTAAGTTTTATTTTTCAGGGAGCAGTGACAATAATGACGACGCTGTTAAAGCAGCTATTTCTTTTCTAAAACACGAAAGTTGCGATTCATGGCCCGTATTGCTTAAAAAATGGTCTATTACACATGCCTTCAGAAATAAAAGATTAAAAAGTAGCAGACCCACAGAAAATGTAGTTGATAATGCAGAAGAACAAAACTATATCCAGGATTATTTTCAAGAATGGACAATTCTAGGGCTTGCAAATGGATTTTCATTGGTAAGAATAATAAATGCATTTAAAATTCATTGATTTTATTAAAACTCTTAATTCTTTTTAACTAATTAATTTAATTTTTAAAAAATATTTTTTTATATTAGGCTTCACAGTCTGTCCCCTATTTCCCTAAAAGTCCCCCTTTTTTAATTCAAATATTTTCATAAATAACATTTAATTCGTCACACAAAATCAATTATTTTCAAAAATGTGTTTGAAATTTTGCAAAAGAATTCAATTAGCTTGATAAACAACAAAATTGCATAAATTCTTCCCATAAACAATTATATTAAGGAATTTTAATAAAATTCTTTTCCAAAATTCAATTATTTTGATAAATATAAAAATTCATCACAAGAATTCAATTCCTTTGAAAAGTAATAAAATTCTTTGCAGAAATTGAATTATCATTATAAATAGATAGCGAAATTCTTTTCAAGAATTAAATTATTGTCGAAATTTTTTTTTAATTCTTCTTAAGAAGTCAATTATTTTCAAGATTTTAAATAAATTTCTTCACAGGAATTCAAGTTTTTGAAAAATAAAGAAATATTTAGCAAAAATTCAGTTATTTTCAAGATTTTAAATAAATTTCTTCACAGGAATTCAAGTTTTTGAAAAATAAAGAAATATTTAGCAAAAATTCAGTTATTTTCAAGATATTAAATAAATTTCTTCATACGAATTGAATTTTCTTCAAAAATAAAGAAATTTTTGGCAAAAATACTTTCAAGATTTTAAGTATATTTCTTCTCATGAATTCAATTGTTTTCAAAAATTATTACTTAAATTCTTCTCAGGAATTTAATTATTTTTAAAAGTTGTTAATACAATTCTTTGTAAAAATTAAATTTTAAAAAACATTCAATATTATTTATTTTTGTATTTAAATAATTGATTTCTCGTAGAATTAAATTATTTTTTTTCGTACTTTTAACTAACAATTCTGTAGAATTAATCTATTTGGAATAGTTGTACAATTCTAGTTAAAAATTCTAGAATATGTTAATTGAATCGAAATCATACAAATAATTTTGAAGAAATTACGGTAATAATATTCTTGAAATAATAAAATAATGATTTTGTCAGTCTGTCATCTTTATGTTTTATAATAATATTCTTGTGAGTTGTTCAATTTGAAATTTTTGAACAACTTAATTCCAATGAAAAAAAAAAGATTAAATATTTATTTTAAATAAAACTATTGATGTTTTCAAATAAATTTACGTCTGAAGAAATTTGTAAATTTTAATAGAACTTTTTTTGAGTATCTAATAATTTTTAGAGTAAATCAAAATATTCTTTAGGGTCAGGAAAAAATAAAGTGAAATCTTAGTAGCAACCCTGTATAAATAAATTATATTTTTATCTTAATTTAACCAATTTTATGGTCCCCTAAAAGTCCCTTATTTTTAAATTTTCAGTCCCCTATTTCCCCTAAAATACATTTATAGGGTCAGTGTGAAGCCTGTATATTATTTTTAAATTCTTCTTAGTATATTGGACAATGTAATGTGCTTCGAATTTTAATTTTCCTATTGATATATTTAAACTTAAATTAAATTACCTTAAAATTGATTAACAATAATTTGGTTAAATTTTAATAAATTTTTTTAGCTGGATCAAGATTTTAAAGAATTGTTCCCTGGAAAAGAAGACGGTTTGCTCGCCCGATGGGAAACTAGAAAAATATTGATTGTTAATCTGATTAAAAAAGAAGTAGCTAAAACAGATTTGCACACTTTGAAATTATTGAAGGATTATGACGCCGCTCCAGAAGGTATGTTGCCCAAAGAATATGCTAAAAAATATGTTAATAAAATAATTATTTATATAAAAATAATAATATATTTTAATTTTGTGAAAAGGAAAACGTGATTCAATAATTATTCACATGTTACCATCTTTACTATCAAAAAGAATTCGCCGCAAAGAATCATCTGATGTGACAACATTTGCAGAAGCAAGAATATCTTTTGTTCTTCATGTTAAGGTGAGATTGCACAAATTATTGAACAAGTTATTATACAAGTTAAAAAAAATTACATTCATATAATATGCTTTTTATTTGTAGATTCCTGGAGATTTGCAAAGATCCGTGGAGCAACATGCCAAGAAACTAAAAAATCTCAATTTGAGTCTTCAACCATTCATCATATTAGTTGGACCAACTTTATCGGAAATTTCTGCAAGTTATGTGCAGATAAATGGTGTACGTTACCTTTTGAGGACACCGATTAAGGCTCTTGATGTCTGTTTTAAATCACATTTCGCTCTCGACGCTGCGTATTTAACACCGTGCAAAGCTGTCTTTTACTTTATCCAAAATTATTTCTTCGATATTTATTTAAAGGGAGATGAGAAAATACAGAGAGTGAGTGCAGTCATTAGTTCACTCAGAGGATTGGGACAGCAACAGAAATAAATCACCAAAATGTACGTGTGCAGTGAATGTGGATTAATTATCCCTATTATTAATGGTTTATGTAACCACTTGAAAGTTATACATGGCTTTAATGTTTTAAGTGTTTTTAAATGTGGTCAAAATGGCTGTGACAGAGAGTACGGCACTGCGAAATCTTTCCGAAAACATTTAAATCGGGATCATCCTTTTCCCATTCAACATCAAGAGGTAGAAAATTTTGAACAAATCGATCTTAACAATCCTGAAAGAGAAGTGGAAGATTTTGAACAAATCGATCTTAACAATCCAGAAAGAGATATTGCAATTGTATTGCCCGTTGAAGGTAATAATGAAGAGCATAATGAAATTGATCGGGCACCTGCAACATCTGTGATTCTGAGAAATACTTTGTATAATTCATCTCTGGCCTTATCAGCAAAACTTTATTCGTCTAATACTTTAAATAGAGCTCAAATTCAAGATGTGATTGATTATATGAAAGAATATTCTTCGAGTGGCTTTCTAGAGGACCTTAAATCAAGAGTTGATAATATGCTACGCGACACTAATCAAAGAGAGGAAGATGTTCGAGAGTTAAATCAAATGTTCTCAGTTCTGCAAAATCCGTTTTCTAAATTAGAAACCGAATACTTAAGAATGAATGCTCTTGAGGATCATGATTGTTACATTCGTCCCGTATCTTATATCATCGGACCTGGAGAAAAAATTAAAAATATTAATGGACAAGCTGTTGTAACTCCATTTGATTTAACCGGACAGCATATTCCTATGCAACGTGTGCTAAAGTCATTTTTCGAACTACCCGGAGTACTTGATGAAACTTTAAATTATATTGACAGTTTGAAAAACTCAAGAAAATTCACAAACATTATTCAAAGTCCTTTATGGAGAGAAATAGAAGAAACCCATTTTCAAGGAAAGACAGTGTTTCCTCTATTCTTATATTTTGACGATGCGGAACCCGACAATCAAACTGGATCACATTCAGGGGACCATAGTATAGGTGCTGTTTATTACGAAATCCCATGCATTCCGCAACATTTACTTTCGAAACTGCAAAATATTTTTGTATCGTCAATATTTTTGAGTAGTGATCGCGTTTTGTTTAATGAAGAAGCTTTCAGACCCTCTCTTAATGATTTAAAATATTTAGAAGAAACAGGTATTCTTATTCAAACCGAAGAAGGCGAGCGTCGAATATTCTTTGCTTTGTGCTTATTACTAGGAGATAATAAGGGCTTTCAATCCATTAATGGATTTGTCGAATCGTTCAACGCCAATTACTACTGCCGTTTTTGCAAAGAACATCGAACTACAATGCGACAACAAAAAAAAGAGAACCTCGAAATGTTAAGAAATATAATAAATTACGAAGTAGATTTACGTACTGATAATTTCTCTATTACTGGTATAAAGTCTCGGTGTATTTTTAATAGTTTATTTTCGTTTCATATTGTTAAAAATCTGATGGTCGACATTATGCATGACTTATTTGAGGGCGTTTGCCATTATGATCTATGTGCAATTTTGGACTATCTTATTTTTTTTCGCCAATTTTTCACACTTCAGACTTTAAATGAACGTATTCAAAATTTTAATTATGGGCCTGACTATGGAAATAAACCAACTTTGATCACAAGAGACCATATTAGAGGAGAAAAGTTAAAAATGTCTGCGTCCGAAATGATGTTTTTTGTTAGAAATTTCGGATTAATGGTCGGCGATTTAGTTCCGGATAACGACGAAGGGTGGAAACTGTATAAAGTTTTAATTGAAATTCTAGATTTTGTATTAGCTCCTTTTGTTATAAATAATTCAAGCGTCTACCTAGCTAATTTAATTGACGTTCATCATGCGATATACACTGGATTTTTTGGAAATACTCTAAAGCCAAAGCACCACTTCATGGTGCATTACCCTCGTCTTATGCAACTGGTTGGCCCCTTAATACATATTTGGTGCTTCAGATTCGAAGGCAAACATCGTCCAGTTATAAAACAAACCGCGAAATCAATGACATGTAGAAAAAATCTTCCTCTATCAATTGCGAAACGCTACGCGTTAAATGTTTGTGCAAAATTTCTCTCTAAAACTGGATTTCCTCATGATATTGAATGCAAAACAGAAAAGTACACTATAATCGAAGCAGAAAACTACGAAAATTTTCAGCATATTTTACCTGTTCAACATGATGATTTATTAATTGTATCAGAAATATTTATTCGTGGCACGTGTTATAAGCAAGGTTTTATTTTAGCAATACGCTACGAAAACGATTTGCCATTATTTGGCGTTATAGAGACTATTATAACTCCTCAAGAAAATGGCAATACACAATTTATTTTAACTGCATTACATACTGTTGGTTTCAATGATCACTTACACTGTTACGATGTCACTCCGACACAAACGTGGTTTTTATCTTCATATAATGAAGTTTTGTCTTTTCACCCTTATTTCCTTCGCACAGGGGGTGATGGAAACCAATACATTAGCTTTAAACATTTATTGTAAAAGATTTTCTAATTTTGAATAAATAATTTTTAATATTATTTTAAGTGTCTTTTTTAATTAAATAAAAATATTTTAATTTTTTGTCAATACAATATTCTATTCCTCTAGTTAGAATATTCTATTCTTCAAGTTAGAATATTCTATTCTTCAAGTTAGAATATTCTATTCTTCATGCCAAAATATTATCATCGGTAGGTGAAGAATATAATACACTTCCCATTAGAATATATTCTTGATCATTAGGTGAATCTCCTCTAACATGTAGAATATATCCTTGGCACCTATTTTAGGGGGATGTATTCTTCATGTTAGTGGGAAATACTAAGTTTCAGTATATTATTTTTTCGGTGTACTGGAGGTCGGTCTTGAACCATAATAGCAAATTATTTTATGTAAATTGATGATTTTAGCTATAAAGCTAACGCAATGATCCATTTTACACTTTATTTCTTAATTTTTAATTAAAAGAAGACGGATAATTTATTCTAAAAAGTTATTATATTTCTACACAGAAAAAACGATAATCTAATTTTAAGAAGCTCTACTTAAATAGGATTCAAGAATATTCCATACTTTAATTAAGTATAAATAACTTAAATTACTTACAATAAGATTGATATTATTCTTATTATAAGGATATTTCCCACATAATTTAAGTGGGAAATATTCTTGGCTCCTATTTAAGTAGTACTACTTAAAATTAGATTATCGTTTTTTCTGTGTAGCCTTTTGAAGAATTTCTTAAAATTTTGATTACATGAAGTTAAAGATATAATAAAATAAATAATAAACAGATAATAAATAATAATATAAAATGAATAACTAATTAAAATTTAGAATAAAGCAGTAAATTAGAGAGTTCAATAAATAGTAAATAAAAAATTATTGAGTAAAATAATAGTATGATAATAATATTAAATAATAATAATAACAAATTAATTAATAAAAAGTAAAATTTTCGAAATAAAATAGAAAATAAAAAAAACATTGTTTTAATTTAAAGAGATAGAAGGAAAGAATTCGAATTGATAAGTGACAGAGAATATTAATTGAAGAGAGAAAAAAAAATTAAATTAAAAGTATCAGAATGATAAAATCCAAACCACTTTGCTTTCCGAAATGAAAGAAAGTGCTCTTGAGAATTGCAAACTCTCATATTAATTAGAACAATAGAAGAATGTAATAACGATGTATTTTAAATGAAAATAAGGACATAGAAGCTTGAGAGAGCAGCGAATGGGAGAACAATTTATGAATTAGTCATGAAGCATTGAGTCGCAAGAGGTGAGTCGATTCTAATGCCTCCACTATTCCGAGGATTGTTGATGGTGCTGGTGGCTTAACACTCTCGGAGCATGAGCCAGACAAGAGAGAAAGAGAGTGAGGAAGAGAGACGGAGATACTGAAAGAATAAGGGAAATAGGTTGAATTCAAGGGTGAGGCGAGAGACGAAGGAATGAGGGGAGGGAGGAGAAGAGGTAGAGTACTAATCACTTCTAGGGACTTTAATGGAGGTTTTCTGTACGCCGTCTACTTTGTCCTCGACTTATACTACTCCTGCCCTGTTGGAAAGTAGAGTGTCTCGAAGAAAAGACCGACGAAGTATCATTACGCGCATTAAACTAAACGGGCCTTCGACTCTTTTTTATTTTCTTTTTCAAAAGATTTCTTTTCCGTTCATCTTTTTTTTATCTATAGATTTCATTTTCATTCAATAACAACGATTCTGCTTCATTTTTATTTTCAGAAAATTTTATCGGGACCAAACTTTTACATTTTGTTGTTGAAACCACTACATATACATTTTAGGCAAATATTTCATTTTTGCGCACAATTATAAACGCAGATATTATTTTTCAATATTTAAAATTATACAAAATATTTTGATAAAAAAAACCATGAAGATAATGATATTTCAGTTTAATATGTTGATAAATATTTCTAAATATTAATTTTGTTGTCGTAATGAAGAAAAGGCCTCAGGCGATCACAGCACGCAGAATTAGACGCTTTTGATATTCTTTTTAATTATTTAAATTTAATCAAATGCTTTAATTTTTTAGGCTATTAATTTTTGTAAAAAATTCTTAAGAATACAAACAATTAGTTTAATAAATTTTAAATTTAATTCCTTCACTGAGAAAACTAGATATTAAAAATCTTAATATAATATCTAGATAATAAAGCTTAATATCCATTTTTCTCAGTGTTTGTTATAAATATTTTTTTTCTATGCAAAAAATATCTTGGCTCGAATCCCGCAGGAACTAGTGCACTTACCCTACTCTCTAAAAACGGATTCAATTAGTCAAATTTACCTAATTTTTTAGTTAATTTTTACTAAAAATAAGTCATTTACAGCAGATTTAGAGTATGAAATAGTCATTTGGTTCTACTTTAATACCTGAACTCGGCTCTAATTTCATTCAAAAAGAGACATATTAGTGGAGACTAGATGCGGTTGTTACGCTGTGCAGTTGTTACAAATGGAATATCTCAGAAACAGTTAGTTATAGAGATGGGGTTCCAAAGAGAAAAATGTTTAGTTTTTATGTACGAACTTACTGCAACACGTTTAAAGATTTTATGCAAGCTTTACAAGTAAAAAAATAGGCACATTGGTTTTTAGAGGCCAAAAGTAAATATTTTTTAAATAATTAATAGACCTTTATACATAACAAAGTAAATTTTTTTAATATCATTTCTATGAGAGTTAAGCTTTAGAAAACTGCCTTGGTTGTCCACATTTAGTGTATGGTTCATTTCATTTAAAATGTAAAATCTATGTCCCTTGGTCAAAAAAAAAGTTTTTAGGTAGCAAATGAATATTGTTTGGTTTATTTGATTAATATCTAACATACTCTAATTTTTTATTAACTTATAGAAAAACTTTAAGGTGCTTTAAAACGAAATGACAGACTAAAAAGCAGACTAAATGTCCCCTACTGTCCCTGTCCTCGAGGCACTTGCACTACATTGCCTCTAATAATTAATATATACATTCTTTTGTATTAGATTTAAACAAAACTTCTTTATAATCTCTAAATCTTACATTTTAAAATTCATTAATTACTTCATATAAAATTCAAGAATATCATTTTAAGAAATGATTAAAAACATGTCACTTATTTTCATATTTTATATTCTGCCAAAATGAATTCATTTTTACACGCTCACTACGAGTAGGTTACGCGCATACACTCACTGTTTTATCGATGCTACAGTAATAAATGAATAACCTCAAAACATCAAAGCAATTAGAATGTTCTGATCATGAAGGAGGATAAGGAGACCTCACGCCCATAGTTCGTAGCGCTAAAAGTATGCCCTTTGTAGGGGGGGTTAGAGATACCTATGGCTTTAAATGAAAAGTCTCCTCCCTTACATCAGCGCTCCGTGGTGAAAATATAAACTATATAAAACAATAGTGAATGTTGTAGACCTTATTGTTAAAATTCAGATAATATTTTTGTGGCCTTTGGTCTATTAAATAAGAACGGTGTTTTTGTTCACAAAAGAATTTTCATATATTTAGAAAAAATTTGAATTCGTCTATGCATTTCGTCGTGATATTACGACTCTTCAAGACTGTAAAAAATACATATAACAGATGAGAAGATTTCGTCGAGAAAAGACAAAAAATAATAAAGTAGAAAAAACATACCAGCATGAGAATTTCGAAATAATTAATAATAATAATGGGATTTTTGATCAAACCATTATATACAATAAAAAACATAAAACATGAAAACAAAAATAAAAGATGACAAAAAAATTTCTTTGAGGTTAGAATTGATGTTTTTCGTTGAGATTTTTGTTATGTGTATATGCATGTCACTGAATGTAAAAAAACATAGAATAAACACTCAACATTAAAAAATAATAAACACAAACAACACATTATATAAAAAAAAATATACAATTAAATAAAAATAAAAATGTGTGGTGTAAAAAATGAACATGCTGTCATCTTATGGCACAGAATATTCTCCATAGAGGTAGGAGCGTGAGAACAAATTTTTGATGCGGCTATACACTGTGAGACAAGCTTAGTGTTTACGAAATACGGAGATTTAACATTTTTATAATGCGCTAGATACGAAGATTACAAAAAGCGCGAATATTCATTTTAAAATATAGGTATAATATACTAGAGTGCTAATTGAAACAATTTAAGGTACCTATAACATCATGGTAAATTATGGATAGTCCTTCGGTGTCAGTTCTAAAATTAATGGCATTTCCATTTTTTACAATGTGGTACATTTCAAGAATATTTCTTTTTTTAAAATAATTAGCACTGTCTAAGATTTTAATATTATTAGAATTAAAATCAAAACTATGTTTAAAATTATGTGCATGTCTGCATAATGCAGTTTTTGTGTGGTCTTTATTTTGAGAATAATTATGTTCATAGATTCTCTTCTTTAATTGTCTACTAGTTTGTCCAATGTATACACTGTCACAATTTCCATATGGAATCTTATATACCACATTTGTTCTTTCAAATTTGGGGATTCTGTCCTTGGATGATGGTAAAAGAGAATTTTGGAATTTTTTAGTTATAGAAAAAAAAATAATGAAATTAACTTCCTTGATTTAAAATTAATTTTTTCTCAAGGCTTTATCGAAACCGACTGGTGCCAGAAACCTTATGCTTCTGGTCGCCTTTTAAATTTTTTATCTAACCATCATATAAACCATAAGAGAGGTATCATATTCTCTCTTGTCGATAGAGACTTCACACTATCCGAGGAAAGGTTTCTTAATAAAAATATGGACATTGTCTTTCGATTGTTACAAGAAAACAATTTTCCATATGATTTCATAAAAGATAACATCGAAAAAAAAATAACCTACTTGACAAATAAGAATAACAATGATATAATTACCCAAGATTTTGACTTATCACGAACCCTAGTCTTACCTTATGTTTATTATATTTCACAAGCAATAACTACCTTGTGTAAAAAATTAAAAAAACATGATATTTTTTCTATAACTAAAAAATTCCAAAATTCTCTTTTACCATCATCCAAGGACAGAATCCCCAAATTTGAAAGAACAAATGTGGTATATAAGATTCCATATGGAAATTGTGACAGTGATGATGGTAAAAGAGAATTTTGGAATTTTTTAGTTATAGAAAAAATATCATGTTTTTTTAATTTTTTACACAAGGTAGTTATTGCTTGTGAAATATAATAAACATAAGGTAAGACTAGGGTTCGTGATAAGTCAAAATCTTGGGTAATTATATCATTGTTATTCTTATTTGTCAAGTAGGTTATTTTTTTTTCGATGTTATCTTTTATGAAATCATATGGAAAATTGTTTTCTTGTAACAATCGAAAGACAATGTCCATATTTTTATTAAGAAACCTTTCCTCGGATAGTGTGAAGTCTCTATCGACAAGAGAGAATATGATACCTCTCTTATGGTTTATATGATGGTTAGATAAAAAATTTAAAAGGCGACCAGAAGCATAAGGTTTCTGGCACCAGTCGGTTTCGATAAAGCCTTGAGAAAAAATTAATTTTAAATCAAGGAAGTTAATTTCATTATTTTTTTTTCTATAACTAAAAAATTCCAAAATTCTCTTTTACCATCATCCAAGGACAGAATCCCCAAATTTGAAAGAACAAATGTGGTATATAAGATTCCATATGGAAATTGTGACAGTGTATACATTGGACAAACTAGTAGACAATTAAAGAAGAGAATCTATGAACATAATTATTCTCAAAATAAAGACCACACAAAAACTGCATTATGCAGACATGCACATAATTTTAAACATAGTTTTGATTTTAATTCTAATAATATTAAAATCTTAGACAGTGCTAATTATTTTAAAAAAAGAAATATTCTTGAAATGTACCACATTGTAAAAAATGGAAATGCCATTAATTTTAGAACTGACACCGAAGGACTATCCATAATTTACCATGATGTTATAGGTACCTTAAATTGTTTCAATTAGCACTCTAGTATATTATACCTATATTTTAAAATGAATATTCGCGCTTTTTGTAATCTTCGTATCTAGCGCATTATAAAAATGTTAAATCTCCGTATTTCGTAAACACTAAGCTTGTCTCACAGTGTATAGCCGCATCAAAAATTTGTTCTCACGCTCCTACCTCTATGGAGAATATTCTGTGCCATAAGATGACAGCATGTTCATTTTTTACACCACACATTTTTATTTTTATTTAATTGTATATTTTTTTTTATATAATGTGTTGTTTGTGTTTATTATTTTTTAATGTTGAGTGTTTATTCTATGTTTTTTTACATTCAGTGACATGCATATACACATAACAAAAATCTCAACGAAAAACATCAATTCTAACCTCAAAGAAATTTTTTTGTCATCTTTTATTTTTGTTTTCATGTTTTATGTTTTTTATTGTATATAATGGTTTGATCAAAAATCCCATTATTATTATTAATTATTTCGAAATTCTCATGCTGGTATGTTTTTTCTACTTTATTATTTTTTGTCTTTTCTCGACGAAATCTTCTCATCTGTTATATGTATTTTTTACAGTCTTGAAGAGTCGTAATATCACGACGAAATGCATAGACGAATTCAAATTTTTTCTAAATATATGAAAATTCTTTTGTGAACAAAAACACCGTTCTTATTTAATAGACCAAAGGCCACAAAAATATTATCTGAATTTTAACAATAAGGTCTACAACATTCACTATTGTTTTATATAGTTTATATTTTCACCACGGAGCGCTGATGTAAGGGAGGAGACTTTTCATTTAAAGCCATAGGTATCTCTAACCCCCCCTTATCTGTATATAAAACAATATTTATGTTTAATTACAATCAGACTGCAATACAACAATTATTATTTATTAAACATCTTATTTAATTTCTATTTAACGCAATCTGATATGCATGTATTTATGAAATTCATTTTTATTTACTACAAAACTATAAAATAATATTTTTTACACAAATACTAACATGCAATCAGGAGTGTCGACCGCTTGACATAACCTCAAACTAAAAAGTAATTTTTAACAGCAAATGAAGCTATAATTAAAATGATTTCACCAAATTCTAAAAGATTCTTCTTAAGAATTAATTCTTCTTAAATGACTTTAGGCACTGCCAACTGTCAGAACAATTCTGAAAGATTAAGTTGTACAAATTAGGTTATGAGGTTATGTCAAGCGGTTGACACACCTTAAAACACTAAAACAGTAGGAAAATAGTTCTCTATTTTCACGAAAGAGGCGCAAATGTTAGAAAGGAGACTTTCGCCAAGAATACATTAGATCTGTATCCCCCTAATCGTGGGCTGACTTTTAAACCGCGTGAGGTCTCCTTATCCTACTTCGTGGTTCTGATCTTTATCCTACAAATTATATAGTGGAGCAGAAAAATAATTGATTAACGGTTGTAACATAGTTGTCCACTACTGTCCCGTCAGTAAAATGGTAAGTAAATACTTTATATCTCTTATAAGTCAATTATTAGCAAAAAGATTCAATTCTTTAAGAAATATGACAGCTTCTATTGCTTTCTAAATAACATACTTATGTTGTGAATCAAGAAAAGAGCAAAATGTCCCCTACTGTCCCGTATAATAGCTTTATTCTTATTATGTGGGTAAGAGTTTTTAAATTCAATGTATAAAAAACAGGAACTTGGTTTTATATGATAAGAAGTTACTTATATGAATATAGTATAGATATTCTTAATATAATATTTGTTCTTTTTTTATATACTGTTTCATTTTCAAATGTCCCCTACTGTCCCGAAGTACCGTAACCAATCTTCTCTCATTTTTTGTATAAAAACAAAAAAAGTTTGTTGTCCACGCAATGAAATTAATATTTATTTATATAAACGCATCTTAACATTTACACAAAAAAAGAAAAAAGTTAATTTATTTAAAAAAATAAAGTTGAACGAAAACCAAACAATAGTACCCAGGCGCGAAAGACCAATGCTGACGATAGATTAAAGGTTGATTGAGTCTTGAACGCTCAGTGTGGGTAACTCACAGTAGAAGCAGTCTTTACATCACTGTCAATCAATATTAGTTCAATATTGGTTCAACATTGGACCCAATGCTCGTCCCATGCTCGATTCAAGATTCGGTCAATCTTTATGAGTGAAGTTCGAACATCTAATCTTGATTCAAGCTTGAATCAATCTTTACACAATATTCAGTTTATCTTTATTTATTACCGTGTTCACTTAATTAAATAATATTATAATAATTGTTTCAAATAATAATAATAATTAACATTAAGTTATCAATTGATAAACAAATATTTATATTTATTTAGTATAAATATATTATTATTTGTAATATTCATATTTAAAGAAAGTTAAATGGAAAATTTTTTTTATAAATGTTTTCAAAATTACTATAGATAATTAATAAATAATAATTAAAATGTGCAATAAATATTCCTGACACTGCATCATATTTAATAATTTTATTAATTATGTTAACTTTTAATATTAATTTAATTAATTATTATTTATTTATTAATTAATTATTATAATTATTAATAATTATTGTTCAATTAATAAATATTATTATAATTAATAATAATTATAATATTCAACATTATAATTCATTATTATTCCAAATTATATTTATTTAAATCATATATTATTAATATATCTAATAATAAATGTTAATAATTTTGTTATTGAATAATAAAAAATATCAATTATTTATCGATGTTTATTAAATTATCCATTAAATATTTTTAATTGTAAAATGTTTTAAGAGTTGAATTTTGTAATGATTACAATTTTATTATGAATTATTTAATATTCATTTTTAATAATTAAAATAATTCAGGATTAGTATGTGTAAAATTTTTAGTCATAGTTTTCACTTTGCCCTTATAAGTAACAAAATATACGGCATTGGCATTAATATACAATAGTCCGAGTTCTCATCGAGACTCAGTGGCCGTGCGGTTTAAGTGGTTGCGTCAAGGACTTCCGGAATGCGTCTGGGGCGGGGGGACGTGAGTTCGATCCCACATGCGAGCGGATTTTTTCATTATAAGCGTTTCATAAAATAATAAAATTACTATTTAATCTGTACCTATAATTAATAAGTATTGTGAATAAAAATTTGTGAACATGTTTGTAAATAATATTAAAAGTCTGTTAAAAATGAAGTTAAAAAATGTACAAATTATCACAAATTGTCTTTTTTTGCTAATATTATTTTTCAATATTATTATGTTAAATGACATTTGTTGTTAGTAATATGATATTTATATGAAAATAATATAATTATTATAATAATAACTTATTGTCATTAAATATGTACATACATATATATTAATAACAATACTGTTTATTATTAATAATAATAATTAATATATTCACGTTATATTGAATGAACGCGTGAGAAGCGTACACGCTTCTTTGGAACAGTGGAAGCAGTCTTGTTCAGTCCTGCTTTCGGCTTCCGCAGCATTGATTGAAGATTGAACGCCAGTCTTCAACAAAGACTGAGCGTCAGGTTTACATCGATGTTACTATTCCGGACTCAAGCAGCCTTGCTTTCGCTGTCCCACCAATCTTCAACCAATACTGACCAACCCTCAATCAAGCTTCGTAAAGCCTGAACTCACTGTCAGCTCGCGCCTGGGTAGGGGAGACCGAGGTGAGTTGTAACAGAGGTGAGTTGTAACAAAGCCGATTTCTCAAAAGCTATGACCTTTTAAAAATTTTGAAAAGCGTGAATTTATTACATTTTTGATTCACTATTTGATGCAAATTTACTTGACCACCTGAGAAAAGTTTATGAGATGTATGTTATATGTGTGCAATAAAATTGCTAAAAGTAAGTTTTCGGCCGAAATTTTGATACTTTATTATTCGACACATATTAGATTTTTGTTATTCTAATATTTACCTTAATAACTGTTGGATATCCTAGTTTCATGAAATGGTTTTGTTTTTTGTGTCAGTCTCAAAATTTAAGATAAAAAATAATTATTCGAACCGATGCACAATTTTTCCTAGGCAATTTTTTTAACCTAGGCGAGTTGTAACAGGCTGTTTCAACTCACCTAGGTTTACGCAAATTTGTGCTTGATCGAATAGAGACTGTTTGGATTTTTGCTTAAGTATATTGTTTTATATTATGGCTTTAAAAGTATTTAAAATTTTACAAATTTTCGTGTAAATCACTTTCATATTTTCCAAAGGAAAAAAATATTAATCAAAACATTTTTCGAGATGCTCTTTCATATACAAAAGTAAAAAATAATTTCTACTTTTAGGTTTTTTTGTTATAATTGACCTTGTTACTTATTTTTAATTTAGTTTTTGGTTTAATTTGATTTATATTGATCTCATAAATTTTCTTACTCTAATTACTCCTTAATTATTTAAAAATTCGCAGACAAAATTTTATTATTCTTAAATTTCTATAAAATATATTATATAATATTATTTTTAGCTTTTATAAAGCTCAAATTGTTATTATAGATTGTAATTAAATACCAAAGATTGATTCAAAATATCTAATTAGTGTTAAAGAAAACAAAATATGTGATAACATAATTCCAAAAGTAAATGAAGGTATTAAAACGAGTGTTTTATTCGTTTCTATTAATAAGATTTCTTTACTAACTAATTAAATGTACTTTACTAACTAAACTAAGCATTAAAAATGATTTTTTTTCATTAAAATCACAAAATTTGCAACTGTTACAACTAATGTCGACATGTGTTACAACTCACCTTGGTACTAGGTGAGTGGTAACACCGGGAACAGTTTTAGATTTTGCAATCTTTTAGTAAACCCTTACAACTTTTTAAATTTTTTATTTTTGATTCACATACTACACAAAATTACCTATCCAAAAATACAAAACTCATAAAAATAGGACAATTTTTGGCTGAGTTATACTGGATAATGTAAAAATCGTTTCAACTCACCTCGGTCTCCCCTAATCATATTCTGCCAAAAAACTGTCTGCTATTAAAAAAAAATATTTACGTCTAATGTTATAACCACTATCCCTTTCGATTTTTTAGAACATTAAATAATATAGCCCAGGCGCGAGCTGACAGTGAGTTCAGGCTTTACGAAGCTTGATTGAGACTTGGTCAGTATTGGTTGAAGATTGGTGGGACAGCGAAAGCAAGGCTACTTGAGTCCGGAATAGTAACATCGATGTAAACCTGACGCTCAGTCTTTGTTGAAGACTGGCGTTCAATCTTCAATCAATGCTGCGGAAACCGAAAGCAGGACTGAACAAGACTGCTTCCACTGTTCCCAAATTTACACGCTTCTCACGCGTTCATTCAATATAACGTGAATATATTAATTATTATTATTAATAATAAACAGTATTGTTATTAATATATATGTATTTACATATTTAATGACAATAAGTTATTATTATAATAATTATATTATTTTCATATAAATATTATATGACTAACAATAAATGTCATTTAATATAATAATATTGAAAAATAATATTAGCAAAAAAAGACAATTTGTGATAATTTGTACATTTTTTAACTTCATTTTTAACAGACTTTTAATATTATTTACAAACATGTTCACAAATTTTTATTCACAATACTTATTAATTATAGGTACAGATTAAATAGTAATTTTATTATTTTATGAAACGCTTATAATGAAAAAATCCGCTCGCATGTGGGATCGAACTCACGTCCCCCCGCCCCAAACGCATTCCGGAAGTCCTAGACGCAACCACTTAATCCGCACGGCCACTGAGTCTCGATGAGACCTCGGGCTAATGTAATATATTAATGCCAGTGCCGTATACTTTGTTACTTATAAGGGCAAAGTGAAAACTATGACTAAAAATTTTACACATACTAATCCTGAATTATTTTAATTATTAAAAATGAATATTAAATAATTCATAATAAAATTGTAATCATTACAAAATTCAACTTTTAAAACATTTTACAATTAAAAATATTTAATGGATAATTTAATAAACATCGATAAATAATTGATATTTTTTATTATTCAGTAACAAAATTATTAACATTTATTATTAGATATATTAATAATATATTATGTAAATAAATATAATTTGGAATAATAATGAATTATAATGTTAAATATTATAATTATTATTAATTATAATAATATTTATTAATTGAATAATAATTATTAAAATTATAATAATAAATAAATAAATAAATAATAATTAATTAAATTAATATTAAAAGTTAACATAATTAATAAAATGATTAAATATAATGCAGTGTCAGGAATATTTATTGCACATTTTAATTATTATTTATTAATTATCTATAATAATTTTGAAAACATTTATAAAAAAAAATTTTCCATTTAACTTTCTTTAAATATGAATATTACAATTAATAATATATTTATTTATCAATTGATAACTTAATGTTAATTATTATTATTATTATTTGAAACAATTATTATAATTATAATTATTATAATATTATTTAATTAGGTGAACACGGTAATAAATAAAGATAAACTGAATATTGAGTAAAGATTGATTCTTCTCATAAAGACTGACCGAGTCTTGAATCGAGCATGGGACGAGCATTGGGTCCAATGTTGAACCAATATTGAACTAATATTGATTGACAGTGATGTAAAGACTGCTTCTACTGTGAGTTACCCACACTTAGCGTTCAAGACTCAATCAACCTTTAATCTATCGTCAGCATTGGTCTTTCGCGCCTGGGAGAAAACTTGATTACAAATACAAAATTGAAAATTCACATTTTAACATTCCTGCAGACTATATTTTACTTTTTAAATGAAATGAGCCGTATACTTTTTTAATAAAGTGTTTTATTGTAAAAAATGTACCTGTTGTGCAGTTGTTACAAGTGATAATGAGAACTGATATTTTTTCCTAAATTCAGCAGATTCGTTTGAAATGTAAAATATTTGTCAAAAATGTAATCACACTAATTTTTTATGAAAATCTCATGGTTTTTCTAAATTCGTCTTCAAAATTAATGAAAAAAAACATTTTTTAAGTTTCTTTCATTTCGAAACAATATTAATGCTGCCATCTCTATGGAACTGTCACGTTGAGTCAAAAATTATGAATAATTAATAAAAATTGTTATAAGAAATTATTTGTTTTCAATTTAGAAATGTTATAGATGATTCTTGGTATTGTAACAACTGACATTCACTTTGTGCAGTTGTTACAATTTACACGCTGTCACTCAAATGCTTGTAGTTAATTAAATAATAGATATAGAGCTAAATCAATTATGGCCTTTTAAAACTAGATAATATACCTTTAATTTAATCGTTTCACCAAACGAATTGGAGTTAAACTCTAATCACAGTAACTGTTTTTATCAAAATTGTAACAACTGCACTTATTCTCCCCTAATTCAGTTAGAGTCTGCCAAATTTTTTATTTGTTTTAAATAAATTTTGTTTAGTTCTGATATACCTAAATTTTATTTAAAACAAATAAATAATTCTTTTCGGCTCTAAGACAAATAATATTTTTAATTATTAAACTCAAATAAATTATATTTGTTCTAAATAAAATTTTATTTTAATAAAAATATGGAATAAATACCTGATATTTCATCACAAAAATTATCCTTCAGACGATTTATTTTCACAATTCTCTAATGGAGTCACTGAAATCTGTAACATATAAAAAATAAAATTTACTATTTCGATCATACTGAAGAAAATTTTGCAGATTAATTTTTACTTTAATTTAAACTTTAATTTGTTTTTCAATTATTAATGTTTTATTTCAAGTTTCAATACACTTTTATCTTTGGAAACTTTAAATAATGTAGCCACAGGTTTACAAGGTTTTGGACCCGAGCAACGAAAACCTGTTTCTAAAAGGTAAATTTGAACGCTGAACTCGAATCAACAAAAGTCCGTTTTTTCACTATGCGTCAGGTTTTTGAGATAATTGCGCAATTGAGTCGCAGCGTGTAATAACAGCAGCTATACGGTCGGTCTGTCTTTCCCAATCTGAATATGTACTTCGAATTGCGCGGTGGGGACTAGATCTGTCCAATAACGAGACTAGACATGAATTTGAAGTGGGATTTTAAAAATTCAAAATGTCGGATCTAATATGGCGGACGAAAATATTAAAAATCAACGGATTTGCATGAGAGTTATTAGTCGCAGGTTTTTGGGGTTGCTGATTACGAATTTGAAGTCAGATTTTTAAATTAAAAATGGCGGATGTAATATAGAGGATAAAAAAGTTTGAAACGGATTTGCTTCAAATTTGCTACTCAAGTGAATTTTGGCTTCCTGATTACAAATCTGAAATTACATTTAAAAAATGTTAAATGTTGGATCCAATAAAACAAAGAATTAATTAGATGTATTTGATAAACTTATCACTCATACGTATTTTATTGCTGGACACAGTAAATTGTGAGGTACTAAAAAGCGTTACAGATTGAATTTGAATGAAGTAAACGTTTTTAGTGAGATTTTCTGTTTGAATCATTTTTGGCATCATTACATAAAATCTTTATTTTAATGTTACAGGACAAGAAAAAGAGTATTCGGAACAAAAATTATTTTGTGTAACACGTGCAAGAAAAGTGCTACTTATACTTTAATGTAAATGCAACAAAAAGTTGTTGATTTCTGTACTGTTTTCTGTAAAGCATACTATACTCAACTATAGTATACAATCCCAGATGAGAACTGACGCTGGGTTCAGGCTTTACGAAAGCTTCGTTGAGGTACTAGTTGCACAATGTACTACGTGATGCAAAAATAATACTATGAATATCTATTTTTTAAATTTATTTTTAAATTTTTGTTCCTGATCACAAATTATAACTAAATAGTGTATAATAATTTACTCGAATAGTGATATTCCATCCATGAAGTGTCGCTTGCAAATCAAATTTATATTTCAAAAAATTATTGAAAAATTAATACCGAAATAATTTCGAATATTATTTTGAGGGAAGTTATTTTATCTAAGTTTTTTATCCTTTATTATTTTTACCCTCTATCCAATTCCTTTTTACTCTGTACCTTACAAATATTATTACCACCCTTTCTTTCTGTTATTACCAAAATATTATCACCCTTCTCCATATACACATTCGGAAATAAAATTTAACTATTATCCCAGTGACATTTATTACATAACAATTTTTATTCGATTATAAATGGTAAAAAAATGGTCTATTTCGAACGAATGTGATTATAAAAATATAAAGTGAACATGGAAGTCAAGTCAAGGGACTTGAGGGTGCTCCTGTCAATCTATCGTAACGTAGCTCGCAAAGTAATAAGTCCGATGGTCGATCGTGATGCCGAGAGAGAAAAAGAGAGACAATCGTAAAAGGGGAGAAGGATAGAAAATAAAAAGGAATAAAGACGGAAAACGGTGGTAGGTTGGTAAGTGAAGGTAAGAGAGAGAGAGAGAGGGAGAGGGAGAGGGAGAGGGAGAGGGAGAGGGAGAGAGAGAGAGAGAGAGAGAGAGAGAGAGAGAGAGAGAGAGAGAGAGAGAGAGAGAGAAAGAGCAGTCTAGCTCGCCCCTTATTCCGTCTTGCTCTTATCCCGGTCCACTCTCGAGAGTATCCTCCCTTTCGGTCCAGTACTATCCCAGTCCACCGACCTCGTACGTCTGATGTCCGATACATCAGCCCCATGCATAATAAATCTCGAGAAAGTTCAGTTCATACGAGTGCGAGCGAGCGAGAGAAGGAATGTAGAAACTGAAAAAGGGGGTTTCGCATCCTGCGAATAAAGAGAAAAGAAAGAGATGAAAATACACTCTATCTCCCTACTCGACTAAAGTCCCGAAACGAAGGACCAAGCTCTTCCTTCTACTTCCTGTGACAGAGAAAACCTTCCAGATATCAATATCGAGAATTGTCCGAGCGGACAACTTTACCATCAAATTTTCCTAAATATATATTTTCGACATCTCAATATAAGCCTTATATACAGTGTACGCAATTCGCTCAGGCTTTGATCAATATATACATTTACTTCTTTATATAATATGTTAAATAATCAACGAATGTTGACAATTAAATTCTAATTTAATTGTCTGGGGTACTAAACTACCCCTGTTGTACTGTCTAGAGTAAATATTCCGGTTATTTAACCCCTTCACTGTCACTGACCTCTACAATGGCACAAAAATGTCATGTCCTAGTATGTCCATGCCCAGGCGGAAAAGTCGGACGAATGTCGGAATTTACAACCGACTGGGATCCGCGCCGGTACAGACCGCAAGTACCGACGGTCTGTACCGATTCGGATCTGAAAAAGCAACCGGCGCAGTACTCTCTAAATCTGAATTAATGCGGATTCGTTTACCAATTTGAATTAGTAACATTTTTTACTAACTTCTAGTAGTTTTTTACTAATTGCTAGTAGAAAATTACTAATTCAATTAGTAGAACGTATTTTTTACTATTTAAAATTAGTAAATTCTCTACTAATAATTAGTAAAAAACTACTAAAAATTAGTAAAAACAGTTACTAATTAAATTGGTAAACGAATCCGCACTATTTCATTAGTAGAAAACTACTAATTCAGATTTAGAGAGTATTCAGATTATGCTCCGACTGTCGGAACCGTCTTCCCACTATTGTCAGTACTGGCTTGGTACTGGATTTCTTCCGCCGGCGGATCTTATTCTTCTGCGGCGTCGGAAGAATGACGGATATGTTAAGTCTGTACTGGCTCAGTGCTGGGCCGGATCCGACTGCGGATCTCGTCAATTATTATTGTCACATTATAAATCACATTATGAATTTCTTTTTAATAAATGTGTCATAACTAAATAATTATTACAATAACCAATTGCATTATAATACTATTATAAAATAATAAACATAAAATATTTTTTTTCCTCTATTGTTTCTTTCTTAACACCAAATTAAATAATTAATTTAAATTAAATAACAATCATTTACTTTAGGTTAGTGTAAAGAACTTAATTGTATTTAACTATAGATAAATTCTAGGATTTGAAAACTATTAGCAATATTTTTCTAACATTACAAATATAGTACGCAATATATTATTCATAATAAAATTATTTACCTAATTAATTATAAAAAAACAGAATAATAAAAATGTAACATTTTTTTAAAACAAAAGATTGAAATATTCATAACATATTTAATGTCCGGTAACATCAATTCGTATTCGAAAATTGTTGATTGCCGCTTAGTAATTCTACAAGTTTTATTTGAGCTAGTGACACTTGAGAGTATATAAGATTTGAGAGTCCCATGCGAACGTAGCATAGTGGTTAGCGTGCGTGATTTCGGTGCGTAAATATTCGGTTAGGCGTAGGGTTCGTACCCCCAAGCGTTAAGATCTTTCAAATGTGTTTGTAATAAAAAATTGCGTTTAAGTGTATACAAAAATTTAAAAAATGTGTAAAGTGAACTGTCAATGAATTGTCATTAGTATTTATCTTTTGCAATTAATTATTATTTTTTTTATTCATATTTGTTGAAATTATCATTTGGATCCGAACCGGTTGTCAGTCGGTAAAATGCCAGCGCTCAGCTGGCTATTAAATGAAAAATCCGCGGTCGGAATGCTGATTAGAATCATGCTGGGTAAGTGAAGACACTTACCCAGCGCTCCGCTTTTCCGTGGCGCTTTGCGTGAGATAGAAAAAGACAGAGACTATCTTTTTCTGTCTCACGCGAAGCGCCACGGAAAAGCGGAGCGACTGGGTAAGTGTGGAATCAACAGTAGAGTACCAGGTCCCAGCCGGTTGAATTATACACGGAACGGCTTCTCCCGGAGGGTCAGCGGGCGGTAGAATGCCAGTTCCGAGCCGGTTGCCAGCGAGCTCCTGGTCTAGTCACTAATCGGTAGAATGTCCATTCTCATTCGGTTGGCAGGCGGTTCCCAGCCAGGGGGTCGATTACGTAACTTTTTCCGATTCTACATTCCACATTCAGATACCACATTCCGATTCCACTTCCAACATTCCGATTCCACATTCAGATTCCACTTTAAACATTCCGATTCCACATTCAGATTCCACTTTAAACATTCCGATTCCACATTCAATATTCCGATTCCACATTCAGATTCCGCATTCATCATTCCGATTCCACATTTAGATTCCGCTTTCAATATTCCGATTCTACGTACAATATTCCGATTCCACATTCAGATTTCACTTTCCACATTCAGATTCCACTTTCAACATTCCGTTTCCACATTCAGATTCCGATTCCACATTTAGATTCCACTTTCAAAATTCAGATTCCACATTCAGATTCCACTTTAAACATTCCGATTTCACATTCCGATTCCACATTCAATATTCCGATTCCACATTCAGATACCACTTTCATCATTCCGATTCCACATTCAGATTCTACTTTCATCATTCTGATTCCACATTCAGATTCCATATGAAGGGGTTGAAAAAATTTCCACAAAAATTTTATTTTTTTTTGTCAAATTTGTCGATTGCTGCAATCTTTGTATAAATTATTAAAATTTTCAGTTATGTATCAATAATCGTAGAATTTAATAATCTTTCGAATGGTATATTTGTTAATTTTCTGACATTTGTATTTACAAACAAATAGTGATTTAAAGATTGGTATGTTTTTGGGCCGTGCGCGTGCAGCCGTACCGATAATTCCCGACGGTAGTGTAAATAATAAGAAAAAATAGACATTAAAGCAAAATCTTTTTTAACTATATTTTCAAATAATTTTCAATTACTCCTTTCAATTCCAAAATTGGTTATATCACCATTTTTTGTTAGAATCATTTACATGATTAATGCAAAAATAAAAAATAATAAAAATACATAATGACTTAATGAAAATAACAATAAATAATAGTAGCAATAATGATAATGGTAATAAATAATAAAAAAAAAGTAGTAAGAATAAGAAAATTGATATAAATGAAAAATAATTTTCGAATTTAATTTTAAATCATTTGTAGTTACTTCTTCTAGTTTTAGATTATCACCATCTTCTTCTTTTATAATCATTTCCATCATTAAGTTTTCCTTTTGCTAAATTTTTGTCATCAAGCATGAAACTTATAATTATTGTAAAAATCCAATCGACTTTGACACCTATTCTTTTCGAAACAATTTTGGCTTTTCAATTTTACTAATACTGTAACTATTGATAATTTGAAGTAAATGTTATAAATTCCTTTTTGCTTTGAAGATAAAAAAGAAATACGTACTTTAAAACGCTTCACATTAGTAAGCGAATTTCTACATTTACTTTAAGGAATAAACCAAAAATCGCAAAAAACAAGATTTTTTGAGAATTTATTTAATTTTAACGACGATTATCAACAAAACTAAGTTTTGAATAAAAGATGTTTTGATTCTTCTGTTTGGCCTAATGGTCAAATTAATTAAATTAAATTAAATTAAATTAAGCCATTAGGCCAAACAGAAGAATCAAACATCTTTTATTTACATAATTTTATGGCTTCCAAAAATATTGAATTAAAACTAAGTTTTATTCTATGAGAAATTGTTCACGAGACATCTAAGAAAAAAATAAAAAATTAATTTAATACTTTAATTTTTAATGAAATAACTGCAATTAACCTAAAAAAATCAAGAAAATATTCTTTCTCTAGAAAGAAGACTTTTTACCGATTTTGTTTAAATTTTGAAGTTAGGTGTATCTTTCAACGAGTAATCTACAAAAAAACATGCTTAACACCATCATATTTTATAATCACTTTTTTTAAATTTGATAAGTAGTTCTGCATGGGTTATCATAAAATTCATCATTTTAAACGAGCTTTTCTGAATCATTGTTGGAAGGAGTTTTCTTAAACAAAATTAGAAGACAAATATGCGAACCGGATTTAAACTGACTAAAAAGTAATTTTTCACAAAAAAAAATTATGAAGAAAAATAGTATGTCGAATTTATGTAGCATAGATAAAAAATTGTATCGAAATGGTATAAAGAATTAGTTGCAAATTATTCATTTACAAATAATTAGTAAGTTTTCAAAGTAAATGAGGAAATGGGAGTGAAATTTGAAATTTATAATCAAAATGTTGAACAGAGTGTGTAATGTGAATTCGTAATATTAAATATGGAATCGGAATATTGAAAGTGGAATCGAAATGAGAAATGTGAAATTGGAATGTGGACTCTAAACGTGGAATGTGTAATCGGAATATTGGAAGTGAAATCTGAATGTGGAATCAGAATATTGAATGTGGAATCGGAATGTTGAATCTGAATATTGAATGTGGAATCGAAATGTGAAATCTGAATATTGAATGTGGAATCGGAATGTTAAAAGTGGAATCTGAATGTGAAATCTGAATGTAGAATCTAAATATTAAATGTGGAATCTGAATATTGAAAGTCAAATGTTGAAATTGGAATCTAAATGTGGAATCGGAATGTGGAAAGTTAAATCGGATTGTTGAAAGTGGAATCTGAATGTTGGAAGTGGAATTTTAATGCGGAATCTAAATGTTTAAAGTGGAATCTGAATGTGGAACCGGAATCTGAATGTGGAATCTGAATGTAGAATCTGAATGTTGGAAGTGGAATCGGAATATTAAAAGTGGAATCGGAATGTGGAATCGGAATCTGAATGTGGAAAGTGGAATCTGAATGTGGAATCGGAATGTGGAAAGTGGATTCTGAATGTGGAATCGGAATGTGGAAAGTGGAATCTGAATGTGGAATTAGAATGATGAAAGTAGAATCTGAATGTGAAATCGGAATAATGAAAGTGGATTCGGAATGTGGAATCGGAATGTTGAAAGTGGAATCTGAATGTGGAATCGGAATGTGGAAAGTGGAATCTGAATGTGGAATCTGAATTTTGAAAGTGGAATCTAAATGTGGAATCGGAATCTGAATGTGGAATCGGAATGTTGAAAGTGGATTCTGAATGTGGAATCGAAATGTGAAAAGTGGAATCTGAATGTGGAATCTGAATATTGAACGTGGAATCGGAATATTGAAAGCGGAATCTGAATGTGGAATCGGAATGATGAAAGTGGAATCTGAATGTGGAATCGGAGTATTAAATGTGGAATCGGAATGTTTAAAGTGGAATCTGAATGTGGAATCGGAATGTTGGAAGTGGAATCGGAATGTGGAATCTGAATGTGGAATGTGGAATCGGAAAAAGTTACGTAATCGACCCCCCAGTACAGTTACACCGGCGTCAGTACGGGCTAGGATCCGCGCCAGTTGAAAATTTCCTCCTGAGTGATCGCTACAATGGCATCGAAAAAAAAATTTTTAAGTTTACGAATCTGTCAGAAAATGCTAATTCGGTGGTAAAATAGCGACCAAAAAAAGTTTGTAAAGTTAATGAATCTGGCTTAACCCGTTGCCTGTTTCCGACCCACGGTTGGGTCGTAAAAAAGTTTGTCCATAACTGTTTCCGACCCACCCGTGGGTCGTGTTCATTTTCACTCAAAATAAATATAATTTGTATATAAGTTAATAGATATTTTTGTTTATATCAATATTATAAGACATTATAAGGGTCATTAATGATATTTTTACAATAATTGAATAATTAGTTATAGTTTAAATATATTATACTATTTGAAAAAGTATCAGATTCCGCTGGGCATTTTAGGACAATCATGTTGTATTTTCCTCAAACAGTTAAGGGGTTAAAATGCTTACTCGGGGTTTAAGGGTAAAGTAGTCGAATGTTCAAATAGTCGAAGCGCCATCTGTTCGAATTGCCAAGTAGTAGAATGGTAAAGTACTCGAATGGATATGTGGGGATTGGCCAATAGATCTCGCATCTACGCCAATTTCCCATATAGATCTCTCACAAGTGCAATACGGGCTAGTCTTGTAGCATATATACAAGTTCCAAATTTGCTTCCCCGTCTAGGGCAGGTCTCCCACTACGTAGCCTTACTGATGAGTCCAAGTAGTGGGGACCGGGACGAAACGATATAAAGTGGTCTTCATACCACTCTATGGATGATATACTTTTAAATCTCCATAGACAAATAGTCGAAACGCCATCTGTTCGAATTGTCAAATAGTAGAATGGTAAAGTAGTCGAATGTTCAAAACGTCGAATCGTCAATTCGTCGAATGCTTAAAACATCGAATTGTCAGTTCGTCGAATGCTCAAAATGTCGAAATGTCAATTCGTCGAATCGTCAAAACGTCGAATTGACAAAATTTCGAAAAATTTGTTTGATTTAAGTTAACATTTGTTTGTTTTAAGTTAATGTTTAATTAAATCAAACAAATTTTTCAAAATTTTGGCAATTAATTCTCTTTTGTTTAATTAAATCAAACAAATTTTTCGAAATTTTGGCAATTCGACGTTTTGACGATTCGACGAATTGACATTTCGACATTTTGAGCATTCGACGAACTGACAATTCGATGTTTTAAGCATTTGACGAATTGACGATTCGACGTTTTGAACATTCGACTACTTTACCATTCTACTATTTGAAAATTCGAACAGATGGCGTTTCGACTATTTGTCTATGGAGATTTAAAAGTATATCATCCATAGAGTGGTATGAAGACCACTTTATATCGTTTCGTCCCGGTCCCCACTACTTGGACTCATCAGTAAGGCTACGTAGTGGGAGACCTGCCCTAGACGGGGAAGCAAATTTGGAACTTGTATATATGCTACAAGACTAGCCCGTATTGCACTTGTGAGAGATCTATATGGAAAATTGGCGTAGATGCGAGATCTATTGGCCAATCCCCACATATCCATTCGAGTACTTTACCATTCTACTACTTGGCAATTCGAACAGTTGGCGCTTCGACTATTTGAACATTCGACTACTTTACCATTCTACTACTTGACAATTCGAACAGATGGCGTTTCGACTATTTGAGCATTCGACGAATTAACAATTCTATGTTTTGAGCATTCGATGAATTGATAATTCGAACATTTAATACTTCTAACCAATAGACATTAGTCAGAATAAAAATTATATTAAAAAACAATTCGATTATTTAAAAATTAAAATCAATGATTATTCGACAAAATGAAAATTATGTTGAATGGTATTTCGAAATATGAAAATTATGTGACTTGACGTTTCTCAAACATACAAATTATATTAAATGGCGATTAGTGTGAATGAATTTTAGGTTATGTAGTCATTCGGAGAATTAATAGTTATGACAAATAGTCATTAGGAATAATAAAATATATGTCAAAAGATTTTTCGACAGAATGAAAATTATATTAAAAAACAATTCGATTATTTAAAAATTAGAATAAATGATTATTCGACAAAATGACAATTATGTTGAATGGTATTTCGAAATATGAAAATTATATGAATTGACGTTTCGATAATAACAATTTCGATGTTTTGAATTTTGGGCAATAATCATGCGCCCCTGAAAAATCCACTTAAATCGACGAAATTATGGTATACTTCGAGGGTTTTTGACATTGCTGATTAGGGCTCGTTCAACAAATATGTCACCAATTTAGAGGAAAGGGGATCGGATTTACGGCTACGATACTACTATGAAAAAAAAACTATTGATTTAATAACACCAACGCGATTATATATTCCATTTTTTTGAAGCAATAATTTATGTATTGAATTAAGTAAATATATTACTAAAATATAATAATTTATAAATTTCAACTAGAAGCACAATGTTGTCTAGTGAAATATTTTAAATGGTTGAGAAGCAGGGTTGATATAATTTTATTAAAAAAATATTAATTAGTTTGAAATATAGTGTTCCAATTATTTTAAATAAAATGTTGTAAAGGTCAAAAAACAGTATTTACAGTTTGTATAGATGTATATTTTAGACGATGGAATATGCTTTTGTTATTATAAATTACGTATTCAAATACGTTCAAATAAATTTAAAAAAAACGTCCAAAAGCAAATGCTAAATATATATAAAACTAGCTGTCGTACCCGTCTTCGACGAGTTTTAGTTTCTACCAATACATTTAACAGTGTGTCTACCAATTTGGAAAATAAGGAAATAGCTCAGGAATTTAATTTGACCGGAAAAAAATAATAATTAGTTAGGTACCATTATAGCTATTTCAGTAGGAAAATATTACTATTTGAATCAGTGATTGACTTTTTATTATCAAATTAGTTATTTTAACCAATTCAAATGCAGAGAACAATATTTGTCAATTTGTAGTACTTTAATTAATGCATTAAAAATTTATCAAATTTCCCACCCAGTTTTTGGAGTTATAGTAGAGTCTAATTGGAACTAATTGTATCGCAAAGGTTACGACTGCTAAAACCTAACATAAGACCTATATTTTAGACTGAAAGTAGGGCTTAAATTTTGACCCGGGTCTGTTTTCATAAATATTATACATCAATAAAAATTAAAGTAAAAAGCAATTTTTTAAAAGCGAATTAATATAATGAAACTTTTTCTTAATTTGATTGGAAAATTCCCAGCTTTTTCCAGTTTTCCCCGTTTGGTAGTTACCCTGTTAAATGTATTAGTAGAAACAAAAAACTGTCGTAGACGGGTACGACAGCTAGTAATATAATCTATATTTTATATGAACTTAAGAAAGAGTATTTTCATAAAAATAAGTAAATTTTTATAGCTATTTGTAGATTTATTTATGGATAAAATCAAGTAAATTTAAATTTAACAAAAAAAAGATAAACCGTGAAAAAGGACAAAGCAGGAAATTTTGTTAAATAAAATAGACACCGTGTTAACTTTTGTCTTTACATTGCTCAAAACATCTCTAAAAGTTAAATCTAGAGTTAAAATAAAAAAAACGTTTTAACATATAAGTTTTTGCCTAGTGGCATATAATATGCTTGTATTGTATCAGAAGTGACTTACAATTTCTTGACATCCTGCAATATCATTTTAATCATAAAAAATTTGCATTTTCAATATTTCTGAAATTCTTGAAAATATTAGATTAATTTGATAAATAATTCTCAATTACACTATTTTTACGTCAAAATAATAATCAGAGACTCCAAAAATACTACTGAATTAAACTTCATAGTAATTAGTATCGATTTTTTGATATTGAAAATATTTTTATATTTACTTATAGGATAGTATTTTTTGCAAAATTATGCTAAAATCTGACTAAATAACATATAATATTGAATTTTAGAAAGTTTAAAAGCTATCCATTAAAAATGTGAAATTTGGAAATTTTCCATTTTTTGAAGTTTTTGAAAATATTTTTATATTTACATCTTAGTTATAGGATAGTATTTTTTGCAAAATTATTCTAAAATGTGACTGAATAACATGTAATACTCAAATATAGAAAGATTAAAAGCAATCCATGAAAAATGTAAAATTTTGAAATTTTTGATTTTTTGAAAACATTTGTATACTTACATATTAGTTATAGGACTTTATTTTTTGCAAAATTATGCTAAAATGTGACTAAATAACATGTGATACTCAAGTATAGAAACTTTAAAAGCAATCCATGAAAAAATTAAAAATTTTGAAATTTTCGATTTTTTGAATTTTTTGAAGAAATTGAATATCTCCCGTTCTAATTAATATTTTTTAAATCTGTAAATTTATAAACCTTCCTTGGGTCAATACCTAATAACCTACCAAGTTGGACTTAAATCGATTTACATGTTTTTGTGTGATTGGGGTACAAAGTTTTTGTGACAGACATACGTACATACATACGTACATACATACGTACATACATACGTACATACATACGTACATACATACGTACATACATTAAATTTTTTAAGAATATTTTTGGAATCCCTGATGTCCATAATAACTAATCATGTTAACATTTTGAAGTTTTAAGCAATGTACAGACAGACATCTGATTTTATTAATAAGGATTGATAGTATCTATGTGTGCATTAAAATTGTAGTTATACTTATAAAAGTTAAAAATGTTAGGTATTGTTTTGTTAAAATGCATTTTTTAGTAAGAAACTATATTTCTACTATTTCATAGTATTTGCATTTCATACATAAATATCATGCTATAATCTTAAAAAAATAGCTTTATTCAACAATGATAAAAATAAAGATTAAAGAAGATTTATAAAATATTGTAATTAGGCTATTAAATTTTTTTTGCCACTGAATATTCGCTATACCTACACTGAGAAACCTTTGGATCAGTAGCAGACTTTCGATAGGCTGCTGCTGACCATTGTTGGTACGCTATAGGACTACACTTTTGGGTTGTATGTATTTGTAATGTTAAATAGAGTGTTAACTTTATATTGCGATAAATTGTGAGTTTAGATCAAGTTGAGAATTTCTATCTCAAATTGTTTATGTTGTGTGTGAAACCAGAAAAAGTGTGTATTTCTTACAACATTTTTTTAAAAAAAGCAACATTTTTGATCATTCAAACTATAGCATCATGTTATAAATAAATAGCAAACTTAATAGCATATACTATTGATTCAAAATAAAATAGAAATCAAATCCCTAGTACACTATTGAATTGATTAAATTATACGTACGAAACCCAGTGTGCACGTACTATAACTGTTTTAGACCAAAAAAAGAACAGTGTTCTAGAATAAGTGTTACAATTTTATTATAGAACAGTTCTAGAGCTTTGTTCTAAATTTGTTCTGGAACAGTTGTTCTGTATCTGTTCTATAACAGACATGTAACATTTGTTCTAAATTAGTTATAGAATTTTGAAGTAACATTGTTCCTACAGTGTTCTAGAACACTGTTACAAAAATGTAATATAACTGTTCTTTCACTATAACTTCGTGTTTATTTTCACTACACGGAAAGATGTTATTATTAAATTTTATAAAAGTATTTTACAAGTGTAGAGTGCAGCCGCGTTTTTGCATGAATTACAAAAAATCTTTTGAATTTAGATACTTAGAAAGACTCGTATCGATGATTCGTAAAAAATTAAATAATTTTTCACTGTCAGCTTGCATAAATTTTCAAGTTTTTAAAAACATTATTCACCAACAATAACATCAAATATTTAATTAATTTATTATCAATTATTAATTAATAGGTATATCATAAAAATACAATAATAAATTATTATTATTAACTAATTAATTAAAATTTGTTATTATTTGTAGCATAATTATATATTATTATTTGTAATAAAAAAATTTATATATATATATATATATATATATATATATATATATATATGGGGCATTCCGGGCCAAATCGGAAATTATTTTGCTTTTGCATCTCAAAAATATTTTGATTTAAAACTACGTGTGAAAACAAAACTTTTCATTATAAAAACGTCCAATTTGATCAATTTTTGACCGAGTTATAAGCATTTAAAAAAAAATTTACGTAAAAAACGTCATTTTTTATAAATCTGTGTCTCCTGAACCGCTTTATGAAAAAATTTGAAAAAATTCAAGGTAGCTCATTTCAAAGAGTACTAAAAGAAAAAAAATGTTTAAAAAAAATTTGAGATGCAAAAGCAAAATAATTTCCGATTTGGCCTGGAATGCCCCATATATAGTTTTTTTTTATTAAGTATGTTACATTTCAATTTATAATTTTAGCACTGCACATAACGGTCCCACAATTCAAAAGGAAGTTGAAGTAAAATCACTTCCAAGCTTGCGTGGCTATGCGGTATGCGTATTCGACTTGTGTCCTCTAGGTCTAGGTTTCAATCCCCCGTACGTGCGAAATTTTTCATTCTTAGTTTTAAAGTTGAGTCTCCAATGTGAGAGAAGGTGCGCATCGATGTTCATAGCTATAGATATACCACAACATACTTTCGGTATATCTATAGCTATGAACATCGATGCGCACCTTGTCATATTGGAGACTCAACTTAAGTGTTCTGTGTATAATTCTGAATATTGTTACATAAAGTATAAGTTTAAATAATTATTAACAATGATAATAATAATTTAGTCATTAATTTAAATAAATAAGATAGTCTGTTTAAATTATTATTAAAGAAAATAAGAAAAATATTTTTTAAAAACTTATTTGCAAAAAAAGATATTCTATTAATTATTCATATTTTTATTCATACTCATAAACATTTATTTGTTCTATGCAACTATTAAATTTCTGCTTGAGTATTATTTATGATAAATCGTTTTTGTTATAGAATTGTTATATATTTGTTCTAAAACAATGTTCTAGTTTTGTTCTAGAATTGTTACAGACTTTGGTTCCTATTTTGTGCCTCCAGAGGGACGACATTTTGACCTGCCTGTTCCTCACCAGTTACAGAACTTGTTCTTTTTGTTCTAGAATAGTTATAGAATTATTCTGTAACTTTGCACACTGGGAATGCATTTCTTGATATTATAGCATTTTTTGTTAACACTACAACTTCAGTAATAATATAGGGTAGATGCACCAGTTTTGGCCACTTTAAGGAATTTCTGACTTTTTAGGTCATTTTTTCTTATGTTTATTATAAAAAATGAGATACCAAAACTTGTTAATAGATTAATTATCATTCTTAGTTTCAGAATTTCTTGTTTTTAAAGGTTAAAAAAGTATTAATAATATAATAAATTAATAAATAAATAAAAATGTCAATTTTGCTAGTTTTGGCCACTTTTGCTCCATTTATGGCCACCGTTTGGCACCATTTTTGGCCAGTTTAAAAAACTAATATAAAACTCATGCAGGCATGAAATAAAAGCAAATAGTAACTATTATTTCACAGAAAATAGTATTTTAACTTAATAATATTATGATACATGATATTTTTTGTAAACGAATATTATTGTAATGATTCTAAAAAACAATTATTTGTACTCACATTTTTCAGGTTACTAGAATGTAGTAAGCTTTAGTATATTTTAATTATTATTTTATATTACAGTAAATTTTTAAATAAATATCCAGTAAATAAGTAATACTTTTAATCTATTATCTCTTCTTTACTTTTGAAACACAATTTTTCTTTTAATTCATTTATAATATTTTTGGTTATTGACATAATGTTTATATAAACATATAAATTTGTATTTTATTTTAGTACTATTATAATTATAATAATTATTATTATTATTTATAATTAAATAAATGTGATGTGTATTATATTTGATAAATAATAATAATTTAGTATAAATCAAGAAATGTCAATAAGCTTTTTTCAAGAGGGTGGCCAAAACTAGTTTAACGTCATATCCAGTTTTGGCCATGTATGGCCAAAACTAGATAAATGAACAAAAAACTGTTCCTGTTTTGGTCACCCTATTTTTTATTAAATAAAAAGGTTTAAACAAATTATTTCGTATGTACTGAATAATTTAAACGACTCTTATAATTAACCTATAAATTTATATTATTATTATTACCTTTAAAAACGATATTAGTGATTATATTTTGTGCACTGTCTTACGGTTTACTTTTAGCAACTGGCCGTTTGTCAACACCTCCTTCAAATTATTTTATTTTCATAAATAATAAGTACAATTATTACAAAAATTCAAAAGATTTGTCAAGAATATTAATTGTAAAATAAAGTTTTATAAAAAAATATAAACTGAAGGTAACAGAATATTATTAAAATTAATAAAAGTGTGTGGTTGGCCAAAACCGGTGGCATGGCTAAAAACGGTGCATTTACCCTAATGCAAGATGAATTTAAATCTATAGTGCAATAATCAATAGCACATGATATTAAACCAATAATATTTGTATTCGAACTATATTGAATATGGTGTTTGTTGCGACAAACAAATATATCATTGATTCAATAGCATTTCTCAATGTAGGTCCCAAAACCTACGAGTAACAAATTTTATATAAATCCAATTGAGTTTTACGTTTGTCAAAAAACATGAGAACTCCGCAGGAGGAAGCAAATTTTCTTGATGATCCTAAAGAAGAATTGATTTTTACGTTTTTCAAAAACTATGAGAATTCCAGATAGGGCTGCGCACAAGACGAGACAAGACGATATTCTTAAAAGTCTTGTCTCGGTATTGTTAAACTTAAAAATTTGTAATCTTGTCTCGGTCTCGGTCTCGTTAATGTCTTGAGAAAAATTTGTAAAGAAGAAAGTAATTAATATTTGAAAGAGAAATTATTTAATAAACATAAAAATTTATAAATTACATGTAAGTATTAACAAAATAAGGGTTAAATAATTTATAATTCTGCTTTTAAGCTTGATGAAGCCCAAGAATTATTATTTTTTAACTTTGCTAAAAAAATTTAGGTCCCTGAAGTTGGCATCGACGCACAACATCAAAAATTATTATTTGAGAGTTTTAAAGATTCAAATGTCAATAATAAATATTTATGCAATGAACATCTGGATTCACATCTTGTTAAATTTTAGAACACTGTAAACTTAAAATAAGATGTAGATATGAAACGTATTTCGCGATAAAAGACTTGTAATTCGAATGATCCTCCAGAAACAAAAGCGACGAAACTAGAAAATACATACAAAATTTTACATATATGCCAACAGTTAATATCAAACTTCTTTTTCAGAAGAATATGATATCTCAATATAATTAAAATAACTAAAATATAGTTACAAAGGAACTTATAAAAAATTAAATGAAGGTAACTTAAAACAACACAAAAGTGACTAACAAAACAATCAAAATTATAATACTTCTCAAAGAACAGTAAAAAATTACATCTGCAACTCAAAAAAAAAAAATTTGAACTATAAGAAAATAAAAACAATCGTAAAAATCTTTTCATTAAATTAATAGGAAAAAATGAATTATTTCCCGAGAGATAGGTCAAAAAGTTGAAAATGAAAAAAAAGTTTAAGTTTCTATCAAAAAATGTTCTAGAGAAAAGTTGTTTGTATTTTTCTAAGCTACAATAATATGCAAATAAAAATTTTGAAATTTAAAAAAATTGAATTTTCAAAATTTTGAAACTACTGTAGTTTTTGACGAAAATGTCTGGCTAACGAACTTAGTTTTCATTTTTACACCAACTTTATGTGTTAAATTTAAAAACGATCCGATAAGTTTTTCAAAAGTTATCAGGCGCACAACATTTTGCGTCTACAGACAGACAGACACAGGGACACACAGACCTACAGACGGATGTAAATGTCGGACCATGTTTTTCTGGTTCAGAGCACCTCAAAACGTAAAGATTTCATAAAATTTGAAAAAGTCAAAATTTGACCAAAACTAATATTTTCTCATGTGGGAGCGTTCACAAATTATGTCACGCAATTTTTCGAGATTTTAGACCTCCCCACCCCTCTGTCACGCAATTTCATATGTAAAAATACATTGTGTCACGTTTAGTAGAGACCCCCCCTCCCCCCAAAAACGTGACATCATTTGTGAACGCTCCCTGTGATGAGAATGTAAAAAATGTAAAATTGATAACGAAAAGGTGGGAAAGGTTTAAAAAGTTGAAAAATTAGTAGTTTATAAAATAATAATCCTCACGAATATAAAATTTTATTCCAAAAATTCCATTAAACATTCCATTAAATATGAATTTTATTACTGAAATTTGTAATAAATGAAAATTGCATTGAATGGCAATTCCATGCAATGAAGTTATTATTTTATAAAATTCACGATAAGTCTGTAATAGATTTTTCTACACGTAAAATATAAATATAAAAAATTATAATAGGGGAGAGTGGAGCAAACCCCACCGGTCTCAATATTTCCAAAATGGCGAAATTGTCAAAAGTTTTGTTTACAAATTTAAAACAACCATGTGTAGTATACCTTATTTTTTCAATTTGACATTTTTTACTTTTGTTTGTGCAACGCTGTAAGCAAAAGTTTTTTTTTAGTTTTTTTCTACACTTTTACGAATTTTTTCTTAAGGAAATTCTGAGGAAATCGTCTAATATTTCCAAATATTAGGTCTTAGGTTTTGAAGGTACACACCTCAGGAATATTTACAACCAAAAACTTTGATGAATTTACAAAGCGTTTCTTTTTGACAAACATTTATTCTCAAAATGGGCCTGTGGGGCAAACCGGACCGTTTTCGGTGGGGCAAACCGACCATAGGATATTTCCATTGACATAAAGTTTCATAAAAATTATTTTTAAATTAAATGTTTCTTTCATTAAAATATTTACTTACAATGAAAAATAATTGTCTTCCAATGAGAATTTGACCCTTTAATATTGTTTCTCTGATAATGACAAACATTTTTATTTTTTTATTAAAAAAAATATTTATTTAATTAAAATCCAATCCCGTATTATTATTTTCATTACTACAACCATTGTTTACATGATTCTTTATGTTTTTTATTATTGTAGATTATGTAAATGTAATATTATATAAATAAAAAGCCAAACGGTCCGGTTTACCCCAGGGGGTGGGGCAAACCGGACCTTTTGCAAAATTTTTTAAAGTTAACACAGCAACTAAACAATAAAAGATAAAGTATAGGTGTCTCTGGGAAAAAGTTGCGCAATTAAATGAGCTTTCAAACAAGTCATCGAAAAATGAAATCGGTTGATTCGTTTAGTCACAAGAGTCAAAAACCGTCAGTAGGTCCGGTTTGCCCCACTCTCCCCTATACATATATCCAAAGTTTATAATAAAATATAATAATTTGATAAATTACAAATATAAAATAAAACTTGCAAAATCATATTTCTACACGATATGTATACGATATGCGAAATACTGTCATAGACTTTATGTTAATGCACCATCTTCAGTTAGAGAAAAATCTTTTTTAATATATATATAATAAGAAAGAAGATGATTTATAAAAGGAATTTTCAATCTCTCAATGCTGAAATCCATTACATGCAGCCACTCATAGATTTCGGAATAGAGCCTGGAATCCGATGGTATTGATACTAGCGTGGCACAGATACTAAGAGACTTTCTGGGAAAAGCAGGGTCCATTAGCCAACTCGACTGTCTCCTGAGTCCATTACAAGATGAGCTGCCATCTCCTCTAACTCCCTAACCTCTGACCCACCACTCTCACCTACACTCTCTTCCCTTACATACATTTTGCGAGACATATATAGATCTATCTTGATACTCACACCAACAAATCTATTTACATCCTCATGTAAAAGGATATATGTACGCCAATCTGTCATATTTTTTAATCCAAGCTTTAATTTATTTATCACCACTTCCACAAATTATTATATCCTAAGTGCGAAATTTCCAGACTGTAAAAATGGCTCAACATTGGTCTAGTAATGTCTGTCGAAAAAGGCAAAAGTTATTCGGTCAGTGCTAGCGTTCAAAACGTTCCACAATGGTTAGAAAATGCCAAGAATCTTATAAAAACCTAAAATATTACTCAATAATGCATAAAAGTGTGTATAATCCTAGAAATTTGTCCTAGTTATTATAAAGGAACTGTCCAGTCGCACTTGAAATTGTCTAGTTACTTCACTAGCCAACTGGCTAATAACTAGACAAATTAATTCTTTTAAAATACTGAAAATTTGTTTAATATTAAGATTTACTGTATTTAACACATTTATTTCATGCAATTAATATAAAATTTCTATTCACCACTAAAAAAATTCCATAAAAAATATTTTTGGAAAATTTATGTATCCATTATAATATATGGAGCATTCCACGCCAAATCGGAAATTATTCTGCTTTTGCATCTTAAATTTTTTCTAAACATTTTTTTTCTTTTAGTACTCTTTGAAATGAGCTACCTTGATTTTTTTCAAATTTTTTCATAAAGCAGTTCAGGAGATACAGATTTTTGAAAAATGACATTTTATACGTAAATTTTTTTTTAAATGCTTATAACTCGGTCAAAAATTGATCAAATTGGACTTTTTTATAATTAAAAGTTTTGTTTTCACGCGTAGTTTTTAATAAAAATATTTTTAAAAATTTTTTAAATAATTTACGATAAGATTTTAAAATTTTTAAAGTAAAATTTCATTTTTAACAATGTATGTATCGATCATTTTTTTTCAAAATTTTTTGTAAGAAACTACACCGAAAAAAATGCCTAGAACACGTATACCAGGAATTGACTAGCTTTCCTAGTTACGAGAGGAACCCACTATAGAATCCTAGTCAAAGTAATAAAATTCAAGCATTATAGTTAAAGTGACCAGAGAAATTAGTCAAATTGACTAGGAGAATAATATTAGATTTACACTGTGTATCATAATTATTTAAAATTGCTAATCAAATTCTTATTATCAAATAAAAGAGAAAAACTAATTAAAATTAAAAAAAATTAATTACTGTATTTGAACATATTTATATTTGACTTTGTATTTATAAACCTTAGAATTAATTTCAACCTGTGAAATAAATAGTTGACGCAGGGGGGACGCGAACACCTGAACCTAACGAATACGCACTTTGAAACCCGGAACGATAACCACTGCACTAAACACGACTTGGTATTGTCAATTTTTAATAGACACTAGATTTTCGAGTCAAAATACAATAGTTAATCAGATGATGTTTTATATTTTTCAAGTACACAATTTTATCTACTTGTCAAAAACTATTAATTTTTAATTATTTATGCCAATTAAATGAAAATAAAATTTAATACACAAATTATTCCAATGGTAAACTTTCAAACACACTGCGCGATTAAAATAGTAAAAAGTTTGTTACCACGTGCGTAAAAATTTCAACGATTTACATTGAAACCTAACCAAAAAAGTCTGAAAGAATTGACTAATATAATTAAATAGTTTAATTTCTAAAACACGAACTATCTATATTTCCAATAAGGTTCCGAGAAAACAGCAATTTTGATATATGTGAAAACCCCATTTTATGTACAAAAAGTAGACACGAAATATAATAAACAATCGTTTTACGAAACCACGATAATTCACACGAAAGCGTTACAGGTAAATACTATCAAAACAGAAGCAGACGCATGCGCATTATGGAAATAGACAAAATTACTAAATATCCTAGCCAATTTTACGCCAGGATTTACAGGGTTGTTTTTACAAGGCTTGGATTTGTTGAATCAACCAAGAGATCCTAACCACAATGATTAGGAATCCTTATTATTAACTATGAACCTATAGGTTCATAGTTAATAATACCATCGAAATTTTTTTCGGTGTAGCACTAAATTTGTGTAATTTGTGTAATTTTGTGTAATTTTGTCAAATGGCAAGTTAGGCATTTGGCCACCACTGCGTATATAAAAATTTCAAAATAAATAGATCCGATCGTTTGCCCACAATCGGACAAGGCTTAAAAATTGTTAATTTAGTGCTACCTAGTTTCTTACAAAAAATTTTGAAAAAAATTGATCGATACATTGTTAAAAATGAAATTTTACTTTAAAAATTTTAAAATCTTATCGTAAATTATTTAAAAAATTTTTAAAAATATTTTTATTACAAACTACGGGTGAAAACAAAACTTTTCATTATAAAAAGTCCAATTTGATCAATTTTTGACCGAGTTATAAGCATTTAAAAAAAATTTACGTATAAAATGTCATTTTTCAAAAATCTTTATCTCCTGAACCGCTTTATAAAAAAATTTGAAAAAAATCAAGGTAGCTCATTTCAAAGAGTACTAAAAGAAAAAAAATATTTAGAAAAAATTTGAGATGCAAAAGCAAAATAATTTCCGATTTGGCGTGGAATGCCTCATATATTATAATGGAATACAATAAAAAATTATGTAATAACATTTTATAATTTTTAATTAATTAGTTGAATTATTATATAAAAATATAATGGAAATAGTATATTATATTCACCCACTAACAAAATTTTTTTTGTATTTTGATTTTAAATGAAGCAGTCAAAAGATATCTTGACCACTGCAAAAGCAATTTTTTTGGAAAGGGGCCAGAAGAACTGTTGCTACGGGCCTGATTTTTAATATTTTATATCAAAAATTTTATATCTTTCTTATTTAATACACTGAGAAAACTGGAGTATTGGACTAAACATCTGGAGGGACAAATCGTTGATATTTGAGAGTTAGCTATTGGATAACAATCTAAATGTTCAAATACACCATTGACAGATATTCGTGCCATTTCTCTTGGAGGGAAATTGAGTTTATAACAGAGGGACAAATTAACCATCTTGAAAAATCCCTTCCTTATCCGGCGCGAAATGAATAAATATGGCAACCTAACCCCTAAATTAAATACATAAAATGTCAGAAAAATAATTTCGCGCACATCAGATCGTACACATTTTCTGCGCAACTTTTAACCCTCAGATATAATGGGAGAGAATATATACAAGTAGATTTCCATTATCAATTCAAAATTTATTTTAGAAGGACTATTTAACTCTCTTCATAAGCAAAGGAAACATACACTTTTTGAACCTCTGAATTTGACTCTCCAGTTTTCTCAGTGTAGTGTAATTTAATATATCAAAGTGTTGAAATAAAATAATTTATTTAGATTTGATAAAAAAAAATTATTAAAAAAACATACGTTTCCCAGGTAGAAATTTCAACTCTATAATGACCAGTCACTGGGAAGTTTTTCTAGATTCTGGCCAGTGATTGACCAGAAAATCTGGCAAGTGATTGGTTAGAAATGTAACGCGGTGCTTTAGCAGTCACTGGTTAGATTATCTGGCCAGTGACTGACAAGTAACTGACCAGTAACTGGACAGTTTTCTGCTCAAAATCTAGAATAAAATATAATTTTTCCTGGCTCTTTTTATTTTGTTTATAATTACATATTTATTTATTTTTTTGTGTTTATTCAAATATTTTAGACTAATGAACAATTACTCTACCAATAACACTTAAATCTAAGAATGAAAAATTGGCACGCATGGGGGATCGAACCCTAGACCCTGGAGACACAACGCATGTGAGTTACCACGCAGCCACGGTGACTAGATAGTAACTTACCATAACTACAAGTTTAAGAACTAAAGTTCTATTCCGATTGTGACTAGAATTTCTGGCCAGTCAGTGACTTGTCAGACGTAATGATCAGAAATCATGACCAGATAAACTGTTTAGTCACTTGTCAGAGACTTGACGGCTTATCTTGTCAAAATTTATAAAAATGTAAACTTTGGTAACGTGACAGTGAAACGATCATGGTTTTCTTTTTTTTGATAGTGTCAAGATTTTCTGGCTAGAGATTTGGAAAAATCTAAAATAATTCTTTTAATATGATTCGGGAAGTTTTTCTGATCAGTGGTGGACCAGTTTTTCTAGATGGAATCTTAAATAATTCTTTAAATCAGTGACTGGCCAGTGTCTGGAAAGAAATTCTTATCACGATTATGATCAGATTTTCTGGTCAGTGACTTGACAAAAGTACTGTTCACAAAGGGGAATTGTTTTTATCCAGTGGAACTAGCCAGTCACTTATTCAGGACTGGCCAGATTATCTTGGCAAGTAAAACTCGCTCTCGACTCTACAAATACTGAAAGGAAACAAGTAATACTTGACAAATTTCTACCTGAAATTTCAGGTCGCTTTAACCCATGTAACCCCTTAAGAGACATCGGAGACAACAAATTCTTGAAAATTTGGTCAATACCAAATAAAAAATATACATAACAATATTTTTTATCCAATCTAGTAAATTTCCAATTGCAAATACTGGTTTTCAAATTAGGAATCTTAATAATATTCCCTGAAAAGCTTGTTTAAAAGTCAAAAACGCGATTTTTTAAGAAAAATTTGGTCCTCAAAGGATTAAATCCTGCTTTTGTTCAAGATGTACATATTTGACATTTATAACTCTTAAAAACTCTTAATTATTTTTCACACTTAAATTGAAATTCCATGTTTAAGGCAAAAAAATAAATTATTATTAATTAATAATTTTTAGTATTATTGTGAATTATTAATAATAAAAAATTTTTTATTATTTTAAAAAATAGTTAAATTATAAATAATAGAGAATAAATAATTAAATTAATAATTTTTACCATATTATTATGACTAGCTGCGATACCCGTCTTCGACGGGTTATTAGTTATTGTTATTCCTACTTATATATTAATAGCTGCGATACCCGTCTTCGACGTGTTTCTTAGTATTTTTATAGTTTTCTATATTGAGTATTGATTGGTATTTAACCAACTACATTGAAACTAATTTTCTTGATGATTATTAATATTAATTAATGAAGAAGAAAACGAAATTTTAAGGAAAGAAAAAAGATAATGTTTACAATTTTTAAAATCGCCCAAATGTGAAAACTATCATGGCTTAATAACGGCCCAGTACTGGCAAAGTTGTCACCTAGTCTTGGTCGATATTATTGGGACTACTCTTGTGGTGTTAATTACGGTTTGACGTCGGCAGACGTTAATGGCCCAATATTCACTGCCATTACTTTCCCAGTATTGGCAAAATACAAAAACTAATATAAATTATTCCATTTTTTATTAATTAACTACGTCCCAATATTGGCAATTATATTTTGCCATCATTGCAGATACAAAATTTTTACTATTAATGTGCCATTACTGAGCCGATCAACGTCCCAATATTCTGAAACTGAAAATACCAACGTTTATTCGACGAAAATTTTTACTTTAGCTAATTGCTTATTTTAATATTAACACCCTTTTAAAAAAATTACAAAAGGATCACGGATTTCCCGAAATTCCTGGAAATTCAACTAAATTATTGTTTCCTCGCCTCGCAAGCATTTTTTTCTCTTAATAATCAGAATCCATTTAAAAAAATTGCAAGAGGATTCGAGGCGAGGAAAGTTGTGATTTTTATTTTTTTGTCACGGATTTTCCAAAAATCCGAGAATTCAGTTTTATCCAATACTTTCAATTACAACTTGCCATCATAAATAGAAAAGTTTAGCCTAATAGTCTGATAATAATGTGCCACTATTGGTCCGTGCTAAGTCCCGTTACCAGCAATGAGACGTTTTGAATGCCAGTATAGGCCCAGTAGTTTTTGCCAGTTTTCTGCAGACATTCACTGAAAAAATTACATTTTAATTTTAAGAAAATCTTAATATTAAAATCTTAATATTCTTATATTCCCCACTTAGATTATGTGAGAAATATTCTTACAATAAGAAGAAAATTAGTATTGTAAGAATATTTCCTACTTAATTTAAGCGGGGAATATTCTTGGCGCATATTTAAGAAGTTTTTCTTAAAATTAGAATGTAATTTTTTCAGTGCTGACGGGCCCGTTTTGCAGTCTTAGAATTTCGCATTTGGAGCTTATAAAAAACCATTTATTATCTTTTTTCCGAGAAGCACCACGTGGAGGTGACCACTATTGGTTGTTTTTGGCAAGTTTTTAAATCCCGTGCAGAAATTACCCTAACAGGGCCCTGACCCCGCATGAAACCGGGAACCCGACCGGGCCCCGGCTTGGTAGCTCGTCCAATCGGGCTTTTCGTCATGGCGCTGGGCGGGTTCCCTGTTTCACCCCGGTCTGGACCCGGCCAGGCCCCTGTCAAAATTTCTACTCGGGATTATTCTCCAGGAGCTTTGTAAAACTAAAAAAAAATTCTTGTTAATTAAATTCGATAAAAAATATGAAACATTTTTATTTCAGTATTACTAAATTATCTTGGATCATAATTTGTAAAAACAAAAAACATCTTATTTAGAAGTAATAAGTAGGTAAAATCAAAAAAATTAGATATTAATATTTTCAATTTTTATGGGTAAAAATATTTAAACTTTTAAATTTTATATTTAAAATTCCTATTTTTTTCTATTTTTATGATAAAATTGAAATTAAAATTACCAAGAAAACAAATTAATTAATTAATTAGAAAATATCAATACCAACTTAATGCAAGAATTAATTAATATTTAACCCTTTGAGTAGCAGTGATACATTTAATTTATATGAACATTTTTTTGTTAACTTCTGTATAACTTTCTTGATTTTAAAAACTGAATATCGAAACAATTTTTTTGGTCCAATGAGGCAAATTTCTTGCTTTAAATACTGGTCTTTAAATAAAAAAAGTTTAATAACTTTCCATAAAAAGCTTGTTTAAAAATCAAAAATCATCATTTTTGTAGAAAAAATTTGATCAGAAAAATCGAAAAAAATTTCAAAATACGTCTTTTTTTGAAATTTTAGTATAGAAAAGGGTTGTATTTATCTAAAAAGTTAGCTAAGGATAGTTTTTCATCCATTTTATAAAAAATAAAAATTTTTCATTTTTTTGATTTTTCGAATTTTTTGAACAAATGTCGTAACTTTCGTTTAAGTTAATATTTTTTAATCGGATAAGGCTATGATTTTAAGTTACGTTAATACCTAATAGACTGCCAAGTTTCACTTTAATCGGTTAAACCGTTTTGAAGTGATGCGCGAACAAAGTTTTGCATACAGACAGACAGACAGACAGACAGACAGAAGGACAGACAGACAGAAATTTTTTTTTTACATTTTTCGAATTCTCATGTCTCAAAACGAAGAAATATATAAAAATTTTCAAGCTTGGAGCATTGTACAGACAGAAGTCTGATTTTATTAATATAGATAAACATATTAATTTATATATATATAACATACATTTTTAATAATTTTTCTATAAATAAATATGATACAGTCAATTTATTATGATAACACTGTATATAACGGTCCCATGATTCAAAAGGAAGTTTAAGCGTGCACGGAGAGAAAAATCAAGCGTTTGTAGTATGGAGACTTCCTATGCTAATTTTGTATGAACGTCCTGCTAAAGAGGCATGTTTTTATACCTCAGTTGCATGAAACATATACTAAAAAAGCATGGATCTCTTGCAATCGTAGTATACTGACGTCCCATGCGTTACAGGTAGAACTTTTATGCTGATAACGTAGAAATTTATACAAATACAGCAGAAGTTTTACGCATATTGCGCATGTGCATTCTTTTACGAAATAAGCTTAACTGTCCATACTACAAACGCTTGATTTTTCTCTCCGTGTGGTCGCTTCCAAGCTTGCGTGGCTATGCGGTATGTGTATTCGACTTGCGTCCTCGAGGTCTAGGGTTTGATCCCCCGTGCGTGCGATATTTTTCCGTCTTAGTTTTAAGTGTTTTGTGTATAATTCTTAATAATGTTACATAAAGTATAGGTTTAAATAATTATTAACAATAATAATAATAAATTAGGCATTAATTTAAATAAGATATTCTGTCTAAATTAATGAAAGAAAATAAGAAAAATATTTTTTTTAAAAACTTAGTTCAATAAAAGCAATTCTAATAATTATTAATATTGAAGTAAATACTCCCCATGCTTTAATAATCAAATAACGAGCTTTATTATAATAAAATGCAGTCAGTATTGGATTTCTACCTGGGTAGCGAAAAGATCGGGGGAAATCCCATGGCCCCGACAGGGCGGACAGATCGGGCAAAGTGCCATGGCCCCGGTCGGTTTTAGTGTTTCAACCATGCCGGGCCCAGGTCAGGTTGCCAGATCGGGGCCCGGTTTGTCCCGATCTGGCCCCGACCTGGCCCCGGTCAAAATTTCTGCACGGGACCGTATATTGTGGAGAATTTTTTTAGAGTTACAAAAAATAGAGCTTCACTGAAAAAACGGTATTTTAATTTTAAAAATATAATTTTAGTTTAATTTATTACATAAGATCATAACCATCTCAAAATTTAGATCTTTTAGAATAAATATATCCTATCAAAAAGTGAACATAACCCCAAAATATAAGTCAAGAGGGGGAACATAACCACAAAATTTAGGTGATTCTACAATGAAATTAATGTTGTCAATATAATACAATTTCGCAATTCTCAAAATAAAGGTCAAAAGGGATAAAATCCCTTTAAGAATATCCAGCCTTTAAAAATATAAATTACAAAGTCAAGTGAACAACGTACCTTGAAATTTAAAGGTTATTTAGGATAAGTCTGCAGTGGAAGTAATCTTGTCAAATGACGAACATAATCTCAAAACTTAGGTCAAGAAGGAAACATACCACAAAATTTAGGTCTCTTACGGTAGTTCTACAATAGGAATAATGTAAACAAAAATTTATTTTTAACTCTACCACTCAATTATAACATTTAGAATATACTCAGAAAATATTATACTTAATTCAAATACAAAAATAATTTCAAGTGATTTTGTTTAAATAAAATCAGTTTATAAGCTTAATCCAAATATATAGAAAATATCTAACTGCTTTAATTCAAAAATATTATTAATAGTTGATTATAAATAATTTAAAACCAATCATAGCTTATATATTTGAATTACATAGGTGGTAGATTCCACGTCAGTTCAACACACTTATTTTCATGACTTGTTGGGATTTGGCTGTACTTTTGTAAATTTATTACTTTTATAGTGATAAACAACTCCACTAAATATTTTTTCAAAATTTTGAAAATTACCAAAAATATGGCATTTTCAAAATTTTTGTATTTTTTTTTTGAAAGTGCTATAACTTTGGTTCTAATTAACCGATTTTGGATTTTAAAAAAAGGATTTCTTTGGTTTTAAGTATATTTTAAGTTAAAATTAATATTAAAAAAAAATTCAAAAAATTTTTTTTTTTGAAATTTTGAAAAATTAAAAATTTGTTTTTGAAAAAACATCATCTTCGATTTTTTTAAAAATTTTACCAAATGTTAGGGCAAATGTGCTTTACATGTCCTGTAAGTTTCATCTTGGGCTCTCAAAGGGATTCGGAATAAAAAAATAAAACGTAACCACAAATTACGAACATATGGGGCAAAATTCCTCAACTGCCCAGGTAAAAAATTCAATTTTCTCTAAACTTTGCTAAAATGTTACTATTATTAGTAGAAGTGTAAATATTAATTTTTTTTTAATTTGATAAAATATTTTTTGAGTTATGGAGTTTCAAAATTTTGATTTTTTTGAAAATATCTTTTTTTCGATTTAATATATATTGATAAGTAAAATTAATCAAATTTAAAGTATGAATAGTGATTTTTAAAGGGGTTTTCACGGGCTATAAGCTGGTGATGAAAAAAAAGTTGTTTTCTGTCAATTTGACCTTGAAATTCAAAGTCAAATTCTTAATTTCAATATACAGTAGAACCCGGTTAATATGATCCCGTTTAATACGATTTCCCGCTTAAGACGCTCATTTATGGTGGTCCCTGCAATTAAAGCCATACATTTTATATCCCACCTAATACGTTTTTCCGCATAAGACGCATTCTTAGTGCGGTCCCTACAGAATCGTATTAACCAAGTTCTACTGTATCTCAAAATCGGTGTTTTTTATTTTTTTGTAACCTATCCCAATCGAAAGCTTACCTTTTTTCATATGAGCCATGTAAAAATCAGAGTGGGACCATGGAACTTTTTGAAGAAATTAATTATAAATCATCATTTTCTATGTAAAATAATGATAAATTATTATTTTCCTCAAAAATTCTCATGGTCACACTCTGATTTTTACATGGCTCATAGAAAAAAGATCACCAGCTTATAGCCCGTGAAAACCCCTTTAAAAATCACTATTCATACTTTAAATTTCATTAATTTTACTTATCAATATATTAAATCGAAAAAAAGATATTTTCAAAGATATCAAAATTTTGAAACTCCATAACTCAAAAAATATTTTATCAAATTCAAAAAAAAATTAATATTTACACTTCTACTAATAATAGTACCCAAGTAGAAATGTCCGGAGTTAGGACGGAGTTAAACACCGACATGGTACTGACTCAGTACTGACCGTCGGTACTGACTTTCGGAACCCGATCAGTACTGGGAGTATACTGACTCCAAAACCGAATCAGTACTATGTCGGAGTTAGAAAAGTTCTAAAATCAGTACTGGCAGAAAACTGGCTTAACACTAAATCAGTACTGCGAAGGAGTTAAAAAAACAATCAAAATTTGTTATAATGTAATTAAAATATTTGCAAAGATTTGTAAAAACATTATTCATCAACAATAATATCAAACATTTTATTAATTTATTATTAACTAATAGATATATTTTAATAATATAATAATAAATTATTATTAATTAATTATTTTTAGAATTATTACGTATTATTAATAATAAAAAAAATTTTATTTTTTAAAGCTGTATATATATTTTTATTTATTTATTTAACAAAAATTTTTCTTAAATAAATTTTTTTTTATTATTATTTTAATAAATAATTAGATTATAAATAATAAATAAATAATTATATTAATAATTTTTACCATATTATTATGATGTATCTATTAATTACTACATAATGACTTGATAAAATGTATATAAAGATATATGTATAATAATTTTTCTTGAAATAAATATAATATGCAGTGGATTTATTATTAAAGCACTGTATATATCGGTCCCACAATTCAAAAGGAAGTTTATGCGAGATAACTCCCGAGCTTGCGTGGCTATGCGGTATGTGTATTCGACTTGCGTCCTCGAGGTCTAGGGTTCGGTCCCCCGTGCGTGCGATATTTTTCCGTCTTAGTTTTAAGTGTTTTGTGTATAATTCTTAACAGTGTTACATAAAGTATAAGTTTAAATAATTAATAACCAGTAATAATAATAATTTAGTCATTAATTTAAATAAATAAGATTTAAATAAATAATGAAGAAATAAGAAAAATATTTTTTTAAAACTTATTTTAATAAAAGGAATTCTAATAATTAATTAATAATAATTAATACTAATAATAATTATTAGTATTCAATAAATTACTCCCCATGCTTTAATAATTAAATAAGGAGCTTATACTGACCGCCGGTAAAAATCAGTACTGGACAGCGTTACCAGCCAGGGTTTTCCCAGTACTGACTTAGTACTGGAGTCAGTACTGCAATACTGGCAGTCAGTACAAGATCAGTACTATGCCAGTATTACATTTCTACTTGGGTAACATTTTAGCAAAGTTTAGAAAAAGTTAATTTTTTTAACTGGGCAGTTGAGGAATTTTGCCCCATATGTTCGTAATTTGTGGTTACGTTTTATTTTTTTACTCCGAATCCCATTGAGATCCCAAGATGAAACTTACAGGACATGTAAAGCACATTTGCTCTAACATTTAGTAAAATTTTTAAAAAAAATCAAAGATGATGTTTTTTCAAAACGGATTTTTAATTTTTCAAAATTTCAAAAAAAAATTTTTTTTGATTTTTTTTTTAATATTAATTTTAACTTAAAATATACTTAAAACCAAAGAAATCCTTTTTTTAAAATCCAAAATCGGTTAATTAGAACCAAAGTTATAGCACTTTCAAAAAAATACAAAAATTTTGAAAATGCCATATTTTTGGTAATTTTTAAAATTTTGAAAAAATATTTGGTGGAGTTGTTTATTACTATAAAAGTAATAAATTTACAAAAGTACAGCCAAATCCCAACAAGTCATAAAAATAAGTGTGTTGAACTGACGTGGAATCCACCAGGTATATTATTTCTTTAAATGAATATAAAATATATTTCATTTAAACTTAAATATGTTTGACTGTATTAGATATTTTAAGTTTGATTTAAACTTTATTTGAATCAAATAAATCGTTTTCTCAGTGTAGATTAACAAATTTTCAAATATATTTTTCCCTCAACAGAATAATTGCCATTCGAATATTTTTAAAATAGTTGCGAAAGAAATATTTTCAGTATTGGAATATTTTTTCCCGCAGCTAAAGCCGAATTTTTATAGAAGAAATATAGAAGTATATAGGGAAGAAAATGAGGGTCACTACCTGCGGTCTTTTTAAAATGTAAAAAGTAAATAGAAGATAATACTATTTATTTGCAATAGAGAGATTTTAAATGGATATCACATTAATGCAGTATGTATAAACACCATTAAGGGTATATATTGTTTGACAGATTTTGTGTGTATGTATGTATATAGCATTATCACGCTTTCTAGGAGATAAAATGCATATACACTTACACACACAAAGAAATGGAAGGCCACTTCGAATACTTAAACTAAGAGCTGAGAGTAGGTTCGTGCGACGATCCTTGATTTATTCACTCCGTGAATTTTTTACGAACTCTCTTTCTATTCTGTCTTCTTTGCTCGAGTTGCCATAGTTGCCATCTACTCTGGTCATGCACGAATTCACACATTTCGTCGCGTCAAGTTACTTATACTTTGCCTTTTTAAAAAGGAGAGGCAACTGGGGATCACTCTTGAAATAGAGAGCTTTTCATTTTACAAACGTTTTCGACAAATTTTTTCTTCTTTTTTCTCGACAAAATTTTAATTTCATTAATAATGAAACATTATGTAATAAGTTATAACATTATAGATAATTTAAATACCTATGTGTGAGGAACACAAATAATGTAAATAGTTACTTGGAAACCTGGAAAGATTCCATTGAAAGTCTCCTTTGAAGATTCCGTAGAAATTCGAATGACAATTTCTTTCGGAACTCTATCCGTTTTTTCGTTAAGTTTTTATCCAAATTTTGTAAAATTTCGTTAGATTTCCAGAAGGTTAAATAAGAATAAATGTTAAAAATAAATGTCAAAGAATTTAAATAGAATTTCAATGAAAACCAACTGGAAATCTGAGGGCATTCCGATAGAATTCCATCGGAATTCAAAAAAATTGCTTTTGCAATTTTAGGATATTTCTAACAGAATTTTGATAAAATAAAAGTAAAATTATTTTTCGATGTTAGTGTGGAAATTTTGACTTCTGATAAAATTCTCACATCGAACACTTTATCGATTTCAAGTTAAATTTTCTCCAGAATTCCAATGGAAAAGCATATTCTTGTTCGGACAAGAATAGGCTTTTCTATATAATCGGTTACATAGTCAAAATTATGACACAGATTAGAATTTTATTTAATTTTCAATGGATTTTCGTTAATTATTAGAATTTAACCGAATTTCCGATAAAACTACAATATTAAATCCCATTTTAATATGATTCAAGTCGAAATTACGATATTCATTAGAATTTTATCTAATTCTAAAAAAATTTTTGACATCTTATGCTAAAAGATCAGCATTTTATAAGATTTTTGACAAATTTCCGACCATGAATTTAATTTTGTTTCGATTGCAGTTTCATTCTGAAACAGATTAAAATTTTAGTTTATTTTTGATAGTTTTCTAACAAAATTCTAACATTCATTTTTAACGGAATGATAACACAGCCACACAAAAAAAAAAGTTCTGATCTGGGGGTCTCACTATGTAGACTTTATGTTTTTTGGGTCGCTGAATCCGAATCCGAGGTCCATTTAACCCCATCAGATCAGGATTTTGACATAACCTCAAAAAACCAATATGGCGGACACATTTTTGAAAAGTTCATCGGATTCGCTTGAAATTCGTTACTCGGGGGTTTTTGGGGTCGCTGATTACGAATTTGAAGTCAGATTTCAAAAATTCAAAATGGCGGATCCAATATGTATGTGTTAGCCATATTGGATCCGCCATTTTGAATTTTGAAAAACCGACATCAGAATCATAATCAGCGACCCCAGAAACCCCCGAGTAACGAATTTCAAGCGAATCCGATGAATTTTTCAAAAACGTGTCCGCCATATTGGATCCGCCATTTTGAATTTTTGAAATCAGACTTAAAATTCGTAATCAGCGACCCCAAAAACCCCCGAGTAACGAATTTGAAGCGAATCCAATGAACTTTTCAAAAATGTGTCCGCCATATTGGTTTTTGAGGTTATGTCAAAATCCTGATCTGATGGGGTTAAATGGACCTCGGATTCGGATTCAGCGACCCAAAAAACATAAAGTCTACATAGTGAGACCCCCAGATCAGAACTTTTTTTTTTTGTGTGGCTGTGTAATGGAATACCTAAATACTCGATTCTATTCTGATTTTAGTCAGAATCTGAAATCTATTGGAATTTTGAAAGATGTCCGACAAATTTTCGACATTAATTACAATTCTATTGACTTTCCGACAGATTTCCGAAAAAAATTACGCTGGGAAATATAAATCTAGTCTCAAACAGATTAGAATGTTAAATAGATTTTGCAGACACACTGCTGCTTACCAACATTTTGGACAGTCACACACCTAAAATTGTACCGCAGCGCACCAAAACTGTAGTAGAGCCGCTGTCACATACGTTGTTCCGTTACAGTCCCAAAGGTCTCTCAGTGCTGCACGGTGGGCTTGAACCAACTTTAAATAAAAAGGCTTGCGAAATGGTACTTTTTTGTGGATTCCAACACTGGAGACCTCCCTGAGTATTTTGCAACAAAAATTAAAATAATCCATCGGGCCGTTTTTGAAAAAAGTAATTTTTAGTATTTCCATCGTGAACTCTGTATACAAGCACTTTAAAAAAAGGTACAAAATCAAATTTAATTTCAATTTCATGAGTGTACAATAGTATTTTGGATAGCAAAATCTGAATTTGATGTTGGATTTAAGAATTTCAAAATGGCAGATCCAATATGGCTACCAAAAAGTTTAAAAATTGTTTAGATCTACTTGGGCCTCAATACTTGAGGGTTTTCGGGGTCACTAAATCTGAATTCAATGGTAGGTTTTGAAAATTAGAAATGGCGGATCCAATATGGCGACCAAAAAGTTTAAAAATTGTTCAGATTTGCTTCGAAGCTTTTGGTATCGCTGAATCTGAATCCGAATTTCCGTATTTGAAAGAATTACTTTTTTTTAAAATGGAAATAGACAAATAAGATTATAGAAATAATGACATCACTTACAATTAAAATTAACACTTATTTACACATTATAGCACTGGAATAATTAATCAATTAAAACTGCTTTGATTAATCCTTAGACGGGAAAGCGGGGTCCTTTAGACAATGTAAGTATCTATTTTTCAAATTTCTCCGAATCCGTATAAAAAAATGAGTTCATCCTAGAAAATCTGTTAAATAGACTAAAAGTACAACCGAATAATCTAAATATTTTTACAGTTTTCATATTCCAACTGTAAATAATGTCACATAGGTGTTAAAACATTTTACCGGCACGAACTGGCAAGCGGGGTCCAGAGGACCCCGCAATGTCATAAGGATAAAAATTGTACTAATTGTGCTATATACAAATAACAAAATAGTGTTTTTCTTTCAAGAAATTTGTGCCTACACAAATTAATCCTGCCTCCCGAGTCGAACTTTTAGACCTGCTTACCTCCTTAAAACTGAGGGTTTGTAAGGATGTAATAGGATGAAAGCAGAGTTTATTTGCATTGCAAGTTAACTCTGATTACCTCCTGCAAACCCCTGGTTAGCGACAAATTTAGATGGTAAAAGGAGGAAAGCAGGTGTTCCTAGAACCTTATTAAATACTGCTTGACCCTTACTTACAGAATTCTTTCCTCTCCCAAAACCCTGGAAAAACTGCTCATAGCATATTTGAGATCATTTTTAACTAATTTTTATAATAACTTTAATTATTAATAAATGGCATTATTATTTAATGATTTTTAATTTTTTTTAATTTAATTGTGACTAATAGCGAATTCATAAATAATGTTAGTATATATGTGAGGATTAATACATATCCATTTATATATAAAAAAAATTTTTTAAACTAAATATTTGTTAATTAAATTATTTAACGGTGTATATAATCATTAAATTGCATACTTATACCTATACAATACAGAAAAATCGGAATAAACGCAAACCTACGAAATAAATAAAATCTAACGCACGCGAGACTTGAACCTACGACCTACGAACTACGGACTACGAAACTAACGCCCTAACCACTATGCTACGGAACCTAACTGAACACAGAGGCTCTATTTTCAGTGACTTGTTGAGTGATTCAATAAAGCATTAATTGACACTAATACACTACAGCAAATAAATAAATTGTTTAATAATAATGACCATTAAACATTCATAAATTAATATTTTTATTATTTAAAAAAAATGTCAAAACATGTCAGTTAAAAATAATATTTATAAATTAATAATAAAAAAGTACATGTTTCGGTAACCTATTCGTTTACATTTTGGTTTCTTAATCTTTTTTTAATTTTTCTTTTCAAATATTTTCAATTTTAAAATTAATGTATTGAAAATCTTCGAATTGTTGCAAAGAATTTTATAAAAAATTTGATAATAATAGAATATTCCTTCAAAGAATTTCTTTATTTAGAAAAATAACTAAATTCTCGCAAAGAATTTTATTAATATTTTTAAAAATCCTAATTAAATTTTTTTGAAAAATTTCTTTGAATTTTTTTTTAAACTAATGGAGTTTCTTTAATAATTTTAATTGAAAATTTCGAAAGCAATTGAATTTTATGAAGAAGAATTTTATTAAAATTGTATTGAAAATAAGTGATTTCTTGCGAAGAATTTATTAAAATTTTAAGAAATAATTAAATTGTTTATGAAGAATTTTATAGAAATATTTAAAAAAAAATTCAATTAAAGTTGTTTCGAAAATAATTGAATTTCTTTAAAGAATTTTATTAAAATTAAGTATATTCAAAATAATTGAATTCATCATAAGAATTTTAATTACTTTTCGAAAATAATAGAATTATTTCAATTCTTTTGACGAATATATTCAAAAATTGTATTGAGCTAGTAATTTAATTCTTATATAGAATTTTTTTTAAATATTTTGAGAATAATTAAATTGTTTTTCAAAAATTTTAAATTCTTGTTGAAACTAAATTTTATGGGAATTTTTTAAAATAATTAAATTCTTTCGTTATATTTTATTTTAATTGGGTTAATAATTATTTAATTCTTGCAAAGAGTTTTAGTATTTATAAAAATAGTTGAATTATTTCGAAGAATTTATTAAAGTTTAAGAAAATAATTGCAATTTATGAAAATATTTTAAAATATTTGAATTCATCTAAGGAATTCAATTAAAATTGTTTTGAAAATAATTAAATTCCTGCAAAGAATTTTACTATTTATAAAAATAATTGAATTTTTTCGAAGGATTTATTAAAATTTTAGAAAATAATTGAATTCTTTCGTGAAATTTTCAAAATAAAAAATTTTGTAATTTGCAAAACAATAATAAGTTGAATATCTTGTACCGCGCGTAACATTTCCTATTGCGTAAGAATGTGGTAGAAGCAATACAGGGTTTAAGGTTCAATTAGGACTTAAAAAGGAGTTGTCAGAGTCAAATAGAACTTACGCAGGAGGAAAAAAACACCAAGGGTTTGTTAGGTGCAGGTTAGGGTTAAATTATACTTACCAGGAGGTAAGCAGGTCTAAAAGTTCGACTCGGGCTTGCACTCAGAACTACGGTGTGTGTATTTCCCAGGATACTTCACAAATCTAACAGTTTTTTAAATTTAAAATCTTAATCATCATTTTTATATTTTAAATTTAATGCATTAAAATTCATAATATAATAAAAAGGAAACAAAATATGCAAAGATCTACGTTTTTTAAAGCGTAGTGCTTACCCGCTTACGTAATTTTTTTAGCTTGCCCACTCAAGGGTTAAAAAATATTTCAACAATGGAGACCATTAAATCCACCTACCATTTTAAAAATTTTGTTTACCATATTGGATCCACCATTTCTAATTTTTAAGAACTGACATTGTATTCAGATTTAGCGACCCCAAAAACCCCCAAGTATTGAGTTTCAAATAGATCTAAACAATTTTTAAACTTTTTGGTCGCCATATAGGATCCGCCATTTCTAATTTTCAAAACCTACCATTGAATTCAGATTAAGTGACCCCGAAAACCCTCAAGTATTGAGGCCCAAGTAGATCTAAACAATTTTTAAACTTTTTGGTTGCCATATTGGATCTGCCATTTTGAAATTCTTAAATCCAACATCAAATTCAGATTCTGCGATCCAAAATACTATTGTACACTCATGAAATTAAAATTAAATTTGATTTTGTACCTTTTTTTAAAGTGCTTGTATACAGAGTTCATGATGGTAATACTAAAAATTACTTTTTTCAAAAACGGCCCGATGGATTATTTTAATTTTTGTTGCAAAATACTCAGGGAGGTCTCCAGTGTTGGAATCCACAAAAAAAATCTCATTTCGCAAGACTTTTTATTTATAGTTGGTTCAAGCCCATCGTGGCTGGTTTACGACAAAATTTCGATAGTAATCTTAATTCTATTGAATTCTTAGCAGATTTTTGAAAAAATTTTGGTAACAAAATTATGTCGGAATTTTATCGTAACTTTTCGTCATTGTCACACTGGAATCAATGCGATTCTGTAATAATTTCACTTCTGTCTCATTTTACTCTCACTCTCACTTCCATTTCACTTTTATTTTCACTTCTCATTCACGTAATTATTAATGTGATAGTGAAGTGAAAAGGTAGTGAATTTTGGATATAAATTGAAAGTAAAGTGAAAGTGAGCACCTATTATATATTACTGTAACACGCTCTAATGTTAATTCAACACACTCTAGTGTTATTTTAACCCTCTATAGTGTTAAAATCACACGGTGAGGGTTAAAATTATTGCGCGTAGTTTTAACACCATATTTCTTGTTGAAATAACACTTCTTTTTTTACACTTTACTCTCACATCACTCTCATTTAACTACTACTTCATTTTGATTTCACTATACATTCACTTCACTCTCACGTTATTATTTCCGTAATGTGAAAGTGAAGTGAAGTGAAAATGAAGTGAAATCAAAAAGATCGTGATCGTGAAGTGAAAGTAAAGTAAATTAAAAATGTAGTGGAGAGATGTAAAAATAAAGTGAAAATGTAGATAAGTTTAAGTGAAAGTGAAGTGAAATTAGAGAATCACACAATACATTTTCATTTTAACATTCAGTTTCAATTTGATAAATTTTTAATTTTACATTCATTTTTACTTTGATTTTGATAGATTTTTATTTTTACTTTCATTTTTATTGTGATAGTTTTTTATTTGTCAGACTTTTTATCACATTCACTTTGATGGATTTTTATTTTCACTTTGACTTACACGGTCACTTTGATAAATCATTGTACTTTCTCTTTTCCAAAGAAAGTTTCAATGAAAGTGAAAATGAAAGTAAAAATAAAAATCTGCCAAAATGAAAGTGAAAATTCCACAAAAGTGAAAATGAAAATAAAAGTCAAAGTAGAAATGAAATTACACAGTCAATTTCCAGAATTCCATTGGAAACTTGTCAGAAATTTGATGGAATCTGATGGAATTCTAAATGAAGTTATTATCCAAATGGATTGTTCGTCAAAGAATTAAAACAATTTTTTTTTTAAAACGTTTTCATATTAATAATCGTTATTGATCTTTGGTAAATTTAGTGTAATATTGAAGTTAGACGCAAGTAATGAAAATATATTAAATATCGTTGGTTTTTAATTATGGAGTCTCACTTGATTTATTAGATTCCACTTGGGGAGTGTCGACGTCAGTCAACGTGGATCTGTGCGAGTTCGTACAATAATTTTGAAAAATGCAATAATAGTGAGTCCGGAACGGTAATAAATAAATTTCTGAGAGCTCGCCTGTACACATCGATAATATGAAGAAGTAGACAGGCATGTGGAGTGAATGGATATTGCTTAGTGAAGACTGGAGAAACCCCTTTTTCCTATATTATTGCCCCTTCACCCAATCCCTTTTATCCGCGATTCCAGTGGAGGGTTTGAGTTTCTCATGAGTTTTCTCTTTCAAATGATAATTTCATCTGTCACAATTCACTGTAATAAATTATAAATACTCTCACAACAAATGTAATTTTAAATCGAAATACCTGGCCCCTTTTTAATATACTTTATCTTTCTATTTGTGTATTGTTCGAAATTCTATAGTAGATCGCAGTTACGTTATATTAGTCTTCTTATATTTCTCATTCCACTTGGCAATTTTCTTTTTGCTTTTTTTCAATTTTAAAAGTCTACTTCTGTAGTGGAAGCATAGTTTTTCTAACGACATCAAATTGCAAAACGTTGTTTTGCAACATTTTTAATACGTTTCTCGTCTCTCAGATTTGAGTTTCTAATTCTTATTATTATTAAGTAATTCGCATTATTTTTTTAGAGAATTAAAGAGTATTAGAAATTGGAAAATGTAAATTTAGATACAAAAATTAAGTGATAAGAATTGACTAGTAAAAAGTATGAATTACAAAAAACAAAGCGAACTACACTGAGAAAAATTATATTGTCGATTTTGTCATACGAGTGTGGCAAGGACGTATAGCTGAAACAGCAATACTGTATTTCTGTTCTTCAAATACAGTATTGATGTTCTTCACATACATATGAGGCATTCTTTCTCAAGTGGGCCACCCCTTCTCTCCATTTCAAATTTAATCCAAAAATCTTTTATAATAGCTCAAATTAAAGGTAAAAATGTCAGCTTTTCAATGCCGTTGGGCCCTTTTTGAAATATTAATCTCCAAATAAACTATATATAATTTAATGACAAAAAACACTATGAACAATTCTTTTTCATATTAAAAAAAGAAGAAAAACCCAATTTTAAAAATGCTACAGGGCCTACAACATTAAATTATATGATAAATTAACAAAATTTCATATTATTTCCTAAAATTAAAGATGGCGAATCCAATATGGCGCCCAAAATTTAAAAAATGTATAATTTTTGTTCAAACTCACCATAAAAAGGTTATTGGGATCGCTGATGACGAATTTGGTGTTAGTTTTTCAAAATTCAAAATGGCGAATCAAAAATGGCGGACTTAGAAATTAAAAATTAATCGGATTTGTCTCAAATTTGTTATTTGGGGGTTTTTGGGATCGCTGATGACGAATTTGGTGTTAGTTTTTCAAAATTCAAGATGGCGAATCCAAAATGGCGGACTTAAAAATTAAAAATTAATCAGATTTGCCTAAAATTTGTTATTTGGGGGTTTTTGAGATCGCTGATTACGAATTTGATGTCAGATTCTCAAACTTCAAAATGGTAGATCCAAAATGGCGGACTTAAAAATTTAAAAAGCAATCGGTTTTGCCTAAAATTTGTTTTTCGGGAGTTTTTGAGATCGCTGATTACGAATTTGATGTCTATGGTTAGGAATTTGATGGCAGCTTTTCAGAATTCAATATAATGGATCTAATATAGTTAACGTAATATGAAACATTAATCAGATTTGCTAAAAATTCATTACTGTGATATTTTTGGGATTGCCGATTCTATATTGAGTATTAGAAATTCGATATTTTGAATGCAATAACGCTGAAATATTAATTGCCAGCTATGTGATTGCTGCTGATTTTTATGTTTTGTATAGAAATTATTATGAATAAAGCGATACTCAAATAACCCTAAAGAACTTAGATTTTTAAATAAATAAATAACGATAATTTGTCCAATTTGTATTTAATTCTCAAAAGCTGACATCAAATTCCTAATCATAGACATCAAATTCGTTATCAGCGATCTCAAAAACACCCGAAAAACAGGTTTTAGGCAAAGCGGATTGATTTTTAATTTTTTAGGTCCGCCATTTTGAATTTTGAAACACAAACACCAAATTCGTCAACAGCGATCCCAAAAACCCCCAAATAACAAATTTTAGGCAAATCCGATTAATTTTAAAGTCCGCCATTTTGAATTCGCCATTTTGAATTTTGAAATATAAACACCAAATTCTTCATCAGCGATCCCAAAAACCCTCAAATAACAAATTTTAGTCAAATTCGATTGATTTTTAATTTCTAAGTCCGACATTTTGGATTCGCCATTTTGAATTTTAAGAAACTAACACCAAATTCGTCATCAGCGATCCCAAAAACCCCTTTATGGTGAGTTTGAACAAAAATTATAAATTTTTCTAATTTTGGGCGCCATATTAGATTTGCCATCTTTAATTTTAGGAAATAATATGAAATTTTGTTAATTTATCATATAATTTAATGTTGTAGGCCCTGTAGCATTTTTAAAATTGGGTTTTTCTTCTTTTTTTAATATGAAAAAGAATTGGTCATAGTGTTTTTGTCATTAAATTATATATAGTTCATTAGGAAATTAATATTTCAAAAAGGGCCCAACGGCATTGAAAAGCTGACATATTTACCTTTAATTTGAGCTATTATAAAAGATTTTTGGATTAAATTTGAAATGGAGAGAAGGGGTGGCCCACTTGAGAAAGAATGCCTCATATATATTACTGTCTCTCACATACGTATGGCTTTTCTACACTGCGTATGGCTGAAACAGCAATACTGTATGGCTGTTCCATATCCACCAATATAATATGTGAGAATTGACCATTTATGGCCGTACCAAAAATATATTTTTTTCAGTGTATTTTATAATATGAAGTAATTGTATCCCGTCCACTTATTGTTAGATTTAATTTTTGTGCTTCTATACATCACTATGGCTTTTGGTATAATATAAGTAATTCGTTCAGACTCCAATATGAGTGAGATGCCTGCGCCCGCATCATTCAAAGCAATAATTGCCTTATTGACATTAATAAAACGAGTAGGGCACCGGTTGTGGTACGTCACCAATTTATATGAAAAACCTCGTCGATCTCTTAATAGACCTTGACTGTCTGATGAATTATTTAAAAACGTGCCTGCCTTCTCTTAAGACGTACCAAGATTTTATGTGCGTCTGTGTTTCACTCACAAGAGTTATTTGTGTGTTACAAGTGCGCATAAATAGGGAATCTTTTGAGTCTCGACTTAAAAGATTAATTTTCAATAAACAAACTTTAGTGTGGCCTACAAGGAGAATGGTGCTTCTTGCTTCTTTTTCTTCTTCTTTCTTAATGGTTTCTTCTTTTTCTTGACAGAATTGTGAAAGATCAGGTTACACGTATAAGCTGACATTTTTATAGAATTGTTACAGAATTGTTATATGCATGTTATTTGTGTTCACTGGGATGATATTTGATCAGAAAAAAGTGAGGTTATGTTGAGGAAATGTTTTGATAATGACAACGAAATCATAGTGATTTTTAGATTTCTTAGAGTTTTTGACGCAACCTCTTATAGAAACATATTATCGATGCTACAGCAGCAGAGTCAATAATATCTAACTTATAAATACCGTTTTCCTAATGGTTTTTTTCCTAATCAGAATATTCTTTGACAACCCTGTTATTCTTTTACATTTAAATATAGAAGAATTTAAATAAGCGCGGTTTTTCCTACCAATTGAAGACTTATAGTGGCGCAAGCGCAATTGCTACTGGTAACGGTCGTTGGCATCTCTAAGGCTGTTTTCAGCAGTCACCCAGGGTTAACCCAGAGTTAAATATTATCCAATCATCAAAAACATTCTGTTGGTTTGACTAATCACCATTAACCCGGAGTTAACTCGGGGCGAGTGCCGAAAACAGCCTGAGTAAAGGTCAGGGTTGGAAAATGACGCGTCAATTTTGGTTTCTGATGTAGATTACGTAGAATAAGTAATTTACGTAGACAATGTAAAAAACCCATGTAATTTACATTTTCAAGATGGTGGCCATTAAACGACTAAAAAAACATAGCATAACCTCTTGAAAAGTTTGCTTTTCAGGTTATATCACGTGACAAAATACATTAATGTAAATTACGTAGAAAACTCTTGACGTAAATTACCAAGTAATCTACATGTAAACAACTACGTAGATTACCTTAGGTAGTTTACGTTCCCAACCCTGCGGTAAAGGGAGTAAAGGCCTCTATCAATGAGACTAAGGGAGAAAAAACATTTGATTTGAATTTTCTGACTCTCTTACTCTTATGTGTTACCATGACGACCTGTAGGCAGGCAGTAGAGCTGTGCGAGCGCCTTAAGAGAAGAAAGAACTTATTCTTGCGTCCTTCTCTCATTGATTCTAATCCCCCTTCCATAACGTCTTCTTGAAACATATTAACCTAACCCCTTTGGGAGCGTTCACAAATGATGTCACGCTTTTGGGGGCCGTTCAAAAAATACGTAACGCTTTAGGGGGGAGGGGGGTCAAGCTATTTGTTACGGTCAGCAGAAAAAATAGCGCTAATGTATACAACATTGCGTTACATGGGGGGAGGGGGGTCCAAATTTCCGAAAAATAGCGTTACGTATTTTTTGAACGACCCCTTTGGAATACTAAACGTGACACAATGTATTTTTCTTATGTGAAATTGCGTGACAGGGGGGAGGGGGGGGGTCGAAAATCTCCAAAAATTGCGTGACATCAGTTGTGAACGCTCTTTTAACCAAAATAACCTAACATAACCTTTATAGGAAAAAAAAGAAATTTAACAGTAAATAACGAAGAATACATTAATGCAATATACAAACTCGTTTAAACGCAAGAAACCCTTAATAACGATGAGGGAGACGAGAAAAGGAGCGTGAAAAATGACAAATACAAAAGTAGCAAGCCAAGCCACAATAGAAATAAAAAGTCATAAGAATTCTGTTTTCCACGCGGAGGAATATATATATACTTTTAACGTTATTAACGAGCCGAGCGAATCGGACGTCACGTTTATGAAAGCTCAACGCGGTGTTCAGTACTCCCTCTTTTGACTCTGTGACGACGGGGCGAAGAGAGTGCGGTACGCTCTGGATGGTTGGGCGCGGGTGGGTTATTGCCTGTTAGGTGATTTATCTAGTAATACTAGCCGACAGGCCACGAGCCAACCCAGGCCACGGGCAGGCACCCTCCCCTCCCACCCTTCGACGTGGGGGCCAACTACCCGCCACCGGTGGAAATTAAAAACTCACTTTATTACACGTCTCATTCTATGCCCTCGCTTTCTCCGTAACCCCCCGAACCACCATCGTGGACCGACTTAATATGAAGCCGGCCATACCTGATGGAACGAATATTATTAAAGTTCGCCAGCACGCGAAACCCGTGAAATATCGCTACCACCCACACCTCACCTCACCTCATCACTTTTTCACCCATTTCCCTCAGCATCGTTCTTTTCACCCTTTCTGCTTTCTCAAATCCATTTTCCAAATCTTAATTAGTCACTTTCGTCTAATACAACTAACACGGTCACTTTCTTATTCATTTAATAAATTATTAGATTCTTTAATTCTTTGGGGTGAAAATAAAAGTTTAAAAAAGTAATCCAGACAAGTGTAAAATGACTGGAAAATTGGTAACGTAGTTTATGGACGGACGTAAAACTTAAAATAACAAAAGCATCTATTACTACGCGCTTGTGTCAATTGTTACATGTCAGTTATACTGCGACAAAAATAACGAATATTTGGAGGTTACGTTGGTCGCAGTAATTGAAACATATGCATGTTTCAATTACTGCTGTAAGGGAGCGTTCACAAATGATGTCACGCAATTTTTCAGGACTTTATACCCCCCTCCCCCCTGTCATACAATTTCATGCAATTTCACATGTAAAAATACATTATGTCACATATTGTTTTTTGAAATTCTAACATCAATTTCATAATAAGCAACCCCGAAATACTTCAAGTAATGAGTCTCAGGGGACGTCCATAAATTACGTAAGACATTTAGGGGGAGGGGGGGTCTAATAGATCTTACGAACAATAGAAAAAATGGCGCTAATGTATGTAAAATATCTTACGATGGGGGGAGGGGAGGAGGTCAAATTTTCTAAAAAAATGTCTCACGTAATTTATGGACGCCCCCTCACGGAAATTGGATCGATGTTTAAAAAAGTCGTGCGCCATTTTGGATCCGCCATTTTGTTTTTTGAAAAACTATCACCAAATTCGTAAGCAGCAACTCAAAAGAATTTTTTTGACAACACAGTTAATATATATATATATATATATATTTATTTAATTATAATTATTACATTATAAAGTGATATTTAAAAAATATTGTGTGAAATTTTCATTAATTTTTATCAAGATATGAGCCGCTAAGGCGCATGAAAAGTCTCCAAATTTTATTTTCCGAATCTTTATTTTATCGAAAATATTTTTATCTAATAAGAATTAATTATAATTTCTTTTAATCGAAAGAATAATTGTCAAAAACATTATTTTTTTGAATGACTAATTAACAGAATGTTTAATACTGCGAAACAAAATTTTTTATTATCTTCAAATAACTGAATTATCATTTCTAAAAATTATTATTTTTTATATTACTTATTTACACTAATATTTTTATTTTCAAAATGTTAATTTTGATAAATATTATTTTATAGATTTTTTAATCATTATAATAATTATATTCCAGAATTATTATTCAATATAATTCAAATATTACCGAATTACCAATTCTTAAAAAATTTATTGTTCCTAATAATATTTTCTTAATATGTGTAAATGTTCTAAATATGTGTTTTATTGAAATATCATTTGTTATAAAACTTTTTTCTTATAAATGTTTTTCAAAATAATTTTAACTTTTTCAAATTAACATTACTCATAATTTTCTTTACTCCTAATCATTCTTCTTTATAATTACTACATTTTCTAACTTGTATTTCTTCTAACTATAACTTTACCGAATTGTCACTTCTCATAATTATTATTATATCGAAATAGTATTTTTCAAAATTTTTGTAATATCTAATAACTTGTTATACAAATTTTTTTATTGTATAATTTTTTTCTTACCGAAATTATATTTTAAATAATTATTTTTAATCGATTTTTTATTTTTCCTAATATTCATTTTTCCAAATAATTCTTTTTCATAATTTTTATATTTCCTAATTCGTATTTTACATAACAAACATTTTTTCTAAGATTTATATTCTCTAATTTGTTATTTTCCTAACCTATAAATGTCATAATAAGAATGGGGTTCCACACAGCCAAACTTGACCAGTAGGGTGCAGCACCACTATAAGATTTTATGGCGCAAAATTTTAAATGTGATTTGTTGCATAATATTAATTAAACAATATAAATGGTTTTTGTTCATGTAAATGAAGAATAAAATCATTAGATCAGAAATATTGGTTATAATAAAATACGGAAAACTATTTAAAGATGTTAAGAGATTCAAAATTAAAATGTGTTTACAATATTTTTAATGACAGGCAACATAACCTCAATTTTTTTTATCTATACTTTTACGATACTGTGCCTTGCAAAACCGTCTTTTTTCCTGTGACACAAATTCCTCGCTCAAGTAATTCAATTTTTAACTTTTCACAATTCTACAAAAAGTATTTATTTACTTCGTTTATTTGTTTGTAAAACAAATATGACTTTTCGCGAAATCAAAAATTAAGCGCTAGACAAATCTTGTTATGGTGCTGCCATCTGAGATTAGCTTTACGTATAGTGAACCCCATTACACCGAATAGTTATTTCACCTACAGAATATCCGGTTTCGACGTTTCCCATCTCTGAAGAATATGGCGCCAAATTTGAAAAAAATTTATTATTTTATTATTTAAAAATTATTAATTATTACAAACATTGTTTAAACCAATTAACTACGCTAAATATCATTAGGGAAATTGTTTTAAACAATATTTGTAATAATTAATAATTGTTATATAATAAAAAAATAAACTTTTTCAAATTTGGCGCCATATTCTTCAGAGATGGGAAACGTCGAAACCGGATATTCTGTAGGTGAAATAACTATTCGGTGCAATTCTTATTATGACACTTATAGGTTAGGAAAATAATAAATTAGAGAATTTAAATCTTAAAAAAATGTATGTTATGCAAAATACGAAATTGGGAAATATAAAACTTATGAAAAAGAATCATTTGGAAAAATGAATATTAGGAAAAATAAAAAATCGATTCAAAAAAATTATTTAAAATATAATTTCGGTAAGAAAAAAATTATACGAAATAATTATTCGAATAAAATAAAATTATAAAAACTGGTTATTATATTACAATAAAAAAATTTGTATAAAAAATTATTAGATATTACAAAAAATTGGAAAATAATATTTCGATATAATAATAATTATGAGAAGTAACAATTCGGTAAAGTTATAGTTAGAAGAAATTAATACATGTTAGAAAATATAGTAATTATAAAGAAGAATGATTAGAAGTAAAGAAAATTATGAGTAATGTTAATTCGAAAAAGTTAAAATTATTTTGAATAACATTTATAAGAAAAAAGTTTTATAACAAATGATATTTCGAAAAAATAAAATTTAGAAACTTTAAAATATAGAACATTTACACATTATAAAAAAATATTATTAGGAACAATAAATTTTTTAAGAATTGGTAATTCAGTAATATTTGAATTATATTGAATAATAATTCGGGAATATAATTATTATAATTATTAACAAATCTATAAAATAATATTTATCAAAATTGACATTTCGAAAATAAAAATATTAGTGTAAATAAGAAATATAAAAAATAATAATTTTTATAAATGATAATTCAGTTATTTGAAGATTATAAAAAATTTTCTTTCGCAGTATTAAACATTCTGTTGATTAGTCATTCAAAAAAATAATGTTTTTGACAATTATTCTTTCGATTAAATGAAATTATAATTAATTCTTATTAGATAAAAAGAATTTCCATAAAATAAAGATTCGGAAAATAAAAATTGGAGACTTTTCATGCGCCTCGAGCCGCTGACAGCGAATCTTCGCTGACGTCTCGAAATGAAGTTCCATCACAGTGTCCCTCATACCTCGTCACTGGATCAACTATACTCAAAAAATCATAATGATTTTATTAACTAATAAGTTTTAGCAGACAATGACGTCAAGTTTTTAGTTTTTCTTTGATTTTTCGAATTTTTAAATCACTCAAAAGTCAAAACATCGATTTTTTTATTAAAAAAACTCGTAAAAATCGCTATTTTAAGATAAGATAAAATTTAGAAAGAATTTTAAAAACTCGACGTTGCTGTCCCGTCATTTATGTGAAGAAAAAGTGTGCAAAATTTTAAAAAGATCGGTGCAGTATATTCGGAGCTACAGTGGACACCGACTTTGAAAATCCTTAATTTGAGAAAAACGCTTTTAAAAGTTTCAATGATTTTTACACTACAAAAAAAAATGCTTTTCTTGTACTTACACTGAATTATCGATTCCAGCTTCATAAAGCGAATGGCTTTTCGCGTAATTGTTGTCATTTTGGCAATTATAAATGCAAAATCACGACAAAAACTAAATTGAAAATTCACTGCACGCAGATTATGACTCGAGAGGCGGAGACTTACAATCCCATATCTTCGTTAGTTTTGTTCAAATCGACTTGGAATTTTCACACAATATTTTTAAGATATCATACATTAATATAAAAAAATATTTGAAAAATAAAAAAATATTTTAAAAATTACCTTACTTCCGCTTAAGTCAATTTAAAAAAATTTTAGGATTTATAGGGGTAGTTTTTGTACCTATTACTATCACTGAAAAAAATATATTTTTGGTACTACCATAAATATGTCCAATTCTCAAATATTATATTGGTGGGTCACTCCACTCACTTTCGTTGTGGGGGTTGTTGCGGCTATGTTTTGAAAAAATCTGGTTTCAAAATATGTAAAACTAGAAGACTTCCTGATTCCATTAACCATAATATTATCCCGAGAATTTTATTTTTTTAAATTTTATTATTAATATTATTAATCAAAAGTTGGACTCTCAGAGTGTTATATTGTAACCTTAAATTTCGCACTTTTTTAAAATCGTTTTTATTCAATAACTATATTATGTCATAACATCAGAACTAACCAAAAGCATAAATCATTTGATGGTGAATCAGGAATCGAAGCAATTACTATAAAAGTATATTATTTTTAATTAATAAAGCGAAATCGAAAATTTTTTTCACAAAAGAATATTGATGTGAAATTGGTCGGTTAACTTCAAGTCCAAAAATTAACCTTTTTAAGTGGATTATTTTAAAAAATTAATATTTTGAAAACAAAGCAAAACACCTACGTCAAATTTTAATATTGAGTAAATTATATTACTGTTAAGGTATACGGAGAAGATTGAAATTTTAGGAGCATTGAGTAAAAAGTTATAGTCATTAGAAAATCAGAATATATTTTTGTGAAAAAAATTTTCAATTTCGCTTTATTAATTAAAAATAATATATTTTCATAGTAATTGCTTCGATTCCTGATTCACCATCAAATGATTTATGCTTTTGGTAAGTTCTGATGTATATGACATAAAATAGTTATTGAATATAAACGATTTTAAAAAAGTTCAAAATTTAAGGTTACAAAATAACACTCTGAGAGTCCAACTTTTGTTTAATAATAAAATTTTTAAAAATAAAATTCTCGGAATAATATTATGGTTAATGGAATCAGGAAGTCTTCTAGTTTTAAATATATTGAAACCAGATTTTTCAAAATATAGCCACCACAACCCCTAGACGAAAGTCAGTGGACTGACCCTGGTGGATATGGAACAGACATACAGTATTTCTGTTTCAGCTATACGTCCTAACCATACTCGTATGTCAGAATTGACAATATAATTTTTTTTAGTGTAACATTACTATATTAACTATAGCACAAATAACGCGCGATAATGCTCGCGTGAATTTTCTTATTTTACTTTTTTAATATACCGTCATCTGGGGCTATTTTGTGCACGCGAGTTTTTTAATGAATAAAATTATTAAAATGAATTATTTTAATCTGCTATTTTGTAAAATAAAAGTTTGATTACATGACAATAGAGAGCACTAAATGTTATTATTTAATTATTTGTCAATTAAGAGAAAAACATTCCTAAAAACGGAAAATTTGTGTCAAAAATTTTGAAAGTTCGGAAAAATTATACCAGATCTTCTAGAGTTTTAATGTGTCTCATAAACTGAGTTAGATATTTGTTGTCAATTGTGTTGTGATGATACATACGTAATGCGCTAACTTTTTATTCATTATTTTAAGAGAAAAGTGGAAAAAACTGAAAAACCAGGATTCCATGGGGCTATTTTGTGCACTTAAAAAAATCAAATATTTTTCATAAATGTTTTATTTAGTAAGTAAAGAAGATTCTGTGTATCATTTTTATACATTTTTATCTTACTTTTCTGTCAAAAGACTGTAAATACGTTAATTAAAATCATTAAAACGATTAAAACCTCAACCGGTGCGCAACGTAACCTCAAAAAATAACTTTAATTAATATTTATAAGTTTCTCAAATTAGTTTTAAAACTATTTTCTCGTTTCTCTTAAAATAACTTGAAAAGTATATTAGATATTAAATTATTATCTATTTAACCTTAAAAATATTTATTTTAAGTTTTTTAAAAATATCATTCAAAACCATTAAAAAAGCTCCTATTGAAATGATGTTTTAAAGTTATTTATAAGTGTTTAATCGATCAATTTACAATTATATTAATATATTATTATAAAATATTGTTATGTCCCAGAAGGGGACTAGTATTAATTATTTTAATAGTTGCCTGATTTATTTACGAAACCAACGGTTTCGAACTAAGGGAACAGGCTTCATAAAATAAAAGCTTAAATACTGAATGCTGACACGTTTATTTTCTCAACTACAAAATGAACCTTGATATGAATCTTTTGAATTGACAACTTGAACTTGGTCCGTCCTATTGGATTTCACACTGAAAGAGAAACCGATCAGTTAGAATAATAATAGGACCCAAAGATAATGTTTTAGATAAAAGACGATTTTACTTACAAGTGTATTTTTGTGTTAGACTTCCTTGAGCGTTGCCTTGAGCGTTGAGGGTTGGGTAACGCTTTCCAAGGGTTGGATGAGCGTTGGCGAAACGTCGGATGTGTGTTGTCTGGGCGTTGAGTAACGTTTCCCAAGCGTTAGTTGAACGTTGGATAAGGGTTGTCATAGCGTCGGCGAAACGTTGGATGTGTGTTGTTTGAGCGTTGAGTAACGCTTCCCAAGGGTTAGTTGAACGTTGGATGAGGGTTGGTAAAAACTTAGTAACGTAGAACTTAGAAGGGGTACCCATGAGTCAAGAGTTAAATACGAGTAAAACTTATTCGCTTAACAACACTGATATAATTTTTACAAGGCGATGAGTATAATTTCGGTGGCGGATCTTGACTGAGTAAAAGGTGACAAATCTGCGGGTTTTATATCCGCGATCACCCTAGTTTTTTAATTGTTACCAAGGGTTACAATACAATTATAGGGGTGACCAGCGAGGAAAATCAATTAAATTTTGTTCCTTATGATTCAAACGCAAGGTGTTCATATATAATAACAAAGATATCCTTAGTTTCTTAAATGAGGGTAGTTTACACGTGCCAGTTTCCGTGAATAAGACAAAATATATTCGTTTTAACGAAAGGTCAAAGTTTTGTCCCTTTCTAATAGACATATAAGTGCACAATGTTTTACATATAATTTTAAGAAAAGTCACGAGGACGTGACAATGTATATTAAAAAAGAAAAAAATGTTATTTAATATCTGCGTAATATACAATTTAAAGAAAGATTGTTAATTTTTAGTAAATCCAGATTTTAGCAAAATCTTAGTGTTTTATTTTACATTTTCTGTATAATATCTACAAAAAAAAATTTTACTAGGTCATTCTTTTTTTAATTTACTCTCAAATATATACACAAAAGATTTAATGAAGCAGAAACGATTAAAAAAAACGTTTACGCAACATTACAGAAAGACAAAGTTCGATGCACAAAATAGCCCCATCCCGGGAACTATTGTGTGCACAACTTTCAATGACTACAACTAAGAAAAAAAATTTTTTTTCTTTGCCAAATTTATAGGAAACCTTCAGAAGGATGTCCACAACATAATATCAAAAGTTGATTTTCTTTATTCTTTTAATTCTGAATTTTAATAAATCTTTGAGTCAAAAAAAGCTATTTGGTGCACAAAATAGCCCCACTTGACGGTAAATATATATGTAACAATAATGTAATTTCTACATTATATATGTAACATGAAAATAAGGGGTTATTCACAAACTACGTTACGCTTTCTTGGACTGATTTTTACCCCCTCCCCCACTTCATCACATTTTTTACATACTAAAAATTAAGCCTACGGCGCCCTCGACCTTCACTCGTGTCACAAAAATCACCGTAAACACATGGTTGCCTTTATACCCTTGTTGCTTAATATACTATTTCCACACTTCGTCACACACAGCTTGACACTCCCCACCCCTAGGAGTGTGACGTAGTTTATGAACGACCCCTACACGGAAAAAAATTTCATGACGCGAACGAGCAATTTTAGGAAAATAATTAAAATAAAGAACGACACCCTTACGGAAAAAATGACAATCATGAGTGTCATTTTTTGAGTGTGGTAGCGAAATATCCACACTCAAAGTACTCAAAAAACAACATGGAAAATGATACTTGAAAAACATCTCTTGAAAAATTATAATTCTAAAATAAATGATAATAATATGGCAAATTTAACAAATTAGAATAATTTGCATCCAGTGAAAAAACAGGAGAGATACCAAACAATGATCGACAAACGAATAAATTAACTTATTGATAACTCTTATGTGACATTTAAAGTTGTTTATTTATAAAGTATATAATATAAGTAAATTACAAATTCGTAAATATTATTTATTTATAAATTGTTCAATTGTTTCCACAAAGAATAAAACACTTTGTAGTTTTATACCAAAAAAATTTATTCTGAACATTTATAAATATTTCATTATATTATTATTATATTACTTATCACTGAAAAATATACACTCTTTAGTATATATTTTTGTATGCACATATATATTTATGAAATTAATTTTTTTTAAATTTATTAATAGTTATTATTAATAATATTCCTGAAACGCACAACATTCACAAACATTAAACATAACCTTCTCAATTTGTAGCTTGTCATGATTTTCTCAGTTATCTGAGTTACTGAGAAAGACAGAGACAAATATATTGCATGTGCGCATGCGCGAAAACCATAATTTTCGGTCTTACGTATAGTTTCAATGCGACGAATGGTTTCACTTCCATAGCATTAGTTCAGTCTCTTTAGTCTTACTCCCTGGTTTAGCCAATTCAGTGAAAGTGAGCTTGAGTTGAGTGCAATTTATCAGCCATATTGGAAATATATGGAAACTTACCGCTCTTACCAAGAAATATTTCTGACAACATAAATATCAACTTTTGTGTTATTTCGGTGTTAATACGATTGACAAAAATTAAAAATGCGCATTTAATTTTACTTTTCACACAATTTTAATTGTATCTGTCATTTTAGGGTTAGGTTGTCTTTTAAGTAAAATTGAATATCGCGATTCTGGCGATAATGCCAATATCGCTGGCTCGTTTTTAACGAAATGTTTAGCTGATATGAAGAAAAATTTCTCAAATTCAGTTGTACTTTTTCTTCCGTGTAAGACTTAAATTTTTATTCTGTTAAGCAAAATATGTTATTTTTTAAGTTTGACTATTGTTCATTAGGAAATCGTGAATCCCAATGAGACGATAATGGAAGATAGTTCATTACATTATTTTTGATTAATTATATTATATATATATATATACATATATATATATATATATATATATATATATATACATATATATATATATATATATATATATATATATATATATATATATATATATATATATATAAGGGGAGCTTTGCCCCCTGCGCGCCAGCCCCCTCTATCTTTATTTTTATATTTATTTTAATTTTTATAAATTTAAAATAATGTTTCCTTAATATGAATGCAACATAATAAATTACATACAATACATATATAACAAAATGCACATAGATTTTGACGTAATGTAACAATCGTTATGGACCTTTTTTGACCTATATGTCAAAAATTAGATTAAACTTTGACATAGAGTAGAACGGGGTGAAATAGCCAAGGTGCAAAAAAGCCATTTGACTTTTATTTGAAAACTATTAAACCGATTTATTAGCTATTTAGAATATAAATACTATCAGTTAATACGCAACTTTTGATACTAGTTTGGATGTTGTACCTATATTAATATAATTTTTATAATTGTAATTTTAATTTTTAGTTGCTCTGCGTATAATATTTCGATGAACTTTTCGAACATATTACAACCTGTTTAAGTGAACGGGTAATAAAAGTAAATGTTTGTACATAAGGAGAAAACTATACTCAAAACGCGGGCGCCTCGCCTCACGCCTGTTGCCACGCGGCTCAGTGCAACCGCGACGCAGCGCGCCGCAATTTATTCTTTGAAATTTAATAACTCAAAAACAAAAAAAGGGCATTCTGAAAATTTACATGCTGATAAGAAAAAACCTCAGCTTTCTTTTGCAATAATTTATTTTCAAATAAAACGGAACGATTTTTGGGAAATTGAAAATTAAATATTAATTATAAAAAATTATGATAAATTTTTAAAATATTAAAAAATAATATACACCATTGGAAAGAGGACGAAAAAACCTTTCAGAAACATATTCTAAAAAATTTTTTCCATTACAAGTATGTTCAGAAAAAATTCACAAAGTAGCCGGTGTTACCAAAATTGGTCAAATTGACCCCCCTCTACCCCCTCCAAATTTTCGAAAAAATCAAAAATATTTTTTGGGGCATATTTCTACTTGATAGAACAACAAATTCCCTGAGTTTCAATTTTTTCAAGAAGTTGAAATTTCAACTACGACATTTCACGTAAAATGCCTCATATATATATATATTATATATATATATATATATATATATATATATATATATATATATATATATATATATATATATACAGTGCCGCTAAAAAGGATTTGCCCACCCTACGGCAAATAAAGACATTACAAAAAGTTCATTTTGTCACCTTTCAAATGCTTTTTTAAAAATTATTGTACGATAATTTTTAAGAAAGTTATTGTCATTTGTTTAAAAAAAACAGCCTATTTTTTAAATTGTGTAACGCTGTACATTTTACATCGCAAATTCCTCGACCGTGGCGTTAGCGTGAAGCCCCTTTCATATTATTAATAAAATTGTTAAGTTGAGAAAAGGGTTATTACTATATATGTAAATACAGCAAATGCACAGAATGTAAAATTAATTAATTTTGACCTGTCAAAGAGTTCGAGAGCACATCCGAGAAATAATATTACACTGAAAGAATTTTAGGCAGGCTGCTGGCTTTTCATGTCCGAAATTAGTGCCCCTTGCACAGGGCTCGCAGCTCACCTCAAAAAAGCGAGCATCTACTCCCGAAAGGTGAGCAGCTGCCCCTGAGAAGTTGCTGCTTACCTTTCGGGAGTAGATTCTCGCCTTTTTGAGGTTAACTGCGAGCTTGAGGCATCGAGCTCTAGCGGCACTCATGTAAAGCCTGCAGCCTGCCCAAAATTCTTTCCGTGTAATTAAGAATAATTTCTGCCGCATTGTTTTTATTTTTGTTTAAGCCTATTAGATGCGACCAAAATAGCGCAACGAAACTAAAGAGGACTCTCAGAAGGAGAGAGCAGAGTTCAGGGAGCAGTCTTGAGGACGAATATCAATTAATGCAGCCAAAAGTTCTTTTATAAGAACTATTACCATTAAACAGAATTTTGTTTAATTATTTATGTTATAAAATTATTTTAATATGTTATTGCACTGCTCCAGGCTCATTACGTGATAATTAATGTCACTAGTCAAAGATTAGCTGTTTTCCTTAAATTAATATTAAGATTAATATTAAGTCGCGCCTACAAGGCTGCAACCCACTAGTTGCTACTTGTGGATGTATAATCTACACTTATCGACAGGGTGGCTGTTGAGTATGAGCCGCGTCTAATGGGCGAAAAGACGAGCAGCCGAGTGGCGCTCGTCCTTCACGTTTTGAACGTCACGGTTAGTGGACATTACGATTAATAATTAAAGAAAAAAATTTTCTTTAATTATTAATCGTAATGTCAAAATTATTATTATTATTATTAAATAAATAAATAATAAATAAATAATTAATAAATAAATAAAAATTATTAATTATTAATTATTAATTAATAAATTAATAAATAAATAATTAATAAATTATTATTATTATTATTATTATTATATTATTATTATTTATTTGTCAAAATTATAAAACTCGATTGCCAATAGTCATAAATTGAGACAGAAGACTATCTGAAATAAGCCAATTGTGGAATAATGGTGAGTTAGACTATTAATTCGCCATAATAATAAATTTGCTTTGTTTTCTTGTCGAAATTTGCTCGCTCTCCGACTCTTAGCAAGTCTGTTTATTTTAAATAATAAATGTTTCTTTAAAGTTTTAAATATTTAGAATAAATGTGAGTTATGTATGTAAACAAGTGTTTATTTATTTAACAAAAGTCACTACTCGTTCCTACACCTAGTCGGCAAAATTATCTATTATAAACATTCCAATCTAAATTCTAAATTCTAAATATGGCTTGTATTTTCTTATTATATTAGAGGAGCAGCCAGGCGCTCAAAATTAAAATAAATAATAAAGATCGCCTTTATAATTTCTCGCCACCAGAGTTGTTTTCCCCAATTCTAACCCAGATAACAAATGGGCGGCGGACCGCGTGCCGGCTATTACGCACCGTTCTTGCCGTTCATTATTTTCAAGACCAAGTGTGCCTGCAATATGCCGGAATGTTTTCAACACTCTATAATTTGCTATTTATTAATTATTTTTTTTTTGTTATTTAGTAATTACATTTAATATATTTTAATTATTATAACTTAAAATAATTATTAACAGAATTAATAGTTACATTGTTCCTTTTGAATTAATGTTGAATTATTATATTATCTGCTCTGGTATAATATATTAATTAAAAAAATAAATGTCATTCTTCTTAAAAATTTATATTTATATATAATATATAAAATTATATAATATAAAAAATTATTATAGATTATTAAAATAATAATAATAATAATTTTGTATTATAACGAATAATAAAAATATTTTTTTTATAAAAATTAAATCCTTATAATTAATATATGTACTAGTAAATGGTACGCGCGAAATATTGTGTTGAATTTATTATTATTATGCAAATTACAAAACATTTTATTTTCAAATATGAATTTTTGAAAAGTTTCAGATTCAAACTTTCAAAAAATTAAATTTTTAACTAATCTACTAATTAATTATTTTTGTTTATTAATTCCTAAATTTTCAATAAAATTCTTTCCGCAAAAATTCAATTATTTTCATAAAGAACAATATCCCAGGTGCGAATTTAGGTTGGCCGCCAGAGTTTGAAGGTTGGCCCAAGGTTGGCCTAACTTTGGCAAGCAAAGTTTTGGTTGCCAGAGTTTGCCCAACTTTGGCAAGTACTAGTGCCTACAGTTGGCCCGACTTTGCAAGCCAACCATTAAATGCAGAGTTTAACCAACCGTCGGGCCAACTTTGGCGACAAAGGTTGGCAAAACTTTGTCAAATGCAGTTTAAATGACTTGATTTTTCTTGGTCGGCCGAACTCTGGGCCACGGTTGGCCCGATGGTTGGCAAAACTTTGTGAAACGCAGTTTAATTGACTTACATTATTTTGGTCGGCCGAACTCTGGGCCACGGTTGGCCCGATGGTTGGCAAAACTTTGTCAAATGCAGTTTAAATGACTTGATTTTTCTTGGTTGGCCGAAATCTGGGCCACGGTTGGCCCAACGGTTGGCAAAACTTTGTCAAATGCAGTTTAAATGACTTAAACTTTCTTGGTCGGCCGAACTCTGGGCCACGGTTGGCCCAACGGTTGGCAAAACTTTGTCAAATGCAGTTTAAATGACTTAAACTTTCTTGGTTGGCCGAACTCTGGGCCACGGTTGGCCCGACTGTTGCAGCTTTAATATACATTTTGCGTTATGCACTCCCATGTGAGCGTAGCGTAGTGGTCAGTGTATAAGTCTTCGGTGCGTTAGGTTAGGGGTTCGATCCCAGCGAGCGTTAGATATTTTCGAAAATGTATGTATGAGATTGTGTTTAATAATAATAGGTAAAGGTTATGTCTGATGTTCCCGCTAATAATAACCTGTTAATTGTTTAAATAATTTAGTTTTTTAATAATTTTTTACTTTTGGCTGTTGAAGTTGGCCAAACTTTGTAAATTGTGGTTGGCTCAACTTACGCATCTAAAGTTGTGCAAACTTTGGCGTCAGTCTTTGGACCAACCATTGAAATGTATAGTTGGCACAACATATGCATTGTAAGTTGGGCCAACTTCCTTATAAGTTGTCAGGCCAACCATCGTCGCCATTAGACGGCGACCGTTATCATCTGTATGGTTGGCCCAACCTCTGGCACGAGAAGTTGGACCGACTTTGTAAAAGTTGGCCCAACTATGGGCCGACCAAAAAATCGCACCTGGGATTCTTTGTATGAATTAAATTATTTTTATAAATAAAATATTTCAAAAATTAAATTCACTTATTTTGAGAAATAATAAAATTTTGCGCAAAAATTACCAATAATTTTCAATAAAATGAATTTGATTTTAATAAAATTTCACGAAAGAATTCATTTTTTTTAATTTTTAAAAAAATTTTCGATGGAATTAAATTATTTTCTAAAATTTTAATAAGTCCTTGGAAGCAATTCTATTATTTTTAAGTGTTGCAGTTAAATTAATTGCTAAATTAAATTATTTTTGTAAATAATAAAATTGTTCTGAAGAAATTTTATTTTCAAATTGAATTTTGAAAATAATTGAATAACTCTGAAGAAATCTATTATTTATGGACAATATTGTAGAAGAAACACAAATCAATAATTATTTCTTTAAAGAATTTTATTAATATTTGAAAATAATTGAACTCCTGTGAAGAATTTTATTAATTTTAGAAAATAATTGCATTTTTGTGAGAAATTTTATTAATTGTTGAAAATAATTGCATTCTTTCCAGGAAATTTATTGTATTTGTGAAAATGTAAATGAATTCTTGAATAAAAAAAATTATTAAAATCTTCACAGAAATTCAATTAATTTCAAAAATAAAAAATTATTCCAATTTTTCGAAAGACTTCAATTATTTTCTAAAATTAATAAAATTATTCGTAGGAATTGAAATATTTGCTTAAATCATAAAAATTTTTACAGAAACTCAATTATTTTTCTAAAATCTGTAAAATTCTTCTCAGGAATTCAATTATTTATAAAAATTAGTAAATGTTTTCACAGGAATTGAATTATTTAAAAAAAATTGAAAATAATTCTTAAAAAAATTTAATTAGGGTTTTGAAATATTTTTTAATAATTCTTTGCGAGAATTTAATTATTTTCATAAATAATAAAATTCTTTGAAGGAATTTAATTATTCTAAAATTTTTTGCAAGAATTTAATGATTTTCAATACATTAATTTTAAAATTAAAAATATTGAAAAATAAAAATTAATTATATTGCGTTTTAATAAAATTTTTCGAAATAATCAAATTTTTTTCTTAAATTTTAATAAATTTCAATTATTTCTATAAATAATAAAATTGTTTGCAAAAGTTCGCAATACTTTTTAATGAAATTTCTTAAAAGAATTCAAGTTTTTTAAAAACTTTTATAATATTTTTCGAAAAAAATAGAATTTGTTTTTAAAATTTCAATAAATCCTTTGAAACAATTCAACTTTTTAAAATTTTTAATAAAATTCATTGACAATTTTAAAAAGCTGAAAAGAATTTTTTGTTTAATTCAATTATTTAAAAATTTTCATTTCAAATTATTTTAGAAAAATTACATTTTTTATAAAAGAATATATAGAAATACTTCAAAAAAATTTAATTACTTAATAGAAAAATTCTAATAAAATTTTATAAAAGAATATAATTTTCAATGAATAATTTTTAATAAAAGTTTAATAGTAAAATTATTTATGAAAATTATTAAGAAAATCGATTATATTCAATAAATTAAAGAGATTTTTTGAAGGAATTCAATTATTCTCAAATTTTTTGCAAGAATTCAATGATTTTCAATATATTAATTTTAATGAAAATTAAAAATATTGAAAAACAAAATTATGAAAAATGTTAGGAAACAACAACTAACTTCACACTGCGAACAGAACGAATGAAAAATCACAGAGATTAATATATAGTTAATTAATTAATTAATTAATAATTAATAATTAATTAATTAATTAATTCCTTATAATTAATAAAATAATAATTAAAATTAATAAAAATATAATTTTATCGGTTTACAAATAGCAGGCACGTTCGTGCCGGACCATTTCTGGCACGACTGTGCCAGACTGACGGGCTAGCAATATCGCTAGCTATGGTGCGCACATTCAGCTGCTTATGTGCCGGCATTTCGGTCCGATTAATCGGCCCGAGGTCCGGCAAATACGCACCCTATTAGTGGACATTTTGTTATCTGGGTAAGTCTCTAATTTTAAATAAATGAACCGGCGTGGCGACAGGTTATAATTGTTTATAGTTTAAAAATAGTTGATATAAAAAGAAACTTGTAAGACAAAAAATGTTCATTTTTATATGTACACGGAGAAAAATGGAAAAATGATTTATGCAGTCAGTGTAGTACTCCTTTATAGAATAATATGTGACAGGTACACACTATAGTATTAGAAGTTTCATAACTGAACACTTTGGGTCTTAACACAAGTTATCCCATTCATCACCTTAAACAAGACTGTTTATATAGTCTAAGAGGGAATAAGAGTATAAAAAATTGGAATGAGAAATTACTTTCTCATGTAATTGTTAAAAGAACGCGGCAGTGTACAAAACACAAGTCAATAATAGAAGCGAATATTGAACAACTAGTACTCAGTCCAGTTCTTTCGAAAAATGAACGCCGTGCACATAAAGTAGATACCTACTCGAAAACCACAAGTTATTCTCTCTCTCTCACACTAATGGTCGTTCACTTATCTTACCGTTTCACTTACTCTTACTACTCTCAACTATTATGCAGTGCAGTTAAGTTCATTAAATTATTAAATATTGCTGTGAGAATAATTAATTATACATTTCATTCAAGGTCAATTCACTATTTTGTACACGAAAAAAAAGAATAATCAAATTTACCATGAGGACTGTCAAACTTAAAAAAGGTTTTAAGGTTATTAAGAAAAAATTAATGTTTTTTATTTATTTATTATTAAATTCTAATAACCGTATCAAATTTAAACTAGTTGACAATATTATTTATTCAATATTATGAATATTGTTGACATCCATACTTACATTAATTACAAAGTAAAATCCACGCATGATCTAATTTATTTCATTGGTAAGGGATGTTTCTTAAATAGGAAATTTCCCCCATCGATTGCGTAGCCGAGAGGCTTAATGTAAAAGCGTGCGATTTATAATTATATGCGTATATTTAGTTGTATGGTTAGGTAGGTGTTCAATCCCGTATGATTGTAAGATTTTCCGATGCATTTAGTTGTTAATTGTAAGTATGAAGATGTGGGAAGAATAAAACTTGTGAATTAATGAATATGAATATATAAAGAGTGCATTTAACATATATTTTTTTTTTTAATGATTGGTTATTTTTTCTTTTTATATAAAATTGACGAAGTGAATAAAAGGAAACACTCGCTTTGCCTCGCGTCGGCCATTTATTTTGATAGGTTCCGCGCCTGCGTTCCTTTATTGTGAAAGTTTCGAAGTAGAGGACTGAGTCCAGTTTCTCTACTATGCAGCGCGCATTATAATCTTCGCCTATGTTTCAATGCTCTTTACAGTAAAATTTGGAACTAAGGCCCTCTATACACTATACGAATCACCCTAAGATGCTTGATGGAAATGAATTAATGTACTTTTACTGGACTGAGTCCTGTTTTTTCAATGTTGTTAAAAGCTTTTTTAAAAACACTTTTTTTAACTTATGTTTGTACGTTCTGAAATATAACTTAAAATGTGAGGTCAAAGTGTGGTAAAAAAAATTTTTGTATAATAAGCTTTTAACATTTTTTTTCTAATTCTACATATAGGGTAAAGTGCGGATAGTTGCCCCGCCCTGGAAAAGTCAGGGTATTTTATTCAAAGTACTGGAAAAATATTTAATTTCTAGATTTCATAGGAAAATTCTGAATTTTATGGTGTATGTTTTGTTTGGCCAATGAAGTATTAATTGATACTACGAATTCTATTACTAAACTCTATGATTGAATACTACCCTATTTTGTTATAACAACAAAATTTTAGTAATGAAATAGTGTTCAACAAAACGATTTTATTAACATTAATTTTTAACATTCAAAACAATACTACACTGAGAAAACGATTTATTTGATTCAAACATATTTTATTTAAATCAAACTTAAAATATCTTTGCTATAGAGTCAAACACAGTTAAGTTTAATTCAAACATATTTTTTGGTTCATTTAAAGAAATAATATATTTAATTCAAACATAAGTTATGGTTGATTTTAAATTTAAAATATTATTTATATGTATTTAAATACAAAATATATGGGCAATTCTACGTGAGATTTCAGTCGACCTCTTAAAATCGGCCAAAAATATTTTTTTTCTATTCTGTATTGAAAAAAAACAGATACGTATTTTTTTTTTATTTTTTTGGAGGCCAAATTTTTGAGTTATGAATTTTCAAAATTTTCGCTTTTTAAATGTAGGTATATTTTTAATGTCAGATAACTAAAAAAATATTGCTTCTTTTCATTTTTTGACAAGAGAAAAAAAGTTTTGTTTTTCTCTCTACTTTTGAATAATCATAACAAAAAAATTTTTTTTTCATTTTTTATTAAAAAAATAAAAAAATTTTATAAACAAATTAATTTTTTTTAACTTTGGGTATGATAAATTTTTAATTTTCTTTTTTTAAAACATACCTGGAAATGATAAGAAGGTTTTGCAAAAAGTTTCAGAGTGGGCCTGACAAGTTTGATGGGTCCAAAAAAATAATTAAGCTCTCCGTGCAGGTCTCACGCACGTGGCACAATGGGATTTTTTTACAATTTATTATTAAAAATTGTTTAGAGCCTAAAAATTCAATAATAATCAAAATCCGATAAAATTTGTAGGCTCTAGACAATTTTTAATAATAAATTGTAAAAAAATCCCATTGTGCCACGTGCGTGCGACCTGCACGGACAGCTTAATTATTTTTTTGGACCCATCAAACTTGTCAGGCCCACTCTGAAACTTTTTGCAAAACCTTCTTATCATTTCCAGGTATGTTTTAAAAAAAGAAAATTAAAAATTTATCATACCCAAAGTTAAAAAAATTAATTTGTTTATAAAATTTTTTTATTTTTTTAATAAAAAATGAAAAAAAAATTTTTTTGTTATGATTATTCAAAAGTAGAGAGAAAAACAAAACTTTTTTTCTCTTGTCAAAAAATGAAAAGAAGCAATATTTTTTTAGTTATCTGACATTAAAAATATACCTACATTTAAAAAGCGAAAATTTTGAAAATTCATAACTCAAAAATTTGGCCTCCAAAAAAATAAAAAAAAAATACGTATCTGTTTTTTTTCAATACAGAATAGAAAAAAAATATTTTTGGCCGATTTTAAGAGGTCGACTGAAATCTCACGTAGAATTGCCCATATATTTAAAATCAACTTTTAAGTTTGATTCAAACATAAAATTTTTAAACATAATTTTTGTTGAAATTAAAACAGAAAATATGTTTGAATTATAAACATAATTATTCAAACAAATAATATTTTTGAATCAAAACAGTAGATATTTTTTGTATATTGGGATTAAGCTTACAAACTAATTTCAATTATAAACAAAATCACTTATAATCACTTATTTTTCTATTTGAATTAAGTATAATGTTTTCTCAGTGTAACAATAATGACGTCATCATTGTTAGCAGTGTTTTGAGTAAAGATTTCCACGAACTCCATCTTCAGTAGTATAGTGGTCAGTAGAGATGTGCAAAAAGCTCGAAAAGTCGAGCCGAGCCGAGCCCAAGCCGGCTCGATGTATCGAGTACTCGAAATTTTCGAGTACTCGAGTGACTTCGAGTACTCGAAAAATTCGAGTACTCGATTAAATTCGAGCACTCGAGTGAATTCGAGTACTCGAGTGAATTCGAGTATTCGAAAAATTCGAGTACTCGAATGGATTCGAGCTTTTGACTTACTAAAAAAACTATTAATAAGTAAAAAATTTCGAATTTATTTGAATTACTGAATCAATATTTCTATTTGCTAAATATAATAAATGCAAAAATTCTATGAATTTTCTCTAGAACTCGAATTTACTCAGAGCTCGAAAAAATTCGAGTACTCGAATTCCCTCGAGTGCTCGAAAAATTCGAGTACTCGAAACTATTCGAGCTTTTTACACAGCTCGGCTCGACTCGAACTCGGCTCGAGCTCGAACTGATTAGGCTCGGCTCGGCTCGGCTCGAAAAATGAAAAGCTCGAAAAAGCTCGATCGAGCCTCGAGCTTCGAGCTTTTTGCACAACTCTAGTGGTCAGTATCCCCGCCTGTCACGCGGGAGACCGGGGTTCGATTCCCCGCTGGAGAGAATTTTTAAAAAATTTGTATCCGTGTTATATTAATAACTATTAATAAATTTTTTCACTTCGATAAAATTAAATTTTTACGAACTCAATTTTTTGCTGTTAAAGCTAATTATTATTATTAACTGCCACATAGCAAAAAATTACCAATATCCATAGAAACGTCATTATTGTTAGTCAAAGATAACATAGTAGACAAGTACTGATTCGTTATTTAAATTTTAGCAAAGTTTACTGATTAAAATCATTAAGATAACTGAATTAACGAATTTACTAATTACTTATTTTTTTAAAGAATTAATTCCAAGTTTTAACTAAAATAAGTTAGTATACTTTTCTACTACCAATTTGTCTTTTTTGATCTGGAATTAGTGAAGACGGTTATTAATTCATTTGAGGAACAAATCAAAGTTTTCTTATATTCCCAGGAGGAAAAGTCGGACGAATGTCGGATTATACAACCGCCTGGGATCCGCGCCCGTACGGACCGCCAGCACCGATGGTCTGTACCGATTCGGATCCTAAAATGCAACCGGCGCGGAACAGATTAGGCTCCGACTTTTGGATCCGCCTTTCTACTTTCGTCAGTACTGGCGCGGTACTGGATTTCTTCCGCCGGCGGATCTTATTCTTCTGCGGCGTCGGAAGAATGACGGATATGTTGAGTCTGTACTGGCTCGGTGCTGGGGGGGATCCGACTGCGGATCTCGTCATTTATTATTATAGTTTACATTATCAGTATAATCATAAATTTATTTTATTATTATAATTAATTATTACAATAACTAATTGCATTTATTATAATATTATTATTAGTTAACCAATAAATAAATTAATAGTATTCATGCAAAGGAAGAATATAAGAAACTTAATTTTTTCATTATATATATAAAAATCCAACTTTATTAATGTGCAATTAAATAAATAATTTTTAATAAATAATATATTAATTTGAAAGAAGTAAAATATATTTAACTTGAAAGAAAATGTGAACAATATATTATAATGCCTACAATAAATAACATATTAAATACAATATATAAAAAAGAGATTATTATTAATTGTGACCAACAATATAAGATTTAATTAATATAGAGACCGAGGGTACGACTCATATTGTGAGACACAATTACCAACCAGGAATCCAATGCTCGATATATTTCTCCTCCTTCCGCCGGTGACAAGCCAAGAAAACAGAGTTGAAAGACTAACCTGTATTATCCCCACAACTGATATCGTCGAATATAGCGCAGGAAACGGCGGAAATAATCAGCTTATAGCACACAATAATTTATTTGGTACAAAGACTGTCGAAAAATTACAATTATTATTTCGCGCAAATGTGTATTCTCATACAGGTGGTTCGCACCAATCTAGTCTTTTTTTTTGCCGACAAAAGCAACATGTGCTTTTGTCGTCTGCTATTTTAGACGTGCGCGACGCCTGGTGTTAAAGTTTGGCGCTAAGGCGCGAGATACAATTTGAAAATGTAATATTAATATTAATTATTCGATCTGAGTATCAACAGGGATTGTTGGTAGAACGGAAACGTAATAAAACGTTACAATTCCCCCTTTCTAAATCGTTGTTGCTACTCAGGATTGAATCGGTTGGCTGAATCTCTCCAACCCATAATCCTTGGCTTGCATGAGAAACTAATCCTTTCAAGTTGGAATTGAATACTTATTGAAATGATTTAGAAGTAAAACAAAATATTAAAATTGAAATGTAAAGATAACTGGATAAACGGAAGGAAAAGAATTTGAAGTCAAAACTTATCCTATATCTCACTTCTTGTCCTAATGATCAGTTGTAGGAAGGTGATTAGTATTAATGACTAAACAGTATATTCTTTGAACTAAACTTATTTATTCGCGTGAAATAGTTAGTATTTATTTACAGACTATTGACGGCGTTGTAGAATCATTAATTATGATTAAGATAATTGAATTTAGTAGTAAAATAGTCTCTATTTGGAATATTAACTACTTTTAGAAAAGTAAAATAAAAATGTAAATTTTGTTAACGAAAATAATACTGCGCTACGGCGCTAGGATTTAAGTAACTTTGGCAGTAACGCGCAACGGCGCGATAGACTAACTAATTAGAAATGAAATGAAAAATCTTAAGCTAGAAAACATTAATTTTAATACTGTAACGTTGGAATATTGATGTAAAGAGAGAAGTTTGCCTCGTAGATGCTTATTCTGCGTTGTCCTCGGGGTCGGTGTCATCTTTCTCGACAACTAGCTTGTAGGCTTGCGCAATATTTTCCCAGTGGACGGCATTTGCGAGATCGGAAGCGAACGGAGAAGGCAACGAAGACATGCTTGGTGTGTCAGCGGGGTGTTCATTTGACGCGTTTTGCTGTTGCGGAAGTTCTGGGGGTTGATGAACTGGTCTCTCGGCTTGTTGATCTGATGAGATCTTTTCTAATGCGCTTTTCAACTCAAGTTGGACTGCCAATTGATTGCGTAGCGTTGTGTTTTTTTGTATTAAGCGTTTCCGGCACTCATAACAGTTGACGTCTGGCAAGTTTAGGGGACGCCAGCAGCATTTACAACGCTTATTGTCGTTTAGCGCTCTGGGTAACTCGTTGTAATGTGGCCAGGGGCAATCTTCAGTTGCGAAGTCAGGGTGTGAGCAGATCTGGCAAAAATGACCTGAATACGGCTTCGAGCATGATCGATAGCTGTGTCCCTTGACACCGCAATTAAGGCAACCGTCAGGCGCTTTGGGTCTTAGTTTCGGTTCCCTTAATTCTGCCATCGCTTCGTAGACTTCCTTGATTCGGTTTTTGAACAGTTTCTGGAGACGATAATATAAGCTTTCAGTATAATTGTAGTCGTCCTGTAATGTTCGGTAATCAACTTCGTAGGAGTCGACGTCGGCTTGAAGTCTTGCGCGATCTTCTTGACAAGCGAAGAGCTCCTTTTTCACTGAAGCTAGTTCCTGGGAAATTTCGCGGCGCTCATCATTCATTTGCATCATTGCTACGTAGGGGGCCAGTTTATTTGCGTTACTCGGTTGTGGAGTCGGGTTAACGGCTTCTGTGCGTAATTCATGGATTAGCCTGTTGGCTTCGGCTAACTGGGCTGATAAAGCATCTCTTTCGGATATAATGGCATCATAGGCTGATGTCGTAAGCGCTATTAGACCAGTAGGAGTCTCCTTTAACTGAACCTTTCCTTCGGTAGCGTTGCCGTCCTGTGGGGAGTGCGCTTGTTGTAAGGCTATGATTTCCTTTACATTAGATGTCGAAGTTGGCGGTTGGTCTGCTTTTGGATCCTTGTTGATTGACTCCATGGCGCTTCTGAAAAAGAATTTACTTGACGACACGAGACCTAAGATTTTTCCTAGCTATTTTCAGATCGCTTACATGATATTTTCCCAGTTTTTTGCCATGCGTATCGCCGAGAATGACTATCATGGGTGACAGCTTTTCTACGATTATTGCTGGGCCTTTGTAACGTGGTGCCAGTTTAGAACTGTAACCACGTGCTGCGTTTGATAAAGTGTTATTAGGATAGAATACGAAATCTCCAGTCTTGAAGTCAATATTATTCTTTCGATTTTTGTTATATATTTTACCTTGCTTCTTACTAGCCTTTTTCATCAGTTGTTCAACTTTTGCGCGAAGCGCATCTATATGTTTTATTCGATCTAACTTTCGATCTAACTAATTTTGAATTTTAATATTAATTTTATAAAATTTTGAATATCTTGGAATATTTTTTATGGATTTTTATGAAACTTACATTTTTCAAGTAAAACTATGTACTTTAAAATGCACCTTTAATTTCATAAAAAAAATTGATGCAGACTCAACTGGGTCCGGAGATATTGAAGTTTTTGTAAAAAAAAGCGTCGCTGCGCTATAGCACCATACTGCACAAGTCGCGTAGTACGTTACCGCAGTCGTGCATTGCTTCTGTAACTATGACTATTTTTTACAAAAAATTCAATATCTCCGGACCCAGTTGAGCCTCCATAAATTTTTTTTATGAAATTAAAGGTGAAATCATAAGGAATCCAAATATATTAATAATAGAGCTGTGCAAAATAATTCGAACCGAACTGTTCGAATTTTTTCGCCTAGTTCGAATGTCGAAAATTCGACATTCGAGTTAGCTTAGTTCGAATGTCGGTTTTTCGACATTAGAACTAGCCCAGTTCGAATGTCGAATATTCGACATTCGAACTAGCCCAGTTCAAATGTCGAAAAACCGACACACTGCAAAAACAAGTGTCTCATTTTGAGACGTTTTGTCCCATATTTGAAACACATAAGATGTCTTAGTCCACATATTTGAAACAGATATGTGTCTCATTTTAAGACGTTTCAAAGTGTCTTACACATTTAGCAATGCATTTTGAGACACGAAATGTGTTTCGAGTATCCGTCTCACACTAAGAAGTCGTTTTACGTGTCTTATACGCATTGAGTTACCTTTAATGTCTTAAAATGAGACACGAGATGAAATTAAATGTCTCAATATAAAACAGATTTTGTATCTCAATGGTTTAAACACTTAAAGCAACTCATTTTAAGACACGAGTGAGATACTAGTTTTTGCAGTGCATTCGAACTATCCCAGTACTGATGTCGAATATTCGACATTCGAGTTACTACAAAATTCGAACCGAATCGAGTTTTGTTCGGTTTTGGTACGCTAAAATGTCGAATTCTAAAATTCGACATTTCAGTCGCCCAGTTCGAATGTCGAAAAACCGACATTCGAGTTAGCATAGTTCGAATGTCGAATATTCGACATTCGACATTTCGGCGCCCCAAAACCGAACTAAACTCGGTTCGGTTCGAATTTTGCACAGCTCTAATTAATAACTGTTACGTATGACTTCGAAACTATTTTTAATTTTTTCATTAATTTAATTCATTAATTAAAATTATTCATTAATCTAATTCATTTAATTTTGTCATTAAAAATTTGGGAATTTTGTAAATAGAATTAAGTACTCAATACACACATTATCAGGACATAAGAGGATTTTTACATAATTAACTCATCAATTAATTTGTCTTAAAACTATTTTTCATAATTATAATATCCAAACTTAAAAATAACCATAATCATTCTTCAATGGTTTTCATTCCCAAAAATATTCAATATTATTTTTGAAATTATAATTCTAAAATTCGTCGAAAGAATATGAACAACACTCTTATTTCAAAAGGAATTTGTCTACTTTGCTATAAGTTACTTTCCACAGAAAAGACTTTTAATTGTATTGGTAAAAATACCAAAAAAAGAACATACTTACACATTGCCAATAGAGGATATAGAGCATCGAACTATATCACGCCATTTTAAGGAATTTGCAAGTTTGCAAGAAGCTTGCCTAGCAACAACGAAGTTTGGCGAGCCGTGTGCACCGGCATCCCCACTCTATCGTTTTATATTAATTTCAAGGTGTGACCCATACCTTCGATCGTTTTAACTAATGAGTCCGAATTTGTTCCTCCCGCAGTAAAGCTGCGTAGAATTAGGTTTTCCTCCCAAAAATCGGTAGAGTGTCAATTTGTTTTTCCCGCAGAGCGGATGATTATTATATTAGTTTTATTTCCCACAAAAAGGCGGAGGTTTTAATATTTTTTTCCCAAAGTAAGAGTTGAATTTTCATTGCTTGAAATAGTTGATTTAAAGAATTACATTAAGAATTTTACTAAGTTACGTGAATTGAAAATATTTTGAAAATAAAAAAAATTATGAATATCATAAAAGAAAATACAAGTGAAAAAGTAATCGAAATATTAAAGAGAATAAAGTTGAAAGAAATAAAGTAATAAATTGAAGAGAATTGAAGTTAAAGAAAAGTATTTGTGAATATTATTTTGTGTTAATAAAGTGAATTAATAAAAAGTTAAAGTGAAATAAGTAAAGTAAAGACAGGGTATTAAATATCAAACCTCTGTCTTACGGTTTGAAGACCTCTCAGTTTCATTATCTTAAAATATCAGAATAAATTAAAAGTTTAGATTCGGTGACCGCGAAATCTGAATATTAAAATTAATTTTGATATAATTGTTGAATTAAATAAATAAAGAGAGAGAGAGATATTTATATATAAAAAGAAAAGGAATTAAAGACCATTGAAAGAAGAATCAGAAAATATAGCAAACAAGAAAACTACAATTTTTACGCAGAATCTGATACAGGTGTAGATGATTCACCTGTAGAAAGTAATTAGGGACTTTTCTGTGTCTTGATTTAAATAATAAAATTGTAAGTTGGTGATTGAATTATTAATTATTGGATTTATTTATTGAGTTAATTATACTATATTGTTATGAATTTTATAGTTTTTTGTATTAATTACATTTTATTAAAAGGGCATTTTTTCAGAATAATATTTACTACGATTTATACAAGTAAATAATTTAAAGATATAGTTTATATTCTTGTATTGTACGATTTTTCTATTAATTTTCAAGTTTTATGAATTAAATAAATTTACTTATATTTGTACTATTTATTTGTTGTACTATTTACTCATATAACTGAAGTGTCTCATTACTGTCTACAACTATAAACCTTTTCCTTTTTATATCTTTTCAATATAAAATACCGTCTAATCGGAGGTAGGTACTGAATTAATAGTACACTTAAAAGGGGGATCCTCTACTTTTTTAAAAATAATAATTATTTTTTGAAGAATTTAACGTTTATCTGTGGGGTGAATAAATATTAAGTCTTTTAGTTTAACTTATCGAAAATTATACTGTCGATACAGTTAAGCCTGAACACAATAAACTTTGACAATTTTTTGCGAGGAACGGCTATGACTTAGCGATGTAGTTTGTTTTTCTAAATAAATAAGATACATTCTTGAACTTTTAAAACATATATTTCATTTAAAAAAAAATGCAAAATGGCAGCCAATATGGCGCATCTAGAAAACAAGGTTTTTTTAAATAGGGAAAACGGTGGGCATTCTACACTGCGCAATTTTTAGTCTAAAACAAAAACTGAAAATTTTTTATAAAGGTGACATCCTAAAGAATAGGTTATACCTATAAAATAGTTAATATAATGACAAAATGGCGGACACATTTTTAAAAAAACTGCGTTTTTGCATTATTTTTTCATATTTGACCTCTTGTAAAAATCTCTATTAGTAGTTATCTAGTATTAGTTATTATTAGTTATCTCTATTAGTATAATTTTATCGTATTATAGGTATAACCCCAGTAGAATTTAGTTACCTTTAATTAGCCGCAAACCCGAAGTTGATTGATTCAATAGTTTAGACGCTACGATTCCCACCAGTTTGAAAAATTGTATTTTTTGCAATTCTTTGTTCAGTTTGCGTATATGATAAATATATATTGGTATTTAGGGTCGCTCGTTACGATTCTGAGGTCAGATTTGCAAAATTTTTAAAAATCGATTCGATTTGCCTGACATTTGTTACTCATTGTCAGTGCTCGGGACGCCGGTGAGTTCAAGACTCCATAAAAACGAAAACATTCTTCGGATCAAAAAATCGCTATACACAGATATTCTATACATATATGTGACGCTCCACGAGAAAAGGGACCTTATGACAAGAGTAAATAAGGTCCCTTTTCTCGTGGAGCGTCACATATATAGCTTTAAAAAAATACAATAAAAATGAAATAAATTTTTTTGACTCCCGCAATGGGAACCTCCCCTTAATAACTTTATTTGCATTTTAAAGTACATACTTTTAACTGAAAAATGTGTAAATTTTATAAAAATCTATAAACAATATTTCGAGATATTCAAAATTTTATAAACTTAATATTTAAATTCAAAATGGCGTATCTTCAACAATTTTGAATTTTTTTTTAAATTTGGGGGAAAGAAGTTTCTTATATAGAACTATAATCCCTCGAAGTTTTGCAAAAATCAGCAGACCCTTTGCAAATCGTGATATTTCTGTCGTGAAATGTTTCAACAAAATTAGTAAAATTTTACTAATTGAACTATTGAAGGGCTGGCTGCAATAAGGGGACGATCGCGAGACTTGGAAGGGATACTACCAGTCGGGTAGCAGTGACAAGCCTTGAGTCGCTCGCTGCTACCTGGCTGATATTATCCTTTTCAACCACGCGTTCGTCCCCTTATTGCAGTCAGCCCTTCAATTGCCACAATAAAATTATTACTAAATCATTTGGTGGACGACTTCAAATCATTTTATTAGTAACTTTCTACTACTTTTGAAGCATATTTTTAGAAAAAAAAATTAGTAAAATCTAATTCAAATCTAAAAAATTTTAATTCGAAAATAGTTGTCTATTTTTAATTTATTTATAAAATTGTTTATAATATTGTTAAATAATAAGGTTAAACATTCAACAATCAATGTAACTGTAAAAAATAAGAGCTATATGAAAAAACATTTTATTGTCGACAATATTTATGTCTTTCAAATCATAATTTGTTTAAAAATTGATTTGACATATTGTTAAATATTAGTCAGTAGTCAGTGGCGTAGCTACACTACCGCGAACCCCCGCGGTCGCGGGGGACCGAGTTGTTATGGGTCCCGTGGCGGCCGACTTTGTAATTTTTAAAACAACTAATTTCATAGATCACGAACATAAAACATAAGGTAGAAAAATATATTTAAAAAATAAAAAAAGTTACAAAATATATATCTGTCCTTTTTTTCTGATGCATCGTTTACGTAAGTAAGTTTCTCGATTATATTTTCACTGAACTCTGTATATCTATATATATATATATATATATATATATATACATATAAACTATATATAGGTACATAACTAAAATGAAGAGAGAGACAGGGTCTTAACGATCTGCCCTCTCACTCGGCTTTATCAATTTATATGGCAGCACTCATTTTAATTTTATAAAGTTCAGTCTTCAGTGTAATATATTTTGCGTACAGGCCCTTGCGTTGATTACATATACTATTCGACAGAAGCGCCACCATTTATAAGCACTATTTTTCGGCACGAAATTAAGACCTTCTTTATAAACATCAGTTTGTACGCGGGTTTGTTCTCTGTATAGACTTCAAAGTTTGTAAGATATAACCTATTTAAGAATGTGACATTTTCATTGAGGATTATCATATACGAAATTATACCTATTGTATTCAATTGCATTTAGTAAGTAAAAATTTGTTTAATGGTTGTATGATAATATAATTAATATTAATAATATTATCTTATAAATACATTTGTAAAGTTATGGAACAGTTAAGTACAACCAGTGGTACTTCAAAGCGAAGACGAAAACAAAAGGAAGAACTTCAAAAATCAAAATTACCAAAGATTGATACTTTTTGACACCTGTCCCAACCATACGTTTATGGATTCGAATTCTCTTAATATTGATCAAAATCAGGATGTTCTTTTATCAACACCAAATATCAATATTGTACCAGAAGAGAGAATAACGAGGAATATTCCAAAAGATGAGAATATGCAGAATATAATGAGTGAAGTTTCCTTAAGTGAATTTAATAACAATGGCAATTTTCATTCTACACATCAAAATTTGCCTATCTCAGAAATAAATGTCGATGACAATATTGAATTCAAAAACAATGATGATTTACTTATTAATTTATTGCTTAAAACAGAATATCCTAGTGACAGGGACAATTTTAGAGACATAATATTAAGCGAAAAATTGAAAAGATTTATTATTAGTCAAGGTTCTTGCCAGCCTATTATACAATTTCCAAAAAATGATGAAAATAGAAGTTTCTCTGACTCTATTATTATCAACAAAAAAGTTCTGCTCGAGAAATTGTTTCAACAAAATGACTCTGTTATTCGCCTAAGAAAAATAAAGCTTATTGTGAGCCTTTCTGGTTATTTAATAGTACTAGTACTGCGTGGAAAGACGGTACATCTGACTGGAAAGGACTATCCAAAAAAATTAAAGAGCATGCTCGATCAGAGAGCCACGTTACATCTTGTTATATTCTTGATCGCTGGAAACAAAATAAATGCCTTGATCGGTCCTTAGAAGAACAAATTCAAAATGAATCAAATTTTTGGCAACAAGTACTCCACAGGCTAATTGACATAACTTTAACATTTGTCAAAGTTACAGATCAAACTGCAGCTGGGATGACTGATCTTATTCTAAATTTATTAAAAAACTTGGGATTAAATTTAAAAAAATGTAGAGGACAAGGCTATGATGGCGCAAGTACCATGAGTGGCGTTTATTCGGGTGTCCAAAAACGAATAAAAGATATTGAACCTACTGCAATGTGAATCCGGCATTAAGCTTAATTCCTAGGCAATAAGCTTACTGCCGGCAATTAGACGAATACACGACGAAATCGTTCAGATTTGTCTATTTGCCTAGGCAGTAAGCTTATTGCCCGATGAAGATTCGGCAATTAGACGAATCACATTAGAATCCATTTGCAGTGCACAAACGTCCTATAAAAAATTAATTAAAAACAATAATAATAATAATAATAATAAATCATTCTGGACAGAATTAAATATTTCTTGGGTAAAAAAAATATTTCTTGAGTCTAATAAACATTTCTTGGATCAATTAAATAATTCTGGACAGAATTAAATATTTCTTGAGTAAAAAAAATATCTCCTGAGTCAAATAAATAATTTTTTTACTTTTGCATAAAGAAAAATATTTCTCGACTAAAATAAATTTTGTTTAAGTCTATCAAACAATTTTTGACTAAAATATTCCTTTAGTGAAATAAATATTTATTGAGTCAAATAGAGATTGTTTGATTTAAATAAATATTTCTTGACTCAAATAAATGCTTCTTGACTCTTATAAATATTTGTTATCATTGAGAAATATTTCTTGAGTCTAATAAATATTTTTTGCCTCAAAAAGAAATAATTCTTGGATGAAAAAAAATATTTCTTAGGAAAATATAAATTATTTATTTGACTCAGGAAATATTTTTTTTACTCAAAAAATATTTAATTCTGTCCAGAATTATTTAATTGATCCAAGAAATGTTTATTAGACTCAAGAAATATTTTTTTTACCCAAGAAATATTTAATTCTGTCCAGAATGATTTATTTCAGTTAAGAAATGTTTATTTGACTCAAGCAATATTTATTTTAGTCGAGAATTATTTATATGAGTCAAGGAATATTATTATCATTATTATTATTATCATTATTATTGTTTTTAATTAATTTTTTATAGGACGTTTGTGCACTGCAAATGGATTCTAATGTGATTCGTCTAATTGCCGAATCTTCATCGGGCAATAAGCTTACTGCCGGGCATTAAGCTTACTGCCTAGGCAAATAGACAAATCTGAACGATTTTGTCGTGTATTCGTCTAATTGCCGGCAGTAAGCTTATTGCCTAGGAATTAAGCTTAATGCCGGATTCTTCTAGTTGCCTACGACATATACACACTGTTTTGCTCATAAGGTAAATCTTATAATTAACGATGCGATGTCATCAGTAAGAGAAATTTATTCTTTTTTTGTTACAATTGGTGACTTATACACATTTTTCGGAACCAGTATTAATAGATGGGATATTTTGGCTTCATTTACTGGTGAATCTTCTGTGACTAAAAAAATTAAATCCTACTCGATGGGCGGGTAGAGTTACGTCTTTATTAGCTGTGAAATTGCGATTTGTAGATATAGTAATGGCACTTACAAAAATAAATTTAACTAAAAAAAAAATGAACGTGATGAATCAAAAAGACTGTTAAATGCTATTGACAACTTCGAGTTTATAATGATTTTAACTTTTTGCTCTAAAATTTTACAAGAAACTAATGTAGTTTCTCAAATTTTACAAAAAACTGAATTGGACCTGTCAAAGGCCCTAAAATATTTAAAAATGTGTAAACAGAACCTAAAAGAGCAACGAAATAATTATGAGATTCTGAGAAAAGAATCTTGTGATACGGCTAAATCGTGGAATATTGAACCAATTTTTAAAGATAAGAGACAATACAAACCAAAGAAAAAAGTGGATGAAATTATTTTAAATTATTTGTTTTCTAGTCGAGAGCATTATTTTAAAGTAAATATTTATTATAAAGTTTTTGATATAGTCATTAACCAAATAACCAATCGTTTCGAAGGAATGGAAAAAATCGTTGATCAATTCAGCTTTCTAAATCCAAATATTCTTACTTCGATCAGTGAAGAATCATTAGTTAAATCTGCCGAAGTTTTGAAAGAAAGTTATCCAAATGATCTTTCTCCAGCGTTCCCGTTAGAGGTATTGACTTTGTGTCGACCACTGAAGGACGAAATAAAGGAAATTGAAGATATTCGCAGTTTTGCACATTTTCTAATTGTGGAAAACAATACGTTAGCTTCAAATTTTCCTGAGGTAATTACAGCTTTACTAATATTTTTAACGATTCCTGTAACCTCTGCATCGTCTGAGAGATCGTTTTCGAAATAAAAAATAATACGAAACTATCTAAGAAACAGTTCCAGTCAAAATCGCCTTAGTAATTTAGCATTACTTTCAATTGAAGCTGCAGAGGCTGAATCAATTGACAAAACACAGTTGATTAAAAGTTTTGCCGAAGCAAAATCTCGCAGAAAACAATTTTTGAACTAAAATTTTGTGTTTTTATATACTTTTTATTTTTCTTCTTCCAAATGATTACAAACTACATTTTAAATGTGTAACAAAACTATAAATATTTTATTTTAATAAAAATTATTAACTTATTAACTACTATATTGTCAAAGTTTTATTTTTGAAGATAAGCTTAATCTATAAATAGAATATTTTATTGTATACGTATGTTATTGGAAATCCTCAATAAAATTGAATATTTGAGTGCACTTTTGAATTCTAAATAACATTTAGCTCCCCTTAAGAAGGCCTAGAGCGTTTTTCGCGGGGGCCCAGAATTTGAAGCTACGCCACTGACAGTAGTAAAATTTTATCATAGATGTTTTTTATTGAGTTCCGTCGTTTGTGATGAGAAAATATGTCTGCAATTTGTTTTGTCTGCCTATATTCAAAAATTAAAAGTTTAGTTACTTTGACCGCCTTTTTAACCCCTTGGCTGTCAAAAAGATTTCCACTGTTTGGGCCAAAAGTGTGTTGAAAATCCAAAATTCAAAATGGCGGATCCAATATGGCGGACAACGAAATAAAAAATTGATTATATTGGCTTGAAACTGAATACTTAGGGATTTTCAGGGTCGCTGATTACGGATCTGAAATCAGTTTTTCAAAACTCAAAATATCTGGTTCAATATGGCGGAAAATTTTTTAAAATTTATTGAATTTGTTTGAAACTGGTTAATCTGACATCAGTATGATAATTGTTGGTGAGATCAAATTTCGATAAATACCCTGAAAAAATAATGACAGATTCGTAATCAGCGACCCTAATAACCCCCGAGTATTCAGTTTCAAGACAATCTGATCAATTTTCTATTTCGTTGTCCGCCATATTGGATCCGCCATTTTGAATTTTGCAAAACTAATGTTAGATTCGTAGTCGAGGACCCTTAAAACTCCCTAGTAACAAGTTTCAAGCAAATTCGACGAATTTTCAAAAAAATTTCGCCATCTTGGATCCGCCATTTTGAATTTCGAAAAACTGATGTCAGATTCGTAATCAGCGACGTCAAAAACCCCCGAGTACTACGTTTCAAGTCAATCTGATCAATTTTTTATTTTGTTGTCCGCCATATTAGATCCGCCACTTTGAATTTTGGAAAACGAATGTCATATTCGAAATCAGCGACCTCGAAAACCCCCGAGTAACCGGTTTCAGGAACATTTAAGAAGTTTTTAATCACCTTTTTTAAGTTGCGCATATATGCGTCATGAAACACTTTTGGCCAGTTTAGTTTTGCGCATATATATGCGTCAGCGACAGTCAACGGGTTAATTTCGAAAAATTGAAAATTCCTAAAAATGTCTAAATAACAGGTCATACATTTTGGAAGCGATATTTTGTCATTTCAAATTTTTTCTTAATCGATTTCCAATCAAAAATATAGTTTTAATGAAAGAAAACCCAAAAAATTGATGCTCCTTTTTTGTTTAAACAATCATAACTTTTTATCCTTAAGCGAAAAGTAAAATTTTCTTGTAGATTCTGAAAGAAGAGTAAAAAAATACGTAAGAAACACAATATGCAAATGTTTTTTAGCCCAGCATCTATAAAAATGGCGAGTACAAATGTAATGGGAAAAACGGACGTCTTAGACGAAATATGGGTCAAGACGTCCGTTTCTTCCCATTCGATTTATTCAAAACAAAGAAATCATTTTTTTAAACTCAGTTTTTAATTGAGTTTAAAAAATGATTTCTTTGATTTGAATGAATCGTTTTTCTGAGTACATCAAGCATTTAGAGAGTTAGCAATTTCCCACTGGGTATAGACTATGTTTCAGAGTTTTAAGGCTATGTCCAAGTTGTGAAATGTAAACAAACAAAAAGGTTACTATACCAGCACTAAAATCGCAATTTTGCGACAGCCAATTCTCCCACAAAAAATAACATTTTTACACTTTCTCTACAAAAATGGAAAATTAGAGTTTCAAAATGTCCAAAAATATCATGTTTGGCTATGAGCAATAAAAAGCAATTCGTAAAATAACTAGTTAAAATGACCTGTAAAACAGCATTTTTGACGCGTCGCGAAAAATAAACTGTTTGAGTATATCAACCGCACGGATGATGAAGGAGTCTTATGTCAGCGATTAGACCTTCAACATGTGGAAAGGGAAATTTTCCCCTTTCCTCCTTGAAATTACAAAAGAAAGAGTAAAAACTTCTTCATCGTCCGTGCGGTTGATATAGTCAAACAGTTTAATTTTTCGCGACGTGAACTCTGTTGCTCGCTGCGCGTGCGCAGACCGTACTAAGGTCGCAATGACATCACCATGAAAAAGGCACATTTTTTTTTTGACTGAAACTCAGTGGTTTTCTCATTTTTTAAGTTATTCAAAGTTTAGTAACCAAATTCGATACTTTAGTTCACTATTTCCATAAAGAAAATGTGAATTTATATTTATTTACGCAAATGGGAACCGCGAAAAAATGCTTCACTATTCGGTCTATAATGAAGCATTTTTTCGCTGTTCGCATTTGCGTAAATCAATATAAATTCACATTTTCTTTATGGAAATGGCGAACTAAAGTATCGAATTTGGTTACTACGCCTTGCATAGCTGAAAAAATGAGAAAACCACTGAGTATTATTCAAAACCAAAACTAAGAATGCATTGACAGCACCCACAGAAAAAAACTGAACTCAAAATGAGTCGGAAAAGTGACTCATTATGAGCTGCAACAAAAATGAGTAGGGCAGATGGCGCCACGTTCTATGTCATTTAACATGGACTCATTTTGAGTTGCAACAAAAATGAGTCCAAGTTTTTTCTGTGCCAAGCGAAAATGCACATTTTGTTTATGACTGAAACTTAGTTATTTTCTCATTTTTTCAGCTATGCAAGGTGTAGTAACCAAATTCGATACTTTAGTTCGCCATTTCCATAAAGAAAATGTGAATTTATATTGATTTACGCAAATGCGAACAGCGAAAAAATGCTTCATTATACAGCGAATAGTGAAGCATTTTTTCGCGGTTCCCATTTGCGTAAATAAATATAAATTCACATTTTCTTTATGGAAATGGTGAACTAAAGTATCGAATTTGGTTACTAAACTTTGAATAACTGAAAAAATAAGAAATCCACTGAGTTTCAGTCAAAAACAAAATGTGTCTTTTTGCATGGTGATGTCATTGCGACCTTGGTACGGTCTGCGCACCCTTTCTCTTGTAATTTCAAGGAGGAAAGGAAAAAATTTCCCTTTCCACATGTCGAAGGTCTAATCGCTGACATGTAACTTCTTCATCATCCGTGCGGTTGATATACTCAAACAGTTTATTTTTCGCGACGCGTCAAAAATGCTGGTATACAGGTCATTCTAACTAGTTATTTTACGAATTGCTTTTTATTGCTCATAGTCAAAAACAATTTTATTGGAAACTTTGATACTCTAATTTTCCATTTTCGTAAAGAAAGTGTAAAAATGTTATTTTTTGTGGGAGAATTGGCTGTCGAAAAATTGCAATTTTAGTGCTGGCTTAGTAACCTTTTGGTTTGTTTACATTTCACAACTTGGACATAGCCTTAATAATAATATAAAAAAAATTGTCATCGTGATGTTTATATATATTGAATGTAATTGGTCGCATTAAAGAAAAGAGACGCATGAATTAAATTTCATCTAACAACGTGTCTTTCACACGGTTTAAGGGGGAACGTTGAGACGACACACGACGAATGATATAAAGATTAGTTCGGTTTTAATGTGAGTCTTCCTGCCAATGAACTATATGGCTTGGGGAATGAAGCCTGACATCGCAAACGGCTTCAACTTCTTTAGAAACTCGGGACATCTGGATCGTATCTTTTATCTTCTCTCTCATTCCTATAACTTTGCGTGCGTCTCGTTTCTACTCTTGGAAATTTTCACTCTCGCAGTCTAGTATCTTTTCTCTTGCTCTCGCTTATACTGTAGGTACTTCTTGGTTACGAATCCCGCGGGCGCTTAGTGTAATATAAACGAACCCCCGAATCGTGTTACGACGCCGCTATCGTCGCTCAAACTGCACTCAAGAGCATAAGGAGATTAGTTTTACGAGGCAACAAGCTGCTTGAAATTTGATTTTCTTCCTTTTTTTCTAATTCTTCTTAGTTTATTGTATGAGATTCACGAAACAAACTATGGATTAATATTAGACAGTAATATGTATGTGAAGAACAGCAATACTGTATGTTTATTTCTGACAATAATCCTAACCATACTCGTATGTCAGAATTAACATTAAAAATACTTTCAAGTATTCAAAAATTACAATTTTCAACTACGGTCAAAATCTAAAAAATCATGGAAAAAAACAAGAATATTTTTAAACACAAAATTTCTTAATATTTAGCTATAAAGAATTAAAGCGATCAATAGACAAAAGCAAAAATAGTATAAATCCTTAAATTTTTTATATTTTGACTATTGGTAAAAACTTGCAAACCATGGCCAATGACAAAAATACTGAAAACACTCAAAATTTCCAAATTTTTTAAAATGGCCAACTATAAAAATAGTTTAAAAACTGAAAATTTATATATTTTGACTATAGACCCATTCTTTGATCCTAAACTATTTTTGCTTTTGTTCATGGTTTTGTAGATTTTGGAACATTAACCTTAGGGACATTAAATATGTTTTCAAATAAACACCGTATGCATATAAAATCTATAATTAAAAAATTTTTTCTCCATGAACAATATTATAATGAAGATTTCTTCTGCTTATGTCAACAAATGAATTTTACTTTTAAAATTGAAAATATAATAAAAAAAGAATAAAATAAAGAAATTGTTGACATTTAAATAAATGAAATTCGATTTGAATATTATAATATAATAATTCACACCGCTCTTATTTGTAAATATTATTTTTCCAGACCATTATAATATTAACCAGTCAACCAAATGGAATTTGCAGTTAAAATTGGGAGATAACTGACTGTCCATATATATCCTATGGGACTTTTATTCTCTATATGTATACCTACCCAAGTTTGCTCGAGGATATATTAAAGGCGATGGACATTGCCCTGTTTAAATTTTACGGTTTCGCCTCAAGGAAACCGTTCATGCGACACGTGTAAATATTGATTCATGGATTTTCTTGTGTATTCTTTCGTGTCACTATTTTTCGACAATAGTTTGTCAAATTTCATTTCAACGTGAATTTCCAAAGGGATTATCGACTCATTATATTTACAAAAGATGTACAATCAATCATTTCCATTTATAAAAAGAAAGAAAAAACGGTGACTGAAAACGATCTCTTTCACTTTTTTTCCACTCAACAAAATCATATAATATATGTATGTGTAACAATTACGTTAAAATACGTTTTTCTATATACAATATATTTACTTTTATATTTAATTCTTTTTCTTTATAACATTTTCATCAATATTTAATTTCAAATAAAACAAAACTTTTATCTTCATTTTCCTTTTAAATTTAAACTTCTATTACATAAAAAATATTGGTTCACATTAATTAGAGAATAAATTATTAACGTTATTAAAGTGTTCTATATTTTTTATTTCTTTTATTATTTTTTGGTATACTTATAATTTATTTCATTTATTATACAATTATATGGACAAGGAAAAAATAAATTTAGCAGATTTTACAAAACTGTTACGGAGTAGCGGATATAGCTTATTATGAAACTGATTTTTGTAAAATGTAAGGAATATTTCAGGATAAACTTTTAAAATATTTAGTATAAACTGCGAAATTTCTGTTCTGACCGTTGGTGCCTACTTTCAATATACTTTCATATTTTGTGCTGACTTTTCAATTTTATAATAGGGAGAGGGCCCCAAGGTGGTCAGGGCCCTAAGGTGGTCACCCTAAGAAAATTTTTGTATATTAGTTAGTATCTTCAAATGTTTTTTGTTATTGTTATTATTTGGGAAGACAAAGATTTTAGTAAAGTTTTGAGGTAAATAGTCGTATGAGTCTCTTTGTAACGTGAACGTCGTAAAATTTCTGTTTTTAAATGATCGACAAATTTTTTTCTCAGGGTGTTAAAATCATCGAAATTAACCATTTTAAATTAGTAAAAATCGTTATAATTATCTTTATATATCGTACAATAATATTCCAAATGAATATAATTAATATTGTGCTTTAAACAATTTTTTCATTAACGTTTAAAAAATTGTGTCTTGGCCCTAAGGTGGACACTTTTTTGGCCACAAGGTGGTCACTTCTGATTTTTTATGAAAATGTGTTTATACGCCATATTTATCAACATTTGTCACTGTGAATGTGAATTTTATCAATTTTTAAGTTTTATGATGAATAATAATGAAATAGAATTATTTTCAAAATTTTACCTATCTAATACATACACAAAAAGTATCATTTTTGACGAAAGGACAAAGTGCAAAAAAAAATATGTAATATGTTTCTGTGATCCTGAAAAACAATTAATATTAAATAAACAACTTAGTAATACGCTTTTTACATTTTTTAAAACTTTTTTAGTGAATTTTTGTATGGTGACCACCTTGGGGCCACTTTTTTAAAAGTCGAATTTTCAACTTTTTTTAAAAAGTGCCATAACTTTTTTTTTATTAATGAAATAAAAAAAACTTTATGATAGGAAGTTAGGTAATAAGATAAAGTTTCAAACGCCGTATTATTGACCTTTATATATAATTCCATTTAAAATCTACAGTCGTTCAAAAGATGGGTGACCACCTTAGGGCCCTCTCCCCTACAGAAACGAGAAAAAAATTTACCTTTTCTAGTGAGTCTTTCATGATTTTCGGTGATTTTAATTCCTTATATTTCCTCAGGTACAAAACAAAAAAATCCAATTTTGGTCTCAGTTTTATAAAGGTACTTGCATTTTAACCAAAAAATTGGTTTTGAAAACAAATTTGGAAACAACTTTTTAAAACATAATAAATAAAACCCAAAATTTGATTGGATAGAAAAGAAGGTCAATAAACTTAAAAATTAAGTGTCACGTCATCGCGACGTATTTATATTATATTTAAAAACATTTTGTAAAATTTGAAAATAACTGAATCCTTTGTTCCTTTGAAATCTAAGACCATATTGATCCAAATGTTCGCACGAATCAAAAGTTAGCGGATGTGATTACCAGAGATGTTAAAAATGGGTCTCAAAACCTATTTAAAATGCTAAATACTAAATGGTATCACAAAAAGTATTTCAAATATAAAATAGTTTTCAAAAAGTTATTTCAAATGCAAAATAGAAAATACGCATTTTCAAAATGGTTTTACAAAATAAAATGCTTTTTTTTAAATGAACTTTATTTTTACGTAACTTTTTGACTTTTCCATAAAATAATATTGTATCCCTTATGAAACTGTTTTATATATTATTCTATTAATTTGACTTTATACAATAAACTACTTTTTTGAAAAAATTGTAAGAAAACTTTGTCAGCAATTAAATAAAATATCTCATTTTCGAATGCTTGATGTGAAATCCTATGTAAATATTGAAACTTTGATCCTAAAAATTTCCGTTTTTAGTATGTAAAAATGAATATTATCCCATAAAGTTTGGTAAAATTTAAAAGAAAATGAATTAGCCGAAGAATCTCCTTAAAAGAAAAAATTGCTACAATATAAAAAAAATTTTCTTATATTTTGCATTTTCAAATACAAAATAATGAAAAAAACCATTTCAAATCAAAATGCCAAATGGTTTTCGGCAAATGCATTTAAAATGTAAAATGAAAATAGGCATTTTGCATTTTCTATTTTGCATTTGAAATAGATTTATTTGAAATAGTTAACATCTCTGGTGATTACCATAATGATCATATACGATCGTAAAATTTTTACTACCCCTTGTGAGACGTCAATTTTGCAAGGGAATAGTATAAAAGGAGGCACCTTTGCCGAATTCGCCAGTCCAGGAATCGCCACCAAGATAAGTAGTTGTGAACTACACCCACGCGTCTTCTTCGTATCAGTCCAGAAATCGCCACCAAGTTAAGAAGTCGCCCTCAAGTATATTAGTCCCGCGATCTTCGTATTAATCCAGAAACCGCGACAAAGTTAATAAGTTGTATATTGTCGTTGAGTTTATTCTTCGTCTCCAAGTCCAAAAATCTCTTTAAGTACCAAGTGTATTCTTCAAGTCTCGTCTAAGTCAAGTTCATTCAACGAGATAATTTCTACTGCGAGACACATCTCTATTTTTCCGAGGACTGTATTATTTCGACTTCAACGTCAAATCAATAATTTGACACCTGGACTCCGGACCTTTCACTTTGGCTGGCCCGAAAACATTTCAAGGAAAATCTATTGCCTTCTCTGTCTACGTTAGACGACATCACTTCTTCGACCACACACTGTACGAAATATCGCCTGTTGGGTCTACGTCTCTAATAATAATTCTTATAGGTAAGTAACTAATAATTTTACATTTCGTCCCATCTAAATTCTCAGTTGATTCTACAAAGTCCGTATTTGTTTCAGTATCCCTGAAGACATGACATTTGGATCTACTCTTTCTCTCTCACTCTAATTGTAAAGGATTCAAATAAAAACTTTAATAATATAACTTCAATTAAACAGTTACTCTTTCTTAAAACCTGTCCCTTGAAATCAGAGTGTTCGACTCTGTGAATAAATCAGGTATGAATCACTGATGCCGGACAAATTAAATATATAAATTAATATTATGTTTAGTTTCATTCCTGAGACATAACATAAGACCAAATTTGGGTTTTTTTGTTTTACACCTGAGGAGATACAAGTGATTAAAATCATCAAAAATCATGAAAGACTCAATATATATTAAATATAGAAGTTTTCACATTTCTGTATTATAAAATTAAAAAGTGTGCACATAATATGAAAGTACATTGAAAGTATTTAATATTAAATAGTAATAGAAAATATAGAATAGAAAAATAAAAATTTCACTAGTTGGATTCTACTCAACCCTATACTCGCCGGGTTAAGGTCGTATTTTGCCAAATAAGACATTGTACTGTCAAACAGTTTAAAATGTATATTTGAAACACCCAGTGCAGAGGAATTTAAATGCGCGAGAGATAATGAAAAAGAGGAAGAATAATAATAAGATATTGCCATTGGTAACATGCTGCGATGGATTCGTCCAGCACGTGTTCCAGACAGGAGATCTTAAAAGGAATATACGTGTATATATAAAAGTCTACTTAATTATCTTCTGGTAGTCCATTAATCCAAACTCAGCCAACTAATAAGGCTCTGCAGGAGGTATGGTTGAGTGTCCCTGACTTAAGGTCAAAGTGTCAACTCGAGGTTTCTTATACCATACTTAATTGAGTTTTTACGTTTCCAAATGGTGCTCCCTCTCTCTCTCCTCACATACACTCAATGATGTTGCCTTCAAAAAGACCCTTCGTCTTTTAATGCATTTGGCATTATATATACTCTCGATAAAAAAAAACACTTAAACATATAAAAAAGCTGAACTAGATTAGTCATGTATTCTTTCTTCGTTTCTTCCCGTGTAGAAAAATCTTCTGGAACGTCTAGAGTCAAGCCTGACGCAAACTAGAAAGCGTCTAGCCTCGCAAGTCTGGAAGATCTGATTTGACCCAGTTCTGGTGCTGCTTAACTACAAGCCAGACCGTAGCTATTTTGTCTGGTCTGGAAGGTTTGGCCAGACCCAGCTCTGATTGTAGTCAGAATTTCTAGATGACTAAAATCTCTAAAATTTAACATTTCTTCCACATAATATTTTCTACGGGAGAAGATTGTCCAAAAACACAACATTTTTCGACTCTTTAAGATCAATGTGTAGGTATAAAAAATTTTTAAAAATTCAAAAAAAAGTTTTTGAGGTTTGTTGTCTAGAAAAAACCTTTATAATAAGAATCTCGTTTGAATTTTTAATTTATGTTTACTAAGGAAACTAAAAGGTTCCTCGCAGAATTATTACTGAAAAATGAATTAAATTTGTTGTAAACAACTATAACAATTTTGCGGTAATTTATAGAAATTTTCACAATAAATCATAAAAATATGTTCCACATAAATTACAATTAAAAATTTGTATTTTAGCAATTTATGGAACTTTTCGCGGTAATTTATGGAAATTTATAGTAATTTTCGCGATAATTCATAAAAATATGTAAAGCAAAAATTATCATTAAAATTTTAGATTTCAGTCATTTATGGAAATTTTCGCGGTAATTTATAAACATTTTGACGATATCCGCGGTTATGTATAGAAATTTTTGCGATAATTTATAAAACTATGTAAAATACAAACGAGAACTAAAAAATTTAACGTCGGTAATTTATAGTAATTTATGGAAATTTTTGCGATAATTTATAATAATATGTAAAACACAAACGAGAACTAAAAAATTTAACGTCGGTAATTTATGGTAATTTTCGCGGTAATTTATGGAAATTTATGCGATAGTTTATCAACATTTTGACGGTAGTTTATTAAAATATGTAAAACACAAGTTATAAATAAAAATTTAACGTCGGTAATTTATGGAAATTTATTAGGTAATCTACGGTAAATTTACTATGATGTAGTTCATAACAAGTTTTGTTATTTTTCTTTCTAGATTAGTGGACCGTCATCCATAATAAGACAAACAAAAAAAATTATTTTTTTTTTAATTATAAGTTATAGAACTAGTTTTTCAAGAGTTGACTTATCATTAATTGTATAGCAGCACTTTCCTTTCTAGTTATTATAATACAAAATAATAAATTTATTATTTAATGGAAACATTAAAAAAATTAAAAAACTTTTATTCATTTCTTAAAACTACATAAAAAAAATCATCGAAAAAGAATTGTTAATGTCGACGAGTTTTACATTGGCTTCCAGAAAGCCCGTTTTTCGACATCTATTGTTATCTAAATCAAAAATTTATATAGGTATGCGTTTATTCTGTGTCGTAAACATTAATTTGATTGAAAGTTAAAAGTTGATGATTATTACTTGTTTGCAAATACAAATTAATTCTTTTTTATTATATTAACATTGAATTTAAATAAATTTCTCATTTGTTTCGTTAAATAAACGATGTTGGAGGGCTGCTTTATTATATTTAGAAAGCAGTAAATATCTATCTTGCGATTGGCTAGCGTCTGGCTAACCGCCTGTCTATTCAGCGGCTGACCGTTTCTAGCGTTACACTTTTGGCCAGCAACAGGCCAGATTTACAGGCCAGCCACTAGACTGGAAAATAGACGGTCTGGTCTGACTCAGGCCAGCGCCAGAAGATTTTTCTACACGGGTATTTATGTGTTTGTTTTAGCAAAAGCAGCATTATAAGGGGTCCAATTAACATTTTTATTAATTACTTAGATAGTTTTAAATGTTTCGCATTGTTTTGATTAATTATATTGTGAAAAATTGTTTTTAACATTTTTTGTAAACAAGTAAAATAATTAAAATTTAATAAAATTTCGAAAATTTTTCGAAATAATTAAAATTTAATAAAATTATGTTAAAAATAATTGAACTCTTAAGAATTTTATAGAAATTTTTGAAAATACATAGTATTTTAAAAATTATTTTATTATCAATATGTTTATTATTGCTATCATTATTATTATATTATGAGCGGTTAGAGTAGGTATTGCTCTAACATTTATGTATATATATATATATATAATTATTTTTAAATATTTCAAAACAAATAGTTGTTAAAATTTATATTCCTTCTAAATAACGTTCAAAATAACTTACAGAATAAATAAAAGAAAAAAAAACAGAAAGAGCCTGCTCCAATTTCAAACTACGATATTATCAATCAGATGTTTTTTTGCGTTCAACAATCGCTCATTAACACATTTTTTTCAAGCCTCTCGTTGTTAAATTGCATTGAATACGTGGGGCATTCAGAGTTGCATTTTAAATAAAAAAGACACGGTATCTGTTTTTTTTCTTTTTTTTGAAGGGTGGTTGTCGAAAGTGAGGAGAAGAGGGTTAAAGGGCGCGATTGGAAGGGAGAGGGGGCTATAGGGGACCTCAGAAATGATGGCAGTGGGGTCAAAATGGTATAGCCAGAATGCGAGGTGATTGCTGGAGGACCGCATAATTGCACCCTTTGTGGTGCAATCAGCGCCACAACTTGGCTGGTGCCTCTAAACTACCCCCTCTCCATCCCTCCTCTACCACAAGTGAATCAGGCACCCCACCAGTACTCTTTTTTTCTATAGCTATCTTTTCATTTTACTTCCATTCACAGAAATTGTTATATAGTTATGATTTATTATTTAAATAATAAAAATAAAATTTTGTATTTTAAAGAATTTAAGACAGAAATAATTATAATATAGTTATGATTAAATAGTACATAGAATAAATAAATGACAAATGAAAATAATTTTTAACTTTTATTGAATTCAGAAACAATTCTTAAAAAGTAATACAATAGTTTATTGAATAAACATTAAATAAAATCAAATATTAAATTAATTTAACAATAGGTTTGTTGCATTTCAAAATTTCAGGATATTTCATTTTTTTGTCATCAATTAATTTTATGCTGCTCGTGTTGTCAATTGATAGATATATCAATTTCTCATCTCCTAAAAAAGATAACAAAAGTATTATTATCACATTATAATTAGGGGTCGTTCACAAACTACGTCACGCTTTTTCGGACTGATTTTTACCCCCTCCACCCCCTTCGTCACATTTTTTACATACAAAAAAAATTTTTTTACACACTTCGTCACACTCAGCTTGACACCCCCCCCACCCCTAAGAGTGTGACGTAGTTTATGAACGACCCCTTATAATAATTATATATTATAATAAAAATTATTGCAACAATAATTGCTTAGTAAACATTTATAATTTAATTACAAAAATTATAATATATATATTAGGGTGGCCGTTAAAAACGACTTTTTGGAATTTTGTCCATTTTCGGGTCTCATTTTGTCACAAATTGAAAAAAATTAGATACGAATTTTTAATTTTGTTTTAAATTTATATTTAGTGGTACCTGCAGCCTATTTAAATTTTGCATGCATTTTGCATAGAAAAAAAACTTTTTTTCGTAGATTTCCTGTAAAATCGTTGAAAATTAATATTTTTTGACTGGACTACTCTGTTTCTCTTCATAAATGTTCAAAGAATACTATACAATTTTTGACATTTGAAATTTGTGAAGTTAACTATTTTTTACATGACTCAAAAGTTGACCAAAAAAACCAAAATAGGTTATTATTGTCAAAAAATATTAATTCTAAAGAAATACAAGAAATTTAAACTGCTAATCATGGTTTCTATTGCTTTTAAGGTCGCTGATTACAAAACTGAAGTCATATTTCAAAAATTCAAAATGGCGGATCCAATATGGCGGCCATGAAAATTTTAAAATTAATCAATTTCTAGGAAACTTCGTATCAGGGGTTTCTGGGCGTCCCTGATTACAAATCTGAAGTCAGATTTCAAAAATTTTAAATGGCAGATCCAATATGGCGGCCATGCAAATTTTAAAATTAATTAATTTTTATGAAACTTCGTATCAAGGGGTCGTTCACAAACTACGTCACGCTTTTTCGGACTAATTTTGACCCCCTCCCTCTCGTCACATTTTTTACATACAAAAAATTTTTTTCCCACACTTCGTCACACACAGCTTAACACCCCCCCACCCCTAGGAGTGTGACGTAGTTTATGAACGACCCCCAAGGAGTTTTTGGGGTCCCTAGTTACAAATCTGAAGTTAAAAATTTAAACAGGACCTCACTGCTAATCAGAAATTAAAAGGTTAGTATTTATTTGCTAGATAAGGTTCATTCAAAATGAAAAATTAGGTTAATTACAAATTAGATGATACGATTTTATATATATTTTGACTCCATCCTCCTTTGTTACACGACTAATCGATTTATTAGAAATATTACTATTTGAATCAGAGATCGACTTTTTGTTATCAAAACAGTTATTAATAATTAACTTAAATTTAGAAAGAACTTTCACTAAAATTTTGTTGGCTATTGGTATAAGATATTCCATAATTCAGTTTCATAAAAAGTTATTATTTTTTAAACATTATGCCCGCCATATTGGATCCGGCACCGTGAATTTTTGATATCTGACTTCAGATTTGTAATCAGAGACCTCCAAAACCCCTTGATATGAAGTTTCCCAAAAATTAACTAATTTTAAAATTTTCATAGCCGCTATATTGGATCCACCATTTTGAATTTTTGAAATATGACTTTAGTTTTGTAATCAGCGACCTCAAAAACAATAGAAACCATGATTAGCAGTTAAAATTTCTCGTTTTTTTTAGAATTAATATTTTTTGCCAATAATAACCTATTTTGGTTGTTTTGGTCAACTTTTGGGTCCTGTAAAAAATAGTTAACTTAACAATTTTCAAATGTCAAAAATTGTATATTATTCTTTGAACATTTATGAAGAGAAACAGAGTAGTCCAGTCAAAAAATATTAATTTTCAACGTTTTTACATGAAATCTACGAAAAAAAGTTTTTTTCCCATACAAAATGCATGCAAAATTTAAATAGGCTACAGGCACCACTAAATATTAATTTAAAAGAAAATAAAAAAATACGTATCTAATTTTTTTCAATTTATGACAAAATGAGACCCGGAAATGGACAAAATTCCAAAATGTCGTTTTTAACGGCCACCCTAATATATATAATATATATTGATAATTATTATTATAATTAATTAATTATATTTTCAATTTAGTTTTATATATTCGAGTAAGAAATCGCCCAAAAATTCGAAAATCTCATCAAAAATAGAAAGCAAAAATTATTTAAATCAAATATTTTTTTAAATAATAAATAATTTACTTACCTAATTTATTTAATTTTATTTTTTTTAATTTGTTTAATTTAATTTATTAAATTTTTATTATTATTAATTAATTTCACAATAAATAATTATTGATTCTTTACAGTAAATAAAAAAAATAATTTAAAAATGTACAGTAAATAAATAAAAATGAAAAAAATAAATACATACTTTGATAAAATATTACTTACGTTTCTTTAAACAAAATTATTTTTTTTGTTTTATTATTTAAATTTCAAAGTATATAATAATTTAAATCAAAAATTTTTTTAATAACAGTTTTTTAAATAATAATTTAATTAAGTTATTTAGTTTTAATTTTTTTAATTTGTTTAAATATTTAATTTATTACATTTTTATTATTATTAATTTTTTTAATTTGATTAATTTAACTTATTAATTTGTTTAATTTAATTTATTAAATTTTTATTATTATTATTAATTATTTTCATAATAAATAATTATTGATTCTTTACAGTAAATAAAAAAGATGATTTAAAAATGTACAGTAAATAAATAAAAATGAATTTTTTAAAAATATCATTTTTGAACTCCCCTACTTTTGAAATATAATTCGTTCTTTTGAATTTTTTCAATGTAAATAAATAAAAAATAAATAAACATACTTTTGAAAATTAACATGATAATAATTTTTCACAGCAAATAAAAAAAAATATATTATTATAAAATATTACATGAATAATAATAATAAATAATTAAATACATAAAACTTACCAATCTTTGCTGAACCTTTTTTCTGCAATGCAATTTATTCTGCCTTCTTATTCAATTTTTATTATTAATTAAATTAATTCTTGATAATTAATTAATTTTTAATAATTCACAATTACACAATTAAACAATTCACAAATACAAAGAGGAAAAAACGCGATAATTATTCAACAAATCAATAACCTTAGAATTGATACAAAAATATAAACATGTCAAATGTCAAATTAGTACTCAAAAAAACAAAATCCTCCACAAATGTCTAACTTCAAGTGTGGACAGAGATCCGGAAATCTGGAATCACGACGATTATTATATATAATAATAATAATAATAATAATAATTATTATTATTATTATTATTATTATTATTATTATTATTATTATTATTATTATTATTATTATTATTATTATTATTATTATTATTATTATTATTATTATTATTATTATTATTATTATTATTATTATTATTATTATTATTATTATTATTATTATTATTATTATTATTATTATTATTATTATTATTATTATTATTATTATTATTATTATTATTATTATTATTATTATTATTATTATTATTATTATTATTATTATTATTATTATTATTATTATTATTATTATTATTATTATTATTATTATTATTATTATTATTATTATTATTATTATTATTATTATTATTTTTTTTTTTTTTTGCTTAGGGAATTTTGGGAAATCTGTCTACAGATACCTTGGATTCCGCACTCCAAGGTTATGTGGGGTTGGTAAAATAAAAAAAAAGGGAATTTAAAAAAAAGGATAAATAAATAAATGTTATAATAAATTTAATAAACTGGCGACCTACTACCAGCCCGACCCACTAAAACCCGTAACCCTTCTTTTGGAGCCCTTTACCCTCCCTCGGAACTGTCGTAAGACTTTAGCCTTCGAGGGAGGCGCTCCAACTCTATCGCTGCTGCGACTTTGTTCTGTGTCTGCGGTTCTCCTGCGTCAATAGTTAAAAAATTTAAAACTATTTCAATATAAAAGCGGAATTAACAGCACAACAACAATAAAAAACAAAAATTTTACTGGCAATATGCACACACCTCGTTCTCGCGTAATTTAAAGCGACACAGGTACGAGTTAAAACACCCGTGACCTGTGAGCGCCTGAGTCAAATAATAGGAAACCTGACCGTGTTTCCTATTTATCCAGGTGGCGAGTGCCGGGATAAGGCGATAGGTCCATCGACCTTTTCCCTCACCATCCCATCTTTCCTGCCATCTTTCTATGAGCCTGTGCCTCGCTTCTTTGCGGATCAGGCCCTTGCTTGGTCTTAATTCCTCATCCCAGGAACTGCTTTCTTTAGAAAAGAGAAACATTTCTTCCCTTTCCCTCGCCAAGAGATCTGCTGGCGGGACACTTGCAAGGACCTGCACAGCACTCGTAGATACCGTCTTATATGCAGAGATGATACGCGTTGTTATCGATCTCTGCGCCGACAGTATCTTTTCACAGATGGTAACACATCTTTTACTCCTCAGGGATGGGGCCCACGCTGGTGCTGCATAGAGCATTTTAGCGTGGGCGACACTCGCCACCAGTCTTCTTTTTTGTTCACGGGGTCCGCCAACATTTGGCATTAACCGTGAAAGATTAGCCGCACACTCGATCGCCTTATTCGACGCCGTAGCCATGTGGTGGTGGAAGTTTAACCTTCCATCCAACTCCACACCAAGGTATTTAATTTGTTTACTCCACTTGACCTCGAATCCGTCTATCACGATTCGTGGGAGCTCATAACCACGTCTGTCTGTGACTAGCAGTGCCTCGGTCTTTTCCAGGGCCATTTCAAGACCTCTGGTATCCAGCCAGCTTTTTGCTAGTCGCAGACATTCGTTCACCAATGTCCCAAGAGCCTCCTCACTCTCGGCAGTGCACACGAACAACGCGTCGTCCGCAAAGCCGATGATCATCGCACCTTCGGGCAGATCCATTCGCAGAAAATCATCGTAAGATACATTCCATACAAATGGACCCACCCTCGAGCCTTGAGGAGCCCCACGCTGCATCTCTTCCCTGAGAGTGCAGGTGTCTCCCTCATATATAACCCACCTGTCGCTAAGATAATTATCCATTATCCGCAACAAGTAGGGCGGCATGTTTTTCTTTTCCATCGACTCGATGAGATCTTTCCATCTTGCGGAATTAAACGCGTTGCGTATGTCAATTGCTACCAACGCGCAGAAGCTCTTCTTTTTCCCAGGTCCCAATTTGTTTTTTCCTGCTTTGGCTATGTCCACAACTGCCTGGATGGCATCAACTGTGGACTTGCCTTTACGGAAACCAAATTGGTAATCGGATAGACGATTCTCTTCGGTCAAGTGGCCCTGCATTCTCTGGAGAACCATATCCTCTAGAAGTTTACCCATCGTATCTAGCAGGCATATAGGCCTGTACGATGAAACCTTATCTAGAGGTTTTTCACCTTTCCTTAGGAGGACTAACCTCTGTCGCTTCCAGTCGCGGAAGAACTCTCCTCTCTCAAGGCAAAGATTGAAGCATCGAAGCAGAATCTGGGGTGAAGTGTCGATTACCAACTTTAGGATCTCGTTACTTATCCCATCGATTCCAGGCGCCTTGCCTGTTTTTAATCTTTTGCCTGCTTTTTTCAGTTCACTAAGTGTGAAGAGTTCTTCCTCTTCGACTTTGCAAAAACTCCAGTCCCTTCTAAGGTATGGTTCTGCAGGAGGAAACAAAGAACTTATTATCTTTCTGACCCAATCGGGATTGTCCAGGCCGGGGGTCTTTTGCCTCGTCACTAATTTCTTAGTTACGATTTTAAAAGCCAGACCCCATGGGTCCTTATCGACCTCCTCGATTAGGTCCTTCCAGCTACGGCGTCGCGACTTGCGGATCTCTTTCTTGAGGTCCTTTTTCGCCTCCTTGAAAGCCTCTTTCAGCAAGGGATCTCCCTTAGAACGGGTATATGTCCTTCTTGCTTTGAGGCATTCCTTTCTCAAGGAGGACAGTTTTTCTGACCACCAGTGCAAGGATTTTTTCCTTGGAAAGGCGCCTTTGCGACGTGGCATCGACGCATTGCAAGCGGTGACGATTATATTTCGCACCGCTCGCACCTCTCCATTTAGACTTTTCGGCCTCCTCACCCAACCAGAATCCTCAATTAAGATAGATTCTTTTAGGGACCGGCTGAACTTCTCCTTGTCGAGTTTCTTAATGTTCCACGAGAAGGTTTTGCGACTAGGAGCTTCCTGTCTCTTTCCTCCTCGTGTGTCTCCCATTGAGACTGAGAACTCAATGTACTGGTGGTCACTTGCTGTATATTCCTCAGAGACCCGCCAGTCGCTTATGCGGCTAAATATATTAGACGATGCTATCGTTAGATCTATTATCGATCCGATCGCACCTCGTCTAAACGTCCATGTTTTTCCCCGGTTTACAACTAATAAATCGTTCTTGGAGATCATTTCTCCAATCAGAATTCCTCTCTTGTCGAGCCTCGTCTCACCCCACTCTGGCGACTTTGCATTAAAATCGCCAGTGATGATGACATCCAGCTTGGATTCTATGAGGCTCGATTCTAGGTCTTCTATATTGGCTTCGAAGGTGGTCAGCGGGTCGTTGGGTGAGAAGTAGCAGCTATACATACGTATGTTAGCCACCTCTATCCACACAAACCCGCTGCTTGTCTCCAAGAACTTGCCAACCCGCAATTCTGGGTTGCACAGCTTGATGGCGGCTCTCTTCGCCTTATCCTGATACCAAGGTGCGAGGTCGCTTCCTTGATACTGCTCACTGCAGAACAGGATATCCACCTCATTTTCCCTAGCTGTTTGCATCAGGAGCACCTGTGCATCCTTACTTGTATGCAGGTTGACTTGAAGGAGCTTTAAGGATTTGCCCTTTTAAGTTTCTCCAGTTCCTCCTTGTAAACCGGGCAGGAAATTCTTCCAGGGATATGGTTGACTTCCGTTTTTCCCAAATCTGTACACGTTATGCACTTTGGCTTGTCATTAGTACACTTTTTGGAGAAGTGTCCCGCTTCGCCGCATCTCCGACAGTTTTTTGTTCTGTCGGGGCCCTTGCAAATTCGGGTCACGTGTCCATAGGCTAGGCACTTTTGACATCTTGTCACTTCTAAGTGCGTTCGGATGGATGCATTTATCCAGCCAATACGCACTTTGCCCAGCTTAAGCAGACTCTCGCTGTCCGTTTCATTCAAGCGTACTAGTGCCACTTTCGTACCACCAAAACGTGTCAGAAGTCGGCAAGTCACCTCTAATTCGGGCTTTTGCAACTTCTGCTTTAAGACGGTTAAAACGTCCTCCTCTAAAGTTGTTTCGACAAGATCCCGAATTTCGAGGGTCTTTTTACTGACAAGAGCCGTAACCTCGGCCTTGTCCAGAAGAACGGAGGTAAGATTCTGAGCGAACTTTGAAGTTTCACCCCCCTTTTTCACAACAACAAGAACCTCTTTTTTAAGAGTTCTCCTAATTTTCACAATCTCTGTTCCAGTTTCCTCTGGCTTTACCGAAGTTGTTGCCAGTTTTATGAGATCATGGTAGGTCTCTGGATTCCGGGCCACAATTTTATTGCCTCCGTTGTTCTAATTTTGGGGGGGCGCTTCTGAAGTCGCTCCCTCTCCTCCGCTTTCTTCAAGGCCTTTTTCTTACGGGCCTCCCGTTTCCTATTGGAGACAGTTTCAAAGTCTTTTTCGTTTTCAGGCTTATTTGCCACAGTTGCCTCCGAATAAGAAGCAACCCTGGCCGAAGCAGCCTTACTCACCTCCGTCTCCATAACAGTAGGGTTTGCCTTGGTCTCCTTGCTCTTAACCCTCTTACCCTTGGGAGTGGTCACAGAAGAATCAGTCTCCGGACCTTCAAACTCTCTAGGGCGCTTCCTTGGGTCGATGGACTTGCTCTCGCTGGATGTGGCGTGCGACATCGATCTAGGAGTTTTCAGGATTCGACCTTGGTTTGCTTGGGCTAATGAAGGGCTTAGGTATAAATCGCAGGTTTCTGCAAAGCACCTCGTGCACCTTCTCCATTGCCACCATTCCATCCTTAACATCCTTGCTAATGTTTTTTTGCTTTTTGCAAGCACGCCACATACTATCCAGTATTATTGGGATCAGATCGACCTGTTCTAAAACATTTTCTTCGAATCTGCTAAGTCCCACATCCTCAGAATTTTTTATTTGGCTCCCTCCAAAATCCTTGGAGCCGTCTGCACCGACTACCGGGGCTTGAACCCGATCAGAATCGGTGACGGGATTACCCTCATTTGAGGTACCCGCTTGGAGTAATTCATTTGAATCTTTATCCATTTCATTCATTTTTTTTTGGTTTTAGAATCAGGGAACCACCCTGTTGGTTGCCCTTTAGTGAAAAGCCCCGCCACCACGGCAAGGTCTACCGAACATATCCATGATGTCAATCATGTCTGGCAGTGGATAAGCATCCACTTCTCCCAGCACATCAAAGACATCGATGATGTTCGGTAGTGGACAACCATCGGCGGGGATTATTATTATTATTATTATTATTATTTTTTTTTTTTTTTTTTTTGCTTAGGGAATTTTGGGAAATCTGCCTACAGATACCTTGGATTCCGCACTCCAAGGTTATGTGGGGTTGGTGTGATAAAACAAAAGGAGATAAAAAAAAGAAAAATAAATATATAAAATAGTAAATTTAATAAACTGGCGACCTACTGCCAGCCCGACCCACTAAAACCCGTAACCCTTCTTCTGGAGCCCTTTACCCTCCCTCGGAACTGTCGTAAGACTTTAGCCTTCGAGGGTGGCGCTCCAACTCTGTCGCTAATGTGACTTTCTGCTTTTCTCTGCGGTTATCCTGCGTTAATAGTTAAAAATTTAAAACTATTTCAATATAAAGCGGAATTAACAGCACAACAATAATTAAAAATAACAAATGTGTAATTAAGTGTAAAAAGTCAAAAGATAAAATTATAAACGGATATATAAAAAAAAGAAAAAATAAACGCGTATAAAAAATTGAAAACATAAAACTGTACAAAGATGAATAATAAAAAAAAACACAAACAATTAAAAAATGTATAAGGACAAATAAATCACAAAATAAATTAATAAAAAACAAACGAATAAATTAAAAGCTGTTTAAATTACGCCTTTTGGCGGCCGTCGAGATCCTTCCTCGACATAACCGAGATTATGAAGTTCTCGACTTGCCGCCAATTCTCCTCTGACTGGGTCATCAGCGATACCATGTTCTCCGGTGTAACTTGATTGTTTACACCTTCGAACATGGCCCGCCTCTCCAAGTCCCATTTCTTGCATGAGAAGAGGGTGTGCTCCGCGTTGTCCTCAGGGAACTGGCAATATGCACACACCTCGTTCTCGCGTAATTTAAAGCGACACAGGTACGAGTTAAAACACCCGTGACCTGTGAACGCCTGAGTCAAGTAATAGGAAACCTGACCGTGTTTCCTATTTATCCAGGTGGCGAGTGCCGGGATAAGGCGATAAGTCCATCGACCTTTTTCCTCACCATCCCATCTTTCTTGCCATCTTTCTATGAGCCTGTGCCTCGCTTCTTTGCGGATTAGGCCCTTGCTTGGTCTTAATTCCTCATTCAAGGAACTGCTTTCTTTAGAAAAGAGAAACATTTCTTCCCTTTCCCTCGCCAAAAGATCTGCTGGCGGGACACTTGCAAGGACCTGCACAGCACTCGTAGATACCGTCTTATATGCAGAGATGATACGCGTTGTTATCGATCTCTGCGCAGACAGTATCTTTTCACAGATGGTCACACATCTTTTACTCCTCAGGGATGGGGCCCACGCTGGTGCTGCATAGAGCATTTTAGCGTGGGCGACACTCGCCACCAGTCTTCTTTTTTGTTCACGGGGTCCGCCAACATTTGGCATTAGCCGTGAAAGATTAGCCGCACACTCGATCGCCTTATTTGACGCCGTAGCCATGTGGTGGTGGAAGTTTAACCTTCCATCTAACTCCACACCAAGATATTTAATTTGCTTACTCCACTTGACCTCAAATCCGTCTATCACGATTCGTGGGAGCTCATAACCACGTCTGTCTGTGACCAGCAGTGCCTCGGTCTTTTCCAGGGCCATTTCAAGACCTCTGGTATCCAGCCAGCTTTTAGCTAGTCGCAGACATTTGTTCACCAATGTCCCAAGAGCCTCCTCACTTTCGGCAGTGCACACGAATAATGCGTCGTCCGCAAAGCCGATGATCACCGCACCTTCGGGCAGATCCATTCGCAGAAAATCATCGTAAGATACATTCCATACAAATGGACCCACCCTTGAGCCTTGAGGAGCCCCACGCTGCATCTCTTCCTTGAGAGTGCAGGTGTCTCCCTCATATATAACCCACCTGTCGCTAAGATAATTATCCATTATCCGCAACAAGTAGGGCGGCATGTTTTTCTTTTCCATCGACTCGATGAGATCTTTCCATCTTGCGGAATTAAACGCGTTACGTATGTCAATTGCTACCAACGCGCAGAAGCTCTTCTTTTTCCCAGGTCCCAATTTGTTTTTTCCTGCTTTGGCTATGTCCACAACTGCCTGGATGGCATCAACTGTGGACTTGCCTTTACGGAAACCAAATTGGTGATCGGACAGACGATTCTCTTCGGTCAAGTGGCCTTGCATTCTCTGCAGAACCATATCCTCTAGAAGTTTACCCATCGTATCTAGCAGGCATATAGGCCTGTACGATGAAACCTTATCTAGAGGTTTTTCACCTTTCCTTAGGAGGACTAACCTCTGTCGCTTCCAGTCGCGGAAGAACTCTCCTCTCTCAAGGCAAAGATTGAAGCATCGAAGCAGAATCTGGGGTAAAGTGTCGATTACCAACTTTAGGATCTCGTTACTTATCCCATCGATTCCAGGCGCCTTGCCTGTTTTCAATCTTTTGCCTGCTTTTTGCAGTTCACTAAGTGTGAAGAGTTCTTCCTCTTCGACTTTGCAAAAACTCCAGTCCCTTCTAAGGTATGGCTCCGCAGGAGGAAACAAAGAACTTATTATCTTTCTGACCCAATCGGGATTGTCCAGGCCGGGGGTCTTTTGCCTCGTCACTAATTTCTTAGTTACGATTTTAAAAGCCAGACCCCATGGGTCCTTATCGACTTCCTCGATTAGGTCCTTCCAGCTACGGCGTCGCGACTTGCGGATCTCTTTCTTGAGGTCCTTTTTCGCCTCCTTGAAAGCCTCTTTCAGCAAGGGATCTCCCTTAGATCGGGTATATGTCCTTCTTGCTTTGAGGCATTCCTTTCTCAAGGAGGCTAGCTCCTCTGACCACCAGTGCAAGAATTTTCTTACTGGAGTGGCGCCTTTGCGTGGCATTGACGCATTGCAAGCGGTGACTATCATGTTCCTCACCGCTCGCACCTCCCCATCCAGACTGCTCGGCCTCTTCACCCAGCCCAAGTCCTCAATTAAAAGGGCTTCTCTTAGGGACCGGCCGAACTTTTCCTTGTCGAGTCTCTTCATATTCCACGAGGAGGTTTTGCGACTAGGAGCATCCTGTCTTTTTCCTCCTTGTGTGTCTCCCATAGAGACTGAGAACTCAATGTACTGGTGGTCACTTGCGGTATATTCCTCTGAGACCCGCCAGTCGGTTATGCGGCTAAATAGTTTAGACGATGCGATTGTTAGATCTATAATTGATCCGATCGCACCTCGTCTAAAAGTCCATGTATTGCCTCGGTTTACTGCCAATAAGTCGTTTCTGGAGATCATTTCTCCAATACGAATTCCTTCTCTTGTCGAGTCTCGTCTCACCCCACTCTGGCGACTTTGCGTTAAAATCACCAGTGATGATGACATCCAGCCTGGATTCTGTGAGGCTCGATTCTAGGTCTTCGATATTGGCTTCGAAGTTTGTCAGTGGGTCGTTGGGTGAGAAGTAGCAGCTATACATACGTATATTAGCCACCTCTATCCACACGAACCCACTGCTCGTCTCCAGAAACTTGTCAACCCGCAATTCTGGGTTGCACAGCTTTATGGCGGCTCTCTTCGCCTTATCCTGATACCAAGGGGCGAGATCGCTTCCTTGATACTGCTCACTGCAGAACAGGATATCGACCTCATTTTCCCTTGCTGTTTGCATTAGGAGCAACTGTGCATCCTTACTTGTATGCAAGTTGACCTGCAAAAATTTTAAGGATTTGCCCTTTTAATCTTTTGCAGTTCTTCTCTGTAAACCGGGCAGGCTCTCTTTCCGGGATCGTGATCCGTCTCTGGCTTTCCCAGGTCCAAGCATGTAAGGCACTTCGGCTTAACTTTACAGCTCTTCGCGAGGTGTCCCTCTCCGCCGCATCTCCGACAGTTTTTGCTTCTGTCGGGGCCTTTGCAGGTTCGGGTTGAGTGTCCGTATGCTAGGCACTTTTGGCACCTAGCTACTTCAACATGCTCGCGAATTGGAGCATTTATCCAGCCGATTTTTATTTTACCAAGCTTTAGCAGAGTGTTACTTTCTGCCTCTGTCAGACGTACCAGAGCAACCTTAGTTCCTCTGTATCGCGGCAAAAGTCGACACTCCATCTTCAGGTCGGGTTTACCCAGCTTTTCTCTTAGTGCTGCAGTTACCTCATCCTCTGAGGTGGCTTCGTCCAAATCCTTAATCTCTAGAGACCTTTTATTCACTAGAGGTGTGACCTCAGCTTTACCATGCAGGGCCGAAGACAGTGCATCTGCAAATTTTAAGGTCTCTCCGCCCTTTTTCACTATCACGAGAACCTCCTGTTTAAAGGTTCTCCTGATTTTCCGGATCACGGTACCCGTATCTTCTGGGTTTACCTTTGCTTTTAGCAGCGGCAAGATACCCTCATAAAGCTTTGGGTCGCTTGCCGTAATTTTAACAGCTTCCGTGCTCCTCAGCTTCAAAGGGGGCTTCGGAAGCTCTTTTTTCTCACCTGAGGGTTTCTCTTTTGGAGTCCGTTTCTTTTTGCTTTTAACAACTTTGAAGTCGTTTCCATTGTCCGCTCCGTCCTTTAAAACGGTCTCAGCATACGAACTGCCAGGACTATTTAAGGGCGCCTCTTTCGTTCCATCTAGCGACTCAGAACCAAGCTGTGGAGCATCCTTTCGCTTAATTCTTTTCCCGCTTTGAGTCACCCGTTGCGGACTCGCATCTGGGCTTGCACCTTCCCTGGGGCGCTTATTAACGCCCTTTGCCTTATTAGGGCGTGCAGTTACGCCGTCCAGAGCTGTAGTCGTGCTCTCCGTCTGATCTCGAGCTCCCACAGTTGGATGTTGCGGCGCCTGGTCTTTGAACGGCTCGGGGATAAAACGTAAATTCTTACAAATTGTTAAGAACGAACTCTCCAAAACCGCCACGCCATCCTGGATGTCACGACTGACGTTCTTTTGGCGCTTGAATGCCTGGTACACGCTCTTAAAAATCCCGGGAATAGCCAGAAACTGATTTGCGACATTTGATTCGTAGCATGTCAGCTGGCTATCTATTTGGCTCCCTCCAAAATCCTTGGAGCCATCTGCACCGACTATCGGGGCTTGCACCCGATCAGAATCGGTGGTGGGATTACCCTCTTTCGAGGTACCCACTTGGAGTATTTCGTTTAAAATTTTGTCCATTTCATTTGTGTTTTTTTTAATTCTTTGTCCCGTGTCGAGGGACAATCGGGCCTTAACAGGGTACTACCATCTGGCCAAGATGGGCCCTGAACCGCCTCCGTTAGTTACATAGACGTTATAGCATTGCCGGAGCATTGATGCGACGTCTATGATATCCAAGGGCACGTGAACATGTGTGTTTGGACGTGGAGGTCGATGTGTCTCTCCAAGATAGCAGGAAGTTTCCGCAAAGGGAGTGCATCCTGGTATCTCTTCACAGAGTTTACCCTCATTATTATTATTATTATTATGATTATTATTATGATTATTATTATTATTATTATTATTATTATTATTATTATTATTATTATTATTATTATTATTATTATTATTATTATTATTATTATTATTATTATTATTATTATTATTATTATTATTATTATTATTATTATTATTATTATTATTATTATTATTATTATTATTATTATTATTATTATTATTATTATTATTATTATTATTATTATTATTATTATTATTATTATTATTTTTTTTTTTTTTTTTTTTTTTTTGCTTAGGGAATTTTGGGAAATCTGTTTACAGATACCTTGGATTCCGCACTCCAAGGTTATGTGGGGTTGGTAAAATAAAAAAAGGGAATTTAAAAAAAAGGATAAATAAATAAATGTTATAATAAATTTAATAAACTGGCGACCTACTACCAGCCCGACCCACTAAAACCCGTAACCCTTCTTTTGGAGCCCTTTACCCTCCCTCGGAACTGTCGTAAGACTTTAGCCTTCGAGGGAGGCGCTCCAACTCTATCGCTGCTGCGACTTTGTTCTGTGTCTGCGGTTCTCCTGCGTCAATAGTTAAAAAATTTAAAACTATTTCAATATAAAAGCGGAATTAACAGCACAACAACAATAAAAAACAAAAATTTTAAGAAGTTTAAAAAGTCAAAAGATAAAATTATAAACGGATATATAAAAAAAATAAAAATAAACGCGTATAAAATATTGAAAACATAAAATTGTACAAAGATGAATAAAAAAAACAAAACAAATTAAAAAAAATGTATAGGGACAAATAAATCACAAAATAAATTAATAAAAAACAAACAAACAAATTAAAAGCTGTTTAAATTACGCTTTTTGGCGGCCGTCGAGATCCTTCCTCGACATAACCGAGATTATGAAGTTCTCGACTTGCCGCCAATTCTCTTCCGACTGGGTCATCAGCGATACCATATTCTCCGGTGTAACTTGACTGTTTACACCTTCGAACATGGCCCGCCTCTCCAAGTCCCATTTTTTGCATGAGAAGAGGGTGTGCTCCGCGTTGTCCTCAGGGAACTGGCAATATGCACACACCTCGTTCTCGCGTAATTTAAAGCGACACAGGTACGAGTTAAAACACCCGTGACCTGTGAGCGCCTGAGTCAAATAATAGGAAACCTGACCGTGTTTCCTATTTATCCAGGTGGCGAGTGCCGGGATAAGGCGATAGGTCCATCGACCTTTTCCCTCACCATCCCATCTTTCCTGCCATCTTTCTATGAGCCTGTGCCTCGCTTCTTTGCGGATCAGGCCCTTGCTTGGTCTTAATTCCTCATCCCAGGAACTGCTTTCTTTAGAAAAGAGAAACATTTCTTCCCTTTCCCTCGCCAAGAGATCTGCTGGCGGGACACTTGCAAGGACCTGCACAGCACTCGTAGATACCGTCTTATATGCAGAGATGATACGCGTTGTTATCGATCTCTGCGCCGACAGTATCTTTTCACAGATGGTAACACATCTTTTACTCCTCAGGGATGGGGCCCACGCTGGTGCTGCATAGAGCATTTTAGCGTGGGCGACACTCGCCACCAGTCTTCTTTTTTGTTCACGGGGTCCGCCAACATTTGGCATTAACCGTGAAAGATTAGCCGCACACTCGATCGCCTTATTCGACGCCGTAGCCATGTGGTGGTGGAAGTTTAACCTTCCATCCAACTCCACACCAAGGTATTTAATTTGTTTACTCCACTTGACCTCGAATCCGTCTATCACGATTCGTGGGAGCTCATAACCACGTCTGTCTGTGACTAGCAGTGCCTCGGTCTTTTCCAGGGCCATTTCAAGACCTCTGGTATCCAGCCAGCTTTTTGCTAGTCGCAGACATTCGTTCACCAATGTCCCAAGAGCCTCCTCACTCTCGGCAGTGCACACGAACAACGCGTCGTCCGCAAAGCCGATGATCATCGCACCTTCGGGCAGATCCATTCGCAGAAAATCATCGTAAGATACATTCCATACAAATGGACCCACCCTCGAGCCTTGAGGAGCCCCACGCTGCATCTCTTCCCTGAGAGTGCAGGTGTCTCCCTCATATATAACCCACCTGTCGCTAAGATAATTATCCATTATCCGCAACAAGTAGGGCGGCATGTTTTTCTTTTCCATCGACTCGATGAGATCTTTCCATCTTGCGGAATTAAACGCGTTGCGTATGTCAATTGCTACCAACGCGCAGAAGCTCTTCTTTTTCCCAGGTCCCAATTTGTTTTTTCCTGCTTTGGCTATGTCCACAACTGCCTGGATGGCATCAACTGTGGACTTGCCTTTACGGAAACCAAATTGGTAATCGGATAGACGATTCTCTTCGGTCAAGTGGCCCTGCATTCTCTGGAGAACCATATCCTCTAGAAGTTTACCCATCGTATCTAGCAGGCATATAGGCCTGTACGATGAAACCTTATCTAGAGGTTTTTCACCTTTCCTAGGAGGACTAACCTCTGTCGCTTCCAGTCGCGGAAGAACTCTCCTCTCTCAAGGCAAAGATTGAAGCATCGAAGCAGAATCTGGGGTGAAGTGGTCGATTACCAACTTTAGGATCTCGTTACTTATCCCATCGATTCCAGGCGCCTTGCCTGTTTTTAATCTTTTGCCTGCTTTTTTCAGTTCACTAAGTGTGAAGAGTTCTTCCTCTTCGACTTTGCAAAAACTCCAGTCCCTTCTAAGGTATGGTTCTGCAGGAGGAAACAAAGAACTTATTATCTTTCTGACCCAATCGGGATTGTCCAGGCCGGGGGTCTTTTGCCTCGTCACTAATTTCTTAGTTACGATTTTAAAAAGCCAGACCCCATGGGTCCTTATCGACCTCCTCGATTAGGTCCTTCCAGCTACGGCGTCGCGACTTGCGGATCTCTTTCTTGAGGTCCTTTTTCGCCTCCTTGAAAGCCTCTTTCAGCAAGGGATCTCCCTTAGAACGGGTATATGTCCTTCTTGCTTTGAGGCATTCCTTTCTTCAAGGAGGACAGTTTTTCTGAACACCAGTGCAAGGATTTTTTTTCCTTGGAAAGGCGCCTTTGCGACGTGGCATCGACGCATTGCAAGCGGTGACGATTAGATTTCGCACCGCTCGCACCTCTCCATTTAGACTTTTCGGCCTCCTCCCCCACCAGAATCCTCAATTAAGATAGATTCTTTAGGGACCGGCTGAACTTCTCCTTGTCGAGTTTCTTAATGTTCCACGAGAAGGTTTTGCGACTAGGAGCTTCCTGTCTCGTTCCTCCTCGTGTGTCTCCCATTGAGACTGAGAACTCAATGTACTGGTGGTCACTTGCTGTATATTTCCTCAGAGACCCGCCAGTCCGCTTATGCGGCTAAATATATTAAGACGATGCTATCGTTAGATCTATTATCGATCCGATCGCACCTCGTCTAACGTCCATGTTTTTCCCCCGGTTTACAACTAATAAATCGTTCTTGGAGATCATTTCTCCAATCAGAATTCCTCTTGTCGAGCCTCGTCCTCACCCCACTCTGGCGACTTTGCATTAAAATCGCCAGTGATGATGACATCAGCTTGGATTCTATGAGGCTCGATTCTAGGTCTTCTATATTGGCTTCGAAGGTGGGTCAGCGGGTCGTTGGGTGAGAAGTAGCAGCTATACATACGTTGTTAGCCACCTCTATCCACACACCCGCTGCTTGTCTCCAAGAACTTGTCAACCCGCAATTCTGGGTTGCACAGCTTGATGGCGGCTCTCTTCGCCTTATCCTGATACCAAGGTGCGAGGTCGCTTCCTTGATACTGCTCACTGCAGAACAGGATATCCACCTCATTTTCCCTAGCTGTTTGCATCAGGAGCACCTGTGCATCCTTACTTGTATGCAGGTTGACTTGAAGGAGCTTTAAGGATTTGCCCTTTTAAGTTTCTCCAGTTCCTCCTTGTAACCGGGCAGGAAATTCTTCCAGGGATATGGTTGACTTCCGTTTTTCCCAAATCTGTACACGTTATGCACTTTGGCTTGTCATTAGTACACTTTTTGGAGAAGTGTCCCGCTTCGCCGCATCTCCGACAGTTTTTTTGTTCTGTCGGGGCCCTTGCAAATTCGGGTCACGTGTCCATAGGCTAGGCACTTTTGACATCTTGTCACTTCTAAGTGCGTTCGGATGGATGCATTTATCCAGCCAATACGCACTTTGCCCAGCTTAAGCAGACTCTCGCTGTCCGTTTCATTCAAGCGTACTAGTGCCACTTTCGTACCACCAAAACGTGTCAGAAGTCGGCAAGTCACCTCTAATTCGGGCTTTTGCAACTTCTGCTTTAAGACGGTTAAAACGTCCTCCTCTAAAGTTGTTTCGACAAGATCCCGAATTTCGAGGGTCTTTTTACTGACAAGAGCCGTAACCTCGGCCTTGTCCAGAAGAACGGAGGTAAGATTCTGAGCGAACTTTGAAGTTTCACCCCCCTTTTTCACAACAACAAGAACCTCTTTTTTAAGAGTTCTCCTAATTTTCACAATCTCTGTTCCAGTTTCCTCTGGCTTTACCGAAGTTGTTGCCAGTTTTATGAGATCATGGTAGGTCTCTGGATTCCGGCCACAATTTTTATTGCCTCCGTTGTTCTAATTTGGGGGGGCGCTTCTGAAGTCGCTCCCTCTCCTCCGCTTTCTTCAAGCCTTTTTCTTACGGGCCTCCCGTTTCCTATTGGAGACAGTTTCAAAGTCTTTTTCGTTTTCAGGCTTATTTGCCACAGTTGCCTCCGAATAAGAAGCAACCCTGGCCGAAGCAGCCTTACTCACCTCCGTCTCCATAACAGTAGGGTTTGCCTTGGTCTCCTTGCTCTTAACCCTCTTACCCTTGGGAGTGGTCACAGAAGAATCAGTCTCCGGACCTTCAAACTCTCTAGGGCGCTTCCTTGGGTCGATGGACTTGCTCTCGCTGGATGTGGCGTGCGACATCGATCTAGGAGTTTCAGGATTCGACCTTGGTTTGCTTGGGCTAATGAAGGGCTTAGGTATAAATCGCAGGTTTCTGCAAAGCACCTCGTGCACCTTCTCCATTGCCACCATTCCATCCTTAACATCCTTGCTAATGTTTTTTTGCTTTTTGCAAGCACGCCACATACTATCCAGTATTATTGGGATCAGATCGACCTGTTCTAAAACATTTTCTTCGAATCTGCTAAGTCCCACATCCTCAGAATTTTTTATTTGGCTCCCTCCAAATCCTTGGAGCCGTCTGCACCGACTACCGGGGCTTGAACCCGATCAGAATCGGTGACGGGATTACCCTCATTTGAGGTACCCGCTTGGAGTAATTTATTTGAATCTTTATCCATTTCATTCATTTTTTTTGGTTTTAGAATCAGGGAACCACCCTGTTGGTTGCCCTTTAGTGAAAAGCCCCGCCACCACGGCAAGGTCTACCGAACATATCCATGATGTCAATCATGTCTGGCAGTGGATAAGCATCCACTTCTCCCAGCACATCAAAGACATCGATGATGTTCGGTAGTGGACAACCATCGGCGGGGATTATATTATTATTATTATATTATTATTATTATTATTATTATTATTATTTTATTATTATTATTATTATTATTATGATTATTATTATTATTATTTTATTATATTAATTATTATTATTATTATTATTATTTTATTATTATTATTATTATATTTTTTTTTTTTTTTTTGTTTTTGCTTAGGGCTTTTGGGAACTCTGCCTACAGATACCTTCGGATTCCGCCCCAAGTTATGTGGGTTGGTAGATCAAACAAAAGGAATATAAAAAAAAAAATAAATCCATAAAAAATTAATTTAATACACGGCGACCTACTACGCCCGACCCACTAAACCCGTAACCCTTCTTCTGGAGCCCTTTCCCCGTCCTTTTAACACCAGCAAAACACAAGT